>NC_141537.1:90234141-90857474 GCF_021556685.1 Rattus norvegicus
TAGGTTTCATGATTTACCTCATTTTCAAAGTTGAAAGTTAAAGTATATATGCATTAAATATTTCACTATCCTACAGTAATTCGACAAGAATTTTAATAAATGTAATAAAACAAATAAATTTAATATCAGCAGGACAAATACATAGTATGTCATGTTTTGATGAATACATTTCTCTGTTTTAGAGTCATCATACTATGACCTGTCATCTTGCTACATCTCCAAAAGTGAGACTTGATTATTTTTGAAATTTGCCTGTGTGCGTGTGCATGTGTGTGTGTGTGTGTGTGTGTGTGCGCACGCGCGCGTGCCAGTGCCTGTGACAAGTTCGTAAATCTGATACTGCAGCAAAAGTGTAGAAATTAGAGGCAAAGTCACCCAACAGGCACAATTTTACCTCCTTCTTCTTTGATCAAGATGTTTTCTCTGAGGAAAAATATTTCTAATGCCTTGGCTTGGAAAGATTTCTCGTCTTCAGCATATGATTTCTTCTTTCTTTTATGCTTTGAATGAATTTAGTATAAGAATTTTATTATATTTAAGAATTTAATTATAATAAGAATTATAATAAGAATAATAAGAATTTTATTATAGTTTCCTTAAGATTTTTATTTTGTTTGTTGATGCTGCTTCATAATAGGAACCTATAATCTATGTTTTATACTTTCAACTTAATGACATTTTGCATGATATAAAATTATTATCATGTATATATGTATATATATTTCAAGTAAAATGTCACACAATTCAAGATATAAGGAGAAATATACAATAATTCTAATAGCACATTATATATTCAACAAACACTTGTGAAAATATAAAATATTACTGTTTCTTGAAAATTTGTAAGTTACTTTTTTTAACCATTGTATTTATCACACATTTTGACTAATTTCATTTAATTTTTTTGTATGTGTTGGAGTTTGGTCTCCATGGTACACTGTGTATATATAGTACCCACAAGTGCCCTAAGATATCTCTCAAAAATATTATATGAGATTATGGAAAAATATGTGGCTGCTGGTATTTAATCCCGTATGCTTTGATAAAAATAATTCTGGTAATTTTTAGTTTTCAGGGAAATTTAATATTATCTACTTTGCGGGCAAATTTTGGTACTCAATGGCAGAATATAATCAACCCATGATGCTGATGTAGGAGATTAAGCATTTAAACACATACACAGTCCAGTGCATGACATTCTATGTCAGGCAAGTTATTTGGGTAGAAGAAACATTTTGTTGAAATGGGACTCAAGGCATTACCATATATTTCTGGAAATAAGAAGGTGAATGGGTTTAAATAGTAATTAGAGATAGCTAGAATCGACAATAACTGCATGTTAAACATATTAAACTTCATTTCTATCTTGATATTTTATTGTTTGTTCTTTCTATTATTATCATACTCGGCTATCAAAAGCAATTTGACTTCATGAAATTCATAAGCAAATGGATGGAACTAGAGAATATCATCCTGAGTGACATAACCAAATCATAAAAATACACACATGGTATGCACTCACTCATAAGTGGATATTAGCACAAAAGCTCGAATTTCCCAAGATACAATACATAGATCAAGAAGCCGAACAATCAAAGTGTGGATGCTTCAGTCCTCCTTAAAAGAGGGAATAAAAAAATTCATAAGAGGAGATATGGACACAAAGTTTGGAGCAGAGACTGAAGGTATGGCCATTCAGATCTTGTCCCACTTGCTGGTCTGTAAGCCCAGCCTGAACGCTGACAGTAGCCTCATATAGCTGTCTCTTGAGAGGTTCAACCAGACTGTGACAAATACAGAGGTGACCGCTAGTAGCAAACCATTGAACTAAGAATGGGGTTGTCATTGGAGGAGTTAGAGAAATAGTTGATGAGCTGAAGGGGCTTGCAACCCCATAAGGACAACAAAAACAACCAACCAGAGCTCCCATTACCCAAAGTGTGCACATGGAGAGACCCATAGCTCCAGCTGCATATGTAGCAGAGGATGGCCATGTTCTGCACCTATGGGAGGAGAAGCCCTTGGTCCTGCCAAGGCTGAACACCCCAGTGTAGGCTAAATCAGGGCAGGAATGCCGGGAGCGATGGGTGCTTGGGTGGGGGAACAGCCTCATAGAAGAAGGGGTCAGGTGGATGGGATAGAATGTTTAAGGATGGAAACAGGGAAAGGGGGGTAACATTTGAAATGTAAATAAAAATAATTATGTGTAAGTGATTATAATTTTATGTATCCTGTTTAAAAGAGGACAAAATAAAAAAAGACTATTTAAAAGAGAGGTGTAAAATATGAAATGCTAAATTGAAGGTCATAGAAGAGAATTAGAGGATTCTTTACATAAGAATAAAAAATCTAGTAGGAATCCAGTGTGGTACCTAAAATGACAGCAAAAAAAAATTAAATCCAACCATTTGGTTTGAACCTGGGCTTGGCCGTGAACCATGGACTCTGGATCTCTACCCACTACACCCAAACCCTGAGGCAGCCTGACCCCCAGAAGTTCTGGCACACCTAGAATTTGTACCTGTCACCATGTGTCTTTTCCTTCAGTCTCTGATATTTTATATCAAGCATTTCCTTTAGACAGGAAAACCTCTGGGTTCAAATTCTTGAAAATGGATTGGTGATCCCATCACACTACTGGGCGCCCTGTGTGGGCCATTCAAGAGCCTAGACTGCAACCAGATGTCTAGGCACAGATATTAACATCTGAATACATAACACAGAATATCACCTCCAACATTAATACCATTAGTCCAATAAAAGGTTTTGTCTATTATTAATGAAATATATACAATAATAAAATTATGAAAAGTAAAATTTGCGTTCACAATGTGCAGTCCATTTTTATTGAGCACTCTTGAAAAAAGTATTATCTAACGTGTCATGGTAAGTTTCAAGTACTGTACTTAAATCTTTCTCTATCAAACTTGCATTATAAACTTAGGATTATATCCTTTGATCTAAAACTATTTCCTCATTCCTAAATGATGTAAGCTTAATTCTGAGACTATTGCTATTTTGACTTTAACCCCATCAAAAAAGTGGGAGGAAATAAATATTACCTAAATATGCAAGAAGTGCAGAGCAAGAACTTTCCAAATCTATAGAAGTGACAGAGATAGCTGACTGCATAGACAATCCCCCTAAAGTTTTCTAAGTGATGGAATCATTCATCTTCAGCCTTCTGCCAAATGATATGACAGGTTATTTTTATGAGAAGGAACATTGAAATGAGTTTCCTACTTTTTCTTTGCAAAGCTGGGCAGTCGAGTTAAGTATGTCCCACTTGTCCAGATGAACAGAATTCAGTCTGCATATAAAGCAAGAGCAGGTAATTTTGGTTTTGTTGTTTTGTTTAGATTTTTTGCTGTTGTTGTTGTAGTTTTTTTCTCTTTTGTTGTGGTTTTCTTCATTTGTTTTATTTTGTTTGTTTTGCTTGTTTTGCCAACCCCCAATTAATATCTTACCACAGTTGAACACAACACCAATAGGAGGATCTTAAAAGTTCATCACCATTTTGGCAGTACAATGGTGGTGTAGCCAGGAACAGACGTATTAATGACATAAAAAGTCTTTTATTAATAATAATGCTTAACATTACATAGGCTACAGATCCATGAGGTTTCTGAAATCTATCTATCATATCTCTAATTTGCTTCTGTCTAGTTCTCCAATATGAACATAACTATGACACTAAGGAAGCTAGAAAAGTTTTTTTTTGTAGTTAGCTAAATTACTATCTAACATAACCAATATGTCTGATTCATTCATTACTACCCTTAATTTCTTTTTATCTAAAATAGTTTGTAAAGAGTCTTTAAAAAGACTTAGAATTTAAAATATATTTTTAAGATTGACATATAGGAAAAATAAATTTAAAAAGTGTTGAAACATGTATAGTTAATTGTAGCAAAATATAATCTTAAATTTGGAGCGATATAGAATATCCATACCAAATAAAATATTTGGAATGGTTTTGGCGTAAGAGTAGATTAAATAATCTAACCTTTCACATATCACTTATATATCCTTGCTTTTCTTTTCATCCCACATTTTTCTGATATTATGTAGGAGAGAGAAAGAAAGAACGACCAAAGGAAAAGAGAGAAAGATATCCTTGAATATGAACCACCTTACCTTGTTTCTCCCTTGACATATACCATTAATATTTCACTCAAAAAAGAACAAAATTCTTCCATCTCACTTTTGAGAGGCGACCATCATTCACCTGAAATTGCTTCTTGCTGCCAAGAGTTGGTGTGGGTATGTGGGCATGGGCATAGTTTTCTGTTGAGGACACAAAGAAACTTGGGATGTTACCCCATCTTAAGAAAATGGCATAGATTGCTTTTGGCAAGACAGACATCTTTACTATACTAATCCTACAAATCTATGAGCATGGGAGGTCCCATCTTCTGAGATCTTCAATTTCTTTCTTCAGAGACTTGAACTTCTTGTCATACCGATCTTTCACTTGCTTTGTTAGAGTCACACCGAGGTAGTTTATATTATTTGGGAATATTGTGAAGGGCGTCACTTCCCTAATTTCTTTCTCAGCCAGTTTATCCTTTGAGTAGAGAAAGGTTACTAACTTGTTTGAGTTAATTATATCCTGCCAAACTGCTGAAGTAGTTTATAAGATGTGGGCATTCCCTGGTGGAAGTTTTGGGGTCACATAAGTATACTACCAGATCATCTGCAAATAGTGATATTTCTACTTCTTCCTTTCCAATTTGTATCCCCTTTAACCTCTTGTTTTCTGATGGCATTGGCTAGGATTTTGAGTACTTTATTGAATAAGTAGGAAGAGAGTCGGCAGCATAGTTTAGACCTGGATTTTTGTGGGACTGCTTCAAGTTTCTCTCCATTTAATTTGATGTTGACTTCTGGTTTTCTGTATGTTGCTTTTAATATGCTTAGGTATGGCCTTGAATTCTTGATCTTTCTAAGCCTTTTAAAATGAGTTTGAAAAAAGACTGAAGGAGCTAATAAGAACACCAATGTTATTCAAGTAGAGTACCCAGGGACTAAATCACCATCCAAAGACTAAACATGAACAGACCCATGGCTCCAGTTCCATATGTAGTAGAGAATGGTCTTGCTGGAGACCAGTGGGTTGAGAAGTCCTTGTTCCTGCCAAGGGTCGACCTTCTGGTGTAGGTGAATGTCAGGGCAGGGAGGTGGGAAGGGATGGGTGGATGTGTGGAATGACATTCTCATAGATGAAGGGAGACAGGGGATGGGATAAGGAGTTTATGGATGGATGGAAAACTGGGAAATAAAAAAAATTATCCAATAGAAAAAGGAAGGAAAAAGGAGATAATATAGCTACATAAAAACAGAGGAAAAAGAAACACACAAAAAAAGAAAAAGCAAAATAAAGAAAAGAAACTGCTACTATCATTTGCTGTCCAGTCTCTTTGTGGTGATCAAGTTCAGAGATTAAATGAAATCCTGATTGGAACAATTGGAGAGACTAGATCTACTGACCTAGTTGGGTCTGCACCTTTGAATATGTTTTGGATGCAAGTTTCGAGGAAAGAGCTAATGGAGTAGTCTAGGTTGTGTGAATCAGAATAAGTATATCTCAGCATCTCAGCATCTCAGCATTCTTTTTAGCATCCCAAACAGATTCTCTGCTCACTGTTGGATCATGTAAGACATCTCTCTTATAAATTAGTTTGGAATATTTAAACAAACATATAATCTGTTGCATGAAGCTACTCTAAGGTCTCTTTATCATGCAGAATCTGTATATTGATTCTGTATGTTGTATCTTGATGGGTAGAAATTATAATTTCTCAAGGCTTTTTGGATATTTATCACCTGAAATTATATTTTTGGCTGTCATTATAGGTTCCACATTCTATTCTTTAAGGATCTTTATTTTACATTAAGAATCCTCTAATATTACTTCTTTGGACTACATCATAGCATTTAATATTTTAGTCTTCTCTTTCTCTAAATCTATTTTATTCTAATCTCCCTTAGAGGATTTAAAAAATTATAATCTTACTGGAACACATAATTATTTTGTGTTGACAGTATAGGCGAAACTGGATGTGGTCCTACTGCTTTCATTTAGAGTATTTTCCATTTCTTTTATAGAATATTATGTTTTTTAATCTAACACACTTTTTTTTCCTGTGGAGACTTTATTTTGCTTTGTCTCCCATTTCATTGGAGACTTTATATGTTTATATTTAACGTATTTATTTCCATGATTTTGTATGTTTTCTTTATTTAGCCTGGAAGTTCCTTTTAAATCACTTATCTATGTTTTCTCCTCAGAATAGTTTTATGCATATATATATATATATATATATATATATGTCATCACCTACTAACCTTAATGTCTTTTTTTGTATTTCATTTTATCTAATCTCTTTCCCATTTCTAAGTAACTTATTCTTTTTAATTTATTTAATTTATGCTTAAGGACATTGTTTTACTGAATTAAAATTATTTATGTATCGCTCATGTTTTTAGCCACTCTCCTTATTTTCTTTCACATTTAAGCATAATTCCAAACATTTTACCTCATCTTATCAGAAGTTCATTTGAACTTGGATTATTTCTGAGACCTTCTGTGTAATTTTGTGGTTTTGTTCAAACATCTCACTGTGAGAAGCCCCAGCACAGTCCACCAGCGCACAGAGGTTCAACTGCTCTCCTAAACCGTGAGCAGTTTCATAGCGAGGAAGATGGTAACAGCAGTGAAATCTATTTCGCCTGTTCTGAGATTGGAATCTCATGTTTGTCCCATGTAGGATATGGTCCAAATTTTGGGACCATGGTGTTCTGCACTGCATTTCCATCCTGCATGTTCAAAAAGGCCAAAGGTTGCCCTGTGATGGCACAGAGTAATACCAGCTCTAAATGGACAGCTATATGCTTTGGTCTAGCCCCAGGTGTGTAAATGTTTGATACAGGTTCACATACCTCCTGAATGCAAGTATGCTCTCAACTACTGCCGTGGTTATAAGCCAGGTATCCCCCCTCATCGATCCAGTGGTAGGATTGAGTATACAAAAATGATACTTCTTGATTCATTTTTGATTACAACTATTTTTTACTCCTTTTACTTTTGGTATTACATTATACTTTTACTTTTGGTATCACATTATACTTTTACTTTTGGTATCACATTATAATTATCTCTGTTTCTCCTCTAAATCCTCCCATTTGTTCCTTCTTGATCTTTTGTAATAAATTTGTGTAAAGGCGTATGTGTGTGTGTGTGTGTGTGTGTGTGTGTGCACAGTTCTGAAATAATTCTACTACCATGAATTTTAACATAACAACCTTTCAATATTTGCTGTCATGTGCATACACACAAATGTATATATATATATATTATATTATATTTTATTCTTTTACTTTGCTGTTTCTGAAACAATTATACCATTATTTGTAACAAACTAAGTTCAGATGTGTGCATATGGGAATCTGCCATCAAAAAGAAACTATATGATCTGTGTCCTTGTAGAGGACCAGTTGAGGCGAGCAACAAACTGCTTTAGAATTCATGAACTGTTACCCACCCAATAGCACAACTGTCATAGGTATGCTCCAGACAGGCAGAACCCTGAGGACTACATGTTCTGAGGACCCCATGCTGTTATCAAACATAGCTCTGCTTGTTATACTTTCAGTCTTCACATGCTTTCTAATCTAAATGTTGTGTAAAAACTTGAAGGGGGGGCTTCCAGCCCCTCATTGGACAGTATTATTAACATAATAATAAAGCTTGGGGTTGGGGATTTAGCACAGTGGTAGAGCACTTGCCTAGCAAGCAAAAGGCCCTGGGTTCAGTCCTCAGCTCCAAAAAAAGTAATAAATAATAATAATAATAATAATAATAATAATAATAATAATAAAGCTTGATCCTTGTTAAACATTGGTGCTGGGACAGATTGATTCACTCACTGTTCTTAAAACATTAGAGATGTAGAGTGTCAACAATGACCACTAACTTTAGATTTTGTGGAAAAGTAACTTTTCTGTAAGGTTAGATTAGGTGTTTTTGTCCATGACTCTGCTGTATAAAATCAGAGGAAAAACTCTGAAGTTCAGAAAGAAATACTCTTAAGAGATGAACTAAGAATTATTTTGTGGTTAGTGAACAAGAACAATGGCAGCTTCATGAGCAGTACATGACATGACTCTCCTAGAACAGGCAGGTTATCAAAGGGATAATTAAGTTATGGACCCATTATTCCTCTTAACTTCCCTAAGATTTAATAAAAACATTAATGTTTAGTAGCTATGCACCACAGGTATTTAAAGTAATATAAGAACTAAACATTCATAACATTTACCCAGGTAAAATAAACTTAGGCAATATAAGTAGCTTAAATGATGTAAATATAACCATCAACTAAAACAGATAATGTTTTAAGACATGGGACATATTTCAAGTACAAAAGCCAAAACAGAATGAATACGTTCATAGAGTCACACTGCCAGGACAAAGTCTGATAAATTCACCACAGCCACCTTTCTTCCTGTATAAATCCCTGAAATCCCATTCTTGTATTAGTAAATGTTCCTCACTGACAGACACCATATAGCCTATAGCAAGGAGAAGAAACTACATCTTCCAGAATCTTCTTTTTCTTTTGAAGCAGAAGAGTGGAGAAGCTTATTTGCTGGTGAAAATATGAACTGTAGAGTTTCCACAAAGCATTTCCATTTGCAAAATGTACTGTGAACCTGTTAATTCACTCTTTTTAAATTTTCACTAATCTTTGGCAGACTGAGTGGTAGTATTTGTAAGAGTCTGACATTGCTTTCATTTAACTTATGGGATTAGCATTCAGTGGAGTGTTATATAAATGTTCCCAAAAGACATTCAGAAACAAACTCAGGAAGAGCAATCAGATCAGGTGACATAGTTCACACAAAAGAGAATAGACATGAAAATTTCAAGAACATCAATGTTGACTGATATTATTTTCAGGTTCTAACGTGAGCAAGATCTAAGATCTATCTGTTCATTCTTAGCTTAGTATAAAAACTCTGTACATGGGTCACACTGAGATTGTTATCCCAGGCAAGTAATGTAATTAATTTGTTCTATTTTGTGTAGATTGCATGTTAATAGCACAGCTTCAAGATAAAATGAGTCCCAAAATAAAAGTTTATCATCATTTTACTCTGAACATTAGAACACTCAGATATGGAGAGTACTTAATTCTTGCCAAAGAATAAATTCTTTTATTGGAATATTAGTGATCTCCAGATCCATGATTTCTACATGCTAATTTTCCATGTGTACAATAACGTTTTCTTCCAAACAACATCTAATTACCACCTTAAAGATCTATCACTTTCTCTGTCTTTTACTCTCTTTGTCTTTGTCTCTCTGTCTGTCTCTGTGTTTCTGTTTCTCTGTTTCTCTGTCTCTCTGTCTCTCTCTGTCTCTGTCTCTGTCTCTCTCTCTCTTTCTATGAAAGAGGATTTAGCTCTTAGATACTTCCCTAACTCTATGTTTACTGCGTTGCTGTCTGCCATGTGTATAATGGACTAATTCTCTGAAACTCTGGCAAAACCCAATTATATGCTTTCTCTTATAACTGTCTTGGACTTAGTATCGCTTCACAATCATACTATATGACTAAGAAATCCAGTGAACATCAAAATATAAGTAAGTTGGAAAATCTTATCACAATTAATTGAGAAAATTGGAAATGTGTTGGTTATAATGTATTTTTATTGAAGGATATTATACATTTACCAAAAAATGTATGAATATAAAGATTATATTGTTCATGGCCACCCTCATAGTCTCCTTTCAAAATCCATAGATTATCTCCCAATATTTCATACCTTCCTCTCAACTTTATTGTAGTGAGAAATTTGAACTTTAGTTTCTTTAAAATATACAGCAGTATATGGGAATGTGTTTTCAGTTAATGTGACGTAGGAGCTGCTACAGATTTTCCAATGCAACTGACAACTTGCTTTTTATCATCTACCAATGTTATGATATTGCCAGCAGTAGATAGTTTTTGTAGTTGTGCAATATTTGGAATTCAGGGATATTCTCAGGAATATATAAATTCTAGGTTCTTGAGATGCCGGTTGAATATTGGTCATTCATTTTTGGTCTTGAGTATTGCATATTCCATGGGATTGGCTGCAGTTTGTTAATTGTATGGATGAAAGATGAAACAAGAAAAAATTAGATATTAGATTCAGCTCTCTCTCTCTCTCTCTCTCAAGTGGGAACTGTTAGAATTCTATGTTATGTAAAAAAAATGTTTACTATCACTATTTATTGGTTAATAATAGACCTGATCAGCCCATTACCAAAGCAAAAGAGAATAAGGAGGAACTCCTGATATTAGTAAGGACATCAGAGGAGAGGAAATAGACTAGAGAGGAAGAAAGAGTATAGAAACCACAGAGAGAGAACAGAATTATTTTACTGTAAGGTTGCAAAGACTTAGCAGCTTTGAGGAGACATAACGACAAAAGGGAGACTGATAAAGACCAGATGACAAGTAACAGTTCATTTTATTTGTATTAGAGTGTTACTCGGGATAGAATAGCTCAAAACTCGCCAGGTTCAGGTTTGCAGTGTGGTGATATTTGGAAGCTAAGAGGGGCTCAAGGAGGAAGAGAAATTCTCTCCACATTTCTCTGGTCAAATGGGGTTTTAGAAAAGTACCACAACAAATATAATTACACATGTCTATGAAAACAACATTCATTTTTTTAAACCACACACACAGGCTCTGATATATGAATGCATGGTCACTAGGGAGAGTTGTTGTTTGAGAAAGATATGAAAGTTGGCATGGTGGTAGTACATGTGACCTTCTTTGAGGAAGTTCACTGGGAATAACTTTAGGGTTTCAAATGCTCAAGTCATGTGCAGTTCTCTTTCTGTTGCATTTTGATTAGGATTTGGAACTCTCAGCTCCTTCTCCAGCACACTGCCTATAAGTGTCCATGCTGAATATGAACTAAATCTCAATAAACATAAGCAAGTCCTTATTAAAGTTTTATGTTATAAGAGTTGCCATTTTATGGCATCTTTTCATAGAAACATTGTTTTATAAGACATATATCAGAAGGGTTTTCTTCGAGGAATTAAAAACAATTCTCAGTAAGGAAAAACGTAACATCCCTCAGCTCCCTGCACCCAAATCCATGGGGAAGAGAGCTGAACACCAAGAAGTCTGGACCATCCTGAGAGCTCAGGGCAGACTGCCACTTCTGCCCATCTCTTCCCACATCCCTGGTCAAAGAGGAAACTGCATAGTTCCTCTGGACACAGGAATATAGGAACACTCAGATGCAGGTACCTGCAGTTCTAGCCTGTGCCTGGAACTGAACTGAACAAGTCAAAAGTCTCTGTGCTCTCAGATGGGTGGGAAAGCTGGACCCTCGAAAGAACGGATACTCCTCACAAATCAGAGGATACTATAATCTGCCCACATTCCAAACCCAAAAGGGAATAGCCTAGTGCCATCTGTGCCCTGTGGGCAGAGGGACCTATAAGAAGTCAGGGACAGGACACTTCTGATTCCTACCTACACTTAGACATGAAAAACAGTCACCAGGAGCACCTACATACCTGAGATCAGAACACCTGTTCCAAGAAATGGCTGAAAGAAAGCAGGAAAACCATTCTATAGGAATGTTGACACAGAGCCCTACAGGAGGGTCTAGCCACTGTTAGAAACAGCAAGGCAATTGAACACCGGAGACAACTTGATGGCAAAAGGCAAGCAAAGGAAATTAAGCAACAGAAACTAAGACTTGGCATTATTACAACCAAGTTCTCCCACCAAAGGAAATCCTGGATATCCAAACACTCCGGAAAAGCAAGATTTAGATTAAAAATCACATTTCATGATAATTATGGAGTACTTTAAGAAGGACATAAATAACTACATTATGAAATTAAGGACAACACATGTAAACAAGTAGAAGCCCTTGAAGAGGAAACAGAAAATTCCCTAAAAGAATTGCAGGAAAAGAGATGCAAACAGGTAAAGATATTGAACAAAACCAGGCAGGATTTAAAAAAGGGAATAGAAACAATAAAGAAAGCAGATCCCTGAAGAAAGAAAGAAAGAAGTATAGAAAGAAAGAAAGAAAGAAGGAAAGAAAGAAAGAAAGAAAGAAAGAAAGAAAGAAAGAAAGAAAGAAAGGAAGGAAGGTAGAAGGAAGGAAGGAAGGGAGGAAGGAAGGAAGGAAGGAAGGAAGGAAGGAAGGAAGGAAAGAAAGGAAGAAAGCAAGCAAGCAAGCAAAGCACTGGAGAAAGAAAAATAAGAAAGAGATCAGGAATCATAGATAAAAAGCATCAGAAACAGAATACAAGGGATAGAAGGTGGAATTTCATGGGCAGAAGATACCATAGAAAACATTTACACAACCATCAGAGATAATGTAAAATGCAAAAAGCTCCTAGTCCACAATATACAAGAAATCTAGGACACAAAAGAAGATCAAATCTAAGGATTATAGGTATAGAAGAGAATGAAGGCTCCCCACTTAAACAGCAAGTAAATATCTTCAACAAAATTATAGAAGAAAACTTCCTAACCTAAAGAAAGAGATGCCAATAAACATATAAAAAAACCTACAGAACTTCAAATAGATTGGGTCAGAAGAAAAATTCCTACCTTCACATAACAGTCAAAATACCAAATGGACAAAACAAAGACAGAATATTAAAAGCATTAAGAGGAAAAGGTCAAGTGACATAGAAAGGCTGACATAGAAGAATTACCCCATACTTCTCACCAGAGACTATGAAAGACAGAAGATCCTGGACAGATATCATACAGACCCTATACTTCTCTTTTACATAAACGCAAATGATGCTCCAACATACAACAAAGAAACATGCTCCATTATGTTCATTGCAGCCTTATTTATAATAGCCAGCAACTGGAAAGAACCCAGATTCCCTTCAACAGAGGAATGGATTCAGAAGATGTGGTTTATCTGCACAATGGAGTACTACTCAGTAATCAAAAATAATGAGTTCGTGAAACTCATAGGCAAATGGAATGAACTCGAAAATATCATCCTGAGTGATGTAACCTAATAACAGAAAAACACACATGGTATAAGCTCATTGATATGTGGATATTACTGTAAAAGCTCCAATTACCCATGCAATCCACAGACCATAGGAAACTCAAGAAGAAGGATGGCAAAAATGTGGATGCTTCCACCTCACTTAAAAGGATGAAAAAATATTGATAGGAGGGGATATGGAGGCAAAGCTTAGAGCAGAGACTGAAGGAACAGTCATTTAGAGCCTGTCCCACACGTGGCTCATTTGTATGCAGCCACCAAAACTAGATAAGATCGATGAAACTAAGAAGTACATGCTGACAGGAAGCAGATATAGTTGTCTCCTGGGAGGCACAACCAAAGCATGTGAAATACAGAGTGGAATGCTAGCAGCAAACCACTGAACTGTGAATGGGACCCCTGTTGGAGCACTTAGAGAAAGTATTGAAAGAGTTGAAGGGGATTGCAATCCCCACATGAATAGTAATGCCACCCAACCAAAGCTTCCAGGGACTAAACCACTACTTGGAAACTATACATGGACTGACCCAGGGCTCCAATTGCATATGTAGCAGAGAATAGCCTTATTGAGGCACCAGGGGAAGGGGAAGCCCTTGGTCCTACCATGGTTGGATCCCCAGTTCAGGGGAATGTGAGAGAGGGTTGGTAAAGGGAGTATGAGGGGGAGGGTATAGGGGGCTTAATGACAGGAAAGCGGGAGAGGGAATAACCTATGAAATGTAAACAAAGACATATAACCAAAAAAAGAAGAAAAAAAGAAAAACATAAAAACCTTCTGTTGTGTTGGTTTGTTTTGAGGAAGTTTTCAAAGTGAATTGTACTGCAATGGGGATTGAAGAAAGTTACAGAAAAAAATGTAGATCATAAGTGAAATGCTTTTCAGAGAGTAATCTAGTGACCATGCAGGCTTTCTAATATCCAGACCGTTGTAGAGTGTGTGAGTCTACATAAACTTGTGAGTTCAGCACCTCACATCCTTCATACCACACACATAACTTCTGCTTTATTATTTATCCTGCAAGATTGTGGATACCTGCAGAGGCCTCTCACCCTACCCTTTCATTTCCCCTATTTTTTTTCTTATTTTAAAAATTCTGGTGTGAAAGAAACAAATCTCTCAGAAAAGGGGATACAATCCCTTTTCCTGTATTTTACCAGTACAAACCCTTGTCATTTCACACAGTTTGGCCAGCAGAAAATAGAAATATGCAATAGTATCTTGGTTTGGTGTCTGTATATGGCATGAATCACCAGGTGGGGCAGTCTCTGGATGGCTTTTCCTTCAATCTCTGCTCTACACTTTGTCTCTGTATGTTCTTTCATGAGTATCTTGTTCCCTCTTCTAAGAAGGACTGAAGCATCCATCCACTTTGGTCTTGTTTCTTCTTGAGCTTCAGGTGGCATATGAAAAGTATCTTGGATATTCCAAGAAGTGATTGACTAAGCCCACAGTCCCCAATGGAGTACTTAGAGATGAGACTGAAGGATCTAAAGGAATTTGCATCCCTACAGGAAAAACTACAATATCAACCAACTATATCCCAGAGTTCCCAGGGACAAAATCACCAACCAAAGACTATACATGGAGTCAACCATAGCTCCAGCAGCATATGTAACAGAGGATGGTCTTGTGGGGCATGAATTGGAGGAAAGCCCCCTTGTTCTGTGAGGTCTTAAATCCCCAGTATAGATCTGGAAGGCAGGAGTGGGTGGTGGGTGGGGGAGCACCCTTATACAAGCAGAGGAGAGGAGATGGGATAAGGGGTTTCTGGAGGGGAATCTGGAAAAAGCAATAGCATTTGAAGTGTATATAAATTAAATATCCAATTAAAATAAAAATTATGTTCTAATAAAAGAACTTAAAAATCACAAATCTGCCATTTATTAACAACCTTAAATCCTACAGATGGAAATGAGGAACTAGATTGAAATTTTGGAAACAGACAAGTCAATGCCTTATAATAGTTTGGAATTCTCAGTCTCTCCCTTTGAACTATTAACACTTTTGTAGCTTTATTCTAATCTCAATAATTGGTTGTCTTTCTTCATTTAAGGTTGAGTCTTGAGGGTATTTTGTACCCGAATTGACATGTCATCTAAAAACTACACTATAAATGCCTTATTTTGGCCACTGTTGAGATTTCTAGATTGCATTCAAATGTGGAACTTCCTGGTCATATGTGAAAGGGACAACCTTAGAGCAGGTATACTGGTCCTTTTTTTCCATGACATGTCTTCTTTACAGCTCTCATTTCTGTGGGTTTTCCTGAGCTTTACTGGTAGGGATTGTGGTTGCCCTTTGCTTTATAGTTTAGTAGGAAAATTTTTCTTCTTTGAAAATTTGCATAGCACTTAAAATACTATGTCAGGTGATCCTAAGAGAAGAAAGTTTTTAGCCCCAGCTGAATATGTTGAATTCCATTATAAAAAATATTTCAGAACGAGTTTTACCTTCAACATCAGAAAGATATTGTAGGTAATGTCAGTTTACCCATACTCTATATTGTTTAGGAATGTATAGGATTCCCCTGAACAAAAATTCAAATGGCAGAATCTCAATCTTGGCACTGGAGTTTTTTATAGATAACCTATGAGTTTTTTTATTGTTAAACAACAAAATGACAAAATTAACATATCTTAGCCAATCAAGACATAGGGGAGAGAAATTGGGACCACATAACACACTGTGTGTTTGACATTTCACTTGGAAACTTTAGAATAGAACAAAAACATCAATACTTCACACTTTACAACAACTTACCTACTGTGAGCTTTGGCATAGAAAAGGTAATGAAAGTGAATGAGTGTCAAGAGAGTGAACAACCAATGGTGAGTTTTCATATTCAGTGTGATTCCTGTTGAGCAGATTGTGATACTTACTATCAAAGGCAAGAGTGAAAGTTTACTATCATTTTCTTATAAGTAAATTGACAGATTTATCAAATTCATTTTCTACATCATCTCTTAAATATCTGTGATTTATTTCCTGGATTTAAATAACTTCTTCACTATCAAATGCATGAATGAAGCTGACAGGGTTACAATGCATCATTTTAATGTTTTATAAAATTTGGTTTGCAAGTACATTAATGATATTTTTCACCTATTATGAATGAGAATGGGTTGTAGTTTTCTACTTGACTATGTATGGATCTAGTTTTGATTTCAGCATACCAGCCATGTCACAGGCTGAGTTTGGAAGTGAGCCTTCCCTTTATATTTCATTGGATGTTATGAAAAGTTTTGGGAACAGACCTTCAAAAATTGAAAACTGAATAGAATTCACCAGTGAATTCTCTCTTTGGATTTACTTTGTGTTGGGAATGTAAATTCAATCACAATGCACATAAAATATTTTTGGAAGACTATTATTCTTTATTTGAGCATCTTACCATTGTTAGAGTATGCATGTGTCAAATTGTTTACCAGCAAGCTCTCATTATTGCTTAATATGATAAAGCTGCAGAGTATAAGACATTCATACGCAGTGCAATAAAGTCAGTACTAAATGGACAGCATGTTCAGGTGAATTTATTCATGATTTCTACATCATTCATTCAAATGTCATGGTACTTACACTATGCCTAGATAGCTGATGGCATCAAAGAAAATTAAAATTGAATGTGAACCTTTAGATTCAACTCTATCTCTTAGAAAAATTTTCATGAGGATTATGGGAAATAAAGAATGTATCAAAATTATAACAAAATTTAATTCAACAATAAGGAAAGGCATTCAAATTAACACTGGAAAGGTACAGAGTTTACAGGAAAAATACAAATAAACAACAACAAAACATGAGAAGTCACAGGCATTAAAATCTGTTTCATATGTTTTTTATCTTTATTAACTTGAGTATTTCTTATTTACAATTACATTATTATTCCCCTTCCCGGTTTCTGGGCCAACATCCTCCCAACCTCTCCCACTCCACTTCTTTTTGGGTGTTCCCTTCCCCATCCTTCCCCCATTACTACCCTCCCCCAACAATCACAATCACTGGGGGTTCAGTCTTGGCAGGACCAAGGGCTTCCCCATCCACTGGTGCTCTTACTAGGCTATTCATTGCTACGTATGCAGTTGGAGTCCAGGATTAGTCCATGTATAGTCTTTGGAGAGAAATTTTCTTTGAGAGGGATTAGAATGCTGGCGTTATTGAGAGAAGAATGTCTATGAGGGTATACTTTGAGGTTTCAAATGCTAAAGACATGGCCAGTGTATCTTCTGGTTGGATGTTCATTTGGATTAAGAACTCTTAGTACTTTCCCCAGAACTCTACCTGCAAGTGTCCATGCTTTCCACCATGCTGGTTATGGAATAAACCCACAAAACTGTAAGAAAATCTCAATAGAGTTATTATGGTCATGGTGTTTTTTCACAGATATAGGACATTGCCTAAGATATGCACCATAAGCATTATCTCCTTGAAATAAAATATATTGTTAAAGAAAGGCAAAGATAGAAAAGAACTTTGTTGTTGTTTGTTTTGATTAAGTTGGCAATGTCAACAAGGCTGAAATGGAGAATCTAGAAAGTTACAGAAGTAAAACATGTGAATGAACCTGAAAATATATTCAAGGTAGCAACATAGTGATGACTAAAGTTTCAATTATCTAGACAGCTATAGTTGTGCCAAAATGAGTTCAGCTCCAAGAATCCTTCATATCACACATAATTTTTTTAACATTTCTGTGATTTAGTCCATTACCATCATGTCAGGGAGCACGGCAAAAGGAATGGAGTTGGATCAGCAGATAAGAAATAACTCCTGATCCATAGGTACAGCAAGGGGTAGAGTTAAAGAGTGAGAGAGTGAGAGAGTGAGAGTGAGAGCAAGGGAGAGAGAGAGAGAGAGAGAGAGAGAGAGAGAGAGAGAGAGAGAGAGAGAGAGAGAGGAGGGAGGGAGAGAGAGAGAGAGAGAGAGGAGGGAGGGAGAGAGAGAGATGTTTGGGGAAAATGGGCCTCAAAGATGGTGATTGTAGAAAGACAAAGTTATACAAATTTAGGTTTAAAATGAATGGAAATAATGGGTCTGAGGATCACTTATGTACCAAGTAAAAAATTATCCTCTCAGAAAAGTTAAATAAATTATTTCCATATTTGAATGTTTTAATGGTCACAAGAAAAGGAATATAGACTTGTCTGTAGGACTCACTCATAACTGGAATCTTTGCTATTGATCTTCATTTTAAACTCTTTATAACCAAGAAAGTTCCTTATTGGACTGGGAAAGTAATCTTAATGCGACCCATTTATTGAATTTTTCATAGTAAACTTGGAATGAACAGGTAATACTTAGATCTTCATCTCTGTGTAAATCAGAAAATACAACCAGTCAATATTGATGTTCTTGAGACATTTCAGGTAACCTATGCATTTTGTGTGTATAATATCACCAAGCCAGCTTGTCAGAACCATGGGATTATTTGGTGGAGTGAAATGTTTCTGAATTGCTCAACTTGGATTTTTTTCTGAATATCAACAGAGCAGGAACATTTATATTATATCCCAGTGAATGCCTCCTGTTAAAATCAAACAATGCCAGACACATTCAAATACTCCACCCCAGTGGCCAAGGTGTTCTAAAACAAACAAAGAGGACACTAACTGGTTCACCACACATTGTGCACACTGAAATGTTTCTGAGACTCTTCGGTTCATTAATTCACCAGCAACTGAACAAATATACTCCTCTGCTTCAGAAGAAAGAGAAGATTCTGGAAGATGACGTTTCTTCTCCTTGCTCTGGCCTGTTTGGTCTCTGCTGCTGGGGAACCTTTACCCTTACCAGTATAACGATGCGCTTTCAGGCGTTATAGAGGGAGAAAGAGGCTATAGTGAATTTATCACAGTGTGCCCTGACAATCAACATGATTCTATGAACATATTGGTTCTGGTTTGGTTTTTGTACTTGTAAAATATCCCATGTCTTAAAAAGTTATTTGTTTTAGCTTTAAGGTGATAATTTCTTCATTTGAGATTCTTATATTGCTTAACTTAATTTTTCTTTTTGTTGAAGTAGGTAAAAAAATATAATCTCTTATAAATGTCATGTTCCTTTTGCAATTTAGTATACACTTGCATAATTTTCTTTCACAGTTGAAACGTATACACATTTGTATTAAATATCCACTATCCTACGAATACTCAGGAATGCATTTTAACAAATAAAATAGAAAGTTAAAATCAATTTAATATCTGCACAAAATATTGTATATTATACTTGAAGAATTATTTCTCTGTTTTACAGTCATCATACTATAGTCAGTCTGTGAGATAATACTAATTTGGATTATAATGCAGTAATCTTCCAAACAGTAACTTTTTTATTGAAATTTAATTCTGCATGAGAGTGTGCATATATGTGAGTACGTGCATGTGCTTGCTTCATAATAGAAACTTATAATCTATATTTAATGTAATTTACATCATATTTTGAAGATTAAAAACTATTATCTTATATATGTTATATGTGTGTGTGTGTTTCCTTTCTTTCTTTTTTTCTTTTTTTTTCGGAGCTGGGGACCAAACCTAGGGCCTTGTGCTTGCTAGGCAAGCGCTCTACCACTGAGCTAAATCCCCAAACCGTGTGTGTGTTTTCAAAAAGGTAAAAGACCATAGACAATTTTAAGGCATAAACAGAAAATCACAGTAAAGCTGTTTGCACATTGTATAGCACACACACACACACACACACACACACACACACACATAAGCATATATATGTAAATTTTATATCAGCATAAAATATATACTATTTTTGTACTAGAAATTTTATAATTTGCTTTTTTTGATTTACTGTTTTACCATAAATGTTTCCAATTTTTTTCATCATTTTATGTTTTTGCATGATTGGTTTGCATGGTGTACTGTGTGTATGCCATACACACATAAGATATCCGTCAGAAATGAATTTACAGGAGATTATGCACCAACATTTAAGTGCCATCTGCCCTGACTGGTGAATTTAATTCATATTAATTTTTAGTTTTCAAGGAAATTCAATTCGATCTACCTAGCAGGTAAATTTGTGAGAAGAAATAGTCAAGCAAGGATGCTGATGCGTGAGGTTAAGTATTTTAACAAATACAGAGTCGTGAGCATGACGTTCTATGTCAGGTAAGAAAAGTGATGTGGGTAGAAGTAACAATTTTTGAAATAGAATCTAGGCATACAACACGTTTCTGGAAATGAGATGATTTGGATCAAGTACTAATTTGAGGGAAGCTGTAGTTTAGAGTGGCTGCATCTAAAATATATTGAACCTGAATATTCGCATCTTGATAATTTAATTTTTCATATTAAAATCATGAAGATTGTAAAACAATTAGTAAGAAATAAATTGTATAATGAAACATATGTCTGCTAAAACTAAAATATTAACAAATTTAATATGAGTAAAGGATAATCTGATATCAAGTATCACAAAGGTCACTTGCTTTGCTTTCTTGACTGAGGCAATGCTGTCAGTTAACAGTCTGAGCCTGTTCCCATCCACAAGTCTTGGTGCACACAGGAAGTCAGTCCATTCCTGACAGGAATCATAGGCTGAAACGATGATTAGTGAAAAAATTTCCAAACAAAGTATAGCATCACAGAAGACAGGATCAAGACCATGAAATTGTATCAGTCTCAGCAAGATGTGTCTTCTTGAGGGACAAGTATTTGATGACAAATGTGAAATAAGGAGTGTTTATTGATTAATATTTTGTGTTTAGGAAAAATGGGAGCTGCCAACTACACACACTTTGGGCTGATAAACCTCAGTACAAGTATTGCTCAATGACATGTGAGGGTCACTGGTTTTAGATTGAGTCCATTATTTACATGTTATAAAATATATGTGATCTTTATCAGGAATTGTCATGATATCTACTAAGAGCATTTTTAGTGGATAAATGGTTCATTTTCTTATTTTACAGGGAATTTAAACCTGATAGAATGTCCCAAAAAGAATGGGACTGATTACATTCCTGGGATCTGGTATTTTCGTGATCCATTGGATCATTTTCCAAATATGTACACTCATCCAGTGGGTGAAGGGGGAAGAAAACGAAGTAAGTAAAATATCCATTATCTGTTTGCTACCAGTATGGAGAAATATACAGTTATGAACGAAGCTTGCTAGGTGACACCACATCAAAGAAAAAAGTAAATAATTATAGGTTTTGCTGAAGTTGGCTGAATACCGATATACATTTTATATTTACATTTTATGTTAAAAGAAAAGGGATGTTTCCCTGACTTAGTAATTTAACGCAGCAATGGCAGTATGTGTTGTAGCATCCTAACAATATTGGGATTACTATGAAAGACTTGTTTGACAATGCTGTTTGAGGAATAAAATAATGAAAAACAAATAAAAGATACATACAAGTAACATTGTATGAACTTAAATGGCTATATTTATGAATAAATATTGCAAATGTGTAAATTATGTTGCATAGTAAAATAATATATAAGTTTTGTTATATAAAATATAATTTATATCCTATATAATAGACTGATAAATATTATTATAATCAGTGAAATAAAGAGGCTATGAGTTTCGAGGAGGGTATGGATGGGCATACACTCAAATAAGTATAGGGAAATAGAAATTTCAAAATGCTGTAATTTTATTAAAATATCAACACAAAAAATAAATAAGTACATAAACAAACAGATAAATTTACACTGTATTTTAATGAAGGAAAATTTATTTATCCCAGTTCCAAGTGAATTTTCTTTTGAGATACATTTTGCCTCAAAAACCACCATCCTATGTGAAGCCTACTGTTTTGATCACAGGAGTATCTTACACAAGTTCACAGGATCACTAGGGAAGTAAATCTCATATGGGAGAAAACCTTGATGTTGTCACATAACTGTTTCCCAGCATTTAGTTTCAAGATATACTGGAACAGGAATTGCTTGCAGGTTTTCAAATATTATCATGATTGAGTGAAATTTGAGTTGAATTGTACAGGCTATTCATTTTAATACTAATTTAATACTAATTTTAATAATCCTCATTTTGAATCAGTAGCGTATTATTTTATCCCAAGTAATAATGTATAACTGAACTTCAGAATGTTTCCCTGATTGGCCTCACCTTTCTGGTAGGGAGGTTGCAGTGAAGCAGCAGGATTTACCAGCTGATGAGAAGACGTGATGAACTTAGATGGTTAGGTCTGATTGTAGTGGCTGTCTCTTCCAACTGACTTTTCCTTTATTAAATACAGCAACAGGAGCAAACATCACTGAAAAAAATGCAGGAAGAATATATGAAGCTGAACCAGAACCTCAAAATTCCTACTGAAAATATTGAAAATGTCTATGAAACGGGTAAGTCAGTTCTTGTAAAAGTGACTTGAAATTAGAGCAGAGATAAAGATTCTTGTGTTCCATCTCAACAATATAAAATCCATACTACAAAATATGAAGGAACTCTAATAATATTTTTAAATTTCTCCCCTTTTTGTTTTACCTCACAGATGTATGCCCCAAACTGGAGCCTTAATCTCATGAGTAGAAATATTGTGTTATTTGATCTTCATGACTCAGTGAAACTATAGCTTAAGGTCATTTCAATCATAAAAACAAAAAGCTTTCAAAATTTTTGCACATGAATTTCTTCATACACACGCTTATTGAAAATCAATAGTTTAAAGAGTCAGATACAGATACTAGCACCCAACCTATGCACAGAAGCCTTGGAAAACTGTTGTTGAATTTGGGAAAAGGGGGAAGAAGCTGAGGAAGAGTGAGGCGCTATGGGAAGACCAGCAAGATCAACTGACCTGGACCCCCAAATTCTCTCAGACATTGAGCTACCAATGAGGCGGCCTACACCAGCTGATATGCGGCCCCTATACATATATAGCTGAGGACTGCCTGGTCTCGCCTTAGTTAGAGAAGATGCACCTAACCCTTAAGCGACTTGAGGCCTCAGGGAGTGGGGAGGTCTGGGGGAGGTGGGTAAGGACATCCTTTTGGAGAAAGAGTAGGGGGGTAGTTACGGGATGGGGAGTTGTGAGCGTACATACAAGAAGGGGGAACTAAGACTGGAGTGTAAAAAAGGATGAAAGAATAAAAAAGAAAGAAAAAGGAAATTATTACTGATTTTAAGTATGATTGATTTGTCAGTAACTACATCAATTTCAATATTGCAAAAGTATTTTCAATAAAGTACACAATGAACATCATGCAGTGGATTCTCTCAGGAATTCTCTCTTCAAGTCATAGTAATCACCCTATCATAAATTTTGTGCACTGCAAAACGAAGGAGCAACAATTATATAAAGCTTCTAAGGATATAATATATTTCAATTATTTTGTTGTTGCTGTGATGGTGAAAGTATGAATGGTGTGGTTTATTTCAGAAAATTTCCAAAAGTACTGAAAAGGGAACTGTTGAAGGCGATCCTTTATCAGGTTATGGTGAACTGAGGTGAAATGGTGATTGATTACTCTGCAGACTCTTCTCTGAGGGAGTAAGCTTGATTCATTTGGGCAGAACTTTCTGTGACCCACAATAGACTCTTTGAAATTTGGCTGTGGTAAGGCTGTTGAGAAGGTAACAAGAAGAATGAGGGAAAAGAAACAGAGAGAGAGAGAGAGAGAGAGAGAGAGAGAGAGAGAGAGAGAGAGAGACAGAGACAGAGAGAGCACAAATGATCAAGTCAAGCTCTAAAAAGTTTTATTTTTTTCTACCATATCTTGTATACCCCAGCAAAATCTTTCAGGTAGCATGAAAGTAGCAGAGTGATTATATTTTATGTTTTTCAAAGCATGACTATTTTTAAAGGTGTGTTCCTGAATGACTTTAGTTGAAAAACAAATTAATTATTGCCTGTGAATAAATAGTAAATCATTCCCAAGAAATCACGTACATTCATAACTAAGAAACCTATTATAGATTTAAAAGGTATAAGAAAGCCAGGTTATTTTCTCAGCCTTTTTCTATTCACAGGCAGACTGCACTTAGTGATTACAAAAAAAGGATCAATTACTTTATTATTTACCTTAAAAAGTAATCATATAAATATGGAAAGAATTAAAATCTAAACTTTTATAAAAAAAACAATCATTCATTTCTACTTTAATTCTCCAGGATACGCATCGACTGATCATCATTTTTTTACTTAATCATATCAGGAATGTGAGGGCAAAATGGATACAAGAAACTAACCATCACCTTGATCACATGCCCGTTCCAGAAAGAAAGTCATGTCAGGTTGTACTGTGAGGGCTGTTATTTTTCTTGTTCAGTGACCACAAAAAAAAATCCCTGGCTCACGTTATGAGTGTGGTTTTCTGAGCTTGAAATTATATCCTAAAATTGTGTCAGTGGAACCACGGACAAAAACAATTTATAACTTACTTAGCTATCTACAACTCCAAATTCCTTCTAAATGTGGTGGTCTAAAGATTAATAACAATCTACATCTCTAAATTCTTTTCAAGTGTGGTGGTTGAATCATGAATGTGATCCAGATGTGATGCTTAACAAAGATAAGCATTATTACTCTGAGTGCCAGTAATACTGCCCAGTGAGGAGCTGGAGTCCCCTCTGAGTTTTACACAACACTTAGACTAGGAAGGATGTGAAGACTGAGAGTACAATCTGCAGAGCTATGATCCATTACATCATGAAGTCCTCAGGACACTTAGTCTTCAGGGTTCTGCCTTTCTTAGGAATGCCCTTGTTAGTTGTGCTAATGGGTGTGCCACAGTCCAAGATTCTAAAGTAGTTTGTTGTTCCTCTCAAATGGGCCTCTGAAAGGACACAGTGTCTCCTTGATGGCAGATTCTCATATGTAACATCAAACTTGGCTTTATTACAAATCATGTTATAAATAATTTATATATATGCACATAAGAGTCAATATTGAAATTTTTAAATTAAACTTCATGGTAGAATTGATTCACAAACTGTGGGAATCTATCCATCTATCTATTTATCTATCTATACACACACACACACACACACATGCACACACACACACACACACACACACACTTTTTACAGAAATTAATTGAAAAGGAGCAAGAGAGGACATATAAGAGGATTTAGGAAAACCCGGTGATGTAACTATAGTATAATACAGAAAATAATAAAAACATAAATAAAAAATAGTTTTCCTCAAATTAAAAAAGAAAAAAAAAAAAAGACTTGAAATGGTCATCAATTCCAGCACTGGATAGAATAGGGTGGAGACTGTGCTCGTTACCATGGCAATACCTCAGAGCATCTTGCCAGTCAATATAAGGAGATCCTGTCTCAAATAAATGGCATAGAATGACAAAAGTAACACTCTTTTAGACACTTAAAAATATGCAGAAATACATATATATTTTTGAGCGATAATTTTGTGCACTTTTTTCAGATGTTGCTTCTATATACAGATAGGGTTTAGTCCAAATAATGAAACTGTCAATTATCTCTGATCACTATGTTATGTAAAAACATAGATTGTTTAACAAAAGATCCGATGACCAATTAGTCTGGTGGTCCCAGAGGGTGAAAGAGGAGAGTAGAAAGTGACAAGGAGAAGATGATGTGTGGAAACCACATGGAGAGAACAGAATTTGCCATGAGGATGCAATGAGGAAAGAGCCATGAAAACTCCCATCGACCACAGCCAGCCAGAACGAGCCCAGATGGCAAGTAATGGGGCTATTTTCTGGTTATATGCAGCCTAGTTGGGTTAGTAAACTTCAGAATATGTACAGCTTAGGCTTGGAGTGTGTTAATAAAAATACCAGGTTTGTGCGGCCTTATGTGGAAACTAAAATCGGGTAGGGCAGGTGTAGAAATGCCCTGCCTTTATTTGGGATCAAAAGGGATGTTGGAACTCCCGTTCCCTTACAGAAATGTTATTGTATTTGGCACACTGAATGTGGGGCAGAAACTGACACAAAATCCAAAATTTAAAATTTAAACTTAGAAAGAACCAGGCTTAGAGCACGAAAATTCCAGTTAAAAGGCATAATCAAGTACTCCTGGGAACACGGCAGTTTTCTAGTTCTTTTGCTTTAGGAAAATAATGACAAGAAACAGGATGATTTTAATGGTTTCATAGCATCCACAGTGGCCCATAAGTGAGACAGCTGGGTGGCTTCAGCCGCTCCTAGCAGGGGCAGTTTTCCCCATGCATTGCTTGGTTCTAGAAAAGGATCCAAATGCATGCTAGTCTTGTGACAGGTGCTTCGGAGGGCTGGGTGTGCCCTCTGCTTCTCAAAAGGTGCAGTTATATATCCAACCTGCCCATTCTTGGCACGAGGCTGTGCTACTACACATTTTGGGCCATACAGAACTGACGTAAATCGGTAAAATCACAGGGCAGATTTGGGCTCTTAATACAAAGCAGGATAGAAATGCAATGGATAACACTATGGTCCAGAAAGTTAGACCATACCCAACCTGGAACAAACATGCATGGTACCCAGACCATGTACTCCACTCTGATATGAGGTCATATAGCATTACCAGCCTCATAAAACTGATGGTTCTGCCTTCACAGCCAGCAAACAGCTTAAATTCTAAAGAAAAGAGGGAGAGTGGGTATAAAACATCAGAGACAGATATAAGTAGTCAGTAGTCAGTGATTAATAAAATCAAGTTCTTAAAAAAACAAATATATGTGCTTACTGATAAATAGATATTAGTACGAAAACATGGAGTACCCAAAATACAATTCACAGATCACATGAAGCTCAAAAGAAGAAAGACCCAAGAGTGGATGCTTCAGTTCTTCATAGAAGGGGAAAGAAAATACTCACAGGAGGAAATACAGAGCAAAGTGTAGAGCAAAGACTGAAGGAAAGGCCATCCAGGGACTCTCAAACAAGGGGATCCATTCCATATACAGTCTTCAAACCCAGACATTGTTGGGGATTCCGAAGGAGGCATGCTGACAGTAGCCTGATATAGCTGTATCCTGAGAGGCTCTGCCAGAACTTGACAAATACAGAGGCATGTGCTTGCAGCCAACCATTGGACTGAGAACCTTGTATTCCCAATGGAGGAGTTAGAGAAAGGACTGAGGTAGCAAAGAAAGAGCAATAAAATCAACCAACCAGACACCACAGAGATCACAGGGACTAAACCACCAAGAGTACACATGGAGCAACCCATGGCTCCAGCACCACAGGATGGGCCTTGTTTGGCATCAATGGGAGGAGAGGCTCTTTGTCCTGTGGTGGCTTCATGCCCCAGGGTAGGGGTATGCCAGGGTGGGGAGATGGAGGGAGTGGGGGGAGCACCCTCAGGGAGGACAGGCATAGGGGGATGGGATAGGGGATTTTTGGAAGAGAAACTGGGAAGTGGGATAACATTTGAAATGTAGATAAAGAAACTATCCAATAAAAAATGAAGGAAAAAAGGAATTACAACAACGAGAGAGAGAGAGAGAGAGAGAGAGACAGAGATAGAGACAGAGACAGAGACAGAGACAGACAGAGAGAGACAGAGAGAGATTATAAAAAAAACCACAGGTAGAAAAAATTAAATATAAAAACACATTAAGATTAAAAAACAATAGCATTTAAATAGATGAATAAATAAATGCATATGAATAATACTAAACAAGAGAAAATATGTTTTAAAAGGTGTATGAAGCCTATAGAAACAGAACATAAAGTCATAGAAATACTGAGTTTAAATATAAAACATAAAGTCTCCAAAGTTAGGAGAAAGAAAAATGAAGTCTCCAGAGAAAAGAGAGAGTAAGAGAGATTAAAAATGAAAACATTTTCCACATTAAAAGACAGAAAACACTGCAAAAGAAAAATTTGGACCCTATCTAGATTTGTTTTTACTATTCACATAAAATAATAAGTTCAGTAATGATTATAATAATGTTATTTATTCTCTTCAAGAGAGATTAGAATGAAAGTGACTAAGAGAAAGAAAATACTAAAAAATTAAATGCTAGAATGGCAACCATAGAAGAGATACTAGAGGATTTGTTATGTCAAAACAAAGAATATTCAAATAATCCAATGTGGAACCTACAATGACAACCAGAAGTATCATTACAGGTTGAAAAAAAAACGAAAAAGGCTTGAGAAATTAGAATGACACCCCATCAAGATGCAACAAACTGAGTTAAAAAATAGAGATTCTGCACAATAAAGTTACAGATAGCTTTCTTAAGACGGGGCAACATCCTAATTTCCATTGAGCTCCCAAAAGAAAGGTCTTCCCACACCACCACCCCCACACCCACTCCTGGCATCAGGAAACAATTTCAAGGGAATGATGTCTCACTTCCATTAGGAGGGGTGGGTGGTTTTTGGTGTTTTAGTGGTTGAATTGTAAATGATCTTGGTCAGGGAGGGAAAAAGGTATGAAAGAATAGATTTAGGGATTATGTTCTCTCTTTTGTCACCTCTGTTCTTTCTCTCCTATCTAATATTAGGTGAAAGGGAGGGGGGATGGAAGATAAAAGCAGCAATATAAAAATGATATGTACGGTAGAGTACGGATTCTACTTTTAGGACAAAGAGTGCTGGTACTTTTATTTGCTATGTATTTTGTATATTGATACATCTTTACTGTTATATTTAGTTACAATATAATATATATAATATCTTTCAATATTATATATGTATGTTTGAATATATATAAATAATATGTTTCAATATATAATATATATGTATATATATTTATATATATATACCTTTCAAATAATTTTTAAGGTATTGGAGTTACATAATTCTGAAATATATGCTAAATTCTAGTCATTTGAAAGCTTCCTTACAGAATGTTTAGGATAAACTAGAAACGCAAGTAGTAGTAATCAATCAAACTTGTTGGGCATGTTAGATACTAGTTTATTTAATTACCAAAATAAGTTTGATTTATTTTCTTTACACGCTTTCAATGTTAAGCAGATATTAGACAGCTAGAGATGAGCAACTCATATACATTGTAGATAGTCTTAAAGAACTCATAAAACTACAAACTAAAGAATAAAATGGTACATTATTAAATCAAAGTGTTTTCATCACAATAATATGGCTGCTCCTGGCACATTCTGCTTCACAGAAGTAAAAGAGCATGAAGAACCTATTTATGACCTTTGCTTCAAATGTGACAAGCTAGTCACTAGACAAAAAAATCAACCAAAACAAAGCAAAAAACTGACAAGTAAACAAAACTTAAAACTAAGAAAAACAAACAGAAAAATAAGATAAACAAGAACAACAAACAAGAACAAAAAGAAAGAAAGAAAAAAGATGCTCTGGCTTAAAGTGCAGATAACATGACCTACAATATGAAAAAATGATTTGCATGAAAATTGACGGTCAAGCATTGGCAGGACAAAGAGGAAATCTTCAATATTTCCGTTTCATAAAATAAAGTCTGTCATATCCTGTTTCTATGACTCACAGAATTTTTTGTGATTTTTCCAGGCAGTCAGATGTATTTCCATTTCTATAATTTTTGAAGCTGCCTGTTCTGCAATTCATGCATACTCTGGTAGTATTTAATCCCTCTCATGCTTCTAGTGGGGTTGCCGACTAGATAGGTATAGTTTTACAACTAAGTCTAAGTAGTTTAAGATTGAGAAAATGATTTTGTCTGAAAAGATAACTTTTCGTTACATATACAAGTTTTGATAAAAAAGGATTTAAGTACAGAATTCTTACTTCACCAAGATAGAATAGATAGTGGTTTTCCCAAAGATGCCAAATAAAAATGACTTCAAACTGTGAATGTAAGTTTACTTGATATTTTTCATAATTGTTAGTATTATGTATAATATATTAATATTAAATACATTAATTTTTCCTGTAGTAAAATTGTGAAATATTGGAGGATGATTTTGTTCACTGTGTATTCACTTATTTAATTCTAAATCCTGACATCTGATTGTAGTCCTGACTATGGAATGGTCAACATTGTTGGTCTGTAGATTGGTAGAAGAGAATTGGTCAGATCCAGAAGGAGATAGATGAGGGTAGAAAAGGGTCATGGGGAAAGAAATTGAGGAGAAACAACATGGAGAGAACAGCAGGATTTCACCATGAGGTTGCTATGAATGAGCAGCCATGAAGACACTCATGGACCTGAGTGAGGCTGTGCCACTGCAGATTAGAAGTAATGGGGCATTTTGTGGCTATTAGAAGAGTTTAGAATCTGCACAGCTTAGTTTTGTGTTCTCAATAAAAATACCAAGAATCTGTGTCTTTATATAGGAGCTAAAAGGGGCATACCAGGCAGAAAAAAAATGCCCTCTATGTATCTGGGGGAAAGGAGAAATTAGAAACCCCATACCCAAAGAAACTCTACTACAATTATCTATGCAGACAATGTACATGTTTTAATGCACACACATGTAGACCCTTATCTTTGTATGCTTGGTTACTGGCAGAGTTGCAGCTTGAGAGAGATTAGGAGGTTGACCTCGTTGCAATACTTGTGACTTTGGAGGAGGAAGTTCACTGAGGGTGAGCTTTGAGGTTCCAAATGCTCAAACCAGGTCTAACGCCTCTTCCTGTTGCATGTTTATTAGAATTTGTGACTCTGAGCTACTTCCCTAGTACTCTGCCTGTAATATCCCATTCTTCTTACTATGGTGATTATGGAATAAAGCTGAATCTATTAACAATTCCTAGTTAGTGTTTTGTTTAATAAGAGTTGCATCTTCATGGTATGTCCTCAGAGCAGTAGAAAATTTTGTAAGACATGTTAAGTCTTAAGTATTTAAACGTTGGAATTAAAAACACAAAATATAGAAAAGGAAAACCAAAAAAATTCCATTTTTGCATTTTGATGTGAAGGAGTTGTTAAGATGAATTAGGGTAAATGGAGATGCTAGAAAATTACAGAAATTAAAAATGTGGATCATCAGTGAAAATACATTTCAAAGAGCACTCTAGTGACCACAAAACTTTCATGTGTATACCTAAATTTATGATTTTAATTTCAGGAATCATTCATAAAAATTCAGATTTAATATTCACACTGAAAGTATGTCTTGGTATTTTGAGTCCTGTCACCTAACCTCTCACCTAACCATTTTACTTTTCTTTGTTTAAACTGAAAATTCTCCTGTTAAATAAAGACATCTATTTTTTTTTCTTTTCTTCTTGTTTCTTCTTTGAGACGGAGTATTCACAAACCAAATCAATCCAACAGAAGGCCCAATGTCAAGGACCAGTAAGGACTGACCAACATGTAACTGCACCTCTCAAGAATCTGGAAGTTATATAATCCTTGAAAAAGTCCCAGAATACCAAATGTCACACAAGCCCAGAAACTATTTTTAGCTGGTAAATCTAGATCTTCCTAGAGCATGAGGTAAATTATAGTTGCTGTAGACAATCCGTAGTGGCCTCACATTAGGCAATAAAATGAGAACATATTATTTAATATTACTATAGTTTTCAATTATCAAAATTCTCACTATAATGAAGTTGAGAAGAAGATGTGAGATATTTAGGAGGACATCTTGGGGACCTGGAGGGAGAGTGTGATGGTGGCTTTGACCAATTACACTTTATATCTATATGAATATTCTCAAAAAATTTAATACTCTGCCGTAAAAATACACTCCAAAAATAAATTTGCAAATTTCTTACTTCATGGTAATAAGAATTTCAAATTTGTTCTTGATTATATTTTGTTGTTCACTGGATTTCTTAATCTCTGGTTTGTAATCATATAGTTTTGAAGAGACACTAGGTCCAAGGCAATTATTGTAAAGGAAATTAGATAATTAGATAATTTGAGGCTTGCCTAAAAGTTTAGAGGTGTAGTCCATTATCATCATGGCAGGGAGCATGGCAGTAGGCATAGAGCTGGAGAAGTAGCTGAGAGCTACAACCTGATTCATATGTAGAGAACAATGAGAGAGAGAGAGAGAGAGAGAGAGAGAGAGAGAGAGAGAGAGAGAGAGAGAGAGAGAGAGAATATGAAAATGAATATGGGGATGTGGGGCCTGACAAGGCTGTCCAAGCTGGTGAATGGAAGAAAACAAAATTCTCCAAATGGAAGTAATAGAAGTGGAAATCATGAGGCCCATTTATATTCTAAGTTTAAGAAGTGATTATTTTGCAAGGTTTAAATAAATTGACTCCATGATAGACTGTTTTAATGCTCAGAGCAAAACAAATGAGTCCCACTCATATGTGGGACTTATTTTTACCTTAACACTGTGCTATTGATATGCAAGTTAAACATTGTAAATCCAATTAGTTTACTTGAATCAGAAAATAATTCCAATATTACACGTGTATGGAAATTTTTATAGCAAGCTGTGAATGAGCACTTGGCACTTAGATCTTGGTCATATATAAACCTAGACCCCCAGGGTTCTGACACAACCAGGATCCAAGGATCACAGGCTTACAGGGGATACAGACTCCAGTCAGAAATAGAAAGAACACTTAGCACCAGAGATAACCATATTGTGAGAGGCAAGCATAAGAAAATAAGCAACAGAAAACAATGCTACGTGACAATATCAGAACCCAGTTCTCCCACCGCAGGAAGCCCTGGATCCCCCAACACACCAGAAAAGCATGTTAGATCTAAAATTCCAATTTATTAAGATGATAGAGGACTTTAATAAAGATAATGATTAACTCCTTTAAAGAAAAATCAGGAGAACTCACATAAACAAGGGAAGCCCTTAAAGAGGAAATGTATAAATCTCTTAAAAAGCAGTACAGGAAAAAAAATAAAAAACAGGAGAAGAAATTGAAAATAAGTCCGTTCAGGATCTAAAAATTGAAATAGAATCATTAAACAAATCAGAAAAGGGACAACCATGGAGATGGAAAACCTAGGAAACAAAGCAGAAGTCACAGATGCAAGCATCACCATCAAGAGATAAAAGAGAGAATCTCAGGCATAGAAGATAGCATAGAATACATTGGCCAAACAGTCAAAGAGAATACAAAATGAAAAAAAAAAAGACTCCTATCCAAAACATCCTGGAAATCCAGGAGGACACAATGAGAAGGTAAAAATTAAGAATAACAGGTACAGAAGAGTGATATTTTCAACTCATAGGGGTCAGTGAACATCTTCAATAAAATTATAGGAGAACACTTTCCTACCCTAAAGAAAGAAATACCCCCAAATATACAAGAAGCCTACAGAACACCAAATAGGTTTGAGGGAAAAAAATTAATTTCTCCCTTAAATAATAATCAGAATGCCAAATTCACAGAAGGAAGAAAGAATGTTAAAAGCTATAAGGGAAAAAATACAAAAAAAACATAAAAGTAGCCCTATCAGAATTATATGACTTCTTTTTTTTTCCATCTTTATTAAATTGGGTATTTCTTATTTACATTTCAAATGTTATTCACTTTCTCGGGTTACAGGCCAACATTCCCCATCCCCTCCCTCTCCCCTTCTACATGGATGTTCCCCTCCCAATCTTCTCCCCAGTACGGCCCCCCACAACAATCACGTTCACTGGGGGACCAGCCTTGGCAGGACCAAGGACTTCCCCTTCCACTGGTGCCCTTACTAGTCTATTCATTGCTACATAGGCAGTTGGAGCCCAGGGTCAGTCCATGTATAGTCTTTGGGTAGTGGCTCAGTCCCTGGAAGGTCTGGTTGGTTGTCATTGTTGTACATATGGCGTCTCAAGTCCCTTCAGCTCCTTCAGTCCTTTCTCTGATTCCTTCAACAGGGGTCCTGTTCATAGTTCAGTAGTTTGAAGCTGGCATTCGCCAATATATTTACCATATTCTGGCTGTGTCTCTTAGGAGAGATCTACTCTGGTTCCTGTCAGCCTGCACTTCTTTGCTTCATCCAGCTTATCTAGTTTAGTGGCTGTATATGTATGGGCCACATGTGGGGCAGCCTCTGAATGGGTGTTCCTTCAGTGTCTGTTCTAAACTTTGCCACCCTATCCCCTCATAAGGGTATTTTTGTTCCACTTTTAAAGGAGTGAAGCATCCACATTTTGATCATCCTTCTTGAGTTTCATGTGTTCTGTGCATCTAGGGTAATTCAAGCATTTGGGATAATATCCACTTATCAATGAGTGCATACCATGTGTGTTTTTCTGTGATTGGGTTACACACTCAGGATGATATTTTCCAGTTCCATCCATTTGCCTATGAGAGGTCTAAGAAGGACTGAATCATCCACACTTTGGTCTTCCTTTTCCTTGAGCATCATGTGGTACATGAAATGTATCTTGGGTATTCAAAAAAGTGCTTACTGACAGGACCCTGGTATAGCTGTCTCCTGAGACACTATAAAAGAGCCTGACAAATATAGAGATGGTTGTTCACAGCCAATCATTGGACTGAACACAGGGTCTCCAATGGAGGACTTAGAGATGGGACTGAAGGAGCTGAAGGATTTTACATCCCTATAGGAGGAACAACAATATCCCCAGAGTTCTCAGGGACTGAATCACCAACCAAAGAATATACATGGTATCACCTATAGCTCCAGCAACATATGTAGCAGAGGATAGCCTTGTGCGGCATAATTCAGAGGAGATACCCTTTGTTCTGTGAAGTCTCCATGTCCTAGTGTAAAGAAATGGCAGTGCTGGGTGGCAGGAATGGGTGTGTGATTGAGGGAGCACCCTTATAAGAAGCAGGGGAGGTAAGAATAGGTATCTAGAGGGAAAACTGGGAAAAGTGATAGCATTTGAAATATAAATAAATTAAATATCCAATTAAAACTATGTTCTAATAAATAATTTAAAAAAGAAAACATAAATCTGTCAGTTTTAAGCATCCTTAAACCATACAGAAGGAAATGGGGACTCTGATTGAAATATTGGAAACAGAGAAGTCAATGCCCTATAATAGTTTAAAATTCTCAGAATCTCCTTCTTACTTCTTAAGTCTTTTTAATAGCTTGATTCTAATTTCAAGGAAATAATGACAGAGGGGAAATGGAGTTATTAATCAAACACAGACTTATGTGTATATTCTTGCTTATAACAAGTAAATCTGCACATAACTCAGACAATCAAAATGAAGAGAGGTGCAGGATTCACCACTATATCACAGGTTCACGATTTTTCACTTACACGTGAGTATCACTGGTAAAGGAATAAATGCATTTTTTTACATGTTTTGTAAGGTATGTAATTTTTTTCAAGAGTGTCTTAGTGGATAGATGGTCCATTTTTTGTCATTTTACTGGGTATTTCTTCCTAAGAAAATGTCCCCAATCCTAGAGAATTGATTTCAGCCCTGAGATATGGATCCAATTTTTAATTTTCAAAAAATGTACTTTTATCCAGCAACTGAGAAAGGCATAAGGTGAATTGTGTAAAAGAGCCATTATCTGTTACCCAGAAGTGTGGGGGAAGAAAATGTACTTATGAATATATGTTACTAGGTGGCATAAAACAAACAAAAATCAAACAAATATTTAAATACAGGTTTTGCTAAAGTTGGTCAAATACAGGCATTCACTTAAATTCATTTTAGAAGATAAGAAAGTGTTTCACTGACTCAACCATTTTATGCAGAAACTACAATATATGTTATAGAATGATAGGAATTATAGAATTTATATGAAAGAATTTAAAATGTTTTAAAAATAATATAAGTATGAGATACATCTAAACAACATTATATAGACAGAAAGTGTTATATTTACAAATGAATATTTCATAATTGATAATATATTACTTTTTAAAAATAATACATAAATTGTATAATATGAAATAGAACTATTATGATGCGGTGATACGTTTAGTATCAAAAAGCAAAACCCTTATCAAAGCTCAGTCTCTTGATGATGTAAATATCTTTAAGAATATGAGAGGAGCACTTGGTATATAAATCTTACATGGGTGAAAAAAATTTCTTTTTCTTAATTGCAACATAGCTGTGTCCCTGCATTTAGTTTCATGGCAAATTGTGCAGGGATGTATTTATTAACACATTTCAAGCATAAAGTATTTCAAGCATAAAGCATAGGAAAGTGTTCTCCTATAATTTTATTGAAGATGTTCACTGACCCCTATGAGTTGAAAATATCACTCTTCTGTACCTGTTATTCTTAATTTTTACCTTCTCATTGTGTCCTCCTGGATTTCCAGGATGTTTTGGATAGGAATTTTTGTTTTGTTTTGTTTTTTTTCTTCATTTTGTATTCTCTTTGACTGTTTGGCCAATGTATTCTATGCTATCTTCTATGCCTGAGATTCTCTCTTTTATCTCTTGATGGTGATGCTTGCATCTGTGACTTCTGCTTTGTTTCCTAGGTTTTCCATCTCCATGGTTGTCCCTTTTCTGATTTGTTTAATGATTCTATTTCAATTTTTAGATCCTGAACGGACTTATTTTCAATTTCTTCTCCTGTTTTTTATTTTTTTTCCTGTACTGCTTTTTAAGAGATTTATACATTTCCTCTTTAAGGGCTTCCCTTGTTTATGTGAGTTCTCCTGATTTTTCTTTAAAGGAGTTAATCATTATCTTTATTAAAGTCCTCTATCATCTTAATAAATTGGAATTTTAGATCTAACATGCTTTTCTGGTGTGTTGGGGGATCCAGGGCTTCCTGCGGTGGGAGAACTGGGTTCTGATATTGTCACGTAGCATTGTTTTCTGTTGCTTATTTTCTTATGCTTGCCTCTCACAATATGGTTATCTCTGGTGCTAAGTGTTCTTGCTATTTCTGACTGGAGTCTGTATCCCCTGTAAGCCTGTGATCCTTGGATCCTGGTTGTGTCAGAACCCTGGGGGTCTAGGTTTATATATGACCAAGATCTAAGTGCCAAGTGCTCATTCACAGCTTGCTATAAAAATTTCCATACACGTGTAATATTGGAATTATTTTCTGATTCAAGTAAACTAATTGGATTTACAATGTTTAACTTGCATATCAATAGCACAGTGTTAAGGTAAAAATAAGTCCCACATATGAGTGGGACTCATTTGTTTTGCTCTGAGCATTAAAACAGTCTATCATGGAGTCAATTTATTTAAACCTTGCAAAATAATCACTTCTTAAACTTAGAATATAAATGGGCCTCATGATTTCCACTTCTATTACTTCCATTTGGAGAATTTTGTTTTCTTCCATTCACCAGCTTGGACAGCCTTGTCAGGCCCCACATCCCCATATTCATTTTCATATTCTCTCTCTCTCTCTCTCTCTCTCTCTCTCTCTCTCTCTCTCTCTCTCATTGTTCTCTACATATGAATCAGGTTGTAGCTCTCAGCTACTTCTCCAGCTCTATGCCTACTGCCATGCTCCCTGCCATGATGATAATGGACTACACCTCTAAACTTTTAGGCAAGCCTCAAATTATCTAATTATCTAATTTCCTTTACAATAATTGCCTTGGACCTAGTGTCTCTTCAAAACTATATGATTACAAACCAGAGATTAAGAAATCCAGTGAACAACAAAATATAATCAAGAACAAATTTGAAATTCTTATTACCATGAAGTAAGAAATTTGCAAATTTATTTTTGGAGTGTATTTTTACGGCAGAGTATTAAATTTTTTGAGAATATTCATATAGATATAAAGTGTAATTGGTCAAAGCCACCATCACACTCTCCCTCCAGGTCCCCAAGATGTCCTCCTAAATATCTCACATCTTCTTCTCAACTTCATTATAGTGAGAATTTTGATAATTGAAAACTATAGTAATATTAAATAATATGTTCTCATTTTATTGCCTAATGTGAGGCCACTACGGATTGTCTACAGCAACTATAATTTACCTCATGCTCTAGGAAGATCTAGATTTACCAGCTACAAATAGTTTCTGGGCTTGTGTGACATTTGGTATTCTGGGACTTTTTCAAGGATTATATAACTTCCAGATTCTTGAGAGGTGCAGTTACATGTTGGTCAGTCCTTACTGGTCCTTGACATTGGGCCTTCTGTTGGATTGATTTGGTTTGTGAATACTCCGTCTCAAAGAAGAAACAAGAAGAAAAGAAAAAAAAATAGATGTCTTTATTTAACAGGAGAATTTTCAGTTTAAACAAAGAAAAGTAAAATGGTTAGGTGAGAGGTTAGGTGACAGGACTCAAAATACCAAGACATACTTTCAGTGTGAATATTAAATCTGAATTTTTATGAATGATTCCTGAAATTAAAATCATAAATTTAGGTATACACATGAAAGTTTTGTGGTCACTAGAGTGCTCTTTGAAATGTATTTTCACTGATGATCCACATTTTTAATTTCTGTAATTTTCTAGCATCTCCATTTACCCTAATTCATCTTAACAACTCCTTCACATCAAAATGCAAAAATGGAATTTTTTTGGTTTTCCTTTTCTATATTTTGTGTTTTTAATTCCAACGTTTAAATACTTAAGACTTAACATGTCTTACAAAATTTTCTACTGCTCTGAGGACATACCATGAAGATGCAACTCTTATTAAACAAAACACTAACTAGGAATTGTTAATAGATTCAGCTTTATTCCATAATCACCATAGTAAGAAGAATGGGATATTACAGGCAGAGTACTAGGGAAGTAGCTCAGAGTCACAAATTCTAATAAACATGCAACAGGAAGAGGCGTTAGACCTGGTTTGAGCATTTGGAACCTCAAAGCTCACCCTCAGTGAACTTCCTCCTCCAACGTCACAAGTATTGCAACGAGGTCAACCTCCTAATCTCTCTCAAGCTGCAACTCTGCCAGTAACCAAGCATACAAAGATAAGGGTCTACATGTGTGTGCATTAAAACGTGTACATTGTCTGCATAGATAATTGTAGTAGAGTTTCTTTGGGTACGGGGTTTCTAATTTCTCCTTTCCCCCAGATACATAGAGGTCATTTTTTTTCTGCCTGGTATGCCCCTTTTAGCTCCTATATAAAGACACAGATTCTTGGTATTTTTATTAAGAACACAAAACTAAGCTGTGCAGATTCTAAACTATTCTAAGAGCCACAAAATGCCCCATTACTTCCAATCTGCAGTTGCACAGCCTCACTCAGGTCCATGAGTGTCTTCATGGCTGCTCATTCATAGCAACCTCATGGTGAAATCCTGCTGTTCTCTCCATGTTGTTTCTCCTCAATTTCTTTCCCCATGACCCTTTTCTACCCTCATCTATCTCCTTCTGGATCTGACCAATTCTCTTCTACCAATCTACAGACCAACAATGTTGACCATTCCATAGTCAGGCTACAATCAGATGTCAGGATTTAGAATTAAATAAGTGAATACACAGTGAACAAAATCATCCTCCAGTATTTTACAATTTTACTACAGGAAAAATTAATGTATTTAATATTAATATATTATACATAATACTAACAATTATGAAAAATATCAAGTAAACTTACATTCACAGTTTGAAGTCATTTTTATTTGGCATCTTTGGGAAAACCACTATCTATTCTATCTTGGTGACGTAAGAATTCTGTACTTAAATCCTTTTTTTATCAAAACTTGTATATGTAACGAAAAGTTATCTTTTCAGACAAAATCATTTTCTCAATCTTAAACTACTTAGACTTAGTTGTAAACTATACCTATCTAGTCGGCAACCCCACTAGAAGCATGAGAGGGATTAAATACTACCAGAGTATGCAAGAATTGCAGAACAGGCAGCTTCAAAAATTATAGAAATGGAAATACATCTGACTGCCTGGAAAAATCACAAAAAATTCTGTGAGTCATAGAAACAGGATATGACAGACTTTATTTTATGAAACGGAAATATTGAAGATTTCCTCTTTGTCCTGCCAATGCTTGACCGTCAATTTTCATACAAATCATTTGTTCATATTGTAGGTCATGTTATCTGCACTTTAAGCCAGAGCATCTTTTTTCTTTCTTTCTTTTTGTTCTTGTTTGTTGTTCTTGTTTTCTTATTTTTCTGTTTGTTTTTCTTAGTTTTAAGTTTTGTTTACTTGTCAGTTTTTTGTTTTGTTTTGGTTGATTTTTTTGTCTAGTGACTAGCTTGTCACATTTGAAGCAAAGGTCATAAATAGGTTCTTCATGCTCTTTAACTTCTGTGAAGCAGAATGTGCCAGGAGCAGCCATATTATTGTAATGAAAACACTTTGATTTAATAATGTACCATTTTATTCTTTAGTTTGTAGTTTTATGAGTTCTTTAAGACTATCTACAATGTATATGAGTTGCTCATCTCTAGCTGTCTAATATCTGCTTAACATTGAAAGCGTGTAAAGAAAATAAATCAAACTTATTTTGGTAATTAAATAAACTAGTATCTAACATGCCCAACAAGTTTGATTGATCACTACTACTTGCGTTTCTAGTTTATCCTAAACATTCTGTAAGGAAGCTTTCAAATGACTAGAATTTAGCATATATTTCAGAATTATGTAACTCCAATACCTTAAAAATTATTTGAAATGTATATATATAAATATATATAAATATATATTATATATTGAAACACATTATTTATATATATTCAAACATACATATATAATATCAAAAGATATTATATATATTATATTGTAACTAAATATAACAGTAAAGATGTATCAATATACAAAATACATAGCAAATAAAAGTACCAGCACTCTTTGTCCTAAAAGTAGAATCCGTACTCTACCGTACATATCATTTTTATATTGCTTCTTTTATCTTCCATCCCCCCTCCCTTTCACCTAATATTAGATAGGAGAGAAAGAACAGAGGTGACAAAAGAGAGAACATAATCCCTAAATCTATTCTTTCATACCTTTTTCCCTCCCTGACCAAGATCATTTACAATTCAACCACTAAAACACCAAAAACCACCCACCCCTCCTAATGGAAGTGAGACATCATTCCCTTGAAATTGTTTCCTGATGCCAGGAGTGGGTGTGGGGGTGGTGGTGTGGGAAGACCTTTCTTTTGGGAGCTCAATGGAAATTAGGATGTTGCCCCGTCTTAAGAAAGCTATCTGTAACTTTATTGTGCAGAATCTCTATTTTTTAACTCAGTTTGTTGCATCTTGATGGGGTGTCATTCTAATTTCTCAAGCCTTTTTCGTTTTTTTTTTCAACCTGTAATGATACTTCTGGTTGTCATTGTAGGTTCCACATTGGATTATTTGAATATTCTTTGTTTTGACATAACAAATCCTCTAGTATCTCTTCTATGGTTGCCATTCTAGCATTTAATTTTTTAGTATTTCTTTCTCTTAGTCACTTTCATTCTAATCTCTCTTGAAGAGAATAAATAACATTATTATAATCATTACTGAACTTATTATTTTATGTGAATAGTAAAAACAAATCTAGATAGGGTCCAAATTCTTCTTTTGCAGTGTTTTCTGTCTTTTAATGTGGAAAATGTTTTCATTTTTAATCTCTCTTACTCTCTCTTTTCTCTGGAGACTTCATTTTTCTTTCTCCTAACTTTGGAGTTAAATATAAAACTTATGTTTTATATTTAAACTCAGTATTTCTATGACTTTATGTTCTGTTTCTATAGGCTTCATACACCTTTTAAAACATATTTTTCTCTTGTTTAGTATTATTCATATGCATTTATTTATTCATCTATTTAAATGCTATTGTTTTTTAATCTTAATGTGTTTATATATTTAATTTTTTCTACCTGTGGTTTTTTCTTTTTATAATCTCTGTCTGTCTCTCTCTGTCTGTCTCTGTCTCTGTCTCTGTCTCTGTCTCTGTCTCTGTCTCTCTCTCTCTCTCTCTCTCTCGTTGTTGTAATTCCTTTTTTCCTTCATTTTTTATTGGATAGTTTCTTTATCTACATTTCAAATGTTATCCCACTTCCCAGTTTCTCTTCCAAAAATCCCCTATCCCATCCCCCTATGCCTGTCCTCCCTGAGGGTGCTCCCCCCACTCCCTCCATCTCCCCACCCTGGCATACCCCTACCCTGGGGCATGAAGCCACCACAGGACAAAGAGCCTCTCCTCCCATTGATGCCAAACAAGGCCCATCCTGTGGTGCTGGAGCCATGGGTTGCTCCATGTGTACTCTTGGTGGTTTAGTCCCTGTGATCTCTGTGGTGTCTGGTTGGTTGATTTTATTGCTCCTTCTTTGCTACCTCAGTCCTTTCTCTAACTCCTCCATTGGGAATACAAGGTTCTCAGTCCAATGGTTGGCTGCAAGCACATGCCTCTGTATTTGTCAAGTTCTGGCAGAGCCTCTCAGGATACAGCTATATCAGGCTACTGTCAGCATGCCTCCTTCGGAATCCCCAACAATGTCTGGGTTTGAAGACTGTATATGGAATGGATCCCCTTGTTTGAGAGTCCCTGGATGGCCTTTCCTTCAGTCTTTGCTCTACACTTTGCTCTGTATTTCCTCCTGTGAGTATTTTCTTTCCCCTTCTATGAAGAACTGAAGCATCCACTCTTGGGTCTTTCTTCTTTTGAGCTTCATGTGATCTGTGAATTGTATTTTGGGTACTCCATGTTTTCGTACTAATATCTATTTATCAGTAAGCACATATATTTGTTTTTTTAAGAACTTGATTTTATTAATCACTGACTACTGACTACTTATATCTGTCTCTGATGTTTTATACCCACTCTCCCTCTTTTCTTTAGAATTTAAGCTGTTTGCTGGCTGTGAAGGCAGAACCATCAGTTTTATGAGGCTGGTAATGCTATATGACCTCATATCAGAGTGGAGTACATGGTCTGGGTACCATGCATGTTTGTTCCAGGTTGGGTATGGTCTAACTTTCTGGACCATAGTGTTATCCATTGCATTTCTATCCTGCTTTGTATTAAGAGCCCAAATCTGCCCTGTGATTTTACCGATTTACGTCAGTTCTGTATGGCCCAAAATGTGTAGTAGCACAGCCTCGTGCCAAGAATGGGCAGGTTGGATATATAACTGCACCTTTTGAGAAGCAGAGGGCACACCCAGCCCTCCGAAGCACCTGTCACAAGACTAGCATGCATTTGGATCCTTTTCTAGAACCAAGCAATGCATGGGGAAAACTGCCCCTGCTAGGAGCGGCTGAAGCCACCCAGCTGTCTCACTTATGGGCCACTGTGGATGCTATGAAACCATTAAAATCATCCTGTTTCTTGTCATTATTTTCCTAAAGCAAAAGAACTAGAAAACTGCCGTGTTCCCAGGAGTACTTGATTATGCCTTTTAACTGGAATTTTCATGCTCTAAGCCTGGTTCTTTCTAAGTTTAAATTTTAAATTTTGGATTTTGTGTCAGTTTCTGCCCCACATTCAGTGTGCCAAATACAATAACATTTCTGTAAGGGAACGGGAGTTCCAACATCCCTTTTGATCCCAAATAAAGGCAGGGCATTTCTACACCTGCCCTACCCGATTTTAGTTTCCACATAAGGCCGCACAAACCTGGTATTTTTATTAACACACTCCAAGCCTAAGCTGTACATATTCTGAAGTTTACTAACCCAACTAGGCTGCATATAACCAGAAAATAGCCCCATTACTTGCCATCTGGGCTCGTTCTGGCTGGCTGTGGTCGATGGGAGTTTTCATGGCTCTTTCCTCATTGCATCCTCATGGCAAATTCTGTTCTCTCCATGTGGTTTCCACACATCATCTTCTCCTTGTCACTTTCTACTCTCCTCTTTCACCCTCTGGGACCACCAGACTAATTGGTCATCGGATCTTTTGTTAAACAATCTATGTTTTTACATAACATAGTGATCAGAGATAATTGACAGTTTCATTATTTGGACTAAACCCTATCTGTATATAGAAGCAACATCTGAAAAAAGTGCACAAAATTATCGCTCAAAAATATATATGTATTTCTGCATATTTTTAAGTGTCTAAAAGAGTGTTACTTTTGTCATTCTATGCCATTTATTTGAGACAGGATCTCCTTATATTGACTGGCAAGATGCTCTGAGGTATTGCCATGGTAACGAGCACAGTCTCCACCCTATTCTATCCAGTGCTGGAATTGATGACCATTTCAAGTCTTTTTTTTTTTCTTTTTTAATTTGAGGAAAACTATTTTTTATTTATGTTTTTATTATTTTCTGTATTATACTATAGTTACATCACCGGGTTTTCCTAAATCCTCTTATATGTCCTCTCTTGCTCCTTTTCAATTAATTTCTGTAAAAAGTGTGTGTGTGTGTGTGTGTGTGTGTGTGTGTGTGTGTGCGTGTGTGTGTGTGTGTGTGTGTATAGATAGATAAATAGATAGATGGATAGATTCCCACAGTTTGTGAATCAATTCTACCATGAAGTTTAATTTAAAAATTTCAATATTGACTCTTATGTGCATATATATATATAAATTATTTATAACATGATTTGTAATAAAGCCAAGTTTGATGTTACATATGAGAATCTGCCATCAAGGAGACACTGTGTCCTTTCAGAGGCCCATTTGAGAGGAACAGCAAACTACTTTAGAATCTTGGACTGTGGCACACCCATTAGCACAACTAACAAGGGCATTCCTAAGAAAGGCAGAACCCTGAAGACTAAGTGTCCTGAGGACTTCATGATGTAATGGATCATAGCTCTGCAGATTGGACTCTCAGTCTTCACATCCTTCCTAGTCTAAGTGTTGTGTAAAACTCAGAGGGGACTCCAGCTCCTCACTGGGCAGTATTACTGGCACTCAGAGTAATAATGCTTATCTTTGTTAAGCATCACATCTGGATCACATTCATGATTCAACCACCACACTTGAAAAGAATTTAGAGATGTAGATTGTTATTAATCTTTAGACCACCACATTTAGAAGGAATTTGGAGTTGTAGATAGCTAAGTAAGTTATAAATTGTTTTTGTCCGTGGTTCCACTGACACAATTTTAGGATATAATTTCAAGCTCAGAAAGCCACACTCATAACGTGAGCCAGGGATTTTTTTTTGTGGTCACTGAACAAGAACAATAACAGCCCTCGCAGTACAACCTGACATGACTTTCTTTCCGGAACGGGCATGTGATCAAGGTGATGGTTAGTTTCTTGTATCCATTTTGCCCTCACATTCCTGATATGATTAAGTAAAAAAATGATGATCAGTCGATGCGTATCCTGGAGAATTAAAGTAGAAATGAATGATTGTTTTTTTTATAAAAGTTTAGATTTTAATTCTTTTCATATTTATATGATTACTTTTTAAGGTAAATAATAAAGTAATTGATCCTTTTTTTGTAATCAGTAAGTGCAGTCTGCCTGTGAATAGAAAAAGGCTGAGAAAATAACCTGGCTTTCTTATACCTTTTAAATCTATAATAGGTTTCTTAGTTATGAATGTACGTGATTTCTTGGGAATGATTTATTATTTATTCACAGGCAATATTTAAGTTGTTTTTCAACTAAAGTCATTCAGGAACACACCTTTAAAAATAGTCATGCTTTGAAAAACATAAAATATAATCACTCTGCTACTTTTATGCTACCTGAAAGATTTTGCTGGGGTATACAAGATGTGGTAGAAAAAAATAAAACTTTTTAGAGCTTGACTTGATCATTTGTGCTCTCTCTCTCTCTCTCTCTCTCTCTCTCTCTCTCTCTCTCTCTCTCTCTCTCTCTGTTTCTTTTCCCTCATTCTTCTTGTTACCTTCTCAACAGCCTCCCCGCAGCCAAATTTCAAAGAGTCTATTGTGGGTCACAGAAAGTTCTGCCCAAATGAATCAAGCTTACTCCCTCAGAGAAGAGTCTGCAGAGTAATCAATCACCAATTCACCTCAGTTCACCATAACCTGATAAAGGATCGCCTTCAACAGTTCCCTTTTCAGTACTTTTGGAAATTTTCTGAAATAAACCACACCATTCATACTTTCACCATCACAGCAACAACAAAATAATTGAAATATATTATATCCTTAGAAGCTTTATATAATTGTTGCTCCTTCGTTTTGCAGTGCACAAAATTTATGATAGGGTGATTACTATGACTTGAAGAGAGAATTCCTGAGAGAATCCACTGCATGATGTTCATTGTGTACTTTATTGAAAATACTTTTGCAATATTGAAATTGATGTAGTTACTGACAAATCAATCATACTTAAAATCAGTAATAATTTCCTTTTACTTTCTTTTTTATTCTTTCATCCTTTTTTACACTCCAGTCTTAGTTCCCCCTTCTTGTATGTACGCTCACAACTCCCCATCCCGTAACTACCCCCCAACTCTTTCTCCAAAAGGATGTTCTTACCCACCTCCCCCAGACCTCCCCACTCCCTGAGGCCTCAAGTTGCTTAAGGGTTAGGTGCATCTTCTCTAACTAAGGCGAGACCAGGCAGTCCTCAGCTATATATGTATAGGGGCCGCATATCAGCTGGTGTAGGCCGCCTCATTGGTAGCTCAATGTCTGAGAGAATTTGGGGGTCCAGGTCAGTTGATCTTGCTGGTCTTCCCATAGCGCCTCACTCTTCCTCAGCTTCTTCCCCCTTTTCCCAAATTCAACAACAGTGTTCCAAGGCTTCTGTGCATAGGTTGGGTGCTAGTATCTGTATCTGACTCTTTAAACTATTGATTTTCAATAAGCGTGTGTATGAAGAAATTCATGTGCAAAAATTTTGAAAGCTTTTTGTTTTTATGATTGAAATGACCTTAAGCTATAGTTTCACTGAGTCATGAAGATCAAATAACACAATATTTCTACTCATGAGATTAAGGCTCCAGTTTGGGGCATACATCTGTGAGGTAAAACAAAAAGGGGAGAAATTTAAAAATATTATTAGAGTTCCTTCATATTTTGTAGTATGGATTTTATATTGTTGAGATGGAACACAAGAATCTTTATCTCTGCTCTAATTTCAAGTCACTTTTACAAGAACTGACTTACCCGTTTCATAGACATTTTCAATATTTTCAGTAGGAATTTTGAGGTTCTGGTTCAGCTTCATATATTCTTCCTGCATTTTTTTCAGTGATGTTTGCTCCTGTTGCTGTATTTAATAAAGGAAAAGTCAGTTGGAAGAGACAGCCACTACAATCAGACCTAACCATCTAAGTTCATCACGTCTTCTCATCAGCTGGTAAATCCTGCTGCTTCACTGCAACCTCCCTACCAGAAAGGTGAGGCCAATCAGGGAAACATTCTGAAGTTCAGTTATACATTATTACTTGGGATAAAATAATACGCTACTGATTCAAAATGAGGATTATTAAAATTAGTATTAAATTAGTATTAAAATGAATAGCCTGTACAATTCAACTCAAATTTCACTCAATCATGATAATATTTGAAAACCTGCAAGCAATTCCTGTTCCAGTATATCTTGAAACTAAATGCTGGGAAACAGTTATGTGACAACATCAAGGTTTTCTCCCATATGAGATTTACTTCCCTAGTGATCCTGTGAACTTGTGTAAGATACTCCTGTGATCAAAACAGTAGGCTTCACATAGGATGGTGGTTTTTGAGGCAAAATGTATCTCAAAAGAAAATTCACTTGGAACTGGGATAAATAAATTTTCCTTCATTAAAATACAGTGTAAATTTATCTGTTTGTTTATGTACTTATTTATTTTTTGTGTTGATATTTTAATAAAATTACAGCATTTTGAAATTTCTATTTCCCTATACTTATTTGAGTGTATGCCCATCCATACCCTCCTCGAAACTCATAGCCTCTTTATTTCACTGATTATAATAATATTTATCAGTCTATTATATAGGATATAAATTATATTTTATATAACAAAACTTATATATTATTTTACTATGCAACATAATTTACACATTTGCAATATTTATTCATAAATATAGCCATTTAAGTTCATACAATGTTACTTGTATGTATCTTTTATTTGTTTTTCATTATTTTATTCCTCAAACAGCATTGTCAAACAAGTCTTTCATAGTAATCCCAATATTGTTAGGATGCTACAACACATACTGCCATTGCTGCGTTAAATTACTAAGTCAGGGAAACATCCCTTTTCTTTTAACATAAAATGTAAATATAAAATGTATATCGGTATTCAGCCAACTTCAGCAAAACCTATAATTATTTACTTTTTTCTTTGATGTGGTGTCACCTAGCAAGCTTCGTTCATAACTGTATATTTCTCCATACTGGTAGCAAACAGATAATGGATATTTTACTTACTTCGTTTTCTTCCCCCTTCACCCACTGGATGAGTGTACATATTTGGAAAATGATCCAATGGATCACGAAAATACCAGATCCCAGGAATGTAATCAGTCCCATTCTTTTTGGGACATTCTATCAGGTTTAAATTCCCTGTAAAATAAGAAAATGAACCATTTATCCACTAAAAATGCTCTTAGTAGATATCATGACAATTCCTGATAAAGATCACATATATTTTATAACATGTAAATAATGGACTCAATCTAAAACCAGTGACCCTCACATGTCATTGAGCAATACTTGTACTGAGGTTTATCAGCCCAAAGTGTGTGTAGTTGGCAGCTCCCATTTTTCCTAAACACAAAATATTAATCAATAAACACTCCTTATTTCACATTTGTCATCAAATACTTGTCCCTCAAGAAGACACATCTTGCTGAGACTGATACAATTTCATGGTCTTGATCCTGTCTTCTGTGATGCTATACTTTGTTTGGAAATTTTTTCACTAATCATCGTTTCAGCCTATGATTCCTGTCAGGAATGGACTGACTTCCTGTGTGCACCAAGACTTGTGGATGGGAACAGGCTCAGACTGTTAACTGACAGCATTGCCTCAGTCAAGAAAGCAAAGCAAGTGACCTTTGTGATACTTGATATCAGATTATCCTTTACTCATATTAAATTTGTTAATATTTTAGTTTTAGCAGACATATGTTTCATTATACAATTTATTTCTTACTAATTGTTTTACAATCTTCATGATTTTAATATGAAAAATTAAATTATCAAGATGCGAATATTCAGGTTCAATATATTTTAGATGCAGCCACTCTAAACTACAGCTTCCCTCAAATTAGTACTTGATCCAAATCATCTCATTTCCAGAAACGTGTTGTATGCCTAGATTCTATTTCAAAAATTGTTACTTCTACCCACATCACTTTTCTTACCTGACATAGAACGTCATGCTCACGACTCTGTATTTGTTAAAATACTTAACCTCACGCATCAGCATCCTTGCTTGACTATTTCTTCTCACAAATTTACCTGCTAGGTAGATCGAATTGAATTTCCTTGAAAACTAAAAATTAATATGAATTAAATTCACCAGTCAGGGCAGATGGCACTTAAATGTTGGTGCATAATCTCCTGTAAATTCATTTCTGACGGATATCTTATGTGTGTGTGGCATACACACAGTACACCATGCAAACCAATCATGCAAAAACATAAAATGATGAAAAAAATTGGAAACATTTATGGTAAAACAGTAAATCAAAAAAAGCAAATTATAAAATTTCTAGTACAAAAATAGTATATATTTTTATGCTGATATAAAATTTACATATATGTGCTTATGTGTGTGTGTGTGTGTGTGTGTGTGTGTGTATGCTATACAATGTGCAAACAGCTTTACTGTGATTTTCTGTTTATGCCTTAAAATTGTCTATGGTCTTTTACCTTTTTGAAAACACACACACGGTTTGGGGATTTAGCTCAGTGGTAGAGCGCTTGCCTAGCAAGCACAAGGCCCTAGGTTTGGTCCCCAGCTCCGAAAAAAAAAGAAAAAAAGAAAGAAAGGAAACACACACACATATAACATATATAAGATAATAGTTTTTAATCTTCAAAATATGATGTAAATTACATTAAATATAGATTATAAGTTTCTATTATGAAGCAAGCACATGCACGTACTCACATATATGCACACTCTCATGCAGAATTAAATTTCAATAAAAAAGTTACTGTTTGGAAGATTACTGCATTATAATCCAAATTAGTATTATCTCACAGACTGACTATAGTATGATGACTGTAAAACAGAGAAATAATTCTTCAAGTATAATATACAATATTTTGTGCAGATATTAAATTGATTTTAACTTTCAATTTTATTTGTTAAAATGCATTCCTGAGTATTCATAGGATAGTGGATATTTAATGCAAATGTGTATACTTTTCAACTGTGAAAGAAAGTTATGCAAGTGTATACTAAATTACAAAAGGAACATGACATTTATAAGAGATTATATTTTTTTACCTACTTCAACAAAAAGAAAAATTAAGTTAAGCAATATAAGAATCTCAAATGAAGAAATTATCACCTTAAAGCTAAAACAAATAACTTTTTAAGACATGGGATATTTTACAAGGACAAAAACCAAACCAGAACCAATATGTTCATAGAATCATGTTGATTGTCAGGGCAAACTGTGATAAATTCACTATAGCCTCTTTCTCCCTCTATAACGCCCTGAAAGCGCATCGTTATACTGGTAAGGGTAAAGGTTCCCCAGCAGCAGAGACCAAACAGGCCAGAGCAAGGAGAAGAAACATCATCTTCCAGAATCTTCTCTTTCTTCTGAAGCAGAGGAGTATATTTTTCAGTTGCTGGTGAATTAATGAACCGAAGAGTCTCAGAAACATTTCAGTTTGCACAATGTGTGGTGAACCAGTTAGTGTCCTCTTTGTTTGTTTTAGAACACCTTGGCCACTGGGGTGGAGTATTTGAATGTGTCTGGCATTGTTTGATTTTAACAGGAGGCATTCACTGGGATATAATATAAATGTTCCTGCTCTGTTGATATTCAGAAAAAAATCCAAGTTGAGCAATTCAGAAACATTTCACTCCACCAAATAATCCCATGGTTCTGACAAGCTGGCTTGGTGATATTATACACACAAAATGCATAGGTTACCTGAAATGTCTCAAGAACATCAATATTGACTGGTTGTATTTTCTGATTTACACAGAGATGAAGATCTAAGTATTACCTGTTCATTCCAAGTTTACTATGAAAAATTCAATAAATGGGTCACATTAAGATTACTTTCCCAGTCCAATAAGGAACTTTCTTGGTTATAAAGTGTTCAAAATGAAGATCAATAGCAAAGATTCCAGTTATGAGTGAGTCCTACAGACAAGTCTATATTCCTTCTCTTGTGACTATTAAAACATTCAAATATGGAAATAATTTATTTAACTTTTCTGAGAGGATAATTTTTTACTTGGTACATAAGTGATCCTCAGACCCATTATTTCCATTCATTTTAAACCTAAATTTGTATAACTTTGTCTTTCTACAATCACCATCTTTGAGGCCCATTTTCCCCAAACATCTCTCTCTCTCACTCCCTCCTCTCTCTCTCTCTCTCTCTCTCTCTCTCTCTCTCTCTCTCTCTCTCTCTCTCTCCCTTGCTCTCACTCTCACTCTCTCCCTCTCTCACTCTTTAACTCTACTCCTTGCTGTACCTATGGATCAGGAGTTATTTCTTATCTGCTGATCCAACTCCATTCCTTTTGCCGTGCTCCCTGACATGATGGTAATGGACTAAATCACAGAAATGTTAAAAAAAATTATGTGTGATATGAAGGATTCTTGGAGCTGAACTCATTTTGGCACAACTATAGCTGTCTAGATAATTGAAACTTTAGTCATCACTATGTTGCTACCTTGAATATATTTTCAGGTTCATTCACATGTTTTACTTCTGTAACTTTCTAGACTCTCCATTTCAGCCTTGTTGACATTGCCAACTTCATCAAAACAAACAACAACAAAGTTCTTTTCTATCTTTGCCATTCTTTAACAATATATTTTATTTCAAGGAGATAATGCTTATGGTGCATATCTTAGGCAATGTCCTATATCTGTGAAAAAACACCATGACCATAATAACTCTATTGAGATTTTCTTACAGTTTTGTGGGTTTATTCCATAACCAGCATGGTGGAAAGCATGGACACTTGCAGGTAGAGTTCTGGGGAAAGTACTAAGAGTTCTTAATCCAAATGAACATCCAACCAGAAGATAAACTGGCCATGTCTTTAGCATTTGAAACCTCAAAGTATACCCTCATAGACATTCTTCTCTCAATAACGCCAGCATTCTAATCCCTCTCAAAGAAAATTTCTCTCCAAAGACTATACATGGACTAATCCTGGACTCCAACTGCATACGTAGCAATGAATAGCCTAGTAAGAGCACCAGTGGATGGGGAAGCCCTTGGTCCTGCCAAGACTGAACCCCCAGTGATTGTGATTGTTGGGAGAGGGTAGTAATGGGGGAAGGATGGGGAAGGGAACACCCAAAAAGAAGTGGAGGGGGAGAGGTTAGGAGGATGTTGGCTCAGAAACCGGGAAGGGGAATAATAATGTAATTGTAAATAAGAAATACTCAAGTTAATAAAGATAAAAAACATATGAAACAGATTTTAATGCCTGTGACTGCTCATGTTTTGTTGTTGTTTATTTATATTTTCCTGTAAACTCTGTACCTTTCCAGTGTTAATTTGAATGCCTTTCCTTATTGTTGAATTAAATTTTGTTATAATTTTGATACATTCTTTATTTCCCATAATCCTCATGAAAATTTTTCTAAGAGATAGAGTTGAATCTAAAGGTTCACATTCAATTTTAATTTTCTTTGATGCCATCAGCTATCTAGGCATAATGTAAGTACCATGACATTTGAATGAATGATGTAGAAATCATGAATAAATTCACCTGAACATGCTGTCCATTTAGTACTGACTTTATTGCACTGCGTAAGAATGTCTTATACTCTGTAGCTTTATCATATTAAGCAATAATGAGAGCTTGCTGGTAAACAACTTGACACATGCATACTCTATCAATGTTAAGAGGCTCAAATACAGAATAATAGTCTTCCGAAAATATTTTATGTGCATTGTGATTGAATTTACATTCCCAACACAAAGTAAATCCAAAGACAGAATTCACTGGTGAATTCTATTCAGTTTTCAATTTTTGAAGATCTGTTCCCAAAAGTTTTCATAACATCCAATGAAATATAAAGGGAAGGCTCACTTCCAAACTCAGCCTGTGACATGGTTGGTATGCAGAAATCAAAACTAGATCCATATAATAGTCAAGTAGAAAACAACAACCCATTCTCATTCATAATAGGTGACTAAATGTCATTAATGTACTTGCAATCCAAATTTTATAAAACATTAAAATGATGCATTGTAACCCTGTCAGCTTCATTCATGCATTTGATAGTGATGAAGTTATTTAAATCCAGGAAATAAATCACAGACATTTAAGAGATGATGTAGAAAATGAATTTGATAAATCTGTCAATTTACTTATAAGAAAATGATAGTAAACTTTCACTCTTGCCTTTGATAGTAAGTATCACAATCTGCTCAACAGGAATCACACTGAATATGAAAACTCACCATTGGTTGTTCACTCTCTTGACACTCATTCACTTTCATTACCTTTTCTATGCCAAATCTCACAGTAGGTAAGTTGTTGTAAAGTGTGAAGTATTGATGTTTTTGTTTTATTCTAATGTTTCCAAGTGAAATGTCAAACACATAGTGTGTTATGTGGTCCCAATTTCTCTCCCCTATGTCTTGATTGGCTAAGATATGTTAATTTTGTCATTTTGTTGTTTAACAATAAAAAAACTCATAGGTTATCTATAAAAAACTCCAGTGCCAAGATTGAGATTCTGCCATTTGAATTTTTGTTCAGGGGAATCCTATACATTCCTAAACAATATAGAGTATGGGTAAACTGACATTACCTACAATATCTTTCTGATGTTGAAGGTAAAACTCGTTCTGAAATATTTTTTATAATGGAATTCAACATATTCAGCTGGGGCTAAAAACTTTCTTCTCTTAGGATCACCTGACATAGTATTTTAAGTGCTACGCAAATTTTCAAAGAAGAAAAATGTCCTACTAAACTATAAAGCAAAGGGCAACCACAATCCCTACCAGTAAAGCTCAGGAAAACCCACAGAAATGAGAGCTGTAAAGAAGACATGTCATGGAAAAAAAGGACCAGTATACCTGCTCTAAGGTTGTCCCTTTCACATATGACCAGGATGTTCCACATTTGAATGCAATCTAGAAATCTCAACAGTGGCCAAAATAAGGCATTTATAGTGTAGTTTTTAGATGACATGTCAATTCGTGTACAAATACCCTCAAGACTCAACCTTAAATGAAGAAAGACAACCAATTATTGAGATTAGAATAAAGCTACAAAAGTGTTAATAGTTCAAAGGGAGAGACTGAGAATTCCAAACTATTATAAGGCATTGACTTGTCTGTTTCCAAAATTTCAATCTAGTTCCTCATTTCCATCTGTAGGATTTAAGGTTGTTAATAAATGGCAGATTTGTGATTTTAAGTTCTTTTATTAGAACATAATTTTTATTTTAATTGGATATTTAATTTATATACACTTCAAATGCTATTGCTTTTTCCAGATTCCCCTCCAGAAACCCCTTATCCCATCTCCTCTCCTCTGCTTGTATAAGGGTGCTCCCCCACCCACCACCCACTCCTGCCTTCCAGATCTATACTGGGGATTTAAGACCTCACAGAACAAGGGGGCTTTCCTCCAATTCATGCCCCACAAGACCATCCTCTGTTACATATGCTGCTGGAGCTATGGTTGACTCCATGTATAGTCTTTGGTTGGTGATTTTGTCCCTGGGAACTCTGGGATATAGTTGGTTGATATTGTAGTTTTTCCTGTAGGGATGCAAATTCCTTTAGATCCTTCAGTCTCATCTCTAAGTACTCCATTGGGGACTGTGGGCTTAGTCAATCACTTCTTGGAATATCCAAGATACTTTTCATATGCCACCTGAAGCTCAAGAAGAAACAAGACCAAAGTGGATGGATGCTTCAGTCCTTCTTAGAAGAGGGAACAAGATACTCATGAAAGAACATACAGAGACAAAGTGTAGAGCAGAGATTGAAGGAAAAGCCATCCAGAGACTGCCCCACCTGGTGATTCATGCCATATACAGACACCAAACCAAGATACTATTGCATATTTCTATTTTCTGCTGGCCAAACTGTGTGAAATGACAAGGGTTTGTACTGGTAAAATACAGGAAAAGGGATTGTATCCCCTTTTCTGAGAGATTTGTTTCTTTCACACCAGAATTTTTAAAATAAGAAAAAAAATAGGGGAAATGAAAGGGTAGGGTGAGAGGCCTCTGCAGGTATCCACAATCTTGCAGGATAAATAATAAAGCAGAAGTTATGTGTGTGGTATGAAGGATGTGAGGTGCTGAACTCACAAGTTTATGTAGACTCACACACTCTACAACGGTCTGGATATTAGAAAGCCTGCATGGTCACTAGATTACTCTCTGAAAAGCATTTCACTTATGATCTACATTTTTTTCTGTAACTTTCTTCAATCCCCATTGCAGTACAATTCACTTTGAAAACTTCCTCAAAACAAACCAACACAACAGAAGGTTTTTATGTTTTTCTTTTTTTCTTCTTTTTTTGGTTATATGTCTTTGTTTACATTTCATAGGTTATTCCCTCTCCCGCTTTCCTGTCATTAAGCCCCCTATACCCTCCCCCTCATACTCCCTTTACCAACCCTCTCTCACATTCCCCTGAACTGGGGATCCAACCATGGTAGGACCAAGGGCTTCCCCTTCCCCTGGTGCCTCAATAAGGCTATTCTCTGCTACATATGCAATTGGAGCCCTGGGTCAGTCCATGTATAGTTTCCAAGTAGTGGTTTAGTCCCTGGAAGCTTTGGTTGGGTGGCATTACTATTCATGTGGGGATTGCAATCCCCTTCAACTCTTTCAATACTTTCTCTAAGTGCTCCAACAGGGGTCCCATTCACAGTTCAGTGGTTTGCTGCTAGCATTCCACTCTGTATTTCACATGCTTTGGTTGTGCCTCCCAGGAGACAACTATATCTGCTTCCTGTCAGCATGTACTTCTTAGTTTCATCGATCTTATCTAGTTTTGGTGGCTGCATACAAATGAGCCACGTGTGGGACAGGCTCTAAATGACTGTTCCTTCAGTCTCTGCTCTAAGCTTTGCCTCCATATCCCCTCCTATCAATATTTTTTCATCCTTTTAAGTGAGGTGGAAGCATCCACATTTTTGCCATCCTTCTTCTTGAGTTTCCTATGGTCTGTGGATTGCATGGGTAATTGGAGCTTTTACAGTAATATCCACATATCAATGAGCTTATACCATGTGTGTTTTTCTGTTATTAGGTTACATCACTCAGGATGATATTTTCGAGTTCATTCCATTTGCCTATGAGTTTCACGAACTCATTATTTTTGATTACTGAGTAGTACTCCATTGTGCAGATACACCACATCTTCTGAATCCATTCCTCTGTTGAAGGGAATCTGGGTTCTTTCCAGTTGCTGGCTATTATAAATAAGGCTACTATGAACATAATGGAGCATGTTTCTTTGTTGTATGTTGGAGCATCATTTGGGTATAGGTCAAAGAGAGGTATAGGGTCTGTATGATATCTGTCCAGGATCTTCTGTCTTTCATGGTCTCTGGTGAGAAGTATGGTGTAATTCTTCTAGGTCAGCCTTTCTATGTCACTTGACCTTTTCCTCTTAATGCTTTTAATATTCTGTCTTTGTTTTGTCCATTTGGTATTTTGACTGTTATGTGAAGGTAGGAATTTTTCTTCTGACCCAATCTATTTGAAGATCTGTAGGTTTTTTATATGTTTATTGGCATCTCTTTCTTTAGGTTAGGAAGTTTTCTTCTATAATTTTGTTGAAGATATTTACTTGCTATTAAGTGGGGAGCCTTCATTCTCTTCTATACCTATAATCCTTAGATTTGATCTTCTCTTTGTGTCCTAGATTTCTTGTATATTGTGGACTAGGAGCTTTTTGCATTTTACATTATCTCTGATGGTTGTGTAAATGTTTTCTATGGTATCTTCTGCCCATGAAATTCCACCTTCTATCCCTTGTATTCTGTTTCTGATGCTTTTTATCTATGATTCCTGATCTCTTTCTTATTTTTCTTTCTCCAGTGATTTGCTTGCTTTCTTGCTTTCTTCCTTTCTTTCTTTCCTTCCTTCCTTCCTTCCTGCCTGCCTTCCTTCCTTCTTCCTTCCTTCCTTCCTTCCTTCCCTCCTTCCTTTCTTTCTTTCCTTCTTTCTTTCTTTCTTCAGGAATCTGCTTTCTTTATTGTTTCTATTCCCTTTTTTAAATCCTGCCTGGTTTTGTTCAATATCTTTACCTGTTTGCATCTCTTTTCCTGCAATTCTTTCAGGGAATTTTCTGTTTCCTCTTCAAGGGCTTCTACTTGTTTACATGTGTTGTCCTTAATTTCATAATGTAGTTATTTATGTCCTTCTTAAAGTACTCCATAATTATCATGAAATGTGATTTTTAATCTAAATCTTACTTTTCCGGAGTGTTTGGATATCCAGGATTTCCTTTGGTGGGAGAACTTGGTTGTAATAATGCCAAGTCTTAGTTTCTGTTGCTTAATTTCCTTTGCTTGCCTTTTGCCATCAAGTTGTCTCTGGTGTTCAATTGCCTTGCTGTTTCAAACAGTGGCTAGACCCTCCTGTAGGGCTCTGTGTCAACATTCCTATAGAATGGCTTTCCTGCTTTCTTTCAGCCATTTCTTCGAACAGGTGTTCTGATCTCAGGTATGTAGGTGCTCCTGGTGACTATTTTTCATGTCTAAGTGTAGGTAGGAATCAGAAGTGTCCTGTCCCTGACTTCTTATAGGTCCCTCTGCCCACAGGGCACAGATGGCACTAAGCTATTCCCTTTTGGGTTTGGAATGTGGGCAGATTATAGTATCCTCTGATTTGTGAGGAGTATCCGTTCTTTCGAGGGTCCAGCTTTCCCACCCATCTGAGAGCACAGAGACTTTTGACTTGTTCAGTTGAGTTCCAGGCACAGGCTAGAACTGCAGGTACCTGCATCTGAGTGTTCCTATATTTCTGTGTCCAGAGGAACTATGCAGTTTCCTCTTTGACCAGGGATGTGGGAAGAGATGGGCAGAAGTGGCAGTCTGCCCTGAGCTCTCAGGATGGTCCAAACTTCTTGGTGTTCAGCTCTCTTCCCCATGGATTTGGGTGCAGGGAGCTGAGGGATGTTACGTTTTTCCTCACTGAGAATTGTTTTTAATTCCTTGAAGAAAACCCTTCTGATATATGTCTTATAAAACAATGTTTCTATGAAAAGATGCCATAAAATGGCAACTCTTATAACATAAAACTTTAATAAGGACTTGCTTATGGTTACTGAGATTTAGTTCATATTCAGCATGGACACTTATAGGCAGTGTGCTGGAGAAGGAGCTGAGAGTTCCAAATCCTAATCAAAATGCAACAGAAAGAGAACTGCACATGACTTGAGCATTTGAAACCCTAAAGTTATTCCCAGTGAACTTCCTCAAAGAAGGTCACATGTACTACCACCAGGCCAACTTTCATATCTTTCTCAAACAACAACTCTCCCTAGTGACCATGCATTCATATATCAGAGCCTGTGTGTGTGGTTTAAAAAAAATGAATGTTGTTTTCATAGACATGTGTAATTATATTTGTTGTGGTACTTTTCTAAAACCCCATTTGACCAGAGAAATGTGGAGAGAATTTCTCTGCCTCCTTGAGCCCCTTTTAGCTTCCAAATATCACCACACTACAAATCTGAACCTGGCGAGTTTTGAGCTATTCTATCCCGAGTAACACTCTAATACAAATAAAATGAACTGTTACTTGTCATCTGGTCTTTATCAGTCTCCCTTTTGTCGATATGTCTCCTCAAAGCTGCTAAGTCTTTGCAACCTTACAGTAAAATAATTCTGTTCTCTCTCTGTGGTTTCTACACTCTTTCTTCCTCTCTAGTCTATTTCCTCTCCTCTGATGTCCTTACTAATATCAGGAGTTCCTCCTTACTCTCTTTTGCTTAGGTAATGGGCTGATCAGGTCTATTATTAACCAATAAAAAGTGATAGTAAACATTTTTTACATAACATAGAATTCTAACAGTTCCCACTTGAGAGAGAGTGAGAGAGAGAGAGAGAGAGCTGAATCTAATATCTAATTTTTTCTTGTTTCATCTTTCATCCATACAATTAACAAACTGCAGCCAATCCCATGGAATATGCAATACTCAAGACCAAAAATGAATGACCAATATTCAACCAGCATCTCAAGAACCTAGAATTTATATATTCCTGAGAATATCCCTGAATTCCAAATATCGCACAACTACAAAAACTATCTACTGCTGGCAATATCATAACATTGGTAGATGATAAAAAGCAAGTTGTCAGTTGCATTGGAAAATCTGTAGCAGCTCCTACCTCACATTAACTGAAAACACATTCCCATATACTGCTGTATATTTTAAAGAAACTAAAGTTCAAATTTCTCACTACAATAAAGTTGAGAGGAAGGTATGAAATATTGGGAGATAATCTATGAATTTTGAAAGGAGACTATGAGGGTGGCCATGAACAATATAATCTTTATATCCATACATTTTTTGGTAAATGTATAATATCCTTCCATAAAAATACATTATAACCAACACATTTCCAAGTTTCTCAATTAATTGTGATAAGATTTTCCAACTTACTTATATTTTGATGTTCACTGGATTTCTTAGTCATATAGTATGATTGTGAAGCGATACTAAGTCCAAGACAGTTATAAGAGAAAGCATATAATTGGGTTTTGCCAGAGTTTCAGAGAATTAGTCCATTATACACATGGCAGACAGCAAGGCAGTAAGCATAGAGTTAGGGAAGTATCTAAGAGATACATCCTCTTTCATAGACAGAGAGAGAGAGAGAGAGAGAGAGAGAGAGAGAGACAGAGACAGAGACAGAGAGACAGAGAGAGAGACAGAAGACAGAGAAACAGAGAGACAGAAACACAGAGACAGAAACAGAGAGACAAAGACAAAGAGAGTAAAAGACAGAGAAAGAGATAGATCTTTAAGGTGGTAATTAGATGTTGTTTGGAAGAAAACGTTATTGTACACATGGAAAATTAGCATGTAGAAATCATGGATCTGGAGATCACTAATATTCCAAGTAAAAGAATTTATTCTTTGGCAAGAATTAAGTACTCTCCATATCTGAGTGTTCTAATGTTCAGAGTAAAATGATGATAAACTTTTATTTTGGGACTCATTTTATCTTGAAGCTGTGCTATTAACATGCAATCTACACAAAATAGAACAAATTAATTACATTACTTGCCTGGGATAACAGTCTCAGTGTGACCCATGTACAGAGTTTTTATACTAAGCTAAGAATGAACAGATAGATCTTAGATCTTGCTCATGTTAGAACCTGAAAATAATATCAGTCAACATTGATGTTCTTGAAATTTTCATGTCTATTCTCTTTTGTGTGAACTATGTCACCTGATCTGATTGCTCTTCCTGAGTTTGTTTCTGAATGTCTTTTGGGAACATTTATATAACACTCCACTGAATGCTAATCCCATAAGTTAAATGAAAGCAATGTCAGACTCTTACAAATACTACCACTCAGTCTCCCAAAGATTAGTGAAAATTTAAAAAGAGTGAATTAACAGGTTCACAGTACATTTTGCAAATGGAAATGCTTTGTGGAAACTCTACAGTTCATATTTTCACCAGCAAATAAGCTTCTCCACTCTTCTGCTTCAAAAGAAAAAGAAGATTCTGGAAGATGAAGTTTCTTCTCCTTGCTATAGGCTATATGGTGTCTGTCAGTGAGGAACATTTACTAATACAAGAATGGGATTTCAGGGATTTATACAGGAAGAAAGGTGGCTGTGGTGAATTTATCAGACTTTGTCCTGGCAGTGTGACTCTATGAACGTATTCATTCTGTTTTGGCTTTTGTACTTGAAATATGTCCCATGTCTTAAAACATTATTTGTTTTAGTTGATGGTTATATTTACGTCATTTAAGCTACTTATATTGCCTAAGTTTATTTTACCTGGGTAAATGTTATGAATGTTTAGTTCTTATATTACTTTAAATACCTGTGGTGCATAGCTACTGAACATTAATGTTTTTATTAAATCATAGGGAAGTTAAGAGGAATAATGGGTCCATAACTTAATTATCCCTTTGATAACCTGCCTGTTCTAGAAGGAGAGTCATGTCATGTACTGCTCATGAAGCTGCCATTGTTCTTGTTCACTAACCACAAAATAATTCTTAGTTCATCTCTTAAGAGTATTCCTTTCTGAACTTCAGAGTTTTTCCTCTGATTTTATACAGCAGAGTCATGGACAAAAACACCTAATTTAACCTTACAGAAAAGTTACTTTTCCACAAAATCTAAAGTTAGTGATCATTGTTGACACTCTACATCTCTAATGTTTTAAGAACAGTGAGTGAATCAATCTGTCCCAGCACCAATGTTTAACAAGGATCAAGCTTTATTATTATTATTATTATTATTATTATTATTATTTATTACTTTTTTTGGAGCTGAGGACTGAACCCAGGGCCTTTTGCTTGCTAGGCAAGTGCTCTACCACTGTGCTAAATCCCCAACCCCAAGCTTTATTATTATGTTAATAATACTGTCCAATGAGGGGCTGGAAGCCCCCCCTTCAAGTTTTTACACAACATTTAGATTAGAAAGCATGTGAAGACTGAAAGTATAACAAGCAGAGCTATGTTTGATAACAGCATGGAGTCCTCAGAACATGTAGTCCTCAGGGTTCGGCCTGTCTGGAGCATACCTATGAGAGTTGTGCTATTGGGTGGGTAACAGTTCATGAATTCTAAAGCAGTTTGTTGCTCGCCTCAACTGGTCCTCTACAAGGACACAGATCATATAGTTTCTTTTTGATGGCAGATTCCCATATGCACACATCTGAACTTAGTTTGTTACAAATAATGGTATAATTGTTTCAGAAACAGCAAAGTAAAAGAATAAAATATAATATGTATATATATATATATATATATATATATATATACATTTGTGTGTATGCACATGACAGCAAATATTGAAAGGTTGTTATGTTAAAATTCATGGAAGTAGAATTATTTCAGAACTGTGCACACACACACACACACACACACACACACACATACGCCTTTACACAAATTTATTACAAAAGATCAAGAAGGAACAAATGGGAGGATTTAGAGGAGAAACAGAGATAATTATAATGTGATACCAATAGTAAAAGTATAATGTGATACCAAAAGTAAAAGTATAATGTAATACCAAAAGTAAAAGGAGTAAAAAATAGTTGTAATCAAAAATGAATCAAGAAGTATCATTTTTGTATAATCAATCCTACCACTGGATCGATGAGGGGGGATACCTTGCTTATAACCACGGCAGTAGTTGAGAGCATACTTGCATTCAGGAGGTATGTGAACCTGTATCAAACATTTACACACCTGGGGCTAGACCAAAGCATATAGTTGTCCATTTAGAGCTGGTATTACTCTGTGCCATCACAGGGCAACCTTGGCCTTTTTGACCATGCAGGATGGAAATGCAGTGCAGAACACCATGGTCCCAAAAGTTGGACCATATCCTACATGGGACAAACATGAGATTCCAATCTCAGAACAGACGAAATAGATTTCACTGCTGTTACCATCTTCCTCGCTATGAAACAGCTCACGGTTTAGGAGAGCAGTTAAACCTCTGTGCGCTGGTGGACTGTGCTGGGGCTTCTCACAGTGAGATGTTTGAACAAAACCACAAAATTACACAGAAGGTCTCAGAAATAATCCAAGTTCAAATGAACTTCTGATAAGATGAGGTAAAATGTTTGGAATTATGCTTAAATGTGAAAGAAAATAAGGAGAGTGGTTAAAAACATGAGCGATACATAAATAATTTTAATTCAGTAAAACAATGTCCTTAAGCATAAATTAAATAAATTAAAAAGAATAAGTTACTTAGAAATGGGAAAGAGATTAGATAAAATGAAATACAAAAAAAGACATTAAGGTTAGTAGGTGATGACATATATATATATATATATATATATGCATAAAACTATTCTGAGGAGAAAACATAGATAAGTGATTTAAAAGGAACTTCCAGGCTAAATAAAGAAAACATACAGGGGTTGGGGATTTAGCTCAGTGGTAGAGCGCTTGCCTAGGAAGCGCAAGGCCCTGGGTTCGGTCCCCAGCTCCGAAAAAAAAAAAAGAACAAAAAAAAAAAAAAAAGAAAACATACAAAATCATGGAAATAAATACGTTAAATATAAACATATAAAGTCTCCAATGAAATGGGAGACAAAGCAAAATAAAGTCTCCACAGGAAAAAAAAGTGTGTTAGATTAAAAAACATAATATTCTATAAAAGAAAAGGAAAATACTCTAAATGAAAGCAGTAGGACCACATCCAGTTTCGCCTATACTGTCAACACAAAATAATTATGTGTTCCAGTAAGATTATAATTTTTTAAATCCTCTAAGGGAGATTAGAATAAAATAGATTTAGAGATAGAGAAGACTAAAATATTAAATGCTATGATGTAGTCCAAAGAAGTAATATTAGAGGATTCTTAATGTAAAATAAAGAGTCTTAATTTTTTTAAGAGAATGTGGAACCTATAATGACAGCCAAAAATATAATTTCAGGTGATAAATATCCAAAAAGCCTTGAGAAATTATAATTTCTACCCATCAAGATACAACATACAGAATCAATATACAGATTCTGCATGATAAAGAGACCTTAGAGTAGCTTCATGCAACAGATTATATGTTTGTTTAAATATTCCAAACTAATTTATAAGAGAGATGTCTTACATGATCCAACAGAGAGCAGAGAATCTGTTTGAGATGCTAAAAAGAATGCTGAGATGCTGAGATGCTGAGATATACTTATTCTGATTCACACAACCTAGACTCCTCCATTAGCTCTTTCCTCGAAATTTGCATCCAAAACATATTCAAAGGTGCAGACCCAACTAGGTCAGTAGATCTAGTCTCTCCAATTGTTCCAATCAGGATTTCATTTAATCTCTGAACTTGATCACCACAAAGAGACTGGACAGCAAATGATAGTAGCAGTTTCTTTTCTTTATTTTGATTTTTCTTTTTTTGTGTGTTTCTTTTTCCTCTGTTTTTATGTAGCTATATTATCTCCTTTTTCCTTCCTTTTTCTATTGGATAATTTTTTTTTTATTTCCCAGTTTCCCATCCATCCATAAACTCCTTATCCCATCCCCTGTCTCCCTTCATCTATGAGAATGTCATTCCACACATCCACCCATCCCTCCCCACCTCCCTGCCCTGACATTCACCTACACCGGAAGGTCGACCCTTAGCAGGAACAAGGACTTCTCAACCCACTGGTCTCCAGCAAGACCATTCTCTACTACATATGGAACTGGAGCCATGGGTCTGTTCATGTTTAGTCTTTGGATGGTGATTTAGTCCCTGGGTACTCTACTTGAATAACATTGGTGTTCTTATTAGCTCCTTCAGTCTTTTTTCAAACTCATTTTAAAAGGCTTAGAAAGATCAAGAATTCGGCCCAGGAGCGGCAGGACCCCTGCCAGAGACACCTCCAGAACCTGAGGGAAACAGACCGGATAAACAGTTCTCTGCACCCAAATCCCGTGGGAGGGAGAGCTGAACCTTCAGAGAGGCAGACAAGCCTGGGAAACCAGAAGAGACTGCTCTCTGCACACACATCTCGGACGCCGGGGGAAAAAGCCAAAGACCATCTGGAACCCTGGTGCACTGAAGCTCCCGGAAACGGCGGCGAGAGGCAAGCACAGGAACCCAAGCAACAGAAACCAAGACTACATGGCACCATCGGAGCCCAATTCTCCCATCAAAACAAACATGGAATATCCAAACACACCAGAAAAGCAAGATCTAGTTTCAAAATCATTTTTGATCATGATGCTGGAGGACTTCAAGAAAGACGTGAAGAACTCCCTTAGAGAACAAGTAGAAGCCTACAGAGAGGAATCGCAAAACTGCCTGAAAGAATCGCAAAAATCCCTGAAAGAATTCCAGGAAAACATAAATAAACAAGTAGAAGCCCATAGAGAGGAGACACAAAAATCCCTGAAAGAATTCCAGGAAAACATAAATAAACAAGTAGAAGCCCATAGAGAGGAGACACAAAAATCCCTGAAAGAATTCCAGGAAAACACAATCAAACAGTTGAAGGAATTAAAAATGGAAATATAAGCAATCAAGAAAGAACACATGGAAACAACCCTGGATATAGAAAACCAAAAGAAGAGACAAGGAGCTGTAGATACAAGCTTCACCAACAGAATACAAGAGATGGAAGAGAGAATCTCAGGAGCAGAAGATTCCATAGAAATCATTGACTCAACTGTCAAAGATAATGTAAAGCGGAAAAAGCTACTGGTCCAAAACATACAGGAAATCCAGGACTCGATGAGAAGATCAAACCTAAGGATAATAGGTATAGAAGAGAGTGAAGACTCCCAGCTCAAAGGACCAGTAAATATATTCAACAAAATCATAGAAGAAAACTTCCCTAACCTAAAAAAAGAGATACCCATAGACATACAAGAAGCCTACAGAACTCCAAATAGATTGGACCAGAAAAGAAACACCTCCCGTCACATAATTGTCAAAACACCAAACGCACAAAATAAAGAAAGAATATTAAAAGCAGTAAGGGAAAAAGGTCAAGTAACATATAAATGGAGACCTATCAGAATCACACCAGACTTCTCGCCAGAAACTATGAAGGCCAGAAGATCCTGGACTGATGTCATACAGACCCTAAGAGAACACAAATGCCAGCCCAGGTTACTGTATCCAGCAAAACTCTCAATTAACATTGATGGAGAAACCAAGATATTCCATGACAAAACCAAATTTACACAATATCTTTCTACAAATCCAGCACTACAAAGGATAATAAATGGTAAAACCCAACATAAGGAGGCAAGCTATACCCTAGAAGAAGCAAGAATCTAATCGTCTTGGCAACAAAACAAAGAGAATGAAAGCACACAAACATAACCTCACATCCAAATATGAATATAACAGGAAGCAATAATCACTATTCCTTAATATCTCTCAACATCAGTGGCCTCAACTCCCCAATAAAAAGACATAGATTAACAAACTGTATATGCAATGAGGACCCTGCATTTTGCTACCTACAAGAAACACACATCAGAGACAAAGACACACACTACCTCAGAGTGAAAGGCTGGAAAACAACTTTCCAAGCAAATGGTCAGAAGAAGCAAGCTTTAGTAGCCATTCTAATATCAAATAAAATCAATTTCCAACTAAAAGTCATCAAAAAAGATAAGGAAGGACACTTCATATTCATCAAAGGAAAAATCCACCAAGATGAACTCTCAATCCTAAATATCTATGCCCCAAATGCAAGGGCACCTACATACGTAAAAGAAACCTTACTAAAGCTCAAAGCACACATTGCACCTCACACAATAATAGTAGGAGATTTCAACAACCCACTCTCATCAATGGACAGATCATGGAAACAGAAATTAAACAGTGATGTCGACAGACTAAGAGAAGTCATGAGCCAAACGGACTTAACAGATATTTATAGAACATTCTATCCTAAAGCAAAAGGATATACCTTCTTCTCAGCTCCTCATGGTACTTTCTCCAAAATTGACCATATAATTGGTAAAAAAACGGGCCTCAACAGGTACAGAAAGATAGAAATAATCCCATGCGTGCTATCGGACCACAACGGCCTAAAACTGGTCTTCCATAACAATAAGGGAAGAATGCCCACATATACGTGGAAATTGAACAATGCTCTACTCAATGATAACCTGGTCAAGGAAGAAATAAAGAAAGAAATTAAAAACTTTTTAGAATTTAATGAAAATGAAGATACAACATACCCAAACTTATGGGACACAATGAAAGCTGTGCTAATAGGAAAACTCATAGCGCTGAGTGCCTGCAGAAAGAAACAGGAAAGAGCATATGTCAGCAGCTTGACAGCACACCTAAAAGCTCTAGAACAAAAAGAAGCAAATACACCCAGGAGGAGTAGAAGGCAGGAAATAATCAAACTCAGAGCTGAAATCAACCAAGTAGAAACAAAAAGGACCATAGAAAGAATCAACAGAACCAAAAGTTGGTTCTTTGAGAAAATCAACAAGATAGATAAACCCTTAGCCAGACTAACGAGAGGACACAGAGAGTGCGTCCAAATTAACAAAATCAGAAATGAAAAGGGAGACGTAACTACAGATTCAGAGGAAATTCAAAAAATCATCAGATCTTACTATAAAAACCTATATTCAATAAAACTTGAAAATCTTCAGGAAATGGACAATTTCCTAGACAGATACCAGGTATCGAGGTTAAATCAGGAACAGATAAACCAGATAAACAACCCCATAACTCCTAAGGAAATAGAAGCAGTCATTAAAGGTCTCCCAACCAAAAAGAGCCCAGGTCCAGACGGGTTTAGTGCAGAATTCTATCAAACCTTCATAGAAGACCTCATACCAATATTATCCAAACTATTCCACAAAATTGAAACAGATGGAGCACTACCTAATTCCTTCTACGAAGCCACAATTACTCTTATACCTAAACCACACAAAGACACAACAAAGAAAGAGAACTTCAGACTAATTTCCCTTATGAATATCGACGCAAAAATACTCAATAAAATTCTGGCAAACCGAATTCAAGAGCACATCAAAACAATCATCCACCATGATCAAGTAGGCATCATCCCAGGCATGCAGGGATGGTTTAATATACGGAAAACCATCAACGTGATCCATTATATAAACAAACTGAAAGAACAGAACCACATGATCATTTCATTAGATGCTGAGAAAGCATTTGACAAAATTCAACGCCCCTTCATGATAAAAGTCCTGGAAAGAATAGGAATTCAAGGCCCATACCTAAACATAGTAAAAGCCATATACAGCAAACCAGCTGCTAACATTAAACTAAATGGAGAGAAACTTGAAGCAATCCCACTAAAATCAGGGACTAGACAAGGCTGCCCACTCTCTCCCTACTTATTCAATATAGTTCTTGAAGTTCTAGCCAGAGCAATCAGACAACAAAAGGAGTTCAAGGGGATACAGATCGGAAAAGAAGACGTCAAAATATCACTATTTGCAGATGACATGATAGTATATTTAAGTGATCCCAAAAGTTCCACCAGTGAACTACTAAAGCTGATAAACAACTTCAGCAAAGTGGCTGGGTATAAAATTAACTCAAATAAGTCAGTTGCCTTCCTCTATACAAAAGAGAAACAAGCCGAGAGTGAAATTAGGGAAACTACACCCTTCATAATAGACCCAAATAATATAAAGTACCTCGGTGTGACTTTAACCAAGCAAGTAAAAGATCTGTACAATAAGAACTTCAAGACACTGAGGAAAGAAATTGAAGAAGACCTCAGAAGATGGAAAGATCTCCCATGCTCATGGATTGGCATGATTAATATAGTAAAAATGGCCATTTTACCAAAAGCAATCTACAGATTCAATGCAATCCCCATCAAAATACCAATCCAATTCTTCAAAGAATTAGACAGAACAATTTGCAAATTCATCTGGAATAACAAAAAACCCAGGATAGCTAAAGCTATCCTCAACAATAAAAGGACTTCAGGGGGAATCACTATCCCTGAACTCAAGCAGTATTACAGAGCAATAGTGATAAAAACTGCATGGTATTGGTACAGAGACAGACAGATAGACCAATGGAATATTACTGAAGACCCAGAAATGAACCCACACACCTATGTTCACTTGATTTTTGACAAAGAGCCAAAACCATCCAATGGAAAAAAGATAGCATTTTCAGCAAATGGTGCTGGTTCAACTGGAGGGCAACATGTAGAAGAATGCAGATCGATCCATGCTTATCACCCTGTACAACGCTTAAGTCCAAGTGGATCAAGGACCTCCACATCAAACCAGACACACTCAAACTAATAGAAGAAAAACTAGGGAAGCATCTGGAACACATGGGCACTGGAAAAAATTTCCTGAACAAAACACCAATGGCTTATGCTCTAAGATCAAGAATCGACAAATGGGATCTCATAAAACTGCAAAGCTTCTGTAAGGCAAAGGACACTGTGGTTAGGACAAAACGGCAACCAACAGATTGGGAAAAGATCTTTACCAATCCTACAACAGATAGAGGCCTTATATCCAAAATATACAAAGAACTCAAGAAGTTAGACCGCAGGGAAACAAATAACCCTATTAAAAAATGGGGTTCAGAGCTAAACAAAGAATTCACAGCTGAGGAATGCCGAATGGCTGAGAAACACCTAAAGAAATGTTCAACATCTTTAGTCATAAGGGAAATGCAAATCAAAACAACCCTGAGATTTCACATCATACCAGTGAGAATGGCTAAGATCAAAAACTCAGGTGACAGCAGATGCTGGCGAGGATGTGGAGAAAGAGGAACACTCCTCCATTGTTGGTGGGATTGCAGACTGGTAAAACCATTCTGGAAATCAGTCTGGAGGTTCCTCAGAAAATTGGACATTGAACTGCCTGAGGATCCAGCTATACCTCTCTTGGGCATATACCCAAAAGATGCCTCAACATATAAAAGAGACACGTGCTCCACTATGTTCATCGCAGCCTTATTTATAATAGCCAGAAAATGGAAAGAACCCAGATGCCCTTCAACAGAGGAATGGATACAGAAAATGTGGTACATCTACACAATGGAATATTACTCAGCTATCAAAAACAACGAGTTTATGAAATTCGTAGGCAAATGGTTGGAACTGGAAAATATCATCCTGAGTGAGCTAACCCAATCACAGAAAGACATACATGGTATGCACTCATTGATAAGTGGCTATTAGCCCAAATGCTTGAATTACCCTAGATCCCTAGAACAAACGAAACTCAAGACGGATGATCAAAATGTGAATGCTTCACTCCTTCTTTAAATGAGGAAAAAGAATACCCTTGGCAGGGAAGGGAGAGGCAAAGATTAAAACAGAGACTGAAGGAACACACATTCAGAGCCTGCCCCACATGTGGCCCATACATATACAGCCACCCAATTAGACAAGATGGATGAAGCAAAGAAGTGCAGACCGACAGGAGCCGGATGTAGATCGCTCCTGAGAGACACAGCCAGAATACAGCAAATATAGAGGCGAATGCCAGCAGCAAACCACTGAACTGAGAATAGGTCCCCCGTTGAAGGAATCAGAGAAAGAACTGGAAGAGCTTGAAGGGGCTCGAGACCCAAAAAGTACAACAATGCCAAGCAACCAGAGCTTCCAGGGACTAAGCCACTACCTAAATACTATACATGGACTGACCCTGGACTCTGACCCCATAGGTAGCAATGAATATCCTAGTAAGAGCACCAGTGGAAGGGGAAGCCCTGGGTCCTGCTAAGACTGAACCCCCAGTGAACTAGACTATGGGGGGAGGGCGGCAATGGGGGGAGGGTTGGGAGGGGAACACCCATATGGAAGGGGAGGTGGGAGGGGGATTTTTGCCCGGAAACCGGGAAAGGGAATAACACTTGAAATGTATATAAGAAATACTCAAGTTAATAAAAAAAAAGAATTCAAGGCCATACCTAAGCATATTAAAAGCAACATACAGAAAACCAGAAGTCAACATCAAATTAAATGGAGAGAAACTTGAAGCAGTCCCACAAAAATCCAGGTCTAAACTATGCTGCCGACTCTCTTCCTACTTATTCAATAAAGTACTCAAAATCCTAGCCAATGCCATCAGAAAACAAGAGGTTAAAGGGGATACAAATTGGAAAGGAAGAAGTAGAAATATCACTATTTGCAGATGATCTGGTAGTATACTTATGTGACCCCAAAACTTCCACCAGGGAATGCCCACATCTTATAAACTACTTCAGCAGTTTGGCAGGATATAATTAACTCAAACAAGTTAGTAACCTTTCTCTACTCAAAGGATAAACTGGCTGAGAAAGAAATTAGGGAAGTGACGCCCTTCACAATATTCCCAAATAATATAAACTACCTCGGTGTGACTCTAACAAAGCAAGTGAAAGATCGGTATGACAAGAAGTTCAAGTCTCTGAAGAAAGAAATTGAAGATCTCAGAAGATGGGACCTCCCATGCTCATAGAATTGTAGGATTAGTATAGTGAAGATGTCTGTCTTGCCAAAAGCAATCTATGCCATTTTCTTAAGATGGGGTAACATTCCAAGTTTCTTTGTGTCCTCAACAGAAAACTATGCCCATGCCCACATACCCACACCAACTCTTGGCAGCAAGAAGCAATTTCAGGTGAATGATGGTCGCCTCTCAAAAGTGAGATGGAAGAATTTTGTTCTTTTTTGAGTGAAATATTAATGGTATATGTCAAGGGAGAAACAAGGTAAGGTGGTTCATATTCAAGGATATCTTTCTCTCTTTTCCTTTGGTCGTTCTTTCTTTCTCTCTCCTACATAATATCAGAAAAATGTGGGATGAAAAGAAAAGCAAGGATATGTAAGTGATATGTGAAAGGTTAGATTATTTAATCTACTCTTAGGCCAAAACCATTCCAAATATTTTATTTGGTATGGATATTCTATATCGCTCCAAATTTAAGATTGTATTTTGCTACAATTAACTATACATGTTTCAACTCTTTTTAAATTTATTTTTCCTATATGTCAATCTTAAAAATATATTTTAAATTCTAAGTCTTTTGAAAGTCTCTTTACAAACTATTTTAGATAAAAAGAAATTAAGGGTAGTAATGAATGAATTAGACATATTGGTTATGTTAGATAGTAATTTAGCTAACTACAAAAAAAACTTTTCTAGCTTCCTTAGTGTCATAGTTATGTTCATATTGGAGAACTAGACAGAAGCAAATTAGAGATATGATAGATAGATTTCAGAAACCTCATGGATCTGTAGCCTATGTAATGTTAAGCATTATTATTAATAAAAGACTTTTTATGTCATTAATACGTCTGTTCCTGGCTACACCACCATTGTACTGCCAAAATGGTGATGAACTTTTAAGATCCTCCTATTGGTGTTGTGTTCAAATGTGGTAAGATATTAATTGGGGGTTGGCAAAATAAGCAAAACAAACAAAATAAAACAAATGAAGAAAACCACAACAAAAGAGAAAAAAACTACAACAACAACAGCAAAAAATCTAAACAAAACAACAAAACCAAAATTACCTGCTCTTGCTTTATATGCAGACTGAATTCTGTTCATCTGGACAAGTGGGACATACTTAACTCGACTGCCCAGCTTTGCAAAGAAAAAGTAGGAAACTCATTTCAATGTTCCTTCTCATAAAAATAACCTGTCATATCATTTGGCAGAAGGCTGAAGATGAATGATTCCATCACTTAGAAAACTTTAGGGGGATTGTCTAGGCAGTCAGCTATCTCTGTCACTTCTATAGATTTGGAAAGTTCTTGCTCTGCACTTCTTGCATATTTAGGTAATATTTATTTCCTCCCACTTTTTTGATGGGGTTAAAGTCAAAATAGCAATAGTCTCAGAATTAAGCTTACATCATTTAGGAATGAGGAAATAGTTTTAGATCAAAGGATATAATCCTAAGTTTATAATGCAAGTTTGATAGAGAAAGATTTAAGTACAGTACTTGAAACTTACCATGACACGTTAGATAATACTTTTTTCAAGAGTGCTCAATAAAAATGGACTGCACATTGTGAACGCAAATTTTACTTTTCATAATTTTATTATTGTATATATTTCATTAATAATAGACAAAACCTTTTATTGGACTAATGGTATTAATGTTGGAGGTGATATTCTGTGTTATGTATTCAGATGTTAATATCTGTGCCTAGACATCTGGTTGCAGTCTAGACTCTTGAATGGCCCACACAGGGCGCCCAGTAGAGTGATGGGATCACCAACCCATTTTCAAGAATTTGAACCCAGAGGTTTTCCTGTCTAAAGGAAATGCTTGATATAAAGGATCAGAGACTGAAGGAAAAGACACATGGTGACAGTTACAAATTCTAGGTGTGCCAGAACTCCTGGGGGTCAGGCTGCCTCAGGGTTTGGGTGTAGTGGGTAGAGATCCAGAGTCCATGGTTCACGGCCAAGCCCAGGTTCAAACCAAATGGTTGGATTTAATTTTTTTTTTGCTGTCATTTTAGGTACCACACTGGATTCCTACTAGATTTTTTATTCTTATGTAAAGAATCCTCTAATTTCTCTTCTATGACCTTCAATTTAGCATTTCATATTTTAGACCTCTCTTTTAAATAGTCTTTTTTTATTTTGTCCTCTTTTAAACAGGATACATAAAATTATAATCACTTACAGATAATTATTTTTATTTACATTTCAAATGTTACCCCCTTTCCCTGTTTCCATCCTTAAACATTCTATCCCATCCATCTGCCCCCTTCTTCTATGAGGGTGTTCCCCCACCAAAGCACCCATCCCTCCCGGTATTCCTGCCCTGATTTAGCCTACACTGGGGGTTTCAGCCTTGGCAGGACCAAGGGCTTCTCCTCTCATAGGTGCAGAACATGTCCATCCTCTGCTACATATGCAGCTGGAGCTATGGGTCTCTCCATGTGCACACTTTGGGTAATGGGAGCTCTGGTTGGTTGTTTTTGTTGTCCTTATGGGGTTGCAAGCCCCTTCAGCTCATCAACTATTTCTCTAACTCCTCCAATGACAACCCCATTCTTAGTTCAATGGTTTGCTACTAGCGGTCACCTCTGTATTTGTCACAGTCTGGTTGAACCTCTCAAGAGACAGCTATATGAGGCTACTGTCAGCATTCAGGCTGGGCTTCTAGACCAGCAAGTGGGACAAGATCTGAATGGCCATTCCTTCAGTCTCTGCTCCAAACTTTGTGTCCATATCTCCTCTTATGAATTTTTTTATTCTCCCTTTTAAGGAGGACTGAAGCATCCACACTTTGATTGTTTGGCTTCTTAATCTATGTATTGTATCTTGGGAAATTCGAGCTTTTGTGCTAATATCCACTTATGAGTGAGTGTATATCATGTTTGTATTTTTATTTTGGTTATGTCACTCAGGATGATATTCTCTAGTTCCATCCATTTGCCTATGAATTTCATGAAGTCAAATTGCTTTTGATAGCCGAGTATGATAATAATAGAAAGAACAAACAATAAAATATCAAGATAGAAATGAAGTTTAATATGTTTAACATGCAGTTATTGTCGATTCTAGCTATCTCTAATTACTATTTAAACCCATTCACCTTCTTATTTCCAGAAATATATGGTAATGCCTTGAGTCCCATTTCAACAAAATATTTCTTCTACCCAAATAACTTGCCTGACATAGAATGTAATGCACTGGACTGTGTGTGTGTTTAAATGCTTAATCTCATACATCAGCATCATGGGTTGATTATATTCTGCCATTGAGTACCAAAATTTGACCGCAAAGTAGATAATATTAAATTTCCCTGAAAACTAAAAATTACCAGAATTATTTTTATCAAAGCATATGGGACTAAATACCAGCAGCCACATATTTTTCCATAATCTCATATAACATTTTTGAGAGATATCTTAGGGCCCTTGTGGGTACTATATATACACAGTGTACCATTGTGACCAAACTCCAACACATACAAAAAAATTAAATGAAATTAGTCAAAATGTGTGATAAATACAATGGTTAAAAAAAGTAACTTACAAATTTTCAAGAAACACTAATATTTTATATTTTCACAAGTGTTTGTTGAATATATAATGTGCTATTAGAATTATTGTATATTTCTCCTTATATCTTGAATTGTGTGACATTTTACTTGAAATATATATACATATATACATGATAATAATTTTATATCATGCAAAATGTCATTAAGTTGAAAGTTTAAAACATAGATTATAGGTTCCTATTATGAAGCAGCATCAACAAACAAAATAAATCTTAAGGAAACTATAATAAAATTCTTATACTAAATTCATTCAAAGCATAAAAGAAAGAAGAAATCATATGCTGAAGACGAGAAATCTTTCCAAGCCAAGGCATTAGAAATATTTTTCCTCAGAGAAAACATCTTGATCAAAGAAGAAGGAGGTAAAATTGTGCCTGTTGGGTGACTTTGCCTCTAATTTCTACACTTTTGCTGCAGTATCAGATTTACGAACTTGTCACAGGTACTGGCACGCGCGCGCGCGCGCGCGCGCACACACACACACACACACACACACATGCACACGCACACAGGCAAATTTCAAAAATAATCAAGTCTCACTTTTGGAGATGTAGCAAGATGACAGGTCATAGTATGATGACTCTAAAACAGAGAAATGTATTCATCAAAACATGACATACTATGTATTTGTCCTGCTGATATTAAATTTATTTGTTTTATTACATTTATTAAAATTCTTGTCGAATTACTGTAGGATAGTGAAATATTTAATGCATATATACTTTAACTTTCAACTTTGAAAATGAGGTAAATCATGAAAGCTAAATTGGAAAAAACATGGCTATGTAAATGTTTTCTTTACCCCCTTTACCCAGGAAATATAAAATTAGGCAATATAGGAACTCAAAGTAATTATGATCTTACAACTGCAAGAAATAATTTTATAAGATACGGGGAATATTACAACTATAAAAAAACAAATGGAAACCATTATATTCATAGAACCCCAGGTCTAAAGTGATAAGCAACCTTTTTTCCTGTGTAACTCCACAAAAGCCCATCTGTGTACCAGTTGGTGTTCCTCAGTAGCAAACCCCAAACAGGCTAGAGAACGGAGAAGAAACTTCATCTTAACAGCCTTTTCTTTCTTCTGAAGCAGAAGAGCAGAGTCATTCAGCTGCTGTTGAAATGATGAACTGAAGGGGCTCACATAACTTTAGAGTTTGCATAGTGTGTCCACTTTTATTTATATTATTATTATTACTTTTTAATTTTAAAAGCACTTTGGCAGACTGTATGGCAGTATTTGCAAATATCTCGCATTTGTTTATTTTAACCCATAGGATTAGAATTCAATGGAGTGTAACATAAAAAGAACCACTAAAGAACATATTCATTTTTTCCACCTTTATTAAATTGGGTATTTCTTATTTACATTTCAAATATTATTCCCTTTCCTGGTTTCCATGCCAATATCCTTCTAACACCTCCCCATTCCCTTCTATATCGGTGTTCCCCTCCCAACCCAACCCCCATTATCTCCCTCGCACCATGAATCCCATTCACTGGGGTTCCAGCCTTGGCAAGACCAAGGGCTTCCCCATCCACTGGTGCTCTTACTAGACTATTCATTGCTACCTATGCAGTTGGAGCCCAGGGTCAGTCCATGTATAGTCTTTGGGTACTGGCTTAGTCCCTGGAAGTTCTGGTTGGCATTGTTGTTCATATGGGGTCTCAAGCCCCTTCAAGCTCTTACAGTCCTTTCTCTGATTCCTTCAACGGGGGTCCCGTTCTCAGTTCAGTGGTTTGCTGATAACATTCACCTATGTATTTGCCGTATTCTGGCTGTGTCTCTCAGGAAAGATCTACATCAGGGGAAACTGCACAGAGCTCATGGACAAAGGAATATAGGAACAGTCAGTTGCTGATACACGAGCTTCTGGTCTGTGCCCAGGACCAAACTGAACTGGCCAAACAGCTCCCGTGTGGGAGAGAGCTGGACCCTCAGAAGTGTAGACACTCCAGAGAAGTCAGAGGAGACTACCCCGTGTCCACAGTCCAGACACAAGTGAGAATCGCCTAGTGCCAACTGTGCCCCTTGGGTGCAAGAACCTAGGAGCAATCAGGGGCAGGACTTTGATTCCTGCCCATGTCCAGAGCTGAAAGTCAGTCTCTAGGAGCAACGACACACCTGAAATCACAGCAACTGTTATCAGAAGAGGCTGAAAGAAAACAGGAAAATAGTTCTACAGGAGTGCTGACACAGAGGCCTACATCAGAGTCAATTCACTCTCAGAAAGAGCAAGAAAAGCAAACACCAGAGACAACCCAATGGATAGAGGCAAGCAAAGAACCTAAGCAACAGGAAACAAGACTACTCGGTATGATCAGAGTGCAGTTCTCCTACTAAAGAAAATACTGGATACTCAAACACACTGGAAAAACAAGATTTAGATTTAAAATGATATTTTTTGATAATAATGGATGACTTTAAGAAAGACATAAAGAACTCCCTTAGGAAATGCAGGGAAACACAAGGAAACAAGTAGAAGCTGTTATAGAGGAAACACAAAAATCCCAGAATGAATTAGAGGAAAACACAACCAAACAGGTAAAGTAATAGAAAATGGAAATCAAAACAATAAAGAAAACACAAGGGAGACAACCCCGGAGATAAAAAACTTAAGGAAGAGATAAGGAACTATAGATGCAAACATCATCAACAGAATGCAAGAGATGGAAGAGAGAATCTCAGGGACAGAAGATACCATAGAAAACTTTGACACAACTGTCAAAGATAATGTAAAAGGGAAAAAAAATCCTAGCCCAAAATATACAGGAAATCTAGGACATAATGAGAAGATCAAACCTAAGGATAACAGTTAGAGGAGAAAGTGAAGTCTCCCAACTTATAGGAACAGTAATATATAAAAATTATAGAAGAAAACATCCCTAACCTAAAGAAAGAGATGCCCATCAGTCTGGAGGTTCTGCGGAAAATTGGACATTCCACTACCTCAGGATCCAGCTACAACCATGCTAGGCATATACCCAAAAGATGCTCCAACATAAAACAAAGACAAATGGACTACTATGTTCATAGCCACCTTATTTATAATAGCCAGAACCTGGAGATAATTCAGATGCCCTTCAAAAGAGGAATGGATTCAATATGTGATACATCTACACAATGGAATAGTACTCAGCTATCAAAAACAATGTCTTCATGAAATTCATAGGCAAATGGAATGAAAAAGAAAATATCATCCTAAGTGAGGTAACCCAATCATAGAAAAACACACTTGGTATGCACTCACTGATAATTTGATATTAGCCCAAAAGCTCGAATTATCCAATATGCATTTCACAGGAAGCTCAAGAAGGATGACCAAAATGCGGATTCTCCCACACTTTCTTAAAAGGGGAAAAAATATCTATAGGAGGGTACATGGAAGGAAGCAGAATTCAGAACATCGATGGAAGGAATGGCCAATCAGAGACTGCCCCACATGTGGCCCATATATATATATACATATATATATGTATGTATATATATATACAGTCACCAAAACTACATAAGATTGATGAAGCTAAAAAATGCATGCTGAAAGGGACCATATATAGATCTCTCCTGAGAGACACATTCAGAGCATGTCCAATACAGAGTTCCATGCTAGCAGCAAACCATGGAATTGAGAACAAGACCCCCTTGTGGGGAATTAGAGGAAGGATTGAAAGAGTTGGAGGAGCTTACAATCCCCTAAGAATACAATGGAAGCGATAGCTTTCAGGGACTAAACCACTAAGGAAAGTTTATACACGGACTGACCTAAGGCTTCAACTACATATGTAACAGAGAATACCCTTGTTGGGGCACCACTGGAAGGGTAAGTCTTTGGTCCTGTCAAAATTGGACCCCCAGTGCAGAAGAGTATGGGGTGTGGTAGTAAGGGAGATGGAGGTGGGGAATATCCATACTGGGGAGAGGAAGGAGATAGGTGCTTGTGGACCGGAAACCGGGAAAGGGAATATCATTTGAAATATAAGTAAAGAAATATGTCCAATAAAAATAAATAAATAAATAAAAATTAAAAAAATAAACACATTCTAACTTAGGCATTTGCAAATTCTTCAATGAATTATGATGAGACTTTTCAAATTTCTTCTTAATTATGTTTTGGTATTCACATCCTTTCTTAGTCCCTTTTGTATTTTTGCAGAGAGACACTATGTCCAAGGCACTGTATAATTTGGTTTTTCTTATGGTTTGGTCGACTATAATATTGGCATAGAGCACAGCAGCAGGTGTAGTTCTTTAGCAGTAGCTGAGAGCTACATCTTGGTTCATATATATATATACATATATATATATATATATAGAGAGAGAGAGAGAGAGAGAGAGAGAGAGACAGAGAGAGAGAGAGAGAGAGAGAGAGAGAAAGTAGGTAAGGGGAAGAGGAAGGGAAAGGAGGACAGGGAAAAGAAGTGGGAGAGAATGTGGTGACTGGTAAGGCTCACAAAAGTTGTGATTGGAAGTTGATTGGAACAAAATCTTACCCATGAAAGTTTAACAAGTTCAAATCATGGGCCTTAGGATCACATATATTCCAAGTAGTAGAAATGATTCTTTTGCAAGAATTACAAAAAAAATTATCTCCATACATGGGTGTTTTAGTGCTCAGAGCAAAATGAATGTTGAAGTTCTATCTTGAAGCTCTGATTGGTATGCAAATTATACTTTATAGAAACAATAAATTACTTTACTTGACTGGGAAAATAATTTCAATATGATCAATGTATAGGAATTTTAATAGTAATCTTGGATTTAACAGTTAGCACTAAGTTCTTGTTCCTATGTTACCATAAAATAACACTGGTCAATATTAAAGTTCTTGGCACATTTCACAAAGATGTTCCTCTTTTGTGGGTAAAATTTCAATAAACCAGCTTGCTCTTATGACTGTTTTGAATGTCAACAATTCAGGGACATTTATATTACTCTCCATTGAATTCTAATCCCATGGCTTAAAATGAAACATGCCAGTCATTTATAAATACTGGCACTCAGTCTGCCAAACTGTTCCCAAAATTTAAAAAAAAAAGTTTAAATAGCAAGCTCATGGGACATTGTGAAAACTAAAAGACTTTGTCAGTCTTTACTCCATCATTTCACCAGCAGCTGAAAAATTTTGCTCTTCTGTTGCATACAAAAAGAAGATTCAGTATGATGAAGCTACTTCTTCTTCTTCCTCTAGCCTGCTTGGTTTCTTCTGCAGAGGAACCGTTACCGGTACATGGATGGGCTATCAGGGAGTTTTGTGGGAAGAAAGGTTGTTCTGGTAAAACTACTATAGTTTTAATAGTTTTAATTGACAGTCAGTATGGTTCATTGTACTTGGAATATGTGCCATGTCTTAAAATGATTTGTTTTAATTTAACGTTATAATTACTTCATTTCAGATTCTTATATTGCCTAATTTTATTTTCCCTGGGTAAAGTGTATGAATATGACCATCTTATGAATGCAATTTTAATTTTGAACAATTCACTTGTTATGCAAAGTTAAATGATTTAGCTCATTATACTTAAGTTGTTCTATCACAATATAAAATAATTTCTATTTCCTTTCTTGAACAGCTATAGTTTATTTTTCTATCTATCTATCTATCTATCTATCTATCTATCTATCTATCTATCTATCTATTTATCTTTTTAATTGAATTTTTTCATTTAAAATGTTATCCCATTTCCTGATTTCCCTTCCAGAAACCCACTATATTACCCTCCCCATTCCTTTGCTTCTATGAGGGTGTTCCCTCATCTACCCATGCATTCCCTTCCACTACTCTGTCCTGTCATTCCCCTACACTGGGATATTGAGCCTTTCAGGACCAAAGGTTTCTACTCCCATTGATGCTCTACAGGGCCATCCTCTGCTACATATGCAGGTCGAGTCTAAGGTCCATTCCTATGTTCTCTTGGGATGGTGGTTTTGTCCCTGGGAGTTCTGGGGAATCTGTTTGTTGATATCGTGTTTTTATGGGGTTGCAAATTCCTTCAGCTACTTCAATCCTTCCTCTCATTCATTGTGGATCAGGCTCTAAGTTCAATGGTTGGCTGTGAGCTTCTGCCTTTGAATTTGTAATGTTCTGGCAGAGCATTTCAGGAGACAGCTATACCAGGTACCTGTCAGCATGCACTTCTTGGCATCTACAATATTGTTTGTGTTTGGTGGCTGTATATGGGAAGCATCCACATTGGTCTTCCTTCTTCTTGAGTTTCATGTGGTCTTGGAATTATATCTTGGGTATTCTGAGTTTTGTGGCAAATATTCATTTATCATGGAGTACATATCATGTATGTTCTTTTGTTATTGAGTTGCCTCACTCTGAATGACATTTTCAAGTTCCATCCATTTGCCTAAGAATTTCATGAAGTCATTGTTTTAATAGCCAAGTAATATTCCTTTGTGTGTATGTACCATATTTTCTGTATCTGTTCTGCTCTATGAAGACATCTTTGTTCTTTCCAGCTTCATCCTATTATAAAAAAGGCTGCTATGAACATAGTGGAGCATGTGTCCTTGTTATGGATTATATTTTGTGTATATGCCCATAAGTAGTAGAGCTGGATCCTCAGTTAGTACTATATATTTCCAGAGTGTTTGTACCAACTTGAAATCCCACCAACAATGACAATGGAGAAGTGTTCCTTTTTGTCCACATCCTCACCAGCATCTTCTGTCACATGTTTTTTTGTTTGTTTTGTTTTGTTTTGTTTTGTTTTGTTTTTTATGCTAGCCATTCTGACTGGTGTGAGGTGGAATCTCATGGTTGTTTTTACTTGCTTAGCCCTGATGACTAATGATGTTGAACATTTCCTTAGGTGTTTCAAGGACTTTTGACAATCCTCAATTGAGAATTCGTTGTTTAGCACTGTACCCCATTTTTAAAAAGGTTTATTTGATTCTCTGGAGTCTAACTTCTTATCTTTTTTGTATATATTGGAAATAAGCCATTTATTGGATGTAGGATTGATAAAGATTTTCCCATTCTGTTGATTGAAGTTTTTTTTTCCTATTGACAGTGTCCTTTACCTAACAGAAGCTTTGCAATCCTATGAAGTCCCATTTGTCTATTCTTGATTTTAGTGTTTAAGCCATTGGTGTTCTGTCCAGGGAATTTTTCCCAGTGTACATTATTTGAAGCTATTCCCTAATTTTCTTCTATTAGGTTAAGTGTATCAGATTTTATGTGGAGGTCCTAGAAACCCTTGGACTTGAGCTTTGTACAGGGCTATAAAAATGGATTGGTTTGCATTCCTCTATATGTTGATCTCCAGTTCAACCAGCATAATTTGTTGAAAAATGATGTATTTTCCCATTGGGTGCTTTTAGCCCCTTTGTCAAAGACCAAGTGACCATACGTGTATGGGTTCATTTCTGGGTCTTCAATTCTACTTCATTGATCTATCTGCCCGTCTTTGCAAAAAAACCAAATAATTTTATCAGTATTTCCCTGTAATATACCTTGAGTGTAATGACGGTAATTCCCACAGATGTTCTTTTCTTTGTTGAGGATAATTTTCAAAATCCTGTTTGTTTTCTTTTTTTCCAAATGAATTTGCAAATTGCTCTTTCTAGTTCTATGAAGTATTGAGTTGGAATTTTAATGGGGATTACATTGAATCTGTAGATTGCTTTCACACAGATGACCATTTACTATATTAATCCTTCCAATCCATGAGCATGGAAGATCTTTCCAGCTTCTGAGATCTTCTTCACTTTCTTTTTCTTCAGAGAATTGAAGTTCTTGTCATATAAATCTTTCACTTGGATGGTTAGAGTCACTCCAAGGTATTTTATATTATTTGTGAATATAATAAATGGTTTTGATTCCCTAACTTCTTTCTCATCCTGTTTATTCTTTGAGTAGATAGATGAAAGCTACTGATTTGTCTGAGTTAATTTTATATTTATCCATTTGCTGATGCTTTTTCTCTGGTGTTGAAGTTCTCTGTTGAAATTTTTGGGGCCACTTCAGTATACTATCACATCATCTACAAACAGTAGTATTTTGACTTCTTCTCTTTCAACTTGTATTGCCTTGATCTGTTTTTGTTGTTTAATTTCTCTGGGTAAAACTTTAAGTACTATATTGAATAGGAAGGGAGAGAGTGGGCTGCCTTGTCTAGTCCTTGATTTTAGTGGGATTGTTTCATGTTTCTCTCCATTTAGCCTAATATTGGCTACTGGTTTGCTGTATATTGCTTTTGCTATGTTTAGGTAAGGACCTTGAATTGCTCATCTTTCCAAAACTTTTATCATGAAGGAGCATTGAATTTTGTCAAATGCTTTCTCATTATCTAGTAAGATGATCATGTGATTTTTTTCTTTGAGTTAGTTTATAGACTACATTAACGGATTTCTATATATTGAAACATTCCTGCATCATTGAGATGAAGCCTACTTGATCATGATGGATGATTATTTTGACATGTTGTTGAATTCAGTTTGCAAGAATATTATTGAATATTTTGCATTGATATTCATAGGGAATATTTGTTTGAAGTTCTCTTTCTTTGTTCGGTCTTTGTATGGTTTAGGTATAAGTGCAACTGTGAATTCAACAAATGAAATGGCTTGTGTTCCTTCTGTTTCTATGTTGTGGAATAGTTTGGAGAGTATTGGTATTAGCTCTCCTTTTCTACCCATATATTTATCTTAAATTTTCACTAAATTTAACTTTTTGTTTTGTTTTATGTGTGTGTGATTGATTGGTCTGCATAGTGCACTATGTGCATGTAGTACTTAACAAGACCAAAAAATATCCCTCAGAAATGAAGTTACCAGAGACTATGTGCAAACATTTTGGTGTGGGATGTCAATCTCATATGTTCTGGATGATGAATTTAATTCATATTAATTTATAGTTTTCAGGCCAATTGAATACCATCTTCCTAGCAGCCAAATCTGTGGGTTCTATAAAAGAAGATAGTCAAGCAAGGATACTGATGCGTGAGGTTAATTTTTTTAACAAATACACCCTCATGAGTATGACATTCTATGTAAGGTAAGAAAAGTTATTTGGGTAGAAGTAATAATTTCTTGAAATGGATTCACGGCACTACAATACATTTCTGCAGATCAGAAAATGATTGGGATTTAGCAGTAATTTGAGAAAAGCTGGAGTTAGGAATGACTGCACATAACATATATTAAACTTGAGTTTTCACACCTTGAGGTTTTAATCTTTTTTTAATATAAAAATTGCAAAAATATCAACACAGTAAACAATACATCATGTGATGGAACCTATGTTTGCTAAAAGTAAAATATTAGTAAGTGTGAATATAGGTAAAGGAAAACGTGATATCAAGTATGATAAAAACATTGTTATAACTGTGAATAATGACCATTTCCTTGCAAACCATCCCAATAACTGGATACCATCCTTGCATCAATGAGCTCATTTCCTTTGCTTTGGTGACTTGGATAATCCTGACAGTTTAGGGTCTGAGGCCCATTCCCATCTGTAAGTCTCTGTGCACACAGGAAGTTACTCCATTCCCAATAAGAATCATAGACTGAAAAGACGTTAAATGAAGATATTTACAAAGCAAAGAATAGCATAGAAGAGAGGATCAAGGCCAGGAATGTGTTTCACTTTCAGCAAGATGTGTTTTATTAAAGGACAATTAGACTTGTGATGATAAATTTGAAATAAGAGTCTTTATTTTTAATATGTATTGTTTAGACGAAACGGGACATGCCAACTGCACACAGCTTGGGCTGATAAAAGTCTGTTTCCATTTTGCTCAAATAAATGTAAATCCAGGATTGTCTGAGTTCTTTACATGATTTGAAATGGATGTGACGTTTATCAAGAGCATCTTTTGTTGATAAATGGTTCATTGTTTCTCACATTATAGCATATCACTTCCTAGCAATATGTCCGAAAAAATACAGGAATCCTGTTATCCTTGGGCACTGGAAATTTCGTGATCCATCTCGACATTTTCCAAACATCTACTTTTTTCCATCAAATTTTGGAGGCACTGAACGAAGTGTGTAAAATACCCATTATTTATTCTTCACCAGTATGGGGGATAATGCACTTATGAATGAATCTTGCTAGGTGGCACAAAAAAATATCAAAGAAATAAATACACGTTTTGCTAAAGTTGGTCAAATATAGGCATACATTTGATTTTTAAATTTCCTGTTAGAAGGTAAGGAAAACTTTTCCTGATTCAATTATTTATGGAGAAATGATCATATATGTTGTATTATGCTTGGAATAATGGAATTATTATGAAAGAATTTATAATGTTTTAAAAACAATATAATTAAAAATATGAGTTATACCTAGGTAATATTATATGGAATTAAAGGTTTATGTTTATGAATAAACTTTTCATTTTACACTAAATTATTTTATATAAAATAATACATAGTTAGTATAATATAAAATATAGAATAACTATTATAGTAATAATAATGTATTTATATATGTGCACATGGTTATAATCCATAAAAAATGAGGTCATGAACTTATAGATGGTCACACACTCAGATATATATGAGAAAAGGGGAAGTTTCAAATTGTATAACTGTATTAAAATCTCAAAAGTAGACAATTAGTAAGGAAATAAAGAAATAGTAAACTCCATATCATGTTATTATGAAGGAAACTCTATTTATTAACAGAGTCAAGTGATGTTAGAATTGTGATATGGTTTGTCTCAAATACCTCCATCGTGTTTCAACTGTCATTTACAAATCATCTGAATTACTTCCAGACTATAACAGGAATACTGGGTATGTAAATCTTATATGGGAAAAAATATTTTTTCTTTTTTGTTAATTGCATAGTAAATGTCTCCCCTGCATTTAGTTTCATGGTACACTGATGCAATAATCTCTTTACTAACATATTTCAAGTATAATTATGATTGTCTGAAGTTCAAGTTCAATTTTACAGGATAAAATTTTTAATAATAATTCTGTGCTAATCATAATATCCCAGATTTGAAATCAGTATTTTAGATATGATGGGATGGAGACATTATTTTATCCCAAGTAAGAATATCTGACCTGACTTCAGAATGTTCCCTGAATGGCATATCTATTCTGGTAGGGAGGGTGGGGTAAAGTAGAAGTATTTGTATAGTGATGAGAAAACTTGATGAGCATAGTCTATTCGGTGTTATTGTAGTGGATATCTTTTCTGACATATCTTCCATGAAATGCAGCAACTGGACCAAATATCACTAAAGAAACGTGGGATGAATATATGGAGTTGAATAAGTACCTTTCAATTCCTACTCAAAATATTGAAAATGTATATGAAAAAGGTAAGTTGAATCCTGTAAAAGTAACATAAATTTAGAGTAAATCATAATGATTCTTGATTTACATCTCAACAATATAAAATCATTACATTAAAACATGAAAAAAAAACATGTCTACTTCTTTGTGTCACCTCACAGATGCATGCCCTAAATTGGAGGCTTGATCTCAGGAGAAAAGTTGTATTAGTCACTATTCTTGAATTAATGGAAGTAAATTTTGAGGATGATTCAAGATTTTCAACACAAATTATTTACAATCTTTACTCGGAATTTCTGCACACCCTATTCTTATTGAATATCATTATTGGCTTATGGATGATTAATTGCATTGATTTAATATTGTAAATGTGTTTTCAATAAAGTACGCACTGCACATCATGCTGTGGAATATATCTGGAACTGTTATCAAAGTTACAGTCATCACCCTATCATAAATGGGAATATTTTGTGCATTTCAAATTTTAGGACCTAGAATTATATAAAACTACTTAGGATAGCAGGTATTTCACTTAATTTTCTCTTCTTTTACGGTTAATTTTGTTAAATTTTCAAAAATATATTCAAGGAATATGGTGAATTCTAGAGTTGTCATGTTAGGGTAAACTTACTGGATGACATGTAATTGGCAATTTTTCACTCAGCAGGCTAGCTCTGAGATGTAAGCCTTGACTTAATAGGAGCAGCACTTACTGTGAACTACAAGATTCTACTAGAACACTTTGAAGTTTCAAGAGATGGCAAAACAAGCAAAACAGGGAAAATAATCACACACACACACACACAGACACACACAGAGAGAGAGAGAGAGAGAGAGAGAGAGAGAGAGAGAGAGAGAGAGAGAGAGAGAGTCAGTAAACGAAGCACAACAGCACCATAAAAATTTTATTTTTCTTCCCAGTGCTTATATCCCAAAATATTATCAGATAGCATAAACATTATAATGTGATTGCATTCATTTTTCCGTTTGATGAATGATTTTTTTAAACAGTATGTACCCTAATACCTATACTTGAAAAACATCTTACATATTAAACATGAAGAAGAAAACAAACCACATACTCACATTCATTACTAAGCCACTTGCTATATATTAAGAAGGTCAAAGAATGTCATGTAATTTTCTGAGTAATTTTCTTTTTGACAGGTTGCAATTTGTGGTTAATAAAGAGAATCAGTTATGTGATTATATATTATAAAAAGTAATCTTATGCAAATCTAAAAGAATCAAAAATCTGAACTATTATATTACATACATGAGTCAGTTCTACTTTAAATCTTCAGTGTGCACATCTACTGATCAAACATTATTTTATAAATATTATTTTATTAATAATAATAATAATGGTTCGAACTGGAAAATATCATACTGAGTGAGGTAACCCAAACACAGAAAAACACACATGGTATGCATTCATTGATTAGTAGATATTAGCCCAAATGCTTGAATTGCCCTAGATGCACAGACACATGAAACTCAAGAAGGATGACAAAAATGTGAATGCTTCACTCCTTCTTTAAATGGGGAACAAGAATACCCTTGGGAGGGAATAGGGAGGCAAAGAATAGAACAGAGGCAGAAGGAACACCCATTCAGAGCCTGCCCCACATGTGTCCCATACATATACAGCCACCCAATTAGATAAGATGGATGGAGCAAAGAAGTAGAGGCCGGCATTATTATTATTATTAGTAGTAGTTTATTAAATGCTGTGTGGAAGCTGTATGCAATAACAAGAACTTAATCATCCATTGATCATTTGCCCAGTTCAAGAAAGAGAGTCATGTTAGTCATATTAGTGCTGCTAGGAGTGCCATTGTTCTTTTTCACTGATAAGAAACATATCACTAGCTCAACAGTTAAGGGTGTGCATTTATGAACCTCAAATTCACACCTAATTTTTGTCAGTTGAGACATAACATCTTAAGCTAACATAAGTAACAAGCTACATCTCCAAATTCTTTCTAAAATTTTGGACATTTCAGACAATCCTCATCTCTAAATTCCTTTCACAGGTGGAGAATCATTAATCTCCTCCTGAAGTGATGTCTATCAAAGATCAAACATTATTACTGTGAGTGCAAATAATACTGCCCAGTGAAGGGCTCTAGGGGCCCTCCAAGTTTTCTTTTTTTTCTCCATCTGTATTAATTTGAGTATTTCTTATTTACATTTCAATTGTTACTACCCTGCCCGGTTTCCAGGCCAACTTCAACCTAACCCCTACCACTCCCCGTCTATATGGGTATTCCCCTCCCCATCCTTCCCCCATTACCACCCTCCCCCCAACAATCACATTCACTGGGGGTTCAGTCTTGGCAGGACCAAGGGCTTCCCATTCCACTGGTGTTATTACTAGGCTATTCATTGCTACCATGAGGTCAGAGTCCAGGGTCAGTCCATGTATACACTTTGGGTAGTGGCTTAGTCCCTGGAAGCTCTGGTTGGTTGGCATTGTTGTTCATATGGGGTCTCAAGCCCCTTCAAGCTCTTTCAGTCCTTTCTAAGATTCCTTAAACGGGGGATTGGTATTTTGATGGGGATTGCATTGAATCTGTAGATTGCTTTTGGTAAAATGGCCATGTTTACTATATTAATCCTGCCAATCCATGAGCATGAGAGATCTTTCCATCTTCTGAGGTCTTCTGCAATTTCTTTTTAGAGTCTTGAAATTCTTATCATACAGATCTCTTACTTGCTTGGGTAATGTCACACCGAGGTATTTTATATTATTTTTGACTATTATGAAGGGTATCATTTCCCTAATTTCTTTCTCGGCTTGTTTCTCTTTTGTGTAGAGGAAGACAACTGATTTATTTGAGTTAATTTTATACCCAGCCACTTTGCTGAAGGTGTTTATCAGGTTTAGTAGTTCTCTGGTGGAACTTTTGGGATCACTTAAATATACTATCATATCATCTGCAAATAGTGATATTTTGACTTCTTCCTTTCCAATCTGTATCCCCTTGATCTCCTTTTCTTTTCTGATTGCTCTGGCTAGATCTTTTAGAACCATGTTGAATAAGTAGGGAGAGAGGGGGCAGCCTTGTCTAGTCCCTGATTTTAGTGGGATTCCTTCAAGTTTCTCTCCATTTAGTTTATATTAAAATTGGATTAAGGATATAAAGAGTGAGAGTACAAACATCAGTGCTATTCTCCATAACAGCATTAAATCCTAAGGATACTTAGTCTTCAGGGTGCTGCCCGAAGACTATAAGGGACATGACACTGGTAGTTGTGCTACTGTGTTGGCCACAGTCTTGGAGTTCTAAAGAAGTTGGTTGCTCTTCTGAAATGTGCCTCTCCAAGGTCACAGAGTGTATAATACACAAATTATGGCAGATTCTCATATGTACATATCTGACCGTGGTTTCTTTCATATCATTGTATAGCTGTTTCATAAAAAAGTAAAGGAATGAGTAAATAAATTATATATGTATATATATATATATATATATATATATATGTGTGTGTGTATGTGTGTATATACATAAACACACTATGTTAGTATATGTAGTGTGTTTATATATATTTTATTAAACATTATGGTAGAAGTATTTCACAAACTGTGTTTAGGAATATCTGTATCAATATCTATTTATCTCTGTGTGTGTGTGTGTGTGTGACAATATATACCTTTCACACCAATTAATTGACAAAGCTCAAGAGGAGTCATATAGAAGGATATATAGTGAGAAAGAAACTGTGATGTAAGTATAGTATAATACGGAACAATTAAACAATTAAGAAAAATCATTTGTCCATCCAAAAGATATAGCCAGAAGTATCATTTCTATGTCATCAATCCAAATCAATATTAGCACTCTGTTGAGAATGGTGAATACCAAGCTTGTAATGATAGGAATAGCTAGACCACAATTGCCTTCAAGTAGCAAAGGTGTTTTTGTGGGCAGAGTGTTCCCATTCTCAACCTGAGGTAAAACTACCTGTTTGAACTATCTATATCTGATGTAAGGCTGTGCTTACTGCAAATATGATCCCTGTAGAACTAGCAATACTCCATGACATCACAGTACAAACTAGCACTTTTAAGGCCAAGGAGGCTGGAAATTTAGTATAAAAAACCATGACCCAAAAAGGTGGGCCATACCCTACCTGCACCAAATATGCAAATTGCCTGTCAATGTCCTCTAATATGAGGTTTCTAACTCATAACAGGAAAAACAGCATTCCCAGGGATATATACCTATGCATACTCTCTTCCCAGCCAGTACAAAGCTCACAATTTGGGAGAAGAGCTGTTCCTCTGTGAGCTGATTGACTGGACTGGGGCAAAATACAGTGAAATGTTTGAATTGAAACACAAAGGACAGAGAGAGAATCAGAAATAATCCAAGTTCCAATGAAATTCTGAAGAAAGATGTTTGGGATTATTCTTTCCATAACAAAGAAAATAGGAAAGATGGGTATAAAATATCAAAGACATATGAATAGTTTGATATTAAGAAAAAAGTCATTAAGTGAAAATTATACTAAAAAGAGTAGGTCACACATGAATGAATAACAGTTTAGAAAAATGAAATACAAAAAAGACATTAAGGTAATAAGGCACTGACATATAATATATGCACATAATAATTCTAAGGAGAAGAAAATACAGATGAGTGCATTTTAAAAGGCATATGCAGGCTAAAGAAAGAGAACATACACATTCATACAAGTATGGACTTTACATATAAATATATAAATTCGCCATAGAGAAAAGAGTGAAAGAAAAGTAAAGTCTCCTCAATAATAAGAGACTAAAATGAAAATATTTTCTATATTGATAATTGAAAAAAATTAAACTAAAGTAGTAGAAATCCATCTAGTTTTGCTTTTAGTATCAACATTAATTATATGTTCACTAATGATTATTGTTTTACATATCCTCTGTAATTGAGATCAGAATAAAAGAGACTTAGAGAAGAAGTTTGAAATATTAAATGCTACATTGAATGACATAGAAGAAAAAATTAGAGGTATCTTTAAAAACAAATAAAGCATGTACAAAAAAATTCAATGTGGACCCCACAATGTCAGCAGAAAACCTAATTCCAGGTGAAAAAAATCCAAAAAGTCTTCAGAAATATGATGGCAACCCATTGAGATGCAGTCCTATTCTCAACAGTTATACAACAATTTGAAAGTAACCAAGGTCAGACATGTACATATGAGAATCTGCCATCAATTGTGTACTATATGCTCTGTGTCTTGTAGAGGCACATTTGAGAAGAGCAGCCAACTTCTTTAGAACTGTGGCCAACCCAGTAGCACAACTACCAGGGTCATGTCCCTCTTAGTCTTCAGGCAGAACCTTGGCGACTAAGTGTCCTTAGGAGTTAATGCTGTTATGGAGAATATCACTGATTGTTGTACTCTCAGTCTTCACATCCTTAATCTAAGTGTTGTATGAAAACTCAGACGGAGCTTCCAGCCCCTCACTGGGCAGTATTATTTGCACTCACAGTAATAATGTTTGATCTTTGATAGACATCGCTACAAGAGGAGAATAATGATTCAATCTCCACTTGTGAAAGGAATTTAGACATATAGATTGTCAGAAATGTCCAAAATCTGAGAAGAATTTGGAGATGTAGCTTGTTAGTTAAGTTAGTTTAAAATGTTTTTGTCTGTGGATCAACTGGTAAAAATCTTAGGTGTGAGTTTGAGGTTCATAAAGGCACACCCTTAACTGTTGAGCTAGTGATATGTTTCTTGTCAGTGGACAAGAACAATGGCAGTCCTACCAGCACTACTTGACATGACTCTCTTTCTTGAACTGGACAAATGACCAATGTGATGATTAAGTTCTTGTACCTGTTATTGCCCAGAGCTTCCAGATAGGATTTAATAAAATAATATTAAATCAGGTGATGTGCACAGTGAAGCTTAAAACTAAAAATGACTGATAGATTTTTATATAAAAGTTCAGATTCGTGATGCTTTTAGATTTGTATAAGATTATTTTTTATAATATATAATAAAGCAACTGATCCTCTTTATTAACCACAAACTGAAGCCTGTCAGGAAAAAGAAAATGGCTCAGAAAATTACATGTCATTCTTCGACCTTCTTAATCTATACGAAATGGCTCACTAATGAATGTATGTGAGTTCTAGGAAATGGCTTGTTTTCTTCTTCATGTGTAATATATAAGTTGTTTTTCAAGTATAGTTATTAGGGTACATACTTTTTTAAAAATAATCAGTCATTAAAAGAAAAAATGAATGCAATCACATTGTACTGTTTATGCTACCTTAGAATTTTCTGAGATATAAGCAGTGGGAAGAAAAATGAAATTTTTATGGTACTTGTTGTACTTCATTTATTGACTCTCTCTCTCTCTCTCTCTCTCTCTCTCTCTCTGTGTGTGTGTGTGTGTGTGTGTGTGTGTGTGTGTGTGATTGTTTTCCCTGTTTTGCTCGTTTTGCCATCTCTTTAAGCTTCAAAGTGTTCCAGCAGAATCTTGTAGGTCACAGTAAGTGCTGGCCCTACTAAATCAAGACTTACACCTCAGAGGTAGTCTACCGAGTAAAAACAAATGTCAAATATACGTCGTCCTGTCAGTTTATCCTTACCTGACAAATCTGGCATTCAGCATATTCCTTTAAGATATTTTCGGAAATTTAACAAAATTAGCCATAAAAGAACAGAAAATTAACAGAAATACCTGCTATCCTAAGGAGTTTTATATAATTATAGCTCCTAAATTTTGAAATGCACAAAATATTCCCATTTATGAACAGCTCCTGATAAATTCCACAGCAAAATGTGCATTATATACTTTATTTAAAACACATTTACAATATTAAAATCAATCCCATTAATCATACATAAAGCTAATAATGATGTTCAATAAGAATAGAGTGTGCAGATATTCCTGAGTAACAATTGTAAATAACATGTGTTGAAAATCTTGAGTCATCCCCATAGTTTACTTGCCGTAAATCAAGAATAGTGACTAATACAACTTTTCTCCTCCTGAGATCAAAGATCCAATTTAGGGCATGTATCTGTGAGGTGAGATGAAGAGGGAGACATGTTTTTCATGTTTTAATGTAAAGATTTTATATTGCTGAGATGTAAATCAAGAATTGTTATCATTTACTCTAATTTCATTTTACTTTTACAGGATCCAACTTACCCATTTCATAGACATTTTCAGTATTTTGAGTAGGAATTATATGGTACTTATTCAACTTCATATACTGATCCCATGTTTCTTTAGTGATATTTTTTCCAGTTGCTGCATTTCATGGAAGATATGTCAGAAAAGATATCCACTACAATAACACCAAATAGACTATGCGCATCATGTCTTCTCATCAGTTTCTAAATACTACTACTTTACCCCACCCTCCCTACCAGAATAGATGTGCCATTCAGGGAACATTCTGAAGTCAGGTCAGATATTCTTACTTGGGATAAAATAATATGTCTCCATCCCATCATAACTAAAATACTGATTTAAAATCTAGGATATTAAAATTAGCATAGAATTATTATTAAAATTTCTATTCTGTAAAATTCAACTTGAACTTCAGACAATCATAATTATACTTGAAATATGTTAGTAACGAGATTATTGCATCAGTGTATCATGAAACTAAATGCAGGAGAGACATTTAATTGGCAATTAACAAAAAAGAAAAAATGTTTTTGTCCCCATATAAGATTTACATACCCAGTATTCCTGTTATATTCTGGAAGTAATTCAGATGATTTACAAATGACAGTTGAAACACAATGGTGGTATTTGAGACAAACCATATCACAATTCTAACATCACTTGGCTCTGTTAATAAATAGAGTTTTCAGAGACCTCACCGCCTGGTCAAGTGGGCACTCCTGAGGCTGCAGAGCGGAAGAGACCACCAACACTGCCCACCCCTGCCCACATCCCTGGTCTAAGAGGAAACTGTATATGGCCTCTGGGTTCCCGTGGGGGAGGGCCCAGGAGCGGCACGACCCCTGCGCCTGAGACACCGCCGGAACCTGGAGGAACAGAACGGATAAACAGTTCTCTGCACCCAAATCCCATGGGAGGGAGAGCTAAACCTACAGAGAGGCAGACACGTCTGGGAAACCAGAAGAGACTGCACTCTGCACACATCTCAGGCACCAGAGGAAAACACCAAACGCCATCTTGAAGCCTGGTGCATAGAGGCTCCCAGAAAGAGCGGCACAGATCTTCCTGGTTGCTGCCGCCGCCGAGAGGTCGTAGGCAGCATCCCACGAGCAAACTTGAGCCTCGGGACCACAGGTAAGACCAACCTTTCTGCTGCAAGAGACCTGCCTGGTGAACACCAGACACAGGCCCACAGGAACAGCTGAAGACCTGTATATAGGAAAAACTACACGCCCGAAAGCAGAACACTCTGTCCCCATAACTGGCTGAAAGAAAATGTCCACATAACTGGCTGAAAGAAAACAGGAAAACAGGTCTACAGCACTCCTGACACACAGGCTATAGGACAGTCTAGCCACTGTCAGAAATAGCAGAACAAAGTAACACTAGAGATAATCTGATGGCAAGAGGCAAGCACAGGAACCCAAGCAACAGAAACCAAGACTACCTGGATCATTGGAGCCCAATTCTCCCACCAAAGCAAACACGGAATATCCAAACACAACAGAAAAGCAAGATCTAGTTTCAAAGTCATATTTGATCATGATGCTGGAAAACTTCAAGAAAGACGTGAAGAACTCCCTTAGAGAACAAGTAGAAGCCTACAGAGAGGAATCGCAAAAATCCCTGAAAGAATTCCAGGAAATCATAATTAAACAAGTAGAAGCCCATAGAGAGGAGTCACAAAAATCCCTGAAAGAATTCCAGGAAATCATAAATAAACAAGTAGAAGCCCATAAAGAGGAGTCACAAAAATCCCTGAAAGAATTCCAGGAAAACACAATCAAACAGTTGAAGGAATTAAAAATGGAAATAGAAGCAATCAAGAAAGAACACATGGAAACAACCCTGGATATAGAAAACCAAAAGAAGAGACAAGGAGCTGTAGATACGAGCTTCACCAACAGAATACAAGAGATGGAAGAGAGAATCTCAAGAGCAGAAGATTCCATAGAAATCATTGACTCAACTGTCAAAGATAATGTAAAGCGGAAAAAGCTACTGGTCCAAAACATACAGGAAATCCAGGACTCAATGAGAAGATCAAAACTAAGGATAATAGGTATAGAAGAGAGTGAAGACTCCCAGCTCAAAGGACCAGTAAATATCTTCAACAAAATCATAGAAGAAAACTTCCCTAACCTAAAAAAAAAAGATACCCATAGTCATACAAGAAGCCTACAGAACTCCAAATAGATTGGACCAGAAAAGAAACACCTCCCGTCACATAATAGTCAAAACACCAAACGCACAAAATAAAAAAAAAGAATATTAAAAGCAGTAAGGGAAAAAGGTGAAGTAACATATAAAGGCAGGCCTATCAGAATTACACCAGACTTTTCGCCAGAAACTATGAAGGCCAGAAGATCCTGGACAGATGTCATACAGACCCTAAGAGAACACAAATGCCAGCCCAGGTTACTGTATCCTGCAAAACTCTCAATTAAGATAGATGGAGAAACCAAGATATTCCGTGACAAAACCAAATTTACACAATATCTTTCTACAAATCCAGCACTACAAAGGATAATAAATGGTAAAACCCAACATAAGGAGGCAAGCTATACCCTAGAAGAAGCAAGAATCTAATCGTCTTGGCAACAAAACAAAGAGAATGAAAGCACACAAACATAACCTCACATCCAAATATGAATATAACAGGAAGCAATAATCACTATTCCTTAATATCTCTCAACATCAGTGGCCTCAACTCCCCAATAATAAGACATAGATTAACAAACTGGATATGCAATGAGGACCCTGCATTTTGCTGCCTACAAGAAACACACATCAGAGACAAAGACACACACTACCTCAGAGTGAAAGGCTGGAAAACAACTTTCCAAGCAAATGGTCAGAAGAAGCAAGCTGGAGTAGCCATTCTAATATCAAATAAAATCAATTTTCAACTAAAAGTCATCAAAAAAGATAAGGAAGGACACTTCATATTCATCAAAGGAAAAATCCACCAAGATGAACACTCAATCCTAAATATCTATGCCCCAAATACAAGGGCACCTACATACGTAAAAGAAACCTTACTAAAGCTCAAAACACACATTGCACCTCACACAATAATAGTAGGAGACTTCAACACCCCACTCTCATCAATGGACAGATCATGGAAACAGAAATTAAACAGAGACGTAGACAGACTAAGAGAAGTCATGAGCCAAATGGACTTAACAGATATTTACAGAACATTCTATCCTAAAGCAAAAGGATATACCTTCTTCTCAGCTCCTCATGGTACTTTCTCCGTAATTGACCATATAATTGGTCAAAAAACGGGCCTCAACAGGTACAGAAAGATAAAAATAATCCCATGCATGCTATCGGACCACCACGGCCTAAAACTGGTCTTCAATATCAATAAGGGAAGAATGCCCACATATACGTGGAAATTGAACAATGCTCTACTCAATGATAACCTGGTCAAGGAAGAAATAAAGAAAGAAATTAAAGACTTTTTAGAATTTAATGAAAATGAAGGTACAACATACCCAAACTTATGGGACACAATTAAAGCTGTGCTAAGAGGAAAACTCATAGAGCTGAGTGCCTACAGAAAGAAACAGGAAAGAGCATATGTCAGCAGCGTGACAGCACACCTAAGATCTCTAGAACAAATAGAAGCAAATACACCCAGGAGGAGTAGAAGGCAGGAAATAATCAAACTCAGAGCTGAAATCAACCAAGTAGAAACAAAAAGGAACATAGAAAGAATCAACAGAACCAAAAGCTGGTTCTTTGAGAAAATCAACAAGATAGATAAACCCTTAGCCAGACTAACGAGAGGACCCAGAGAGTGTATTCAAATTAACAAAATCAGAAGTGAAAAGGGAGACATAACTACAGATTCAGAGGAAATTCAAAAAATCATCAGATCTTACTATAAATCCTATATTCAACAAAACTTGAAAATCTGCAGGAAATGGACAATTTCCTAGACAGATACCAGGTACTGAAGTTAAATCAGGAACAGATAAACCAGATAAACAACCCCATAACTCCTAAGGAAATAGAAGCAGTCATTAAAGGTCTCCCAACCAAAAAGAGCCCAGGTCCAGACGGGTTTAGTGCAGAATTCTATCAGACCTTCATAGAACCATTATATTCCAAGCATTATACAACATATATTATCATTTCTCCATTAAATAATTGAGTCAGGAAAAGTTTGTCTTACCTTCTAACAGGAAATTAAAAAATTAAATGTATGCCTGTATTTGACCAACATTAGCAAAACGTGTATTTATTTCCTTGTTTGATTTTTGTTTGTTTTGTGCCACCTAGGAAGATTCATTCATTAGTACATTATCCCCATACTGGTGGAGAATAAATAATGGCTTTTTTACACACTTCGTTCAGTGCCTCCAATGTTTGATAGATAAAAGTAGATTTTTGGAAAATATCGAGTTGGATCACAAAATTGCCAGATCCCAAGGATGGCATCATTACTGTTTGTTTTCAGTCATTTTCCTAGCCAGTGATGCACTATGATATGAGAAACAATGGACCATTTATCAATGAATGATGCTCTTGATAAACAACACATCCATTTCTTTTTTTTTTTTAATGCTTCACTCTTTTATTCTTTTTTCTTTTTTTTTTTATTAACTTGAGTATTTCTTATATACATTTCGAGTGTTATTCCCTTTCCCGGGTTCCGGGCAAACATCCCCCTCCCCCCTCCCCTTCCTGATGGGTGTTCCCCTCCACCCTCCCCCCATTGCCGCCCTCTCCCCAACAGACTAGTTCACTGGGGGTTCAGTCCCTGCATGCCTGGGATGAAGCCTACTTGATCATGGTGGATGATTGTTTTGATGTGCTCTTGGATTCGGTTTGCCAGAATTTTATTGAGTATTTTTGCGTCGATATTCATAAGGGAAATTGGTCTGAAGTTCTCTTTCTTTGTTGGGTCTTTGTGTGGTTTAGGTATAACAGTAATTGTGGCTTCATAGAAGGAATTCGGTAGTGCTCCATCTGTTTCAATTTTGTGGAATAGTTTGGATAGTATTGGTATGAGGTCTTCTATGAAGGTCTGATAGAATTCTGCACTAAACCCGTCTGGACCTGGGCTCTTTTTGGTTGGGAGATCTTTAATGACTGCTTCTATTTCCTTAGGAGTTATGGGGTTGTTTAACTGGTTTATCTGTTCCTGATTTAACTTCGGTACCTGGTATCTGTCTAGGAAATTGTCCATTTCCTGCAGATTTTCAAGTTTTGTTGAATATAGGCTTTTTTTTTTTTTTGGTTGTTAAACATCTTTTTTTTTTATTAACTTGAGTATTTCTTATATACATTTCGAGTGTTATTCCCTTTCCCGGTATCCGGGCAAACATCCCCCTCCCCCCTCCCCTCCCTTATGGGTGTTCCCCTCCCAACCCTCCCTCCATTGCCGCCCTCCCCCCACCAGTCTAGTTCACTGGGGGTTCAGTCTTAGCAGGACCCAGGGCTTCCCCTTCCACTGGTGCTCTTACTAGGATATTCATTGCTACCTATGAGGTCAGAGTCCAGGGTCAGTCCATGTATAGTCTTTAGGTAGTGGCTTAGTCCCTGGAAGCTCTGGTTGCTTCGCATTCTTGTACATATGGGGTCTCGAGCCCCTTCAAGCTCTTCCAGTTCTTTCTCTGATTCCTTCAACGGGGGTCCTATTCTCAGTTCAGTGGTTTGCTGCTGGCATTCGCCTCTGTATTTGCTGTATTCTGGCTGTGTCTCTCAGGAGCGATCTACATCCGGCTCCTGTCGGTCTGCACTTCTTTGCTTCATCCATCTTGTCTAATTGGGTGGCTGTATATGTATGGGCCACATGTGGGGCAGGCTCTGAATGGGTGTTCCTTCAGTCTCTGTTTTAATCTTTGCCTCTCCCTTCCCTGCCAAGGGTATTCTTGTTCCCCTTTTAAAGAAGGAGTGAAGCATTCACACTTTGTTCATCTGTCTTGAGTTTCATTTGTTCTAGGCATCTAGGGTAGTTCAAGCATTTGAGCTAATAGCCACTTATCAATGAGTGCATACCATGTATGTCTTTCTGTGATTGTGTTAGCTCACTCAGGATGATATTTTCCAGTTCCAACCATTTGCCTACAAATTTCATAAACTCGTTGTTTTTGATAGCTGAGTAATATTCCATTGTGTAGATGTACCACATTTTCTGTATCCATTCCTCTGTTGAAGGGCATCTGGGTTCGGTTTTTTTTTTTTCCGGAGCTGGGGACCGAACTCAGGGCCTTGTGCTCGCTAGGCAAGCGCTCTACTGCTGAGCTAAATCCCCTACCCCTTGGGTTCGGTTTTAATGGCTGAGTAGTTATTACATTTTTTTCATTTGAGGGCCAATAAGGTTGTTCCAATTTCTAGCTATTGTGATTAAAGCTTCAATGAACATAACTGATCATGTGTCCTTGTATTATGGTCAAGCATCCTTAGGTTATATGCCCAGGAGTGGTACACAAAGGACTTTAGGTAGAGATAGTCCTAATTTTCTGGGAAACTGACAAACAGTTAAGTTTTGACAAAGAAGAGAATGGCATACAATGGAAAAAAGAAAACATCTAATTGCATGTAGAATAATGCAAGCAGATCTATATTATCTATTAACTCCCTGTCCCAAATTCAGGTCCAATTGGATGAAAAGCCTCAACACACTACTGGACAGACTAAATCTAACAGAAGAGAAAGTGAGGAATAGTTTCGAGCACATTGGTAGAGACAACTTCCTGAACCAACACCAACATCTCAGGTACTAAGAACAACAATCAATAAATGGGTCTTCACAAAACTCAAAAGTTTCTGTAAGGCAAAGGATATGGACAATAAGATAAAATGGCACCCTAAAGAATGGGAAAAGATCTTTACCAACTCTATATCTGATAGAGGGCTAATACCCAAAATATAAAGAACTCAAGAAATTAGGTACCAGCATATCAAATATGCAAGTTATGAAATTGGGTACAGAGCTATACAGAGAATTCTTAGCAGAGGTGTCTTGAATGCAAAGAGCACTTAAAGAAAATTTCATCCTTATCATCAGAAAATGCCAATCAGAAGGACCCTCGGATCCCATCTTACACGCATCAGAATGATTAAGGTCAAAAACTCAAGTGAGAACAACTGCTAGCAAGGATGTGGAGCTCTTACTTTCCTAATATGACCCACCAAAAAGTCCAATAACACTACTTTCAAATTAATTTGAATATCCCTTGTACACCTGTTACTATTTCCAATCTCCTTCTACTCTAGTGTTTTTTCTAACACATTTAGCACTTTGCTTTGAGAATAAGTGACCTTTTAAAGATTTTTATCCTATCATCTGCTTCTTTTGTGATATAGGTTGCTTTAGAATTAACCAACAATGTCTTATCATAGACTGTGGCCTGGAAGGTTGGAGCAGAGACTGAAGGAAAGGCCATCCAGAGACTGCCCCACCTGGGAATCCAGCCTATAAATATACAGCCACCAAACTCAGGCAATATTGCTGATGTCAAGAAGTGCATGGAGCGGAGACTGATACAAATGTCTCCTGAGAGGCTCTGCCACAGCATGACAAATACAGAAGTGGATGCTAGTGTCAACCATGTAAATGAGAAAGGGGTCCCTGTTGGAGGAGTTAGAGAAAAGATTGAAGTAGCTAATAAGAACACCAATATCAAACAACCAGCACTCTCAGGAACTAAACCACCATCCAAAGTGTTCACATAGACACACCCATGGCTCCAGTTACACATGTAGCAGACGATGGCCTTGTGAGCACCAATGGGAGGAGAAGCATTTGTTTCTGCCAAGGGTTAACTTCCAGTGTAGGGGAATGTTAGGAGATGGAGGTGGGAATGGATGGGTGGATGGGTGGAAGAGGACCCTGATAGAATAAGGGAGAGGGGGGATGGGATAGCAAGTTTGTGGATGGGAAACTGGGAAATAAAAAAAAAATAAAAAGAGGAGATAAAGTAGCTAAATAAAAAGGAAGAAAAAGAAGCAGAAAAAAAGAAAAAGAAAAAGAAAAGAAGGAAAGATATTGGTAATAACATTTGCTGTCCAGTCTCTGTGTGGTGACAATTTTCAGAGATTAAGTGAAATCCTGTTTGGAAAAGTTTGAGTGATTGGATCTATACTCAGGTCAGGACCTTTGAATTTGTTCTTGATGAAAATTTTGAGGAAACAATGCAGGAGTCTGAGGTTGGCTGAGTCAACATAAGTATGTCTCAGCATCTCAGCATCTCAGCATCTCAGCATCTCAGCATCTCAGCATCTCAGCCATTGCAGCATTCTTTTAACTTCCCAAAGAGTAAGCTGTTGCTAGGGCTTACTTCATTTCACTGGTGTTTATAAAACAGTAAATGTTCATAGATAATATACTCTTCTGCATTAACACTATGGAATGTGTGGTATGTAGTAAAATCAGCTAATAATGAGACGGCTTTCTGATGAAGTATGTAAGACTGACGTATAAGTTGTTTGGACTATTTAAACAAACATATAATCTTTTGTATAACGCTATTTTATGGTATCTTTTTTATTCAGAATCTGTATTTTTAATTCTGTATATTTCATCTGGATGGATGAAATAAAAATTTCTCAAGTGTTTTTGTATTTTATCACCTGAAATGATAATTTTGGCTGCTATTGTAGGCTCCACATTTGATTCTTCAAGATTGTTTATTTTACATTAAGAATCATCTAATTTTTCTTCTATGCCCTACAATATAGCATTTAGTATTTTAGTCTTCTCTTTCTCAAAGTCTATTTTATTCAAATATCCCTTAAGGAAGATCTATAAAATTATAATCATTCCTGAAACATATAATTATTTTATGTTGAAAGTAAAAGCAAAACTAGATGGGGTCTTAATGCCTTCATTTACAGTGTTTTCCACTTTATAATATGGAAAATATATTTTTAAACTCTCTAATACTCTTCTTTCTGTGGAGAATTTATTTTTCTTTCTTTCCCTTATCTTTGGATATTTCATATGTTTATATTTAAAATTCATATTTCCAAGTCTGTGTTTTTTTTATTTAGCCTGTACGTGCCTTTTAAAACACATTCATGTTTTCTCCTCAGAATATTTATATGCATTTATTTATATGTCATTGCCTTCTAAAATTAATGTCATTTTGTATTTCATTTTATCTAGTCTCTTTCCTTTTTGAAGTAACTTATTCTTTTGATTTACTTCATATACTCTTAAGGTCATTATTTTACTAAATTAAAAGTATTTACATCTGCTCTGATATTTATAGTCACTCTCCTATTTCCTTTCACATTTAAGTAAAATTCCAAACATTTTACCTCATCTCATGAGAAGTTCATTTGAACTGGGATTATTTCTGAGACCCTCTGTGTCCCTTTGTGGTTCAGCTGAAACACCTCACTGTGACTAGCCCAAGCACAGTCTAGCAGGTCACAGAGGAGCAGCTGTTCTCCTATTCTGTGAGCAATTTAATAGCTAGGAAGGCGGTACAAGCAAGGAACACTATTTGTCCTGTTCAAAGAGTGTTATCTCATGTTAGAGTACACTGACTGGCAATGTGCATATTGTCCCAAGTAGGATATGGTCCAACTACTTGGGCCATGGTGTTGTGCCCTCCATTTGCATCCTGCTTGGTTGTAAAAAGCCAAGTCTGAACAGCGATATCGTTGAATTATACCAGCTCTAAATCGAGCACTATTTGCTGTAGCCTAGTCCCAGGTGTAGTCATGTCAGACATGTGGACACATCTGGTTCACAGAAGCACTTGTGCCATGAATGGCCAAATATTTGATACAGGGTATCTTGCCTCATGAATGCTAGTGTTCTCTGAAATATTGCCAGGTTTACAAAGCAGGTATCTACACTTACCTTTCTCGTGCTAGGACTGATTATACAAAAATGATACTTCCTAATTCATTTTTGCTTCCATCAAACTTTATGTTTTTATTCTAATATAATTATTACTCTGTTTCTTTCTCCCTCCAAATATCACTTCTTGGTCTTTTGTAATTAATTTGTGTATTTCTGGAAGATATATTTATATATATGCATGTATATGAAGTTCTGAAACAATTCTAATACCATGAATATTAATATAACAATATTTCAATATTTTCTGTTACATGCATACACACAAATATATACAAAAGTATATGTATATATTACAAAATATTACAAAAGTATATATATACATATACTTTTTAATTCACTGTTTTACTTTGCTCTTTATGAAACAATTATACCATGATTCTAATAAAACAATGTTAAACGTGTACATATGTGAATCTGCCATTGAAAGGATACTCTATGCTCTGCGTCCTTGTAGAGGTTCAATTGAGAAGAGTAACAAACTGCTTTAGAACTGATGGACGGATGCCCACCCAGTAGCACAACTACCACAGGCATGCTCCAGACTGGCAGAACCCTGAGGACCAAGCATCCTGAGAACTTCATGCTGCTATTGAACATAGCCTAGCTTGCAGTACTCTCTGTCTGTCTTCAGATCCTTTCTAATCTAAGTTGTGTGTGAAAACTTAGAGGGGATTTTCAGCACCTCACTGTGCAGTATTATTAACACAATAATAAAGCTTGATTATTGTTAAGTATTGATGCTGGAAATGATTAACGATTCATTCACCATTTTTGATAAATATTAAAGATGTAGATTGTCAGCAATGAACACTGCTTTTAGATTATGGAAATGTAGATTTTCAGTAAAGTTAGATTAAGATGTTTTGGTCCGTGATTCTACTGTACAAAATCAGAGAGAAAATTTGAAGTTGAAAAAGACACACTCTTAACAGTAAAGCTATGAATTATTTTGTGGTCAGTGAACAAGAACAATGACAGCCTCGTGAGTACTACCTGACGTGACTTTTCTTCTAGAACAGCCAGGTCATCAAGGTGATGATTAATTTTATGGGCCCATTACTTCTCTCAACTTCCAGATGATTTAATAAAAATATTGATAAGCTATAGATATACAATATAAGGATTTAAAGTAATAATAAGAGGTAAACATTCATAACCTTTTCCCAGGTAAAATAAACTTAATATAAGAAGCTTAAATGAGGTAAATATAACCATAAACTAAAACAAATAATGTTTAAGACATGGGACATATTCCAAGAATATAAGCCAAAGCAGAACCAAAATGTTCATAAAGTCACACTGACTGCCAGGTCAAACTGATAAATTCACCACAGCCACCTTCCTTCCTGTATAAATCCCTAAAAGCCCATCCTTGTACCAGTAAAATGTGCTTGCTAGAAGACACCAAACAGGCTATAGCAAGGAGAAGGAACTTCATCTTTCAGAAAATCCTCTTTTTTGAATCAGAATAGTAGAGTGACTTGGTGACTGGTAAAAACATAAACTATAGAGGCTCACAAAGCATTTCCATTTGGAAAATGTGCTGTAAAACTGTTAATTCACGCTTTTTTTATTTTCAGGACACTTTGACAGACTGGTTGACAGTATTTATAAGTGTCTGGCATTGCTTTCATTTAATTTATGGAATTAGAATTCAGTGGAGTGTTATATAAATGTTCCCTAATGACATTTAGAAAAACAAACTCAAGAAGTGCAAACTGATTTGGTGACGTAGTAAACACAAAAGAGGATAATCATTAAAAGTTTCAAACATCAATCATTTTTAATCCATATATATAGTTCTGTTATATAAATGTTTGGTCACTAGGGCAAGTAGCTGCTTGACAGAGATGTGAAAGTTGTCCTTGTGGTAGTATAGGTGACCTTCTTTGAAGAAGTTCACTGGGAGTAAGCTTTGGGGTTTCAAATGCACAAGCCATGCTCAGTGTCTCTTTCTGTTGCATATTCATTAGGACATGAATCTCTCAGCTCCTTTGCCACAACCCTGCCTATAAGTTTCCGTGCAGATTATGAACTAAACTAGAGTAACCATAAGGAAGTCCAAATTAATGCTATATTTTATAAGAGTTGCCATCTCTTTGGTATCTTTTCACAGAAACAGATTATTTTATAAGGTATGTACCATAAGCATTTTCTCAATGGAATTAAAAATTAATTTTCAAAAAAAAAGAAAAACAAAAAAACCTGTTTTGTTTTGAGGAAGTTGTCAAACTGAATTGAACTGAAATGGTGAGTCAAGAGGTTTACAGAAATAAAAAATGTTAATCATAAATGAAAATGCTATTCAGAGAGCAATCTAGTGACCATGCAGGCTTTCCAATATCCAGAAAGTTGTAGAGTATGTGATTGATGATAAATATGTGAGTTCAGCACTAAGCATCCTTCATAGCACATATAAAACTACTGCCTTGTTTTATATCCTGTAAGATTATAGATATCTGTGGAGTTCTCTCACCTTACCATAGCCCATATTTTTTCTTGTATTGAAAATTCTAAACAAATTCCTCCATAAAAGGGGAGACAATCCTTTCCTGACATTGAGCAGCACCAGCCATTGTCATTGCATTCAATTTGGACAGCAGAAATTACAAATCTACAATAGTCACTGGGTTGCTGTCTCTATATGGGATAGACCCCAGGTGGGGCATTCTTTGGACAGCCTTTCCTTCAGTCTCTGCTCCACACTTTGTCTCCATATTTCCTTTCATGATGATTTTGTTCCCCTTTCTAAGAAGGACTGAAGCACCCACACTTTAATTTTCCTTCTTGAACTTTACGTGGTATATGAAATGTATCTGAGGTATTCCAAGAAGTGCTTGCTGACAGGACCCTCAAATAGATGACTCCTGAGAATCTGTGTCAGAGACTGACAAATATAGAGGTGAATGCTCACAGACAATCACTGGACTGAGCAGAGGGTCTCCAATGGAGGACTTAGTGAAAGGACTGAAGGAGCTGAGGAAGTTTGAAACCCTATAGGAGAAACAACAATATCAAACAACTAGACACTCCAGGGTCCCAGGGACTAAATCACCTACCATTTAGTACACATGGAGTGATCCATAGTTCCAGCAGCATATGTAGCAGAGAATGGATTTGTGGGGCATCAATTGGCAGAGAGGTCCTTTGTCCTTTGAAGTCTCAATGACCCAGTGTAGAGTATGCCTGTGCTGGGAGGCAGGAATGGGTTGGTCATTGGCGGAGCACCCTTATAGAAGTAAGGGAGGAAAAGAGATCGCATTTGGAATGTAAAGCAATTAAATATTCTTTTAAAAAAAGAAAATATTTTCCAGTAAAGAATTTTTTAAAAGGAAACACAAATGTCATCCAAGGACTACATTAAAAATGTCTCGTTTTGGCAACAATATTCTTGAGATTTCTAGAGCACCTTCAAATGTGGAACTTCTCTGTCATATGTAGATGGTGCAACCTCAGATCAGGTGTTCTGGTCCTCTTTCTTCCATGACAGTCTACTTTACTGCTCTCTTTTCTGAGGGTTTTCCTTAGCTTTACTGGTAGGGATTGTGATTACCCTTGTCTTTATAGTTAAGTAGGACTATTTTGCTTCCATAAAAAATTGTATAGCACCTTAGCATACTGTGGTAATTGGTCCTCAGAGAAGAAGCTTATGAGCTCCAGCTCATTACCTCGAATTGTTTTTTAAAAAATATTTTCAGAAAGAGTTTTACCTTCAACTTCAGAAATGTAATCAAGGTAATTTCAATTTCTTCATATTCTATATTATTTAGGAATGTGTAGGATTTGCCTGAAAAAAAATTTGAATGGCAGAATCTCAAGTTTGGCACTGGAGTTTCTGGTAGCTAATCTATGCATATATTGAGAAGAGAGTATCACCCCAACTTAATATTTATATTATTGGTAAACAAAAAATATCAAAGTCAACATATCTTAGTCAATCAAGAAATAATGGAGTGAAATTTAGACAACATGATACACTACATGATTGTCATTTTACTTGAAAACATACAACAAAAATTATCAATACTTCAGATTATCCAACAACTTACCAACTGTGAGCTTTGCCATAGGAAAGAGAATGAAAGTAAATGAGTTTCAAGAGAGTGAAAAACCAACTAAGAGTTTATATATTTAATGTGATTTCTGTTGAGCAGAGATTTTGGTAATTGACTGTCAAAGAAAATGAACAGCGAAATTTTCTATCATTGCCTTATTAGTAAACAGACACATTTATCAAATTCATTTTCTACCTCTCTCCTCTCTCTCTCTCTCTCTCTCTCTCTCTCTCTCTCTCTCTCTCTCTTTCCCTTTCTCTAGAGTCTTTAGGACTCTTTAGACTTCTTCTTTAGAAGAGTCTTTAGGACTTTTAGGACTCTTCTTCTTAGAGTCCTCAAAAATATTTTTAATAACATATACCAGTTGTTGGAAAGAAGATAATTATCTAGATATAAGAGGTACTAGAATGCCAAACTCACAGGACAAAAAAAAATGCAAACTATTAAAGTTAAACCACCGAGTATGTAGAGAAAAGAAATAATATTCAAACCTGAGAGAAATAAACACAAGTTTAGAACAATTGTACGATTTTCAACAAGCAAGACAAGAAACAATACATTCTCACTCTGAATGGCAATAACTATCAGTGCAGATTAGGATGTCTAGTAATGTATCCTTCATACTTGGCAGAGAAAGAAAATCTTCCTATGACAAGCAGAGATCCTTGACCACTAAGCCAGCATGCAAAAAGCTCTTTAAATCATAATCTGTAATGCACAGAAAGAACAACACAATCAAGGGTAAAGAAAATTTTCACTAGAAAAGATAAGTATATAAAAATTAGAACATGCCAAATATTACAAGAACAACCTAACGACAGAAATAAATGCAGGCTTTTTAGCATTAACTATTAATGCTAACAGATGCAAATTGCCAATCAGAGCCAATAAAAATGGATGAATGAAGGTGAAAGGGTTACAATATATCATTTTAAGGTTATATTGAATTTGGTTTTCAAGTACATTACTCAGAAGTTTTTTTCACCTATTGTTACCAATGAGATCGGGTTCCAGTATCCTACTTGACTATGTCTGTATCTAGTATTGATTTCCGAATACTACAAACGTCAAAGGCTGAGTTTGGAAGTGAGCCTTCCTTTTTCACTTTTGTTGGGATATATTGAAAAGTTTTGGGAACAGATCTTTAAAATTTGAAAATTGAAACGAATTCACCAATGAATTCTGGTCCTTGGATTTGTTGTGTATTGGGAATATAAATTCAAACACAATGCATTTAAAAATATTTTCAGAAGACTTATGTCTTTTTTGTATTTAAGTTTCATTAAATATATGTATTGGGAAGTGTGAATTTCTCTCAGGAATTCCATCTTTATAGAAACCTTTTAGATACCGTTTGGCCCAACCTCTTTCCTTCAGCTATAGTTTGCATGTGTCAAGTTTTTGCTGCCTTTACTAGCAAGCTCTCATTATGGTTTAATTTGATAACACTACAGGTTATAAGACATTGTTACACAGGGAAATGAAGTCAGTACTAAATGGACAACACAGATTAGAGGGAATTTATTCATGATTTCTACATCATTCATTCAGATACAGCTTACTTACACTATGCCTAGATAGCTGATGACATCAAAGAAAAAAAATGAACCTCCAGATCCAATTTTATCTCGTTGAAAGATTTTCATGGAAGTAAAAAAAAAGTATCAAAATTTGAAACACAATTTAATTCAACAGTAATACAAGGCATTCAAATGAACACTGGGGAAGTACAGAGTTTACAGGAAACATACAAATGAAGAAAACAGGAGAAATCACAGGCATTAAAATCTGCCTCATATGTTTAATAATCATAGAAACCTATAACAAAACTTAGTGAGTAAAAGGCAAAAATTTACCACACTTGTATGAAACTGAGTGCCCACATACATAAAGGTCTCAAATTTCAAATTACACTTGAAATGATACATTTCAGCTACTATGAATGTGGTGGCTTGGATAAGAATGGCCTTGAGAAGTTCATACATTTGCATGCCTAGTCATCAGGGAATGGAATTTTTGATAAGACATTTGGTGTATAAATGTCTTTATTAGAAGAAGTGTGTCACTGGGGGTAAGGTTTGAGGTTCATGTCAGACTAGGCTCTCTATGCCTCTCTGTCTCTCTGTCTCTCTGTCTCTCGCTCTGTCTCTCTCTCTCCCTCTCTTTCATCTCTCTCTCTCTCTCTCTCTCTCTCTCTCTCTCTCTCTCTCTCTCTGTGTGTGTGTGTGTGTGTGTGTGTGTGTGTGTGTGTGTGTGTGTGTGTCAGAATATAACTCTAAGCCTGTCAGATACCATTTCAGGTACCTGGCTCCTGCAATTTTTCTGACATTCTCCCCTTCCCTTCTCTCACCCTGTTCCCTCCATCTGCTGTCTACTTTCTTCTCTCTCCCTATTGAAATTGAAGCATCTTTATTTTGGCCCTATGGCATTAACTTTTATGAATTCCTAGAGATATATCCTGGGGTTCTGTGGGTTTTTCTTTTTTTTGGCTAATATCAAATTACTAGTTTGTGCATACCATGCATATATTTTGGGATCTGAGATACCTCACTCGGGATGAAACTTTTAATTCCATCCATTTGCCTGCAAAATTCATGATGTTCACATTCTTAACAACTGAATAGAATTCCATTGTTTAAATGAACAACATTTTATATATCCATTTTCTGCTGGACATCTGGGTTGTTTCCAGTTTCTGGTTATCACAAATAAAGCCAAAATGAACATAAGTGGAGCATGTGCCCTTGTGTTATACATGTTTTGGTTATACAGGCTGGAGTGGTATCACTAGGTCTTCAGTTAGGACTTATTTTAATTTCCTGTGGAACATACAGATGAATTTTATGAATCTTTGCACCTGTTTCCATTCACACCAGCCTGAATATTATTCATTTACATTTCAAATGGTATCTCCTTTCCTGGTTTCCCATGCATACACACACACATACACACATACACACACACACACACATACACACACACACACACACACACACACACACACACACACACACACACCTATCACAATCCCCGTTGCCTTGCTTCTATGAAAGTTTTGCCCCACCCACCCATCCTTTCTAGACTCTATGACCTGACATTCTCCTATACTGGGGCATCAGGTCTTGGCAGGACCAAGGGCTTGGGTTTTTGTTTGTTTGATTTTTGCTTTTGTGCCCCCCATCAGTGGATGGATTACTACATTTGAACCAAACATTATAGGAAGGATCTTCAAAGTACATCAACATCTTTGCAGTAGGATGGTTGTATAGCCAGTAGCAGACATATCATTGTTTTAAAATACATTTAAAATAGTTTTATTAATAACATACCTTATATCCCATAGTCTGTCTATCTCTTGGTTTCTGAAGACCATATACGTTTCTTTGTCTAGTATATCTGATTTGCTTCTCTCTAGGTCTATAATATCTATTTAACTTTGAAAGCATGTTAGGAAGTTAAATGAACCTTATCTTTGTAAATAACTAAACTAGTATCTAACAGGACTGATAAGTTGAATTCATTGATTACTACCTTGCATTTTTAATATATCCTAAACAGTTTGTAAAGAATCTTACAAAAGAACTAGAACTTAACATATATGTTTAAGAATTACCTAGGTTAATACATTTAAAAAGAGTTTAAATTTGTATACATAATACGTTGTAAAACATAAATCTTTAAATATTATGCAATACAGAAAATCCATATCAAATTAAGGAATTAGCATTTCAATACTCCTTGGCTTGAAAGTAGACTCAATAATCAAAACTTTAACATAGTATTCTTTTTTTTTTCGGAGCTGGGGACCGAACCCAGACATAGTATTCTTATATTCATACTTTTCTTTTTCATCCTTCCGTTCTTCTAATATTAGATAGGAGAGAGAGAAGGAAGGATGAAAGAAAAATAAAGAGAAAAAGATATTCTGAATATAACCTCCCTTATCTTGTTTCTCCTCTGAACTATACCATTAAAAATTAACCCCCCAAAAATCCCGGGAGGAAGAGAGCTGAACACCCAGGAGTGCAGACATCCTAAGACTGCAGGACAGACTGCCACTTCTGCACACCTCTGTCCATATCCCCAGTATCCAGGAGCGCCGACACAACTGACAGCAGAGGTAAGACCCACTTTTCTGCTACCAAGTGACCTGTCTGGTGGATTCAGGACACACAGAGGCAGAAGTCCTCTGGTCAGGGCACTTCCTGTTTCTGGCTCTGTCCAGAAGTAAAGTGAGTGCTTGCAAAATGAACAGGAGAGAGTATATGTCAGCAGCCTGACAACACACATTAAAGCTCTAGAAAAAAAGAAAAGCAAATAAATAAACCCAAGAGGAGTACAAGGTCAAGGAAGAAATAAAGAAAGAAATTAAAGAGTTCCTAGAATTTAATGAAAATGAACATACAACATTTCCAAAGTTATGGAATACAATGAAAGCATTGCTAAGAGGAAAAACTCATATCTCTGAGTGCCTGCAAAAAGAAACAGGAGAGAGCATATGTCAGCAGCTGGACAGTATACCTAAAAGCTCTAGAACAAAAAGAAATAAATAAACCAAAGAGGAGTAGAAGGCAGGAAATAATCAAACTCAGGACTGAAATCAACCAAGTAAAAATGTAAAGGACTTTACAAAGAATCAACAAAACCAGAATGGGTTCTTTGAGAATATCAACTAGATAGATAAACACTTAGCCAGACCCAGAGGTCACAGAGAGTGTATCCAAATTAACAAAATCAGAAATGAAAAGGGAGCCATAACAACAGAATCAGAGGAAATTAAAAAAAATCATTAGACCCTTCTACAAAAGCCTATATTCAACAAAACTGGAAAATCTGTAGGAAGAAGACAATTTCCTAGACAGATACCAGGTACCAAAGTTAAATCAGGAACAAATAAACCATCTAAACAACCCCATAACCCCTAAAGAAATAGAAGCAATTATTAAAAGTCTCCCAACCAAAAGGAGCCCAGGACCAGATAGCTTTAGTGCAGATTTCTATCAGACCTTCATAGAACACCTCATACCAATACTGTACAAACTATTCCACAAAATAGAAACAGACGGAACACTACCAAATTTCTTCTATGAAGCCACAATTATTCTTATACTGAAACTACACAAAGACCCAACAAAGAAAGATAAGTTCAGACCAATTTCCCTTATGAATATTCACACAAAAATACTCAATAAAATTCTTACAAGAATACAAGAACACATCAAAAAGATCATGCATCATGAATAAGTAGGCTTCATCCCAGGGATCCAGGGATGGTTTAATATATGGACAACCATCAATGTAATCCACTATATAAACAAACTCAAAGATAATTACCACATGATCGTTTCATTAGATACTGAGAAAAAATTTGACAAAGTTCAAGACCCCTTCATGAAAAAAGTCCAGGAAAGATCAGGAATTCAAAGCCCATATCAAAACAGAGTATACAGAAAGCCAGTAGCTAACTTCAAACTAACCGGAAAGAAACTTGAAGGAATCCCTCTAAAATCAGGAAATAGACAAGGATGCCCACTCTCTCCCTACTTACAGTACTCTAAGTCCTAGCCAGAGTGATCAGAAAATGAAAGGAGGTCCAAGGGATATGAATTGGAAGGGAAGAAATAAAAATAGCACTATTTGCAGATGAGATGATAGTATACTTACATGACCCTAAGAGTTCCATCAGAGAATTACTTAACCTGATAAACAACTTCAGCAAAATGTTGGGGTATAAAATTTACTCAAACAAATCAGTAGCCTTTCTCTACTGAAAGGATAAACAGTCTGAGAAAGAAATTAAGGAAATAACAACCTTCACAATAGTCCCAAATAATATAAAATATCTTGGTGTGACTTTAACCAAGCAAGTGAAAGATCTGTATGACAAGAACTTCAAGTCTCTGAAGAAACAAATTGAGGAAGATCTCAGAAGATCTAAAGATATTCCATGCTCATCGACTGGCAGGATTAATATAGTAAGGATGACCATTTTGCCAAAAGCAATCTACAGATTCAATGCAATTCCCATCAAAATTCCTACTCAATTCTGTATAAAGATAGAAAGAGCAATTTGCAAATTCAAATTTTGGAGTAACAAAAAACCCAGATAAGGAAAACTATACTCAAAAATAAAAGAACTTCTGGGGAGAATCACCATCCCTGACTTCAAGCAGTATTACAGAGCAATAGTCATAAAACTGTATAGTATCAGTACAGAGACAGGCAGATAGACAAGTGGAACAGAACTGAAGACCCAGAAATGAACCCACAAACCTATGGCCACTTGAACTTTGACCAAGAGCTAAAACCATACAATGGAAGAAAGATAGCATTTTCAATAAATGGTGCTGGTTCAACTAGAGGTCAGCATGTAGAAGAATGCAAATCGATCCATTCCTATCACCGTGTTCAAAGCTTAAGTCCATGTGCATCAAGGACCTCCACATCAAACTAGATACATTCAAACCAATAGAAGAAAAAGTGGGGTAGAGTCTCGAACACATGGTCAGTGGGGAAAATTTCTTTACAAAATACCAATGACTTATGCTCTAAGATCAAGAATAGACAATTGGGACCTCATAAAACTGCAAAGCTTCTGTAAGGCAAAAGCCATTGTGATTTGGACAAAACGGCAACCAACAGATTGGGAAAAGTTCTTTACCAATCCACATCTGAGAGAGGGCTAATATTCAAAATATACAAAGAACTCATGAAGTTAGACTGCATAGAGCCAAATAACACTATTAAAAAAGAGTACAGAGCTAAACAAAACATTCTCAGCTGGGGATTATTGAACAGACAAAAAGCACCTAAAGAAATGTTCAACATCCTTAGTCATCAGGGAAATGTAAATCAAAACAACCCTGAGATTCCACTTCACACCAGTCAGAATGGCCAAGATAAAATCTCAGGTGACAGCAGTTGCTGGCGAGGATGTAGAGAAAGAGGAACACTCCTCCATTGTTGGTGGGATTGTAAAGTAGTACAACCACTCTGGAAATCAGTCTGGAGGTTCTTCAGAAAATTAGACATTCTACTATCTGAGGAACAAGCTATACCTCTCCTGTGCATATACCCAAAAGATCATCCAACATACAACAAAAACACATGCTCCACTATGTTCATAGCAGCCTTATTTATAATAGCCAGAAGCAGGAAAGAACCCAGATGCCCTTCAACAGAGGAATGGATACAGAAAATATGGTACATCTACACAATGGAGTACTGCTCAGCTATCAAAAACAATGACTTCAAGAAATTCATAGGCAAATGGAATGAACTACAAAATATCATCCTGAGTGAGGTAACCCAATCACAGAAAAATACACTTGGTAAGTACTCATTGCTAAGTGGCTATTAGCCCAAAATCTGGAACTACCCAAGATGTAATCCACAGACCACAGGAAGCTCAAGAAGAATGACCAAAATGCGAATGCTCCCACTCCTTTTTAAAGGGGGAAAATATCCACAGGAGTGGATGTGGAAGCAAAGTTTAGAGCAGCAACTGAAGGAACGGCCATTCAGAGCCTGCCCAACATATGGTCCATATATATGTAGCCACTAAACTAGATAAGAATGATGAAGGTCAAAAATGCATGCTGAAAGGGACCGGATATAGATCTCTCCAGATGGACACATTCAGAGCATGTCCAATACAGAGGTCATTGCTAGTAGCAAAACACTGAACTGAGAACTGGACCCCCTAGGGAGGAATTAGAGTAAGAATTGAAAGATTTGAAGGAGCTTGCAACCCCATAAGAATAATGCCAACCAACCAGAGCTTCCAGGGATTAAACCACTATGGAAAGACTATTCATGGACTGATCCATGGCTCCAACTACATATGTAGTAGAGAATAGACTTTTTGGGGCACCAGTGTAAGGGGAATCCCTTTGTTCTGCCAAGGTTGGATCCCCAGTGCAGGGGAATATGTGGGGTAGAAGTATTAGGGAATACTTGTATGGGGGAGGGGGATTGGGGATTATGGACAGGAAACCGAGAAAGGGAATAATATTTGAAATGTAAGTTAAGAAATATATCTAATAAAAAATTAACCCCCCAATAGAACTAAATCTACCCATCACAATTTTTGCGAGTGGAGCCTCATTCCCTTAAAATACCTTCCTGCTCTGAGCCACATGTGTGGGTACACGGGCATGGGCATAGTTTTCTTTTAGGGGCCCAAAGAAAATTGGTATGTTGCCCAGTTTAAGAAGCTGGTAGTAACATTTGTTGTTTACTCTCTGTGTGGTGAGAAAGTTCAGACATTAAATGAAGTTTTTTAATATGGAAAATATTTTCGTTTTTAGTCTCTCTTCTTTCTGTGGAGACTTTTTCCTTTCACTTTTTTATTTATGGTAATATTATGTGTTTATATTTAAAGTCCATATTTCTATGACTGCATATGTTCTCTTTCTTTAGCCTGCATGTGCCTTTCAAAATGAACGCATCTGTGTTTTCTTCCCCTCAGAATAATTATATGCATATATTTATATGTCATTGCCTTCTAACCTTAAAGTCTTTATTGTATTTCATTTTTCTAAACTGTTTTTCATTTATGTGTGACTTATTATTTTTAATTTAATGTTCTTAATGACTTTTTTATTTCAAAATTTATGTCTTTGATATTTTATACCCACTCTCTCTATTTTGTTTTCCATGCAAGCATAATTCCAAATATCCTTCTTCATCAGAAGTTCATTTAAACTTGGATTATTTCTGATGCTTTCTCTGTCCCTTTTGCGGTTCAATTCCAACATTTAAATGTATTTTGCCCCAGCCCAGTCCATCAGCTCACAGAGGATCAGCTGTTCTCCCACACTGTGAGCTCCTTATTGAGTGGGAAATTGGTAGGGATAGGTATATAACCCTGCGATTTTTCCTGTTGTGAGTGTGGAGCCTCATGATAAGCTACACTGATAGACAATGTGCATATTTTTCCCAGGTACGTCCACCTTTTTGGGTCATTGTGTTTAATACTTGATTTCCCACCTGCTTGGCCTTAAAGGGTTAATCTGCACTGTGATGTCATGAAGTACTGGCAGCTCTAAAGGGACTATATTTGCAGTAGCACAGCCTTACTCCAGGTGTAGACAGTTCAGACAGGTAGTTTTACATCAGGGTCAAAAGGGGCACACCCGGCCCCCAGAAGCTCCTTTTCTAATACTCAACATATATTTGAACAGTCTTCTGCCACCTTAATGCAACTGTGCTCTAGCTATTGCTATGGTTACAAGCTCAGTATCTACTCCTCTCCATCCAGTGCTAGGTAAGATTGATTAGGATTAATGATACAGAAATTAATAGGTACTTCGTCTACTTTTTGAAGGACCACTGATTTTTCTTATTTCTTTAATTTTCTGTTTTATACTATAATTATAATACTATTTCTTTCTTCCTCTAAATCCTTGTATATGGTCCATCTTCAGTTTTTCAATTAATTGGTCTCAAAGACACACACAGATACACAGACACACACACAGACACACACACACACACACACACATATATATATGTATATATATATACATATATATACATATAGATACACAAGTACAGTTTGTGAAAAAATTCTAACATAATGTTTAGTATAATATGTATATACACATATCATATATACTTATGTATATATATATATGTATATATGTAATTTATTTACTCATTCATTTATTTTTTATGAAACAATTATACAATGATTCGAAAGAAACCCAAGTCAGACATGTGCATATGAGGATCTGCTATCAAGATTGTACTGTATGCTCTGTGCCCTCATAGAGGCCCATTTGAGAAGAGCAACAAACTTCTTTAGAACTCCAAGATTGTGGCCAGCCCAGTAGCGCAGATACCAGGGGCATGTCCGTCTTAGTCTTCAGGCAGAACCCTAAACACTAAGTGTCCTGAGGACTTAATGCTGTTATGGAGAACAACTCTGGTTGTTGTACTCTCAGTCTTCACATCCTTCCTAATCTAAGTGTTGTGTGAAAACTCAGAGGGAGCTACCAGCCCCTCACTGAGCAGAAGCAGATTAATGATTCAAACACTACCTGTGAAAAGAATTTAGAGATGTATATTGTCATCAATATCCAACATTTTTAGAAAGAATTTAGAGATGTAGCTTGTTGGTTCAGTTAGGTTAAGATGTTTCTGTCTATGGCTCTAGTGACAAAATCTTAGGTATTAATATGAAGTTCATAAAGGCACACTCTTAATTGTTACATTAGTGATTTTTGTGGTCAGTGAACAGGAACAATGGCAGCCCTACCAGCACCATCTGGCATGACTCTCCTTCTAGAACTGGGCAGGTGATCAAGGTGATAATTAATTTCTTGTCCCTGTTATTGCCCACAACTTCCAGATATGATTTAATAAAATCATTTTGATCAGTAGATGTGCACACTGAGAATTTAAAGGAGAAATGACAGATAGACTTTTATATAAAATTTTGGATTTGTGATTCTTTTAAGATTTGTATAAGATTACATTTTATGCTACATAATAAAACAATTTATCCCCCCTTTATTAACCACAAACTGCACCCTGTCATAAAAAAGAAAATGGCTCAGAAAATTAGATAGCTTTCTTGGACCTACTTAATCTATAACAAGTTACTTAGTTATGAATGTGTGTGTGTTCTTGGGAATGATTTGTTTTCTTCCTCATGTGTAATATGTAAATCTAGGTACATCCACACCACAGCTGTCTGGATATTTGAAAGACCTTATGGTCACCAGTGATATCAGAAATGTACTTTCACATTGTTTATATTGTTGATATACATTGTTTATATCAGAAACTTTTGAGATTCTCCATTTCAGATTAGTTAAATTTGACAACCTCCTCAAAAATTAAAATGAAATAAAAGCAAGGAAAAAAACAAAAAAGAGATCAGACACTTTTATTGACCCATTACAAGTCTCATTTAGACAGGTTTTGAGCTATTCAAATATTATAATACAGGTAGTGCCCAGAAAAATGCCCTGTTACTTTGCATCTTGCAGTTTTACTCTGGTTCATGGGTTTCCCAATGGCCGCTCAATCATAGCAAGCTCATGGTGAAATCCTTCTGTTTTCTCCATGTAGTTTCTCCTCTCTTCCTTCCTTTGTGGTCAACCCTCTTCCATCTCCTTTTAGGACACCCAAATTTGTATCAGAAGTTCTGCCCTGTTCTCTTCTTCCCAGATATTTGGCTGATCATATTATTTATTAACCAATCAGAGGTGACAGAATACAACTTTCAAATTTCTAAGAGACCAGACATAGTTGTCTAAGCCATAGTCTGGATATAACAAAGAGGTATCTGGGCTTAGAGTTAAACATCTGAATACAGAGTGCACAAAACCATATTCTACCCTTCAACACTTTAAATGAAATAAAATTTTCTTTCTCTATTATTAATAAACTATACATAAGAATAAAAATTATGAAAACTTATCAGGTAAAATTTACATTTAAAATGTCCATTCAATGTTTACTTATCAATCAGGTATATACCAATATCTTGATGAGTTTTTATTCCTTAAATCCTTTTCTTTCCAAACTTGCATTCATAACATGAGAAAATCTTCTGAGCTATAATAACATTTTCTCAGTCCTAAACAGTTTAGGTTTAATTATGAGACTATCCCTATCTAGTCTTCAATCTCATTAGAGACCACAGGGGGAAAATATCACCTGAGTATATTGAAAGTTAAGAGAAAGCAGCTTCCAAAACTATAGAAATGACAGAGGCAGCTGACTGCCTGGACAATTGAACAAAATTTCTCAGTATCATGGGAACATCTGTCTCCTGCATTTTGTCCCAGGATATGACAGATTTTTTTTTTGAAGCAGGAATAGTGAAGGAGTTGCTACCTTCTCCTTGCAAAGGGTGGCAGTCAAAGTCCATTCATCCTATTTGTCAAGTTTGGAAAACATTCTCTCCGAACACGAAGTAAGGGCGACTTTTGTTTGTTTTGTTTTTGCTTTGCTGTTTTTCTGTTTGTTTTTGGTTTGTGTTTTCAGTGTTGTTTGCCTGTTTGTTCATTTGATTTTTGAACAGTGGCCAGCTGGCCACATGTGTAGCAAACATCATAATGAGGTTCTTCAGTACTTATCTTCTTCCTTGAGTTGAATGGTAGAAGGAGAGTGAAGTAGAAGCTGCTGGGGGCAGTTACGTCATTGTCAGGAAAAGATTTTTATTAAGAATACATCCTTATATTCCATAGTCTCTAGATCTCTAAAATTTCTGAAGACCACCTTACTATACATAGTATATCTATCTTGATCACCTCTAGCTATTTAATATTTAACTAGCTTTGAAAGAACGTAAAGAGGCTCAATGAAGCTTATTTTTATAATTAGATAAACTAGTATCTGCATCTAACATGACCATTATGTTTAATTCATTGATTATTAATTTGCATTTCTCATTTATTCTAAACTGTTTATAAGGAAGCTTTCAAAAGACCTAGAATTTAATATATATAGTTAAAAATAGATAAAGCAAAATACCTTTAAAAAGGGTCAAAATTAATATACATATATGTTGTGACAAATGTAGTCTTAAGTTTTGTCAATATTTAAAGTCTATACTAAATATAATTATTAGGTTTATTAATGTTCTTGAGGCTAAAAGTAAATTCAATAATCTACACTTTAAATTATCATCATTATATCCTTGCCCGTTTCTCTCACCTCTCATCCCCTTTTCCCTAAATAAGAGAAAAAGAAAGAAAAAGGAAAAAAATCAGAGAAAGAAACCCCACACTATAACTTGGCTTACCTTGTTTTTCCCTTACCAAGACCATTAACAATTCACTCACCAAAAGGCCAAACACCACCCACCCTCTTTTTGGGAAATGAGGCATTGCTTTCTTGATGTTGCTTCTTTCTGTGAGGGGTGAATTTGGGTGTCATTGTGGATTTTAACTTTATTTAAGATGCCCAAAGAAAATTTGAATATTGCCTAGTCTTAGAAAAAAAAAGCTATCACAATTGTTGTCCAGTTTCATTGTGGTGAGATGGTTCAGAGATTTAAAAAAGTCCTGATTGAAACAGGCTGAGAGGCTAGACCCGAAGGGGACCACAGATTTCAAGTTGTACTGGAGTCAAATTTTATGAACACTTAATGTGGGAATATGATGTTCGCTAAGTACAAATAACTATATATCTTGGCATCTCAGTATCCTTTTATCATCCCTGAGTGTCACTCTTGTGAGGGACTCCGTATCTTCATTGGTATCTGCAAACATGAAATATTTCATAGGTAATATACTTTTATTTATCTGCGTATTATGGAATCTGTGGTGTGCAAAATAAAATAATGATTCTCTGCTCTCTCTCTTTGAGCCGATAAGGCACATATGGGTTTTTTCTAAGTTGCTTACAGACTCTATAAACACAGTCTAATATAAATATATTCATATTTTAATTTTTAAAACTATAAAATTTAAGATATTACCCATTGTTTGAAATTATTGTATGAGTATGTTAAATAGAATCTGTATTTTTAACTCAGTATATTGCATCTCTATGTGTTGCCATTCTAATTTCTCAAGGTTCTTAAAATTTTCCACAAAAATTAAAAACTTTTTGTTGTTATTTTAGGTTCCACACTGGATTCATAGAAGATTCTTAATATTCTGATATAAAGAACCCTCTAATTTCTTTTCTATGGCATTCAATCTGTCCCCGCCAGCGGGGACCCAGTTATTCAGGGTCCCGAAGAGGCTTTCTACCTGTGGGCCAAAATGGGGGTGAAGAGAAGAAGGAGACCAAGCAAAAGTTCTGTTGTCAAGGTCTCGTTTATTAGGATGAACATTGCAGCTTTTAAGGCTTTCAGGTAGGGGGAGTGACCTTTGTGAAATATGAAGGAGGGGGAGATGAGGGTATAGGCAGTGATAGCTGGAGGCAAAGAAGTCAGGCGATGAGGTCAGGTGGTGGAGACACTGGGTGTTGACTGAGGAGATAACTGGTATCTGCTCGAGCTGAGGCATCCCTTGAATGTTATACTCCTGTGCCGTAAATTCATGGGAGAGGCTTTATCCAACAATCTTAAGATTTATGGCAGTCATCTTCGGGGTGAGTCTCTGTGGCCAAACAGCCCAGAGTCACTTTGAACCATGCAGTCAAAAAGCGGCTAGGCCCAAATCCAATATGGCTCCGTGCATCTCCCCCATTTTTCTTTTATTAAAAAAAACCATTAGGTGGAAGTAGTGGTCTGAGAGAGATCAGACATGCCTCACAGAGTACCCAGCTCGGCCATGGCAAGCCACTCTTGCAGTTAGGACTGCACCCCAATGGCTTGGAATGAACTTATGCTGTAACACACCGTTCTGGGCTATACGTGTGTGTTATTGGGGGAGAAACTGGGCAGAGGAGCATTTGACCGGCCCACACGTTTAAACGGGGTGTAGCCACCTCTGTCTTAGGATCGACCTCTCAAACCCCAGCCTCTCTGTCATAGGACCACCTTGTCGCCCCCAAGGTTCCTGTCTTAGATTGGTCAAGGGTCAGAGGAAGTTGCCCGTCCCTGAGGATAGCTACATCAGGTCATCTTCTCATTCCTCTCACTTGAGCCCAGGGGCGAAAGAGCAAGGGCCAGATGGCATTAATATAAGAGACTGTGGAAATTGAGCCTCTCCCGATAAGTTGTAGGCACCTCATCTGGTTCTCCTCAGCTGTTATGGCCATACCACCAAGGGCCTAGTCAAGCCTCTCCTGTAATAAAATTTAGAATTCCCAATTGTTAGCAACTACTCCAGAAAGTTCACCCACTGTGCTTGCCTAACAATAGATTGGGGGAGGGTAGCTCCAGACACTGCAGACACAATGGCTGCAGCAGTAATGGCTGCTACAATAGCAGCGAAAATGCCAAGGTCTTTCCCAGGACAGTTCAGGATCGGTCATTCTTCTCTGGAACAACCAGCAGGCAATGGAACCATGTCTGAGATCTGCAAAACCAGGGCAGAGTTCCCCAGTCCACAGCAGCTTCCACCAAGCAACAGTGCACAGAGGGTCGGAGCGCAGGCCGTGGTGGGACGGGACACAATGACTGCAGCAACGCCAGAATTTCTGTGATGACAAAAGATGAGTGGGAATCCTCCATATTCCTCCAAGGACACAGGAATGACTCCAGGGACCCGAACCAGGAGAGCTGAATCTTCATGCTCCCAGGATCAGCAAGTCTCACCAGCCACTCGGGCAGCTGGCACACTCCTGTAGCATCCTGTAGAAAAAACACAAAGATTCCCTCTTCCCCATATAAAATATCTGAACAGGATCATGCCAATATGTGGATCTTTCTATTTCACCTAGGCAGAAGTATGCCTAGCTGTAGGGTGCCATAAACTCAGAGTGTTCCTTGGCATCCAAATTTTAAAATTGAAATAAAAGGAGCATATTTTAGCATACAGGGATAACTCCCCTTTTTTATTTATTGAAATATTGTTAAAATATTATTTATTAAGATAAGTCCTTAAGGATTAAATTGAGGACACTGAGCACTTGTATTTATAAATTTACTTTTATACCAAATTATTGTCTCCAGCATTACTGTTTTGGATATATAAAGAATGAGATTTTTTGACTAACTGTTCCTATGTAAGGCCTATAATCTGTCTGGTATCATTGTCCTCCCTTGTTAAGGGGTCTAGGCAATCCAGTTTGAGTTCTTAAATGGCCTATAAAGGAACAGTACTTAGTGCTCTTAACCACTGAGCCATCTCTCCAGCCCCTCACCAGCTTTATTTACCTAAACATAAGCATTAATTAGAGATGCCAAATCCTATAAATATTGTCCAGATTTAGTCGTACTAGAAATCCCTGAGCCGGTAGGGTGAGGCTGGGAGTTGAAAGTAAGCAAATGGAGTCTTCCTCTTTTCAAGAGGGTGTGTTATCAACTCCATTACCATTTTCAAAGAGCTGGGTCTATGGTTTTGTTTAGTTGTCTGAGCCAGAGCACTGAAAGGACAGTGAGTTGTCAGACAATTCACACTGAAATCACTTTGATTTTAAGTAGAAAACCTGCCTCTAATATAGCATTAAGTAATTGTAAAATTTGAGGGCTAGTAGTATCTAAAAAAAAAAAAAAAAAAACAAAAGAACGAAAACTTTTTAATCAATTGTAAAACCACAAGCCACACATTGGCTATCAGCGTATGAATTGAAAGCTTGATTTTTAACATTTAAAAACAGTGGCTACAGCACGTAATGTAATTTAATAATCTGTGTTGAAGCGGGCGAAACTCAAGAGAATAAACAAGTGATCCAATCATACATGTAGCCTTTTCATTAGATGAACCACCTATAAATACAGTAAGCGCATTTCCTATGGGTTGTATGCACAAATATACAGGAAGTACAAAAGCATGCAAGGAGTAAAATTATCAATTTTGCCTGAAAAATTTGTATATGTAATAGGCCAAATATCAGTATTTTGTAATAACCAATTAACTGTTGTTTGGCTTTTTAAAATACTTCCATGACTCTAGCCTACAATTCTGTATTAACACAACTGAAGCTTTATCTCCAATGAGGATAACAAACAAAGACCTAAGTCCTCTGGTAAGGTGAGGTACTTAGCCAACTAACATATCCTTAGTAGCTTAAAATTAGTTTTAAATACTCTTTTCTGGAGTAGTCTAACAGCTACTCCCCAAATATTAAAGCTCATTTAGAGAGCAAAAGTTTGTAGTAAAAATTTCTATATACACTTAAAGATTTAAAGTTCTAACTTCTTACATTGAAGAAGCGACAAAATTACATAATATAAGGCTATTAGCCATTCTTTAGTAAAAATTTTAATGATATCACTTTATGGGCTCTCTAAAATTATAAGCAAGCTCACGAAATGAAAACTCACAATCGCCAGGATGTAAACAAATTGTATAAAAATAATCCTCTAAATCTATCTTGAAATGGCAGTTGGATAAGCAAACAAGCTGTAATGCTCTCACAAGTTCTAAAACCTCATCAATCCTTTTTAAATCCTGTAACAATCTCTACCTGTTTGATTTTTTTCTTAATTATAAATAAGTTTGAGTTAGTCAATGTAACACTGACAATCTTTAATCACAATCTTTAAGATCTCTTTGTAACACCTGAGCACAACCACAACTTTGGAAAGTCACCTGAATTCTGAGTATGTGACTAGGCAGCTGTTCTTGGGGCAGTGGAATTAGCATCAAAATACAGTAACTTTAGGGCAAACCACACCTTTGGCTATGACTGCCAATTCCTACGTATGAACGCACGATGGTGCGGTCTCCAATACCTCAACAAAGAGACACTGCCCTAAAATCTTTTAGAAGCCTGGTTTCTAGAATAAGAATTCCATAAAAATATTACCTCAATTTGGACCTGTTTCCCTAGGTTGGATCATATCCAAATTACAGTTTTAAGCCAACTTTCTGTTACCAATGTTCCACCTTTTAAGCTGTGAAGCTCCTGGTGTCTTTAGGATCAGCTAGTATAAACATTTAGCCAGCCCCTGGGGAGCTTGTCCAGCAGACTTAGGCTTCTAGCTACAGATGTAGGCTCCAAAAGCCAATTGAAACTGTTTTTTATTTATTGTTCCCTTCTTGAAACGAGTTAAAACCAAGTCAAGGTGTGAACGACTGGCAGATAAAGTTTTTATCATTTTTTCTTTTGAACACGAAACATAAAACATTTAAACAACGAGAAACAAAGACCACAGACATAAACTGACAGACATGGATAGCTTGGTGCACCAAGGACACACAATAGACATAGAGGGAAAAAACTAGATGGTGTCCCACGATAGGGACCCACATATCCTACCTATGGAACCCAGAACTAGAAATAAGCATTTCTCCAATAGGAGCCAGCAGAGAGGCAGGACGTCTCCTGCCTTTCTTCTGTTCCCAGGAGAGCCCTGAAAAGTTTTTCTCTTTCTCCAAAGCATCCGTGGAGAGTCCGGGAGGACTGTTTTTCCCAAACCCATTCTCTCTCATGTCTAGGGTGTAAACTATCTCTTGTCAGGATCCAAAGACTAAAATATAACTCTAAAAGAACGCATATGCAAAAACACTTTACCATTACCTTGTCCCTTTTTTATTACAAGTTTTACTTAAGCTAGCCCCACACTGCTTAAAATTAACCAGGGACAACTTTCATCAATAAAACAAAAAAAACTTGATTAAATCCTTTTTCTTAACTCTTAATCCTCTCTCCCTGAGTGAGCGCTTGATCTCTCCTATGAAACAAGCCTCCTAAATCCATACCTTCCCCATGGCAATTAGACGACAATTATTCGACCGGTCCTTACCTCCCTCTCCAGCGACACACGAGCGATGCGGCCTGAAGAGTCCTTGATTCCCGCTGCAGCTCTCTTATCTCCATCGTCCTGTAGTCGGCCTTGCTTCGGGGTCCCTGTTCGGGCGCCACTTGTCCCCGCCAGCAGGGACCCAGTTATTCAGGGTCCCGAAGAGGCTTTCTACCTGTGGGCCAAAATGAGGGTGAAGAGAAGAAGGAGACCAAGCAAAAGTTCTGTTGTCAAGGTCTCATTTATTAGGATGAACATTGCAGCTTTTAAGGCTTTCAGGTAGGGGGAGTGACCTTTGTGAAATATGAAGGAGGGGGAGATGAGGGTATAGGCAGTGATAGCTGGAGGCAAAGAAGTCAGGCAATGAGGTCAGGTGGTGGAGACACTGGGTGTTGACTGAGGAGATAACTGGTATCTGCTCGAGCTGAGGCATCCCTTGAATGTTATACTCCTGTGCCGTAAATTCATGGGAGAGGCTTTATCCAACAATCTTAAGATTTATGGCAGTCATCTTCGGGGTGAGTCTCTGTGGCCAAACAGCCCAGAGTCACTTTGAACCATGCAGTCAAAAAGCGGCTAGGCCCAAATCCAATATGGCTCCGTGCATCAATCTAGTATTTAATTTTTACTCATCACTTTCTCTTAGTCTGCTTTATTCTGATCTCTCTTAAAGAGGATATATAAAATAATAATCAGTACTGAATATATAATTGTTTTTGTGTTGACAGTAAAAAATCATCCTGAGTGAGGTAACCCAATCACAGAAAAACACACATTGTATGCACTCATTGATAAGTGGATATTAGACCAAATTCTTGAATTACACTAGATGCACAGACCACATGAAACTCAAGAAGGATAACCAAAATGCGAATACTTACTCCTTCTTTAAAAGGGGAACAAGAATACCCTTGGGAGGGAATAGGGAGGCAAAGTTTAGAACAGAGGCAGAAGGAACACCCATTCAGAGCCTGCCCCACATATGGCTCATACATATACAGCCACGAACCTAGATAAGATGGATGAAGCAAAGAAGTGCAGGCTGACAGGAACCGGATGTAGATCTCTCCTGAGATACACACCCAGAATACAACAAATACATAGGTGAATGCCAGCAGCAAACCACTGAACTAAGAATGGGACCCTCTTTGATGGAATCAGAGAAAGGACTGGCAGAGCTTGAAGGGGCTCGAGACCCCATATGAACAACAATGCCAACCAACCAGAGCTTCCAGGGACTAAGCCACTACCCGAAGACTATACATGGACTGACCCTGGACTCCAACCTCATAGGTAGCAATGAATAGCCTAGTAAGAGCACCACTGGAAGGGGAAGCCCTTGGTCTTGCCAAGACTGAACCCCCAGTGAAAGTGATTGTGGAGTGATTGGTGGTAATGGGGGCAGGAATGGGAGGGGAAGACTATCTAGAAGGGGAGGGGGAGGGGCTAGGGGGATGAAGGGGAATAACAATCGAAATGTAAATAAGAAATACTCAAGTTAATAAAGATTAAAAAAAGAGATAAGGAGGAAGGTGGGGGGTAATGATTGTAAAAGAGGGCTGTGATCAGTATATAAAGTGAAAAATAATTTAGTAAAATGAATAAAGAAAAATTTAAAAATATGTTATTATAAAAATATGTAAAAATGAAATATCTTATACTCAATACTTAAATTTCAGTAGGAATGTTCACCAATCATTTTTCATTTTTCTCTCTCCAGATTTGTATAATCAGGCACACATTTTCATATGTAAATCATATATATTTACATGTAACTGAATATGCTTGACCTCACCTTACATGTCTACTTGTACATACATATGCATGTGACTATATGTACAAAGATTTTTTTGTTTTATATTAGGTGTGTTTTTATACTCAAAATAATTTAAAATAATAATAATAATAATAACGATAATAATAATAATAATAATAATAATAATAATAATAATAATAATTTGAGGAAAGCCGAAGTTGAAAGTACCATCTGGGTGATTCTTATACACTACAGTGTCTGGTTGTCAGCTGAGGTTTATTTCTCAAACACAGCTTCTTTGTGATCTCAGATAATACTCCCTGGATTATTTCACGTCCATGATGCTAATCTCCTCGGAATCACTGGTATTTTCTTAGTTTCAGTTAACCAACATCAACTGTCTCTTTCTATTCTTGGTTCAAAATCTAGAGCCATGTGGCTGAAGCTACCAAGTTCTGTTGCTTGCTATGGCTAGAACATGGCCCACTGTTTCTATTATCTGTTTATCAACTTAATACTTTCAAGGCTTTCCTTTACTCTGTACCCTGGCAGTCCATGAACTTGGTTTCTTCCAAGTTGGCCTTGAACTCAAAGTTCTGCTTGACTCTAAGGGTCAACCTGACAACTGAGTCATCTGGGAGGTGGGAAACAAAACTTAGAAGAAGGCTCTATCAGACAAGTCTTTTGGAAACACTTTTGAACATTTTCTTGATTGAAGGTTGAAGTGAGAAGTCACTAAGTTTGAAATATGTATAAATATATTTTTCTACCATTTTTTCAGCTCAATAAGACAACAATATTCTCCTTTGATCATTAATAGGAATTAATGATCAGAATAGCATTAATATAAAAGTAAAAGTATGACCAGTAAATGTGATATTACTTACAAAGAGTCAAAATTAATAAAACTCTAGAGTTCTCATAAATCACTTTGTAAATAATATGAGCATAGAAATCCAAAATATTTGATGATCACTGTACTGTGAAAACGATTTTGTTAACAATTAGGATTTATTAATTTCTGATAGTATGTGTAATTGTTTATTTTTATATATCAAAATTTTCCTCAGTAATGCTACCATGTCCACTAACAGACCTCCTATCATGATTTAATCCTATGACTCAAACATGAAAACCATTGTTGTCTAAATACACTGTATGAATCCTAGTTGTGATGTGGGAAACAGACCTTCCCTGCCTCTCACCCAGCTTCTTAACAGATGACATTTATTTATACTAAAGATGTGTAAGCGCCTAATATTTTAACCTAGCCTATACGATGTTTAAAAAAATTAGTGTATGTTAATATGTAATATAAAATTGCCAGTACTCAGAATTATCACTCAACAGAGAATTGAAAAATATTAAAAAAAATTGTAACTTGAAATAAACGTTATTGTAAAAATCTCATGTCATAATAAAAACAATGGTCAATTTGAATGCATATTCTACAATTTTCCAGTAAAATTAAATACATATTTATCTGGGGATAAAAATTACCACTTATAGTACATTTCAGATATTTTCATTAATATTCTCTTTGGGTTTAAATAGTTTAGTTATTTAGACTTTCTCTTTATTCTTTTCAGATGTCCTTGATTTACTCTTACAATTGTTTAACTGAACACCACTTCTTTTATGTACTAATTTATTGACATAAAATAGACATAAAATTAAGATAAGTTTAAATTTTATTTTATTTAAGTTTTAATATAGTTTTCAGTGTTTTTTGTGACATATGTCAATATGAACTTCTATATATCTGAATTAGCCTCTGAATGATGAGGGTAGTGTTCTACTCATGCTTTCCAAACGAATTCACCTTATAGTAATAAGAAATGGTTAGAATGTGGGCTAAAGTACCCCAAAATAATTGAGCAATTTTAGAATTACAACAAACATTCCAACCTCCTGAAAATGAATCATTTTGTAATAGAATATTTACTGTTGGGCCTTCATTTTCCTATGAATTTTGGTTCAAAAGTCTCTGCTCAATTTCTGTTTTATAAAATTTTGTGTGAGGCAGATTCATTGTGAAATTTCTGATAGCTCAGTGTTCTTTACCCTTGTGGTAAACTTTGGTCCCACTGAGATAGCAGAGAAAGATAGAAATATGTTTCTGAGAGGAATAAAATAATCACAGGATCTAGAGAATGGATAGATATGGGAGGGGCGGGCAAAAAGAGGTGCAGGTCTTGGAAGGGATAGGACAGAAAAACAGAGGATCAGGAAATTGATTAGAAACATGTATCAGAGGGGGAAGGGGAAGTGGGGTAGCCACTAGAAAGTCCCAGACTCCAGGGAAGCCAAAGGTTTCAAGTAGATATGTACAGCTCCCTGTTGAAGGATGGAGCCACCACCCATCTCAAAATTGTTATCCCGGAAATGTTCCTGTCCAAAGGAAAGACAGAGACAAAACATGGAACACAGTTTGATCCTACTTAGGATTTTATCCCATCTCTAGACATCAAACCCCTGAACTATTGATGATATCAAGAAATACTTGCTGACAGGAGTGATGAGAAGAGGTCATGTCAAGGGATCAGTCCAAATGGATAACACTTTCTTTCTTTTCTATTTTTTCCTATTATTTTTCATGAAAACAATAAAGCCATTGTACAGTGTCACCATGCTTATACCTTCTCTGCATAACATACCCTGGGTGGAAGTGAAGGGCTGAGGTTGCAGCTATGACATTTACAGATGAGGTTTATTTGAGGAAAATCTGAACTGTGAAATGACCCATTATAGTCAATGCAAGTGGCAAAACGCCATGATGTGTCTCATGAATATTTGTTTATTCTTCTGACCCAATTAGTGAAATGAAGATTGAAGAGCAGAATGTTCTCTACATAATATTTTTAAATCCTTCAGTGAGACAGTTTGTGTTTATACTTCATTTCTTAGAAGAAACACACTAGAGTCTTCATTTAGCCTCAAGTTTGTGTTTGTCCACAGTGATCTTGCTCCTCTTAAGCATTGGTTCTCAGCCTGTGGGTTCTGACCAATTTGGCAACCTCTGTCTCCAAAATTTTTACAGTTATGAAGTGGCAATTGAATTAATTTCATTTTTTTGTCACCACAACATAAGGGTCGCAATATTAGGAAGTTTGAGAACCATTACTTATATGATTCTAAGACCAAATTCCAACAGTAGGCATACCTGTGTGATAAAGATATTAACTTAATTCTTTAGTGGGTCTGAAAACCCAGATGCCAGGAGTATCAATTCACCAACATAGCCTGAGAATGTGTCTTAGTCACTATTCCATGGCTATGAAGAGACACCATAACAACTGCAATTCTTATGGAAGAAAACCATTAATTGGGAGTTTGCTTATGACTTTAGAGGTTTAGTCCATTTTCATGGCAGGGGACATGGTGGCACATAGTCAGACATGGTGTTAGACAGGTAGCTTGATGTTCAGCATTCAGAACCCCAAGCTGCAAGAGGGAGAGCAAGTGAGAGAGAGAGAGAGAGAGAGAGAGAGAGAGAGAGAGAGAGAGAGAGAGAGAGAGAGAGAGATTCGTGTCTTGGTTTGGGTTTCTGAAACCCCAAATTCCATCCACAAGTGACACTCTCCTCCAACAAGACCACACCTTGTAATGTTCTAGTGCCTCTCAAGTAGTGGCTCTCCCTAGTACATAAACATTCAAATAAATAGGGCAATGGAGGCCATTCCTATTTAACCACCAGAGACTGTTATGGAAAATTGTTTGTTGGTTGGTTTGTTTGTTTCTGCAGTGCATCACCCCCAAATGAGGATCTTGCATTAAAGCTGGAATCATATCCCAACTAGTAATAAAGTTTGTGGTCCAAACAGCAAGCTATCAATATGACATTGGGACACGGGTTTGATTCCGAGCACAAAAAGGAAAATGAATAATCACCTAGGAATTTGGTTCCAGGATCTTCAACACGTTTTTCTGTCCTCTGAGGGCTCAAGGAACATATATGTGCAGACACCTAGAAATATAAAATAAATTATTTAACTAATTAGTTAATATAATTCATTTCAAAATTATTCCACAATCAAGAGGAAATCTCAAAGTCAATATGAATTACACAATGCAACGCTCAGAAAACAAGTGAGAAGGCAGACAAAAAATGCACTTAAATTCTTCAAAAATGAATTTCAGTTGATACCCAAAGCTGACTGTGGCGTTCAACAGAAGCCTGCATTTTGCCATACCTGTTTGTGGCATGAAATCTGTCAAACCCAGATCTTCGAGTTTAGTTTGGTCAGGAGTTTCATGATGATCCAGAATGAGACAGAGTCGGTTTGTTTTTTGTTTGTTTTGTTTTGTTTTTAAGGGATTTTAACAGATTTAATGAGGACTGTTCATGGAAAGTTAAGCATCAAAGAATAGGACACTACCAAGGGTGCATGTTGATGTCTTAGAGGAGAGCACGGTTTACCTCTTTTGGCAGCTGTCATGTATACCATTTTCTACATTTCTGGCAGAATTTTGTACATTTCTGGGAGCCAGTTTGGAAATTTTGGCTGTTCTTTGAAACCAGAGTGATCAATATTCCATGACTGCAGCAATATATTTTCCAAGATTCCTGCCAAGACCCCTGCAGACCCCTGATGTCAACACTTCTCAGGGTCCAGCCTCAGCACAGGGTCTGAGTTCTCAACCTGAATCCAGGATATCTGGAAGGGGCAAAATAAATGTACGCAGGCTACCTTTTGGATATATACTGACAGGTAATCATTCAAGGCTTAAGGTTTCTGTCTCTTCTCTCTCACTCTTTGCCCTCTTTTTCTCTTGTTTACTCGCTCAAAGCTTGAAGCTGCACACACTCTGTGTTCTCTTGCGCTCTCTGCTTTTCTCCTGTGTGCTCTTCTTTTCTTGAACTCCCACACTCCTACACAACTCTATTCATTCTCCTTTCACTCTCACAAAGACTCTTTATAACACTTCACACACATCTCACACAAACCACATGCACTTCTCATTCACTCTCACACACAGTGCACTTCACACCCTTCACATTCTCTCTTCACTTCCTCTTCACATGCTCTTCTCCTGCTCCTCCCTCCCTCCCTCCTTCCCTTCCTCTCTCTCTCTCTCTCTCTCTCTCTCTCTCTCTCTCTCTCTCTCTCTCCCCGTATTTCACTTGCCCCAGTCTTTTACTGCTATTCCAAAAGCAGGTAGAAAGAAAAGACACTGTATAATCATTGCCAAATCAAATTCAAAAGAATAACCATATCCCACAAAGAATTAAGAATTAGAATTTTTCCCCAAAGTATCAAGTTTCCCATATTCCCAGGCCTGTAGCCAAAATAATAATAATTACAAATGTATCAATATTTAAACTTTAACTTTTGAATCATTATAATTCAGAGCTCAGAGCTCAAATGTCAGTTACTTGCATTTTTCCTCTGAAACTCTAAGGATAAATGACTGACAAAGCTGCTAGTCAATGGCCAGCAAGAGTCAAGTTAAGTCTTAACTCAGAAGTTCCACTAGCTTTCTGTTTCTATACATTGCACATAATGACTCTCCTCAGAGTCCCAGTGTTTTGACTTAGTTTTACAAGCATAATATTTTATGTATTCTACACTTGCTTATTGAGGAAGCATTCTCAACTGTGGTACAAAACTTATTTCATAACTTCTATAGCTTTTGCTCCCCATTCTTGGGGTCCCAATATTGGCTCTCATTCATTTTCTAATAATTTCTTCAAACTTTCTTTACAAGTCAAGCATTAAACTTGAACTGTCATTGTACAATTATTACATTGTTTCCAAGATAAGAACACAAAATATGCCATTAGGACTGTGCTGTGCCCCTATGCCACAATTTTTATTTGTTTAAGAATCATTACATCACAGACCATATAGTTTCATAGAATTTACCAGGGTACACAAATGAAATTTATACAGCCATTGTCCAGGGCTAATATTAGGAGAAATGGGAACAACCGATTTTTACAAAGAGGTGCCATGGGCTACTGAAATGTCTCCCTCTGGCCTATTGTTGGTATTCCCCTTATTTTAGATGGAAGGTCCTCTGGAGGGATAGGTCTCCAGCTTCTCAGAGTCCCAGATGCCATATGTTTTAACAATGATCTTCTGTGGACTTCTGAGAAGTCTGGATCCCAGCCTACTGTTGGCAGTCCCTGTCATATATACTGTCCCCAGCAAATACCAAACACTGTGATGGGTAACATTATTGTTGCATTGTAATGAGTAACAGTAATTTCATTCTCCAACACATAACTTTTTATTTCTATTTTTTGAAAAGTAATACAATAAGGTTTCTTGAAAGGGCCTGTTTTTCATATGTGTTTACGTACAACCTGATGAGATCATTTGATAGATATAATTTATATCTCAGAGAATGCTTAAAAATCCTTTATTTTTAGCTGTTTTGTGAAATTTATATAATATAATGTAATTTACTATGTATTTAATGTATAATGAAATAAAGTGGTTTGGGCCAAACTATTCTTTTAAACTAATATTAAAGGTCTTTACATATTATTCATATATAAATATACAAATGTATTCTTATAGATATAAGTTTATAACTTCAAGCTTCAGAGATTATTTACATTGTTCATGATTGATTTTTTATTTTCCTGAGATTCTTTCCCTTTTAATAAAATTCAACCTTCACTCATCATTTCACACATAAAAATCATGAGGGTTCTTTAAGTCTTTGTAAGACAGAAAAATTTGTATGACTGAGGAGGGTTTATAAAACAGAAGACAGGATAGACAAACAAATTGGCCATTAAAGTCTAGGCTCATATTAAAGTGATATAAATCCAACAAAACAAGAAGGAATCCACAGAAAATGCCTTCAAGTTTATATATCTTTTAATATATGCATGGACGTATAAGAAGTATATGTTTTTTTCCTGATTTTTTATTAAAATACACATATTTAGAAATAAACAGACACATGTATTCACACATGTGCATTAACAAAAGCAATTTAAGTGTGTTACTCCTTTTTTTAATACTGTTCTGTGGGTTCCTATAGAGACCATTAAACTCTATATGCTATATATATATATTACTTTGGATATTTTCTTTTTGATATAAAACTATTGAGACAACTAACTATCTTTAAGGAATTAGAATTTCTCCAAACATCATTCCTAGTACCCGACACATCACAGAATGTTTGTAACATTCCCTGAATGTCATCTTGATGATATAGGTAATATTTTTCCTAATTATATCACATCAATGAATATTGTAAACAATCACAATAAATATTATCTTCTGCTCTATTATCACCCAGTTTGGATTTTTACTTATTTCATTTTATTTTATTTTTGGTTTGGAGACAAGGTCTTACTATGTAACCTCAGTTGTGAAATTACATATATAGACCAGGCTACTCCAGAGAATCATCTACTTCTGCTTACCAAGTACTGAAATCAAATGCATGTGCCAAAGTGCCAGGATAATCTGATATTTAAAATATATAATTATACATATATCCATGTTTCTTTGTGTAGGTATGTACCAGATGGTGAAGTATTTATGGAGAACAGAAGACAGTGCCAGATTCCGCTGGAGTTGGAGTTACAGATGTTTCTAAACCATCATGTTTCAGAAGAGTTGCTTTATCTTATATAATAAAGATTAACACAATATCAATTATAATGTTGGCAGTTTTGATTATATATATATATATATAATGAGCTATAATATAGAATTCTTCTATTAAATACAAAACTCAAATAGACGAAAGAGAACTCCAGTGTATTAAAATGTTGGTAGGCTTACCTGACTTATTTGTACTCCTTACAATGTCTTTACTGAGCACACAAGTATGTGAAAGAAAGTATTACAAGGAAAGAGAAAATGAAAACAATTGGAAAAATCATTATAATTTCTTAATATTTCCAGTGATTTTAAATAATTTTAAGTCTCCATCAGTGACTATTTTTAAACTTTTGGAAGCATTTGTTTGTTGTGTAATGCATAATGATACTACCTGTTGAGAACCCAGTGTTAGATAATTCTTAAGTTTCTTCGCCAGCTTCCTAAGTTCCTGTACTTCATTCAAACTCTCTGTCTTCCCTATAATGCATGAAATAGAAGGAACAATAGATAACTGTCAAGACAAACCCCATTATATACATAATGAGCTATAATATAGACTATAGACTCTCCCTCCTCAGGTTCAATCTTTTCAACCCAAGACTAGAGAATAGAACACATTTAATAGAGTTGTAGTGTGGGGTGTCATGTTCCATAAATTCTAATGCCTTTATACATGTTTCTAATGCCTTCATTGTTGTCATCATCATCACCAATATTGTCTTAGTCATCATCATCATCATCATCATCATCATATCATCATCGCTATTATTAACATCATATTTATTCATATTTTCCCACAACAGAGTGAGGTCTATATTTTATTTTTCTAAAGAGGACTTATACAAAATAAAGAATATCTAAACAGATACAGCCTCTGGGAACCAGAAGATAGGGGCACAGGAGCTGCAGGTCCCCTGCACTCCAGACACCGCCAGGACCTGAAGGGACCAGATCAACAGTTCTCTGCACCCAAATCCTGTGGGAGGGAGAGCTGAAACTTCAGAGAGGCAGACATGCCTGGGAATCCAAAAGAGACTACACTCTGCCCACATTTCTGACTCCAGAGGAAAACACCTAATGCCATCTGGGACACTGGTGCACGGGGGCTCCCGGAAAAGGCAGCACAGGACCTCCTGGTTGCCTCCCTCATGGAGTACTGAAAAGCAATACCCCACAAGCAAACTTGAGCTGTAGGACCACAGGTAAGAACAGATTTTCTGCTCCAAGTGACCTGCCTGGTAAACTCAGGACACAGGCCCACAAGAACAGCTGAAGACCAGTAGACAGGAAAAAGTAGAACTGTTCGCATAACTGGCTGAAAGAAAACAGGAAAACAGGTCTACAGCACTCCTGACACACAGGCCTATAGGACAGTCTACCACTGTCAGAAATAGCAGAACAAAGTAACACCAGAAATAGTCTGATAGCTAGAGGCAAGGGCAGGAACACAAGCAACAGAAACCAAGACTACATGGCATCACTGGAGCCCAATACTCCACCGAAGCAAACACTGAATATCCAAACACAGCAGAAAAGCAAGATCTAGATTTAAAATCACATTTGATCATGATGCGGAAGGACTTCAAGAAAGACATGAGGAACTCCCTTAGAGAAACGCAGGAAAACATAAATAAACAAGTAGAAGCCTATAGAGAGGAATCACAAAAATCCCTAAAACAATTCCAGAAAAATACAGTTGAAGGAATTAAAAATGGACATAGAAGCAATGAAGAAAGAACACAGGGAAACAACCCTGGATATAGAAAACCAAAGGAAGAGTCAAGGAGCTGTAGATACAAGCATCACCAACAGAATTCAAGAGATAGAAGAGAGAATCTCAGGAGCAGAAGATTCAATAGAAATCATCGACACAACGGTCAAAGATAATGTAAAGTGGAAAAAGCTACTGGTCCAAAACATACAGGAAATCCAGGACTCAATGAGAAGGTCAAAGCTAAGGATAATAGGTATAGAAGAGAGTGAAGACTCCCAGCTCAAAGAACCAGTAAATATCTTCAACAAAATCATAGAAGAAAACTTCCCTAACCTAAAGAAAGAGATGCTCATAAACATACAAGAAGCCTACAGAATTCCAAATAGATTGGACCAGAAAAGGAACTACTCCCATCACATAATAGTCAAAACACCAAATGCACAAAATAAAGAAAGAATATTAAAAGCAGTAACGGAAAAAGGTCAAGTAACATATAAAGGCAGACCTATCAGAATCACACCAGACTTCTCACCAGAGACTATGAAAGCCAGAAGATCCTGGACAGATGTCATACAAACCCTAAGAGAACACAAATGCCACCCCAGGTTACTGTATCTTGCAAAATTCTCAATTAACATAGATGGAGAAACCAAAATATTCCATGACAAAACCAAATTTACACAATATCTTTCTACAAATTCAGCGCTACAAAGGCTAATAAATGGTAAAGCCCAATATAAGGAGGCAGGCTACACCCTAGAAGAAGCAAGAAACTAATCGTCTTGGCAACAAAGCAAAGAGAAGAAAAGCACACAAACATAACCTCACATCCAAATATGAATATAACAGGAAGCAATAATCACTATCCCTTCTCGAACTGTTTCTCTTTTGTGTAGAGAAAGGCTACAGATTTATTTGAGTTAAATTTATACCCAGCCATTTTGGTGAAGTTGTTTATCAGCTTTAGTAGTTCTCTGGTGGAACTTTTGGGATCACTTAAATATACTATCAGACCATCTGCAAATAGTGATATTTTGACTTGTCTTTTCCAAACTGTATCCTCTTGATCTCCTTTTGTTTTCTTATTGCTCTGGCTAGAACTTCAAGAACTATATTGAATAAGTAGGGAGAGAGTGGGCAGCCTTGTCTAGTCCCCAATTTTAATGGGATTGCTGCAAGTTTCTCTCCATTTAGTTTAATGTTAGCAACTGGTTTGCGGTATATGGCTTTTACTATGTTTAGGTTTGGGCCTTCAATTCCTATTCTTTCCAGGACTTTTATCATGAAGGGGTGTTGAATTTTGTCAAATGCTTTCTCAGCACCTAATGAAATGATCATGTGGTTTTGTTCTTTCAGTTTGTTTTTATAATGGAACACATTGATGGTTTTCCGTATATTAAACCATCCCTGCATGCCTGGGATGAAGCCTACTTGATCATGGTGGATGATTGTTTTGATGTGCTCTTGGATTCGGTTTGCCTGAATTTAATTGAGTATTTTTACATCGATATTCATAAGGGAAATTGGTCTGAAGTTCTCTTTCTTTGTTGGGCATTTGTGTGGTTTAGGTATAAGAGTAATTGTTGCTTCATAGAAGGAATTCGGTGGTGCTCCATCTGTTTCAATTTTGTGGAATAGTTTGGATAGTATTGGTATGAGGTCTTCTATGAAGGTCTGATAGAATTCTGCACTAAACCCGTCTGGACCTGGGCTCTTTTTGGTTGGGAGACCTTTAATGACTGGTTCTATTTCCTTAGGAGTTATGGGGTTGTTTAACTGGTTTATCTGTTCCTGATTTAACTTCGGTACATGGTATCTGTCTAGGAAATTGTCTATTTCCTGCAGATTTTCAACTTTTGTTGAATATAGGCTTTTGTAGTAGGATCTGATGATTTTTTGAATTTCCTCTGATTCTGTAGTTATGTCTCTCTTTTCATTTCTATTTTTGTTAATTTGGACACACTCTCTCTTAGTCTGATTAAGAGTTTATCTATCTTGTTAATTTTCTCAAAGAACCAAATTTTGGTTCTGTTGATTCTTTCTATGGTACTTTTTGTTTCTACGTGGTTGATTTCAGCTCTGAGTTTGATTATTTCCTGCCTTCTACTCTTCCTGGGTGTATTTCCTTCTTTTAGTTTTAGAGCTTTTATTTGTGCTGTCAAGCTGCTGACATATTCTCTCTCCTGTTTCTTTCTGCAGGCACTCAGAGCTATTAGTTTTTTTCTTAGCACATCTTTCATTTTGTCCCATATGTTTGTGTATGATATACCTTCATTTTCATTTAATTCTAAGATGTCTTTAAATTTTTCTTTATTTCTTCCTTGACCAGGTTATCCTTGAGTAGAGCATTGTTCAACTTCCATGTATATGTGGGCATTCTTCCCTTACTGTTATGGAAGACCGGCTTTAGCCCGTGGTGGTCTGATAGGAAGCGTGGGATTATTTCTATCTTTCTGTATCTGTTGATGTTTGTTTTATGAACAGTTATATGGTCAATTTTGGAGAAACTACCATGAGGTGGTGAGAAGAATGTATATCCTTTTGCTTTAGGATAAAATGTTCTATAAATATCTGTTAAGTCCCTTTGGTTCATGACTTCTCTTAATCTCTCTGTCTCTGTTTAATTTCTGTTTCCATGACCTGTCCATTGATGAGAGGGCAGTGTTGAAGTCTCCTACTATTATTGTGTGAGGCGCAATGTCTGTTTTCACCTTTAGTAAGGTTTCTTTTATGTATGTAGGTGCCCTTCTATTTGGAGGAGAGATATTTAGGATTGAGAGTTCATCTTGGAGGATTTTTCCTTTGATAAATATGAAGTGGCCTTCCTTATCTTTTTTGATGACTTTTAGTTGAAAATCGATTTTATTTGATATTAGAATGGCTACACCAGCTTGCTTCTTCCGACCATTTGCTTGGAAAGTTGTTTTCCAGCCTTTCACTCTGAGGTAGTGTGTGTCTTTGTCTCTGAGGTGTGTTTCCTGTAGGCAGCAGAATGCAGGGTCCTTATTGCGTATCCAGTTTGTTAATCTATGTCTTTTTATTGGGGAGTTGAGACAGTTGATGTTGAGAGATATTAAGGAGTAGTGATTATTGCTTCCTGTTATATTCATATTTGGATGTGAGGTTAAGTTTGTGTGATTTTCTTCTCCTTGTTTTGTTGCCAAGACGATTAGTTTCTTGCTTTGTCTAGGGTGTAGATTGCCTCCTTATGTTGGGCTTTACCATTTATTAGCCTTTGTAGCACTGAATTTGTAGAAATATACTGTGTAAATTTAGTTTTGTCATGGAATATTTTGGTTTCTCCATCTATGTTAATTGAGAGTTTTGCAGGATACAGTAACCTGGGGTGGCATTTGTGTTCTCTTAGGGTTTGTATGACATCTGTCCAGGATCTTCTGGCTTTCATAGTCTCTGGTGAGAAGTCTGGTGTGATTCTGATAGGTCTGCCTTTATATGTTACTTGACCTTTTTCCGTTACTGCTTTTAATATTCTTTCTTTATTTTGTGCATTTGGTGTTTTGACTATTATGTGATGGGAGTAGTTCCTTTTCTGGTCCAATCTATTTGGAATTCTGTAGGCTTCTTGTATGTTTATGAGCATCTCTTTCTTTAGGTTAGGGAAGTTTTCTTCTATGATTTTGTTGAAGATATTTACTGGTTCTTTGAGCTGGGAGTCTTCACTCTCTTCTATACCTATTATCCTTAGCTTTGACCTTCTCATTGAGTCCTGGATTTCCTGTATGTTTTGGACCAGTAGCTTTTTCCACTTTACATTATCTTTGACCGTTGTGTCGATGATTTCTATTGAATCTTCTGCTCCTGAGATTCTCTCTTCTATCTCTTGAATTCTGTTGGTGATGCTTGTATCTACAGCTCCTTGACTCTTCCTTTGGTTTTCTATATCCAGGGTTGTTTCCCTGTGTTCTTTCTTCATTGCTTCTATGTCCATTTTTAATTCCTTCAACTGTATTTTTCTGGAATTGTTTTAGGGATTTTTGTGATTCCTCTCTATAGGCTTCTACTTGTTTATTTATGTTTTCCTGCGTTTCTCTAAGGGAGTTCCTCATGTCTTTCTTGAAGTCCTTCCGCATCATGATCAAATGTGATTTTAAATCTAGATCTTGCTTTTCTGCTGTGTTTGGATATTCAGTGTTTGCTTTGGTGGGAGAATTGGGCTCCAGTGATGCCATGTAGTCCAGATTTCTCTTGCTTGCATTCCTGCCCTTCCCTCTTGCCATCAGGTTGTCTCTGGTGTTACCTTGTTCTGCTATTTCTGACAGTGGCTAGACCTTCCTATAGGCCTGTGTGTCAGGAGTGCTGTAGACCTGTTTTCCTGTTTTCTTTCAGCCAGTTATGGGAACAGAGTGTTCTGCTTTCAGGCGTGTAGTCTTTCCTGCCTTCTGGTCTTCAGCTGTTCCAGTGGGACTGTGTTCTGAGTTCACCAGGCAAGTCGCTTGGAGCAGAAAAGTTGGTCTTACCAGTGGTCCCACGGCTCGTATTGCTCATGGGAGGGTTGTTTTTGAGCTCTCTCCTTGGGTGAGCTCTCAAGTTGTGTGAGGGCGGCAACCTGGAGGACCTGCACCGCCTTTACCTGGAGCCCCCGTGCACAGGGTTCCCAGATGGCTTTAGGTGTTTTCCTCTGGAGTCAGAAATATGGACAGAGTGTAGTCTCTTCTGGCTTCCCAGGAGTGTTTGCCCCTCTGATGGTTTAGCTCTCCTTCCCATGGGATTTGGGTGCAGAGAACTGTTGATCTGGTCTCTTCAGGTCTGGGCGGTGCCTGGAGGGCACCCTAAAGCCTTCTTGAAGAAGAAAATAAATTAATGTTTATTTGTTCCATAAAATGAAATGTCCTCTAGAGTTCTACACAGAGAAGTTCTGCAAATTCCTCAATTTTTGGGGTGCTCAGTTATGAGTTGTATTATAATGTGAGAGGATTGCAGGTGTCTACCTTGACATAGATTTGGGGACTTATTCAGCCTTAGATGACTCACCCAGAATGAACTGAACTATAACTCTATAGATATCTAATACTTCACCTAAATCTTCTATTGAGTTGACCATTTATTTCCTGTAATCTTTTCCTCTTAGTATTATAGACCATGTAATTTTGAATATGATTTTTAAAAGAAGAAATTTTATAACAAAGTATAATCAATTATCTAAATAAAAGCCCCTGTCTGTTAATTTCTGGTAGAATGCCAGTTCTTATTTTCTTTGGAAGGAATTAGTGAGTCTGAGGCAGTAGTCCAAAGTAAACAAATTAGTCAAAAATAACCAAGACACAAATCATAGTACTTTCTAGAAATCAAAACAAGTTAATATTGTTCTAAACTAAATAGACCCTATGTTCTCTGTGTGTAGCAATGGATCCAGTGTGAAAAAGTCCCTACTGTCTTATAGCAACAATTCTAAAGGTCCAGAGGATTATCACTGCAGATACCAAGGAAACATAAAAGTAGAACCAAGTAAGTGTCTCTGTAACAAGACCCTCAAATTTATACTACCTTTATCAAACAAAAAAGGAAGAAAATCATGAATTATTCCATATTTGAACTTACGACATATTTTTTAAAATAAAATTAAATCTGGAGTTGAAGGTATAGAACAATAACTGAGTATTTGTTTAGCATATTCAAAGATTTGCACTCAATCTCAGCATACTCACAAAAAGACCATTACAATAATAAAATTAGACAAAAAATGTATGTCCTTCCTGAATTTGCCAGGTACTAGAATATCTTTTATTTCTTTAAGTATGATCTTGAGGTCTTATAAATTTGACCACTCTGCTGGTCACCTTACTAGTCCGTAGAAGAATTTTCTTTGAACAGTTAGCCTCTTAAACTAGGTAGGGTTACCACCCTCCAGGATAAGGTAAGGTCGGCAGACTCAGGTTTGCACCCTGGAAGCTTGGTATTGAGATTCATATACACAGCCTAAACTTCATTCCCTATTTCTCCTCCAAGAGGAAGGCAGAACCTCCAAGAATCTTAGAGACAAAAGGATGGTTCTGGCAACTCCCTTCCTCATCTCCCTTTCTCCCCACTTATTTCCTTCTTTGATGCATTGCATATTATTATACTAAACTGATGCTGATATTTTCAGTTGACTTCACCAGTGATTATAAAGGTGCTTTCTAGTATATCTGCAGCAACGAATGTTTGAAAATTGTTCATCTGCTCTTATTGTCTCATGTCTTCTAGATCCATTCCACTTTTGTAGGAAGGGTCCCTCAGTGGGAACTGGGCCCATAGGTTCTGACTTTAGGACTTCCAATTTTCAGGAATAGTTGAAAATTTGTGAGCTAATATTTTTTTATACCTGTCCAAACACATGAAGGCATCACCCCTCTTAGATCATTTCACTTCTTAGTGTGCTCTTGGGTTTAGCCATGCACACATATAGCTTCTATCATTCAGGAAACTGCTATGAGTTCTCAGTTTGGTGAAAAAATATCTTCTCTGGATTTGTGACACTTTCTCTGTTATCTTTAGCATCCTTTAAATTCTACTTCGTACTTTGAATTCTGAAACAATTCCATACTATTCTTCACAGGTCTCTGAACTCCCAAATAAAAGATAGAAGGTTTAAAAGGAACATTCAAAATAATAAAGCAAGTGAAATTTTAACTTCTCTTAGGATTAAGAAAAGTATAGTCATTAAACTAGTTACCACAAATTCTACAGCAATTATCTTGCTCTTCACCGTTGAATTGAGGAAATGACTCTGTCATTTCTAGTCTGCTGCTCATTGTTTCATGGATTCAGGTCTGCTGCCTTCCCACATTCAACAGCAACAGAGTAGTATAATATACAGGAAAAACCCCACAATCCTATTTTTCTCCCTATTTCTCATGATGAACTGGAGGATTTCAGTGTGAAATAGGTGGGTTGCACTCCAGGGATTTGTCTTTGCCTCTCAAAGCTGCTCTCATCTCTCATTGGCTCTGAAGTCCTTGCAAGTATTGTTGTTGTTGTTTTTGTTGTTGTTGCTGTTGTTGTTGTATTGTTGTTGTTGTTGCTGCTGCTGCTGAAAATGTCTGTCTTGTGTGTAAACCTCATAAGACTCTGTCATTTCTAGTCTGCTGCTCATTGTTTCATGGATTCAGGTCTGCTGCCTTCCCACATTCAACAACAACAGAGTAGTATAAAGCTCAGAACTCCTGTGACTGTTCCTTCAGAGCCAGGTGAGAGACCTTTTGCAAACATCCCTGGTGTTGTAGAAGAATGCACATTCTCTGTCCACACAGAGGCATGCCTAAAAGCTGCAAGAGAAAGTAGAATCATTTGGTAGCTGGATCTTCCATGCATAATTCTATGAAGCCCAGACAAGGACCACAGTCAGGAGGCTACACTGTTTATACTCTTGTATCCTAGCTGGATCTGTGGATTCAGATACAATAACACTACAATACAATTCAAGTTTACTTAGTGAGGGCTTGATGTTAACTATTCCTGAGGGCAACAGGAACTGATATAGAGTATCCATAGCCAGGTTGATGAGACCACATATGTGCATATATGGAAACAGTAATTGAATATTGAGGGAAAAAAAAAACAGAGGAAGTCAAGTTGACCTTTGAATCTTTGTAGGTTCTTCCCAATTTCAGCCTTATCTACTTTTTTATTCTTTCAACCTTCTAACAATAGATAGAAGGGGGGTCAGGGAGAGACAGGGAGCAGGAGATGAGAAGGAGAGAGCCGTGATCTAATTTATTTTTTCTTGCTTCAGGTTTGTGCAATACAATTAACAAACCAGAATCAACCCCACTTAATGACCAAAACTAAGGACCAACAACAAATGTCCAAAAGCTAATCCTGCCTTTAGATATCCTAGAATGTATATACCAGAGAAGGATCCTGAATTCCAAGTGTCACACAACTGTAAAACTATCTGCAGCTGGCAAAATCACGACACTGCTAAATGATAACATAATGATAATCAGTTGCTCTGGACAATACAAACAAGTGTGAGCAATGTCTCACACCTGGCATTAACTGGAAGCACATTATTATATTTCTGTGTGCTTTAAAGAAACTAAAATTGCAAAATATTACAACAGTAAGGTTGAGAAGTAAATATATAGGAGAGAAATTTTGGAAACTAGAAGAAATATGTGAGGGATGACTATCTATGACCACCATCCAATATAAATGTATATAAATATTTTTTAAATGTGTAATTCATGCCCATAAAAATACATTGTTACCAACAAATTTTAAGATCCCTCAATTTATTAATATGAGATTTTCAGACTTGTTCTTAGCTATCATTGGTGTTTATTGACTTTCTTAGTCACTGTTGCCTTATTGTGAAAAGATACTAAGTCCAAGGTAATTATTATAAGAGAAAATGTTTAACTGGGTTTTGCTAACAGTTTTAGAGATTTAGTGCACTAAAATCATGTCAGACAGTTTGGCAGCAAGCATGGACCTTGAGTAGCAACTGAGAGATAAATCCTGATTCCTAGACAGACAGACAGACAGACAGACAGACAGCGAGACAGAGATAGTGACAGAGAGAGACAGAGAGACAGAGACAGAGAATAAAAATATGAATATGAATATGGGGCTGGCATGGTATCGAAGGTGGTGATCTGAAGAAAATAAGGTCTTACACATAGAAGTTTAATAGGTGGAAATAACGGGTCTGGAGATCACTTGAATTCCAAATAGGAAAAGATATACTTTTGCAAGATTAAATTGTCTCCATATCTGAGTGTTTTAATGCTCAGAGCAAAAAGAATGTAGACGCATATGTGGGAAGTACTTTTACCTTGAAGCTGTGCTATTGTTATGCAATTTGTACATTGTAGAACCAAGAAATTACTTGACTGGGAAAATAGTCTCTATGTGACCCTTACACAGATTTTTTTAAATATTAATCTAAGAATGAACAGAGTATGTAACACTCAGATCTTTCTCAAATATAAATCTGAAAATAATATTGGGCAATATTAATGTTTGTGGAACTTTTTATGAAACCTATGATCTTGCTTGGTGCCAACTTGCTTGTTTTGACTTTGTTTCTGAATATCAACAATTTGGGAACATTTATATTACTCTACACTAACTTCTAATCCATTGGTTAAAATAAAGCAATGCCAGACACTTATAAATACTGCCACCCAGTGTGCCAAACTGTTCTGAATGTTTTTTTAAAAGAGTGAATAAACAGGTTCATTGCACACTGTGAAACTGAAATACTTTGTGAGCCTCTTCATTTCATCATTTCACCAGCAGTTGAGCAAGTCTACTCTTCTGCTTCAGAAGAAAGAGAAGATTCTGGAAGATGAAGTTTCTTCTTCTCTTTTCTCTAGTATGTTTGGTTTTTGCCACTGAGGAACCCTTGCTGGTAAAGGATGTTCTCTCAGGAGTTATGCAAAAAGAAAGGTAGCTGTAGTGAATTTATCATGGTTTGACCTGACAATCAGTATTATTCTGTGAATATATTAGTTTCTTTTTGATTATGAACTCGGAATATGTCCCATTTCTTAAAACATTATTTGTTTTAGTTTAAGGGTATATTTATCTCATTCAAGGTTCTTATATTACCTAATTTTATTTTACCTTGGTAAAGGGTATGAAAATTAATCTCTTATTGATTCCATGGTTTTTAACTTTTGGATACTTAAGATCATTTCCATAGTTGAAAGTCAATGTATATTTGCTTTAAATGTTTCACTATTCTACATGAATACAGGAATGACTCTTATTCAGTGTAATAGAAACAAAATCAATTTGAAATCTGAAAGGCAACCACATTGTATATCATATACTTAAGGAATAGATTTCTCTCTTTTAGAACTATTGTACTATGGTCAACCTATGAGATAATATTGATAATAATTATAATTCAGTAATGTCTCCAAAACAGGGATTTATTCTTAAAAATTTGATTTTGTACATTTGTGTGCGTGTGTGTTTGTCTATGTGGGTATGTGACTGTGACTACAGGATTTTAATGAAATGTTGCAACAAAAATGTAGAAATCAGGGACAAAGCCACACAACTTATACAAAATTCACTCTTTCCTCCTCTGACCCATGTGATTTCTAAGAGGAAAATATGGTCCTAATTTTTTGCCATACAAAGACATTTGACATCACATTATGATTGTTTCATTTAACTTATTTGAATGCATTTAGTATGGAGATTTTTATTATATATTTTTAAGATTACTTTATGTTAATGCAGCTTCCCAATATGAACCTATAATCTATTTTTGCACTTTATTCTTCATCATATTTTGCATACTGTAAAAATGTTATCTGGTATATATATATTTATATTTTCAAATAAGATTTTGGACAATGAAAGGGTAGAAATAGAAATACACAACAATGCTGTTAGCATACTATAGAAATATTAAATATAGAAATATTTTATCACATTATTAATAGTTTCTATTTCTTTACTCAACACACAATCCAAAGACCACGTGAAGTTCAAGAACGATGACCGAAATGCAGATTTTTCAGTCTTTATTTTAAAGGGGAACATAAATATCCTTAAGAGAAATTATGCAGACAAAGTTTTGAGCAGAAACTGAAAGAATGGCCATTCAGACCTTGCCCAACCTAAGGATCTAGCCCATATATATGCAGCCACTAAACCCAGACACTATTGATGAAACCAAGAAGTGCATGCTGACGAGAGCCCGACATAGCTGTCTTCCTGAGAGACACTGCCAGAGCACGACAAATATAGAGGTAGATGCTTGCAACCAACCATTGGACTGAGATCTTGGTTCTCAATGGAGGAGTTAGAGAAAGTATTAAAGGAGCTGAAGGGTCTTGCAACCCCTAAGAACAACAATACCAACCAGCCAGAGCTCCCTGGGACTAAAGGACTATCCAAAGACTACACACGAACAGAGCCATGGCTCCCGCAGCATATGTAGCAGAGAATGGCTTTGTTGGGCACTAATGGGAGGAGAAGCCCTTGGTCCTTCCAAGGGTGGATTCTGCAGTTCAGTGTAATAGTTTAAAATATATTAAAATTATTCATAATATATATATATATAAACATACGATGATAATCAGTGAAAAACTGTGCCATGAATTTGAAACAGTGTGTCAATGGGCACATACTCAGATTTTTATATGTGGAAAGTAGTATTCATAGTGGTGTAACTATTTTAAAATCTCAAAACTAAACAATAGGTAAGTAAATATATAGGAACCTCAAAATCATGTTCTTTAGAAGGAAAATTAGTTTATTTTCAGAGCCAAGTATATGTTATATTGTGATACATTTTGCCTCAAATAGTACCATCCTATTTGGTGGACAGTATCTTGATCATAGTAATATTTTCTGGAATCTGAGAGGATCATTGTGTATATAAATCATACATGGGAGAAAACATTTTTTTGTTAATTGTAACATAATTGTGTCCCCTGCATTTAGCTTCATGACTCACTGGTGCAAGTTTTTTACTAACATATATCAAGTATAATCATGATTGTATGAAATTCAAGTTGTTTTGTGCAGGATAACAATTTTAATAATAGTTAATTGCTAATTTTAATACTCCTGATTTTAAACTAGCATCCTAGGTATGATGGGATGGAGATATATCGAATCCCCAGTAAGAATATCTGATCTGCCTTCAGAATGTTTCCCTCATTGACATCACCGCTTTGGTAGGGATGGTGGGGTGAAGTAGCAGGATTTACCAACTGATGAAAGACTTGATGAACATAGAATATTTGCTGTGATTATAGTGGCTATCTCTTCTGACATTTCTTCCCTGAAATAAGCAACTGGAATAAATATCACTAAAGAATGTGGGAATTATATGTGAAGCTAAGTCATCATCTCGGGATTCCTACTGAATATATTGAAAATATCTATGAAACAGGCTAATAGGTTCCTGTAAAAAAAAACGTGAAATTAAAGCAATATAAAATCTTTACATGAAAATGAGAAGAAACTGTATTTTAAACTGTTTCCCTCTTTGTGTCACCTCACAATTGAGTGCCCGACAGAGGAGCCTTAATATCAACAGGAGCAACTTTGTATTGGTCACTATTCTTGATTCATTGGAATTAAATTTTGAGATCGATTCAAGATTGTAAATATAAAGTATTCACAAATGTCACTCAAGAAATTCTGTACACTCTATGTTATTAAAATCTTTATTGTCTTTATGTATGATTAATTGCTTTTATTTCAATATGGCAAAAGAGTTTTTAATAAAGTACCCAATGCACACCATATAGTGAAATTTTTCAGGAGCCTCTATGAATATCACATTCATCAGCCTATCATGAATAGGAATATTTTGTACATTTCAAAATGTAGGAGCTACAATTACATAAAATTACTAAGGATAACCAGCATTTTAATTACTTTTATGTTGTCGTAAGTTTTATTTGGGAAAATGTATAAAAATATCTTAAAGGGCCATGTTGAAGGTCAAACTTATCATGTTAGGATAAACTGGAGTGAGAAAGTAGAATTGGCAATTTATCACTCAGCAGACAATTCTCTGAGGTAGTAAGCTTTTTTCAGAGGAGCCAGTACTTCCTGTGACTTACAAGAGTCTACAGGGACATTTTGGGGAATAGAGAGAAGACAAAAAGAAAAATAAAGAACCATACATACACACATGCACACACACACACAAACACACACACACACACACACACACACACACACAGAGAGAGAGAGAGAGAGAGAGAGAGAGAGAGAGAGTCAGAGAGTCAGTAAATAAAGCAATCCAAGCTTGAAAAGTTTTAATTTTTCTCTCACTGCTTATCAATCCCAGAAAAATCTTACATGTACCATAAGCATCACAATATGATTATGTTCTATTTTTCTTTAAATGAATGATTATTTTTAAATGTATACTCCCAAATACCTTTACTTGAAAAACCATTTACATTTTATACATGAAGTTGAAAACAAATTACTCCCAAGAACCCACAATCATTCATAATTAAGCAACTTGTTCTAGATAATGCGAAAGGAAACCACGTAATTTTCTAAGCCATATGTATATATTACTGACAGGTTGCAATTTATGGATAATGAAGAGAGGATCTATTATTTATCTTAAAAAGTAATCTTACATAAATCTTAAAAGAATCACAAAACTAAACTTTTATATAAAATTCTATATATTCAAAGTCATTTCCACTTTGAAACCTCAGCTTTTACATCTACCTACCACCAATGTTTTTATTAAGCCATCTGGATCCTGAGCATAATGAGTACAAGAAAGTAATCATCACCTTGATCATCCGCCCAGTTCTAGAAAGCGAGTCATTTCACATAGCGCTGGTAGGGCTCCCATTGTTCTTGTTGACTGAACACAAAGTATACCCATCTCAACAAAACTAGATGAGATTGATGAAGCTAAGAATTGCATGCTGACAGGAACTGGATATAGATCTCCCCTGAAAGACAAAGCCAGAACATGTCAAATACAGAGGTGAATGCTAGCAACAAACCACTGAAGTGAGAACAGAAGCCTTGTTGGAGGAATTAGAGGTTGGAAGAGCTGAAGGGGCTTGAAACCCCCCATAAGAACAACAATGCCAACCAACCAGAGTTTCCAGGGACACTCAATTGTTCTTAGCCCCTCTCCAACCCTTCTTCCACCCAGTTTCCTCCTTCCATCCACCCAGATGTCTCTTTTATTTCCTTCTCAGTGAGATTCAAGATTCCCAACTTCAGCTCTCTTTGTTAGTTAGATTCTTTAGGTCTTTTGATTATAGCATACTTATCATGTACTTATCATGGTCAATATCTCCTTATAAGTGGTTATATACCATGCTTGTTTTTCTGGGTGTGGGTTACCTTTACTCAAGATAATCTTTTGTAGATCCACCTATCTGCCTGTAATTTTCATCATGTTACTTTTAATAGCTCAGTGTATTTTACTGTGTAAATGTACAATATATTAATTATCCTTTCTTCTTTCAAGGGACATCTATATTGTTTCCATTTCTGGCATTGCAAATATATCTGCTATGACTATGGTTGACCAAGTATCTTTGTGATATGATGAAGTATACTTTGGGCAGGTGGCCAGGAGTCACATAAAATATCTTAGTGTAACTCTAAATAATCAAATAAAAAACCTAGATGACAAGAACTCAAATCTTTGAAGAAAGAAATTAAAGAATAAATGGAAAGATGGGAGGATCTCCTATAGACATGGGTTGGTAGGATTAACATAGAAAAACTGGCCATCTTACTAAAAGCAATCTACAGATTCAATGATATTCTCATCAATATTCCAACACAAATCTTTACAGACCTTTATATAGAAATACAAAAAACCCAGGATTGCTTAAATAATTGTTTACAATAAAAAAACAATTGAAGGTATGACCATCTCTAATTTCAAACTGTACTACAGTGCAATAGTAATAAAAATGCATGATATTGGCATAAAAATTGGCAGGTTGATTAATGAAGTAAAATTGAAAACCCAGAAGTAAGTCTATACACCTGGGAACATTCAATTTTTGACAAAGAAGCCAAAATTATACATTGGAAAATGGAAAGAATTTTCAAAAAAATGGTGTTATACTAATTGGATGTCTGCATGTAGAGGAATGCAGATAGGTCCATATTGATCAGATGGTATAAAATTTAGATCCAAATGATTCAAAGACCTCAACATAAAATCGGGCACACTAAATCTAAAAAAACAGAAATTTGTGAAAAACCTTGAACATATTGACACAGGAAACAACTTTGTGAACATAATAGCAACAGTTAGGCATTAAGACCAATGATTAATAAAAGAAATATCTTGAAAGTGAAAGGCTTCTGTAAGTCAAAGGACAATGTCAAAAGGACAAAACAGTTGACAATAGGATGGGGAGAAAATGTTGATATCTAAAATATATAAAGAAATCAAGATCTTGGACACCAAAAAACCAAATACTCCCATTTAAGTATGGGATTAAACAGAAAATTCTCAATAAAGGCATCTGTATGCTAAAGAAGAACTTAAAGAATGGGTTGATCATGAGATCCCCAGTGGAGGAGTTAGAGAAAGGACTGAAGGAACTGAAAGGGTTTGTTTGCAACCCCACAGGAAGAACAACAATGTCAACAAAACAGACCCCACAGAACTCCCAGGGACTAAATCACCAACCAAAGAATACACATGGAGGGACACAGGGCTCAGCCACAAAAGTAGCAAAGGATGGGCTTGTTAGACATCGATGGGATGTGAAGCCCTTGGTCCTGTGAAGGTTTGATGACCCAGTATAGGGGAATGCCATGACAGGGAAGCAATAGCAGGTGAGTGTTTGGTGAAGCACACTCATAGAAACAGGGGGAGGGAAGATGAGATAGGGGGTTTTCGGAGGGGAAACAAAGAAAGGGGGTAACACTTAAAATGTAAATAAGATACCCAATAAAAAATAAGGCAAAATAAAGAACAAAGAAAGAGAAATATTCAACATCTTTGGTCATCAGGGAAATGCAAATTAAAATGACATGAGATAGTATCTTTAACCTAACAGAATGGCCAAAATTAGAAACTCAAGAAATATCACCTGCTGGTGGGAATATGAAGCAAGGGGAATGACCCTCCATTGCTGTGGCAGTACAAACTTGTATGGTGGAGAGAAACTACATTATATTTAAAAGACCTACATTACATTAAATTGGGTGGGTGCAAAAGAAAGTGGGAATATATGTGGAAGAAACTGGGGAAAGACTACCAATAGAGTAAAATAAATTGTATGAAATTTTCATAGTAAAAGATAATTTAAAAGCACAAAAAATAGGTGCTGTTTTCCTAATATAATAACAAAAACTTAAAAATATAGCAAAATTATCATAGTTTTAATACTTTTAAAATTTTCTCAGCAAATGGACTCCTTTTATACATCTATACCTTGTACTCTACCACTAATATTATTTTCAAGTCATTTTAATGTTGCAAATTTCAAATGTGAATTCAGTGGGTTCTAGTTTTGTTAAAGATGGTAGACATGGTCTTATTCATTCTTCTTAATGTAGACATACAGTTGTCTTTTCAGCATCATTTGTTAAAGATTTTAAGCACCAGTATCCATTGTTCGATATTTTTGTAATGTTATCAAGGCTCTGAAGGCTGGAGATATGGGCAGTCATATTTGGGTTTTCTATTTCATTTCATTGATTTTCATGTGTTTTTTATGTCAGTACCATATTGTTTTTATTGTGAAGTTGAAGTCTGGAATAGCAATCCCCAAAGTATTCTATTTTCTTAGGACATCTTTGTTTGGATATTTGCTTTGGATATCTGGACTTCTTTACTTTCTGTGTTTGTTCTATATGAATTTTCCAATATAAATTATGAATTTTTTTCCAATTTCTATGAATACTGTTATGCATATTTAGATTGACATTGCATTGAATTCTTTAATTCTTTTGTTAGGAAAGAAATTTTTACAACATTATTTCTATTGATCCAGAAACACAGGATTTCTTTCCATTTTTCTAATGTCTTTTTCTTAATGCTTGTCTTCAGGGATTTAGAATTTTTATTGAAGAGGTCTTTCCCTCTTTGGTTAGCTTTCTTTCATTATACTGTACTGTCTTCACTGTTATTGTAAATGCAAATGTGTCCATGACCTTTTTCTCAGTTTGTTTGTTGGTGTTGAACTGCTACAACTGGGAGCTCATAAGACTAAAAAGCTTATGCACAGCTAAGGAAATGATCAGTTGAGTGAAGAAGAAATCGATGAAATGCAAGGGAATCTCTGTCAGCTCTACATCTGACAAAGGAATATTATTGAGAACACACAAAGAACTCAAAAACCAATGTATAAAAGAAGCAAATGAGCAATTGAAAAGTGGCTTGGGATCTAAGCAAAGAGTTGCCAAAAGAAGAAATAAAAATAACCTAGAAATATTCAGAAAACACGTTACTGTTCTTTACAATCAGGAAGATGTATATTAAAACAAGATTGAAATTACATCTCACTCCAGTTAGAATGGCTAAGATCAACAAAAAAGTTGACACCAAATGCTGAATATGTTGTTGAGAAAGTATGACACTCATATACTGTCTTGGGGAATAAAAATTGGTGCAGTCACTTTAAAAACAAGTATGAATAATTATCAAAGAACTAAAAATGAATCTACAATATGAAACAAGGATAATAATCTTTGGAATATGCCCAAATGGCTTGGCATCTTATTCTACAGATACTGGCTTGACCTTGTTCATAACAACTCTATTTACAATAGCCAGGAAATGGAAACAATCTTAATATCTTCAAATAAGTGTGGAATGAAATAGTATAGAATAGTAAAAAATGAAATCATGAACTTTAAGGGTAAATGGATGGACCTTGAAAAGATTATATTAAGTGAAATAAACAGGAGTGAGAAGGAAAAGTACTGCATATTCCTCCTCATCCATGTTTCTTAGCTCCAAGTCTTCAGCTATGAGTCTATATCATACAGTAACCACAGGAAAAAAAACAATGTAAATTGTAAAGGAAGGTAAGTCATTTGAAGAGTATCCTCCCCACAAGAATAATTCACAAGCTTCTGGTCTCTATCTGCACCTGGATTTGATCTTGTGCCACAGCTCTCCAAATCCAAATCCCTCTCAGAGAGTCTATCTTCAAAAAGTGCTAACACACTTGAGAGCTCAGGTGAGACCATCACTTCTACTTAAATACCAGGCCAAAGAGTAACCTGCCAAATTCCTCAGAACACAGGGACCAAGGAAAAGCAAGAGACAGGATACTTCCCGTTTCCATCTGCTGCCTGGTGCTGACCATTTGGCACAGTTCTCCATACCCAAATTCCATGAACAGAGAGGTTGTTTCCCAGGAGTGCTGAAACACAGGCTTACAAGAGGGACCAGCCACAATCAGAGACAGCAAGACTAGTTAACACCAGAGATAACCAGATGACAAGAGGCAAGTGCAAGAACATAGGCAACAGAAAGAAAGGCTTATTGGCATTATCAGAACCCAGTTATCCCACCATCAGGGATCTAAAAATGGAAATAGAAACAATAACAAAATCACAAACGGAGACAACCCTGGAGATAGTAAACCTAGGAAAGAGTTCAGGAGTCATAGATGCAAACAACACCAAGAATACAAGTGATAGAAGAGAGAATCTTACGAGCAGAAGATACCATAGAAAACATTGACACAACCATCAAAGAAAATGCAAAATGCAAAATGCTCCTAACCCAAAGTATCCAGGAAATCCAGGTCAAAATGAGAATACCAAAGCTAAGAATGATAGGTATAGAAGAAAGTGAACATTCTCAACTTCAAGGGCAGAGAAATACCTTCAACAGCAATACAGGAGAAAGTTTCCCTAAACTAAAGAAAGAGAAGCCCATAAGCATACAATAAACCTATAGTACTTCAAATATATTGGAACAGAAAAGAAATTCCTCCTGTCATATAACATTTAAAACTTCAGAAGCATATAACAAAGAAAGAATATTAAAAGCAGAAAGGGAAAAAAGATCCAGTAACTTATAAAGGCAGACCTATAGGAATTCCATGAGATTTCTCATCAGAAACTGTGAAAGCCAGAAGGTCCTAGGCAGATCCCATACAGACACTAAGAAACCACAAATGCTAGCCCAGGCTACTATATCCAAGAACTCTCAATTAACATAGAGGGAGAAACCAAGATATTCCATAACAGAACCCAATTTACACAATATCTTTCAACAAATCAGGCCCTACGAAGAATAATATGGAAAACACCAACACAAGGATGGAAACTATACCCTAGAAAAGCAAGAAAGTAAACTTCTTTCAACAAACCCAAAAGAAAATAGCCACACAAACGTAATTCTACCTCTCACAAGAAAAGAAAAAGAAGCAATCATTACTATTACTAAATATTTCTTCACATCAGAAGACTCAGTTAAAAAGAAAAAGACTAACAAACTGGATGTATAACCAGAACATTTTGCTGCATATAGGAAGCATACCTCAGTTACAAAGACAGACACTTCCTCAGAGTAAAAGGCTGAAAAAATTTAAAAGAAACAAGTTGGATTAGCCATTTCAATATCAAGTAAAATCAACTTTCAACCAAAAGTTATCAAAAAAAGAAAAGGAAGGTGACTTCATATTCATCAAAGGAAAAATCTACAAGGATGATCTCTCAATTCTGAATATCTATGTTCCAAATGCAAGGGCACCTACATTCATGAAAGAAAGTTTACTAAAGCTCAAAGCTCACATGGCAGTACACACAAAAATAAAAAATAGTGGGAGACTTCAACAACCCACTCTCGGCAAAGAACAAATCATGGAAACAGAAACTAAACAGAGACTCAGTGAAACTAACAGAAGTTATAAAACAAATGGGTTTAAGAGATATCTATACAATATTTTATCAAAAAAATATACCTTTTTCTTAGCACCTCATGGTACCTGCTCCAAATTTGAGGACATAATTGGTCAAAAAACCAGCCTCAACAGATATAAGAATATTGAAATAATCCCATGCATCCTGTCAGATCATCACAGACTAAGGCTTGTCTTCAATTAAAAAAAAATAACAGAAAGCCCACGTACACATGGAAGCTGAACAGCAATCTATTCAATGATAACTTGGTCAAGAAAGAAACTAAAGACTTTTTTAGAATGTAATGAAAATAAAGGCACAACATTCCCAAATTTATGGGGTAAAATGAAAGCAGCGCTAAGAGAAAAATATCTGTAAGTCTTAGTGCCTCCAATAAGAAGTTGGGGAGAGCAACACCTGAAAGCTCTAGAACAAAAAGAAGCAAATTCACCCAACAGTAGAAAACTGCCAAAAAGAATCAAACTCAGGGCTGAAATAAACAAAGTAGAAACAAAAAAGGTCTATACAAAGGATAAAACAAGTCAGGAGCTGGTTCTTTGAAAAAAATCAACAAGATAAATAAACTCTTAGCTAGACATACCGAAGGCTACTGAGACCGTATCCAAATTAAGAAATATCCAATTTAATATAAATGGGAGAGGAAGCAACAATGATCAAGGAAAATTTTTTCATATATACAGTGGTCAAATAACAAGATAATAAGAAATAGAACCAATCACTAAAAATCTCCCAAACAAAGAAAGCCCAGAATCAGATGGTTTAGTGTAGAATTCTATCAGACGTTAAAAAACTAATACCAATGCTTTTAAATATATTCCACAAAATAGAAGCAGAAGAAACACTACCTTATGTGTTCTATGAAACCACAGTTATGCTGCTACCAATATGACACAAAGACCCAAACGAAGAACATCAGACCAATTTTCCATATGAATATCAATGCAAAAATACTAAATAAAACTGTATCAAACTGAATCCAAGGAAACATCAAAATGATCATCCATCACGCTCAAATAGGCTTCATCCCATTGATGCAATATTTCAATATACGGAAGTCCATCAGTGTAATCTACCACATAAACAAACTAAAAAAATATGTCACATTATCATTTTGTTAAATGCTGAAAAGGCATTTGACAAAACTCAACATCTCTTCATGGTAAAAGTCTTGGAAAGATTAGAACTTCAAGGCCCATACCTAAACATATTAAAAGCAATGCACAGCAAACCAGTAGCCAACATCAAACTAAATGGAGATTAACTTGAAGGAATCCCACTAAAATCAGGGACTAGACAAGTCTGCCCATTCACTCTCTATCTATTAAATAAAGTAGTTGAAATTCTAGCTAAAGCAATTACATAACAAAAGGAGGACAAAGGAATAGAACCTGGAAAGGAAGAAATCAAAATATCATTATTTGCTTATGATATGATAGTGTATTAAGTGGCCACAAAAATTCCACCGAAGAATTCCTACTATAATAAACAGCTTCAGCAAAGGGGCTGGATATAAAATTAACTTAAACAAATCAGTACCCTCCCCTACTCATAGAAGCCTGAGAATGAAATTAAGGAATTGAAACCTTTCACAGTAGTCACAAGTAGTATAACAAATCTTGAAGTGACTCTAATCAAACATGTGAAAGATCTGTATAACAAAACTTCAACTGTCTAAGGAAAGAAATCAAAGAAGACCTCAAAAGATAGAAATATCTCCCATGCTCATGAATTCGCAGGATTAATATAGAAAAACTGGCCATCTTGCAGAAAGCAATATACTGATTCAATGCATTCCCCATCAAATTTCCAATTCAATTCTTCATAGAGTTAGAAAGAGCAATTTGCAAGTACATTTGAAATAAGAAAAGAAAAAGCCTAGGATAGTGAATAAAACTCTCAACAATAAAAGTACTTCTGGGGGAATCACCATTCCTGACTTCAAGCTATACTACAAAACAATAGTGATAAAAACTGCTTGGTATTCATTTATAGATAGACAGGTTCAATGAAATAGAACTGAAGACCCAGAAGTGAACCCACACACCTATGATCACTTAATCTTTGACAAAGGAGCTAAAGACATCCAGTGGGAAAAAAAAAGACAGTATTTTCAACAAATGGTGCAGGTTCAACTGGCAGTCACCATGTGGGAGAATGAAAATTGATCCATTCTTTTCTCCCTGTACAAAGCTCAAATCCAAGTAGATCAAGGACCTCCACATAAAACCAGATATACTCAAACTAATAGAAGAAAAAGTGGAGAAGAGCCTTAATCACATGGGCACTGGGGAATACTTCCTGAGCAAATTACCAATGGCTTATGCTCTAAGATCAAGAATTGACAAATGCTTCTGCAAAACAAAATATTGTCAATAGTAAAAAATGGCAAAAAACACATTGGGAAATATCTTTACCAATCCTACTTCTGGTAGAGGGCTAATATCCAATACATACAAATAACTCAAGTAGTTAGACTCCAGAGATCAAATAATCCCATTAAATATCAAGGAACAAAGCTAAATAGAGAATTCTCAACTGACAAAATTTGAATGGCCAACAAGCACCTAAAGAAATGTTCAATATCCTTAGTCATCAGTGAAATGCAAATAAAAACAACCCTGAAATTCCAATTCACACTAGTCAGAATCCTATGATCAAAACCTCAGTGAAAGCAGATGTTGGCATGGGTGTGGCGAAAGAGGAACACTCTTCCATTGTTAGTGGGACTGCAAGCTGGTACAACCACTCTAGAAAGAAGTTCCTCAGAAAATTGAACATTTCTAACTGAGGAACCAGCCATACCACTCTTGGGCACATACCCAAAATATGCTCCAACATATAACAAGGACATAGTCCATTATGTTCATACCAGTAATATTTATAATAGTCAAAAACTGGAAACAACCCAGATGTCCCTAAACAGAAAAATGGATATAGAAAATGTGGTACATTTATACAGTAGACTACTACTAGCTATTAAAAACAAGGACTTCATGAAATTCGCAGGCAAAAGGCTGGATCTAGAAATTATCATTCTGAGTGAAGTTACTCAGTCACAAAAAACACATATGTTATGTACTCACTGATAAATGAATATTAGGCAAAAAGCTTGGAATATGCACAATACAACTCAAGAACCACATGAAGCTCGAGGGGAAGGAAGAGTAAAGAGTGGGTTATTCAGTCCTACTTAAACGGGGGAACAAAATAATTAAGATATGTAGAGGGTAGAAGGACTTGGAAGGATGAGAGGAGAACCAGGGTAAAAGGGGGCAGAACTAAGTATGGGAGGAGACAGAGGAGGAGTCAAGAAATTAAATGGTGGCTTGTAGCAATAAAGGATGTGGAACTGGAGATAGCATCCAGAAAGTCCCACATACCAGATAAAGCAAGATCCTCAAAGGGCTCCATGGGAAAGATATTAGCTGAAATACCCCACAAAGGGGATGGAGAACCTGCCAAAAACATATCCCGATGTTAGGCATGGCCCCCTGTTAAGGTCCTCCAATAGATATCAAAAAATTTTAACCCAGAATTGCTCCTGTCTAAAGAAATACAGGAACAAAGAATGGAGCAGAGACTGAAGAAAAGGACATCCAGAGACTGCCCCACCTGAGTATCTATCCCACATGCAGACACCAAACCCAGACACTCTTGCTGATGCCAAGTGGTGGCTGACTGAAGTCTTATACAGCTGTCTTCTGAGAGGCATTTCCAGATCCTGCCCAATACAGATGTGGATCTCAAAGCCAACCATTGAACTGGACACAGGGACCCCAGTGGGGGAGTTAGGGGAAGGACTGAAGGAGCTGATGGAGACTTATCTGGCATCAATGGGATGGAAGGCCCTTGTTCTTGTGAAGGTTTGCCCCAGTGAAGAGGAATGGTAGGGCAGTAAGGAGGGAAAGGGTGGGTATGGACGCACGCTTATAGAAGCAAGGTAAGGGTGAATGGGCTAGGGGTTTTGAAGAGGGGAAACTAGGAAAGGGGAAAATACTTGAAATGTAATACATAAAATACCCAACAAAAATAAAATGTAAAAAGAGAACAAAAAATAAATAAATAGTACATTCAATTAAAAAAACCAGAAAAGATAAACCCAAGGGATGCTCCAAAATATAAGGACACATGTTCATACAAGCCCTATTTATAATAGCCAGAAACTGGAAAGAAGCCAGATGTCCTTCAACAGAGGAATGGATACAGAAAATGTGGTACATCTACACAATGGAGCACTACTCAGCTATCAAAAACAATCATTTCATGAAATCCATGGGCAAATGGATGAACTAGAAAATATCATCCTGAATGAGGTAATCCAATAAGAAAACACACACACACACACACACACACACACACACACACACACACACACACACACACAGTATGCATGCACTGATAAATGGATATTAGCCCAAAAGTGCGAAATTAACCAAAATTCAATCCAAAGACCACGTAAAGCTCAAGAAGGACGACCAAAGTGTGGATGCTTCAGTGCTTCTTAAAAGGGAGAACAAAAATATTAATAGGAGGAAATACAGAGACACGGTTTGTTGCAGAGACTGAAGGAAAGGCCATTTGGAGCCTGCCCCACCTGGCGATCCAGCCCATACACATACAGCCTACAAACCCAGATAATATTTCTGATGCCAAAAAGTGCATGCCAACAGGAGTCTAATATAGCTGTCTCCTGAGAGGCTCTGCCAGAGCATGACAAATACAGAGGCAATTACTAGCAGCAAACCATTGAACTGAGAACTGAGTCCCCATTGGAGGAGTTAGGGAAAGGATTGAAGGAGCTGAAGAAGCTTGCAACCCCATAAGAACAACAATACCCACCAAGCAGAGCTCCCAAGAACTAAACCACTACTCAAAGTCTATATATAAACATAGCAAGTATATACATGGCACCATCTGCATATCTAGCAGAGGATGGCTTCGTTGGGCACTAATGGGCTGAGAAGACCTTGGCCCTGCCAAGGCTCAAACCCATATTGTAGGGGAATGTCAGGGCCAGGAGGCAGGAAGGGATGGGTGGTTGAGAGGGAACAACCTCATAAAAGAAGGCAGGGGGAGGATGAGATAAGGGATTTATGGATGTGAAACTAGGAAAGTTGATAACATTCAAAATGTAAATATAAGAAATAAAACAATAGGATTAAGGACAAACTTGATTCCCAAAAGTTTAAAAATAGTACAAGATGGGATGTTTATAAAAATCAATTTTTTAATCAATAAACATGAGGAAAAAGAAGAAAGTAAAATGAAACATAGACAAAAACTCATATATCAGGAATGTGAAACCTTTTAAATGGTTTGTCAAAGTAGTCTAACTGACTCTCAAAATAACAGATCATTAATGTCATTATTGATTCCTTCTCAGAGTTGAAAATAAGCCACTATTGCTATAGTCATTGCACTCTTAAGACATAACATTTGGATGATTCAAGGTAGATCTGACCTGGAAACCTCTTTCCTATGGTCCACCTTTCATGGTTTCAGAAACTACCAGGCAAGTTAGCAAGGAAAGGAAACAATTAATCCATCATAACCAGCTATACCACCTCTGAACAGGACAATGTCTATCATGGCATGATATCCATAAAGGTAATAAGTAACATTCATGTTAGTGGTAATCAGTAGCTGTCTAAGTGGACCCAAGACCCAGTCATCAGTAGGGAAATCATGCCTGGTTCTGGAAATACATTGAGCTACCTAGGGCTAGTGAGATCATAAAATTTAGAAAAGAATTTACTGACACAACTTCACTAGACCCACATAATTCCTTACTATGTTCTAAATATTATCCTTAGACCTACAGTTAAGTATGCCTGCCACTCATTCTCTATACAGCACTGGAAACAATCAGAAAAACCGAGAATGGGTCACAGTGCAAAGAATAAGACTATGGGCAGCCCATCCCCAATGGATACAGATCACTGCTACAGCACCTGCCCAGAGAACATCCCAGAAGTGGGGATGGAAAGAGAGTAAGAGCCAGAATATCACTAAGTCTGGTGTGAAATAGCCTCAGAGAAATAACACTATAAACAAGACCAAAAATAGCAAGATCCATAAACATGTTGATGTGGAAGAGGAAAACTTACAGCCCCATCCTTATGCCAAGAAATAAGGGCAGCTAATAACTGCAGAGAGAAGGAAAACCAGCCTCTCCCAGGCCTGAGACCCTTATTGAATTTCTAATTCAGAGTTGTCAGTCCTTTAGTCATACATACACAAATGATAAAAATGGACTCAGTGTGTTGTATTTAAATACATTGGTGCATACATTACACATATGTATATGTAGTAATAATAATCAAAGAAAAAGAATCTATCAGCTTGAGATTAGATGGCAAAGGAAAGGTCTAAGGGAAGGTAGCTAATGAAGAGAGAAAGTAATATAATTCTAATTCAATTCAAAGTATATAAAAACCTAAAAATCAGTGACAAAGGATCTGTAATCAATCAAAAAAGAACAAATCATAAAACTAGATGATTAGCAGCAAAACTGATCTTTACATAAACATGATCAATTTCATTCATAATGAAAGAACATGAACACTAAAATGTTGTTTACTAGCCAAACGGACAAAATACAAAATGACACCACAGCAGTGAGAATGTAAGTTGGCACTACTTAAATGAAATACCTTTATAAGAAGTACTAATTAAAATGCATGAAATCCAAAATAGTATAATGATATAATTACTGTATATTATATATACCCACTGTTCTCCTGTTTACATCAGAAGACTGAAACGACACCATAGTACAGAAGGGCCCAGGTACAAATGTAATCCTCTCCCATGTGGGTGGGGTCTGCTATTGAGGGTTTAACAGTGAAAAAAATAACTATTCTGATAACTTATCTAAGACTGAAAGATGGATCCATGGATAAAGACACTCACAGTGCAAATATGGTGACCTGGATTTGAATCCTAGAGCTCATGTAAGTGACCAATGATGGAATTAACTTTACACAGTTCCTATGGCTTCTCTTTGTGTGCCATGCTTGCCCACGCACATCATACACACCATAATCCTTGTCATAATCAAAATAATAAAATGCAGTATATACTGGATATAAAGAAAATCTTCATATTATCGCTCAATAAGCAATGCATCTGAATGACTGTCTTCAGGTATCCATCATGCAAGGCATTACATTTAAAGTAAATGGGAGGAAGAGTTTGGATCACATGGGAAGTGCTGTAAGGATGAAAGTCCTCTAGCACCTGCAGGTTTTTGTGCCTGGAGAGTTGGAAAGAGATCCTGGAGCCAGCCCTGGTGGATCATGGACCCATATCTTGAGGGGCAGCTGTACTCAACTGCTAGAGATAAGGGTTTGTTGACATTGACAGACTCATGCAGAATTACTGTCTCTACACATTGCAAAAGGAAAACAAGAAAGGATAGGAGTGTGATGTGATTTTTCTCTTATTCTGAAAAGGAAAATAGAAAGTGAAAAAATGTTCACCACAAAGGCTTAAGAGTGAACCCAGATGTCCTTCAACAGAAGAATGGATACAGAAAAAGTGGTACATCTACACAATGGAGTATTACTCAGCTATCAAAAACAATGACTTTATGAAATTCATAGGCAAATGGATGGAACTGGAAAATATACTGAGGGAGGTAACCCAATCGCAGAAAAACACACACAGTATGCACTCATTGACATGTGGAAATTAGCCCAAATGCTCGAATTACCCTAGATGCACAGAACGCATGAAACTCAAGGATGACCAAAATGCGAATGCTTCACTCCTTCTTTAAAAGGGGAAGAAGAATACCCTTGGGAGGGAATAGGGAGGCAAAGTTTAGAACAGAGGCAGAAGGAACACCCATTCAGAGCCTGCCCCACTTGTGGCCCATACATATACAGCCACCAAACTAGATAAGATGGATGAAGCAAAGAAGTGCAGGCCGACAGGAACCGGATGTAGATTTCTCCTGAGAGACACAGCCAGAATACAGCAAATACATAGGCAAATGTCAGCAACGAACCACTGAACTGAGAACGGGGCACCCGTTGAAGGAATCAGAGAAAGGACTGAAAGAGCTTGAAGGGATCGAGACCCCATATGAACAACAATGCCAAGCAACCAGAGCTTCCAGGGACTAAGCCACTACCCAAAGACTATACATGGACTGACCTTGGGCTCCAACCTCATAGCTAGCAATGAATAGCCTAGTAGGAGCACCAGTGGACGGGGAAGCCCTTGATCCTGCCAAGATTGAACCCAGAGTGAACATGATTGTTGTTGGGGAGGGCGGTAATGGGGGGAGGATAGAGAGGGGAACACCCATAGAGAAGAAGAGGGGTTATGGGGATGTTGGCCTGGAAACCCGGAAGGGAAATAATAATCAAAATGTAAATTAGAAATACTCAATTTAATAAAGATGAACAAAATTATTCTAAGATATGTACCAAATAAAATATCACATAGTGCTACAAATGACATAAATAGGAGATTCATCACATTGTTTTGTATGGTTTTAGTCTAATGAAAATTAGATATTTCTATAGGTAATCAAAATAATATAGTCAACACTTGTGATAACTAGGATTTTATTTTTATCCAAGACCAAAATACCAGCAATAAATGAATTGTGACATGAAAGTTTGTCACCCAAGAAAAGACAATGTTAAGATAAGTAACATGGTAGGAGCAAAGCTAAGTACTAGTATGCAAATATCAACCCTCAAAGTGGTTAATGAAGTCTAAAGAAAGAGAAGAAATATAGTCTTTAATAGAGTTTAATTCATTTGACAGTGAAATATGTATAGACAACTCTAGGGACACTATGGAAATATAACATTATAGTGCGGCAAAGAGGAAAAAAGTAGTGTGTGTAGGGTATGAAATGTAAAAGAAAGTAAGGAAAGGGCCTGGAACATACCAGTGTCTCTGAAATAGTGCAGGTGGAAAATTGTGTTAGTGTGTTTGTACGTGTGTGTGTGTGTGTGTGTGTGTGTGTGTGTGTGTGTGTGTGTGTAGGTGGATGGATGTTTTCACAGAAAATATAAAAATATGGAAGTGGTTATATTTATCTCCCTCAAGGACTAGATATTGGTTGGAACATGTTACATACTCAATTTATGCAAGCTATATGTTGACTATCTCTGTTTAAATGGTTATGCTTAATTAATATTTAAAAAGAAATTAAATAATTTGAAAAGGTAGCAAATACCATTGTATTTCCAGCTTTCATGAGGTACAGGTTGACTTTCAGAACATAACAATAAGCATAGAGGTTCTTTCACATGAAATAGGAATTGGGATATCTGTGTGTAAAACTAAAATTCTGAGATCTACCTAGAATATTCTGTTGGCATCCCCGCCTTGGGCTATTGCTTCTATGTTCAAACTGTATGTCATCTCTGTGACAACATGAGAAGTTTGGTATATTCAGTAAGACGGCATATTATTTCCCTGTCTCTCTTCTCTTCAGGCCATCATTTCTATATTCATTATATTAATTCATTACATTAATTCAGTATGGAATTATACTTTTTATGCCCTTGTAAGATAAAGGTTTCTCATATTGGTGGAATGTAATTGTAAATTTAAAAACATAAAATAAAAAGAAGTCAGCTTAACTATCATGCCTGAGAAAGATGTCATGCATATTTTCCTTTGTACAGTAGATGTCGCCCTAAAATTGTAGATGCTGGATACAAATCGCTCTTAGCCTCAAAAAATGTATATTCTGCATATCATTTCAACCTAAGTGAGAAAATAGTTCTAACTGGAAAGTGGTCTTTTCATTTGGTTTGTGTCTCATGGGTTCATTTACCTTTTAATGACAAATATTGAAGTACCTGAAAAAGACAATTGATTTCTATTCATTTTAGGTATCCTACTATTTCCTTTCACACCTTAACAATTCCATTTTGTAAAACAAGAAAAAACAAAAACAAAATACAAAACTAAGAAAAAAGCAATAACAATATTAGCGCCATAAACAAACAAAATATGGTAGGCAAGAGCTGAAAAACCCTACATGATTCTTTATCGGTTAATGGGCTAATTTTTGTAAACAAGATTCTTTTATTAAAAGATACCAAGTTGCCCTTGGTTCCAAATAATCATGCTTTTCTGTTTAACAGGGGAAAAGGACTCTTCATACACTATCAATAATTTCAACATCACTGTGCTCGAACATTACTGTTTAACTGTTAAGTAAGGGCTTCTGGGAGCTGCCTCCCAGCAGGAGACAGGGAAACAGAATTGGAGGGTTCACAGCCTGTTCCAGATTATGAAGGCTGATTTATTCCACTCACCTACGTTGTCAATACATGCTCTAAAGAAGTCAAACTGGCTCACCACAACCCAAATGCCTTACAGGGAAAATTCATCTGTGTTCAAATTAGAAAGCCCACATAAACTTACATGGTGGAACTATTCACAGTTCTTACTGGAGCACAGTAAATGTACTGCTGAAAAGCCTGTGGGATCCATGTAAATATGACAAATTCATGATATGGTCCTGATTGGGTATCTTACATGTAGGCATTTATTAACGTTATGTGCATCCAGGCATAAATTATCAGAAATATTTAGTCGCCAGGTCTTCAGGTTTGGACACGGGTCTAATGGACTCAGAATTTTATCAAAGCCACAAAAACATCTGCAGATGACTCACTTTGCAACCAGTGCCACTTATGTAGTTCTCTTCACACATAGCCATAGAGGTTGAACACAGTGGGAGAGAAGTATTGTTTGAGTTTCTCCCTTCTAAGAATTTGCAGATATTTTCAAGTAAGAAATTCAGCACTGTGTAAACTACCTAGAGCTCTGCAACTCTTCTTTCTCTTCCTCCCTCCCTCCTTCCCTTCTTCCCTCCTTCTATCTTTCTTACTTCCCTTACTTTATTCCTTCCTTGCTTCCTTCCTTCATTCCTGAATATAAAACACTGTTACTTGGGTAAAACCTCCTGTCAGATTTCAGTTGTCTGAATTGACTGTTGATCAAATATCTTTAATAATTAAAATGTGTTGTTTTAACCATAAATTACAATGCAAATTTGGCTCAAAGAATACATCCTATGTTAAAATTTCTACATTTCATTAGAAATCTAAACAATTAATAATTAGACAGCATTATAAAAATTTAATTTTTAATCCTCCTTTCTATAGCCTTTGGAGGGGGCTAAAAGCTGTAGAGAAGGAAATAAAGAAGAAATTGATCAGATTTCATCAAGAATTAGAAAAATTAAACATGTGAAAAGTGTTTCTATCCGAGGGTTTTTTCTTTTTTCATATTCTCTTCAGAGCTATAGTTTTCAGAAAGTTGTTTTCATTTAATATTTCCTACATGATGTTCTAGAATCCTTATAAATAATTTTAATTAATTTCTGCTGATACAGTATCTATTTATATATTATATTTAATCATTTCTCTTTGCTAAGTAGTTATGGTATTGTGCTATGATAAATAAATCCACAATGACTATAAGCACTCATTTCTTTTAATAATCCTTAGTAAAACGTACTTAAGTGTCATTACTGTATTAGATGTAAGAATAATTACTTGTTGGGATACATGGCAAAATTTTTTTTCAAAAATTATCAATTTTCACATTAGTGGCATAGTTTTTCTTGTTTTGTATACTATAAACATTCTTTTAATATTTGATTAATAAAGAAATTACCAATTAATTACCAGGTCTTTAATTTTATTTTTCTACTGATTTTAATTATGAATTCTTACATCTTATTTTGAATATTATTTGTTTTCATGAATACATTTTATTATCTTGCTTTCTCTGAAAAGGTATACATATTATTTTTTCTCAGATATTTAAATTTTTTAATTTATTTTTATTGGGTATTTTATCAACATTTCACATATTATCCCCTTTCGCAGTTTCCCCTCCAGAAACACTCTTTCCCATCGTCTCTCTCTCCCTGCTTCTATGAAGGTGTTTCCCCAACCCACTCAACTCCCCACCCTGGCATTCTCCTACAGTGGAGTATCAAACCTTCACAGAGACAAGGGCTTTTCCTCTCAAGATAACCAACAGGGCCATCCTCTGCTACATAGGTAGTTAAGGCCATGGGTCTTTCCATGTGGTTTATAGTTTTTGGTTGATAGTTTATTCCCTGGGAGTTCTGGGGAGGTCTGGTTGATGGTATTGTTGTTCTTCCGATGGGGGTGCAAAGCCCTTCAATTCCTTCAGTTGTTTCTCTAACTCCTCCATAGGAACTATGTTCTTAATACAATAATCAGCTGCTAGCAACTTCCTCTGTATTTGTCAGGAGATAACTATATCAGGCAATATTCAGCAAGCACTTCTTTGCACCAGCAATAATGTCTGTGTTCGGTGTCTGCATATGGGATGAATCCCCAGGTAGGGCAATCCCTGGCTGGCCTTTCATTAAGTATATGCTCCACAATTTGTCTCTATATTTCCTCGCGTGAGTATTTTGTTACCTCTTCTAAGAAGGACTGAAACATCCACACTTTGGTCTTCCTTCTTCTTGAGTTTTAAGTGGTCTGTGAATTGAATCTTTGGTATTAGAAGCTTTTGAGGGTAATATCCACTTATCAATGAATGCATTCCATGTGTGTTTTTGGTGACTGATTGGGTTACCTCACTCAGGATGATACTTTCTATGTCCATCTATGTGCCTAAGAATTTCTTGAAGTCATTATTTTAATAGCTGAGTAATACAGTATAGTGTAAATGTACCCCATTTTTCTGTATCCATTCCTCTGCTGAAGGACATCTGGATTCTTTACAGCTTCTGATTCTATAAATAAGAATGCTATAAACATAGTGAAGCATGTGTCCTTGTTATATGTTGGAGCATCTTTTGGGTATAAGGCCAGTAGTGTTAAAGCTGGGTCCTCAGGAAATACTATGTCTAAGTTGGGAATACTGTGTCTAAGTTTCTGAGGAAACAGCAAACAGATTTCCAGAGTGGGTATACCAGATTGTAATCCCACTAGCAATGGAGTAGTGTTCCTTTTTCTCCACATCCTTGCCAGCATTGGCTATCACCTGAGTTTTTATATTAGACATTCTGACTAGTGTGAGGTGGATTCTCAGGGTTGTTTTGATTTGCATTTACCTGATGACTAAGGATGTTGAACATTTCTTTAGGCACTTGTCAGTCCTTTGATATTCCTCATTGAGAATGCTTTGTTTAGCTCTGTACTCCACTTTTAAATAAGATTACTTGGTTCTCTAGAGTCTAACATCTTGAGTTCTTTGTTTATAATGGATATTCGCCATTTATCAGATGTAGGATTGGTAGCAATCTTTTCCCACTATCTCCTCTATAGTTTCAATTTATCTGCATTTCTGTGGAGGCCTAAATCCACTTGGACTTGAGCTTGGTACAAGGAAATAAGAATTGATCTATTTGCATTCTTCTACATGGTGACTACCAGCTGAAAATGTTATCTTTTTTCCACTGAATGGTCTTACCTCCTTTGTCAAAGATCAAGTGTTCATAAGTGGGACTTCAATTCTACTCCATTGATCTACCTGCCTGTCTCTTTACCAATACCATACCGTTTTCATCACTATTGCTCTGTAATATAGTTTGAGGTCAGGAATGGTGATTCCCCCAGAAGTTCTTTTATTGTTGAGAACAGTTTTAACTATCCTGGGTTTTGTTGTTATTTCAAATGGATTTGCAAATTGCTCTTTCTAACTCTATGAAGAATTTGTATACCTTTGACCTATTGTTGTGTGATTGCTCTAGCTAGGACTTCAAGTACTATATTGAATAAGTAGGGAGAGAGTGGGCAGCCTTGTCTAGTCTCTGATTTTAGTGGGATTGCTTCAAGTTTCTCTCCATTTACTTTGATGTTGACTACTGGTTTGCAGTATATTGTTTTTACTATGTTTAGGTATGAGCCTCGAATTCCTGTTCTTTCCAAGACTTTTACTAGGAAGGGGTGTTGAATTTTGTAAAATGTTTCTCAGAACCTACAGACACAAATTGTGAAGCAGGGACTGCAGGAGAAGTGGTGCAGAGACTGCCACAAAGAGAACCATCACTACTGGGGAGTGAGAACAGGTTCCTCCGTAGTGGAAGTTAGAGAAAGGACTGAGGTAGCTGAGGGGGGGTTTGCAACCCCATAGGAAGAATAACAATATCAACCAACCAGATACCCCAGAGCTCCCAGGGACTAAACTACCAACCAAAGAGTACACATGGAACAAATTATGACTCCAGCTTTGTGTATGTAGCAGAGAATGTGCCTTGTATGAATGGAAAGAAAAGGCATTGATCCTGTGAAAGCTCAATGCTCCAGTGTAGGGGAATGCCAGAGCATGGAGGCAGGAGAAAGTACATGGGTAGAGGAGCACCCTCATGGAGGCAGGGGTGTGGAGATGAGATGGAGGATTTTTGGAGGGGAAGCCAGGAAAGGGTACAACATTTGAAATGTAAATAAAGAAAACATACAATAAACAAAGAAACAGAAAAAAATTTGAGAGAGCAAAAAAAACCATATAAGAATTATAGGAAAATACAAATACACAGTTGAAGGAATTGAACAAAGCCATCCAAGATTTAAAAATGGAAATAGAAACAATAAAGAAAACACAAATGGAGACAACCCTGGAGATTAAAAACCTAGGAAAGAGATCAGGAGTCATAGATGTAAATATAACCAACAGAATATAAGAGATAGAAAAGAGAATCTCAGTGGCAGTAGATACCATAGAAAACATTGACAGAGCAATCAAGGAAAATGCAAGATGCAAAAATTCCTAATCCCAAACATACAGGAAATCCAGGACACAATGAGAAGAATAAACCTAAGGATCATAGGTATAGAAGAGAATAAAGATTCCCAACTTAATGGGACAGTAAATATCTTCAACAAAATTATAGACGAAAATTCCCTAACCTAAATAAAGAGATGCCCATGAACATACAAAAAGCTTACAAAACTTCAAATAGACTGTACCAGAAAAGAAACTCCTTCATCGTATAATAATCAAAATAACAAGAGAGTGAGAGAAAGAGAGAGAGAGAGAGAGAGAGAGAGAGAGAGAGAGAGAGAGAGAACATTACTTAATGGCTTCTGTTTTAGCTCCTGTCTTTGCTTCCCTCAAGGATGGGCTGTAAGCTATAAGCATAAAACCAACCAAACAACAAAACAAAACAATCTATTTCCTCCCTAAAGCTTTTATTTTTTAATCTTTGTGGTTATTACAGAAATAAAAAGCAAATTACACACCTAATTAATACCAGTGTTTTGGTTCACAAAATAAACTCTTTTTCTTTCCATTTTTTCTTCTCATTGAAACAACTTTTGCTTATCTGTTCTTTTCATGCGGCTTTATTTTTTTAACTTTAGTTCTATTGGATATTTTATTTATTTACACTTCAAATGTTATCCCCCTTGCCCTCTACCTCCCCCTGGTTCTAAGAAGATGCTCCCCCTCCCACCCACCCACTCCCACCTCAATACTCTGCCATTCCCTTACACTGGGGAAATGACCCTTCATAGGATCAAGAGATTCTCCACCTATTGATGCCAAACAATGGCATCCTCTGCTACATATGGAACTGGAGCCATGAACACCTCCTTGTGTACTCTTTGGTTGGTGGTTTAGCACTCAGAAGCTCTGGGGGCCTCTTGTTGGTTGATATTGTTATTTTTCCTATGTGGTTGCAATCACTTTCAGCTCCATCAGTCCTTTCTCTAACTCCTTCTTCGGGGTTCCCATGCTCAGTCCGATAGTTAGCTGTAAGCATCATCACCTGTATCAGTATATATGGCATATTAGCCCTCTATCAGATATAGGATTAGTAAAGACCTTTTCAAAGTCTTTGGTTGCCATTTTGTTCTATTGAGAGTGTTCTTTGTTGTACAGAAGCTTTTCAATTTTATGAGGTTTCATTTGTTGATTTTTGATCTTAGAGCATAAGCCATTGGTGTTCTGTTCAGGACATTTTGTCCTGTGCCTATGTGTTCCAGGTTCTTCCCCACTTTCTCCACTATTAATATGAGTGTATCTGGTTTTATAATGAGGTCTTTGATCCACTTGGACTTAAGCTTTGTACAGGGCAATAAGGATGGGCTGATTTGCATTCCTCTACATACTGACCTCCAGTAGGACCAGTACCATTTGTTGAATATGCTATCTTTTTCTATTGAATAGTTTTAGCTCCTTTGGCAAAGATCAAGTGACCACAGATGTGTAAGTCCTTTTCTGGGTCTTCTGTTCTATTCCACTGATTTACCTGCCTGACTCTGTACCAATGCAAAGCAGTTTTTAATCATGATTATTCTGTAATACAGACTGAGGTCAGGAATTGTAATTCCCCCTGAAGTTCTTTTATTGTAGAGAATAGTTTTTGCTATCCTGGTTCTTTGGTATTCCAAATGAATTTGCCAATTATTCTTTCTAACTCTATGAAGAATTGAGTTGAAATTTTGTTGGGGATTGCATTGATTTTGTTGATGTCTTTCAGCAAGATGTCCATTTTCACCCTATTAATCCTGCCTATCCATGAGCATGGAAGCTATTTCCATCTTCTGAGATCTTCTTCGATTTCTTTCCTCAGAAATTTAAAGTTCTTGTCATCCAGATCTTTCACTTATTTGTTAGTGTCACACCAAGACACTTTATATTCTTTGTGACTATTGTGAAGCATGTAGATTCCCTAATTTCTTTCTTAGCCTGTTTATTCTTTGAGTAGAGGGAGGGTGGATACTGATTTGTTTGAGTTAATTTTATTTTACTTGTATTTTTTTACTGAATATTTTTATTTACATTTCAAATGTTATTCCCTTTCCAGTTTTCCTGGTCATCAGCACCCCTATCCCATCCATCCCCTTCCCCTTCTTCTATAAGTCTGTTCCCTTTCCCAAACCACCCCTATTCTGTCTTTCCCACCCTGACATTTCCCTACACTGAGTGGGGGTGGCGGTGGTTCCAACTTTGTCAGGACCAAGGCCTTCTCCTCCCATTGATGCCAAACAAGGTCATCCTCTGCTACATATGTAGCTGGAGCCATGGGTCTGTCCATGTGTAGTCTTTCTGTAGTGGTTTAATCTCTGGGAAGTCTCGTTGGTTGTTATTGTTCTTATGGGGTACAAGCCCCCTCAGCTCCTTTGTGCCTCTCTCTAATTCCCCCAGTAAGCCATTTTATATCCAGCCACTTTGCTGAAGTTGTTTATCAGCTGTAGGAATTCTCTGGTGGAATTTTGGGGGTCACTTAAGTATACTATCATATAGCTAGGACCTTTAGTAGTATATTGAATATGTATGGAGAAAGTGGGTAGGCTTGTCTAGTCCCCGATTTTAGTGGGATTGCTTCAAGTTTCTCTCCATTTAGTTTGATGTTAGCTACTGGTTTGATGTTAGCTACCTAAACATAGTGTTACTATGTTTAGGTATGGGCCTTGGATTTCTTGTCTTTCAAAGACTTTTATCATTAAGGGGTGTTGAATTCTTTCAAATGTTTTCTTAGCATCTAATTAGATGATCATGTGGTGTTTTTCCTTTCTGATTATTTATATAGTGGATTAGGATGATGGATGTCTGTATACTGAACAATCCTTGCACCCCTGGGATGAAGCCTATTTCATCATGGTGAATGATCATTTTGATGTATTCTTGGATTTGGTTTGGAAGAATTTGATTAAGTATTTTTTGCATCGATATTCATAAGAGGAATTAGTCTGAAGTTCTATTTCTTTGTAGTGTGCAGCTTTCATACAATTTCTACTAACACCATTAATGGTCTGATGTATATTACAAGCAAACAGACACCAACATATTTTATGGGGATGATCTCATAAACTGAAGTCTCCAGAAAAACTCTCTGTAAGAGCAATTTATGTTTCCACATAGGGCATTTTTCTTGATGACTTTATGGTGTTTTGATACATAACAAAGTGAGGAAGATTAAAGTCAATATCAGCTTTTCTTCCCAAAGACAATTGAGAAAAACTTTGTCGACTGACTTTATAGGTATGTTTCTGGTCATCTCCAAGAGATTCCCAGATAAGTAAGGACATGTCTATTGTTGCTTCCGTCTCCATCCCACAAAAAGAAGTGATACCACAGCATTCTTCTCAAAGCAGTTTATTCAGGAACCTTTCTTTCTGCATGCAAGCAGCAATCTCCTTTTTCTTTTCTTCTCTCCTTCTCTCCCTCAGCCCCTGAGCACACTCCCTTATATCCTCCCTCAACCCTGCCTCCTCAATCCAGACTGCATAATCTCAGTCATAGGTCCACGTCATATGGCCTGATCCTGCTCATGGTGCAACTGCGCAGCTCTCACAATGGACATGGCTAGTTTCAGGTGTGTGAGGAAGTCAGGTGCTAGTCATGCGACTTAGCTGCAGTCCCGGGCACCATCTTGGGACTGTCACCTACCTGCTCCCCACATTCTTTATGTTTTTGGCAGAGAGAATGCCTGTCTTAGGTTGTCCCCTGCAGCAATGTCCCTTACCCGTCATTGGGAGACAAACAGCTTAGGTTTGATCCCTGTCTTAGGTTGGTGACATGCCCAGGGAGTCTTACCTGTCATTGACTGCTTCTCTAGCATGCCAAGCCACACTTGAAGAGACTGTCCCGTCTCCACCACTGCAGAAGCCTGTATCATTAAGGCTTGAGTTCTGCGCTGACGAATCTGTATACAGCACATGCACCAAAAGGCCAGGATGCTAATAAGAATCAGGCATAGGGCAAGTCCAGCAAGTCCAGCCCATTCTTTCAGCTGTGAGGCAACAGCGGCAATCTAATCAGCCAGTCCTCCAGCTAAGGACATGCCCTGTGTCGGCTTGAATCATCTTTTGTGGTGTGCTGCTATGGTTCTGGTCCACTGCCTTGCCACCTGTGAGTCTGGAAGCTTCAGCTGTTAGGAGCCAGAGGCTGGTTAGCTTTGAGGCTGTAGAGGGCTCTTTGTGCTGCAGCAGACTTTGTGATCCAGTAGCTCTGGTCGATACCTTTAAACTTCCCCTTTTCCACCATCCACTCGAGTGGAGTTGATATGCACGATGGATTGTCTCAATTCCTGAACTAGTCCATCAAAGTGTTGAGACAAATTCCTATAAGATACTGAGATATATTATGGGATATCTGACTGACATTCACAAATGGTATGGAAGTGACACACTGTCCTGAATATTTCCACTCACAACCCAATTGCATTAACTCCATCATAATATCTGCTTGTTCCTGGAGCAAATCAAACCTTTGATATAGCAGCAAAAGTCCTGCTTTCAACTGACTATTAATATTACCCTGAACATCTAAAGTTTCTGCAACATCTGTGGATAGATTACTTACAGCTGTCGCAGTCTGTACTATGAGTAAGGGATATGGCCACAGCAATGGCTGTGGCGGCAGAAACTGCTATAACAGTAACAATGGCTGCAGTAATGCCAAAAACTCTCCAGATTTCCGGGTATAAGCTATGTCCTTCTGCCCCGCCCAGAGCATACTGAGGCAGATAAGGCAGCCCCAGAGCCGATGGTTCTACCTTTAGTTTCACTTTCTCTAAGCTGTCAGCGATGCTTTCCAGATCGTCTTCTGACATTTCCCCCTCGCTAGAATTTCCTTCGGTCTCTGATTTTTGAGAATGTTCCTCCCTAACCTGATTTTGTGTCTCATTTCCCTTTTGGAGCTCCATGCCATACCTTTCCTCATCCCCTATGCAAGTTTTCACTAATTTCCACACTGGCAGCACTCCTTTTGGTAAAACCCCCTGCTCCTTGGCAAACCTCAAATCGTTCCCTAATTTCTTCCAACTGGGCATTGTAAGATGTCCTGTCACCGGAAACCATGGAGCAACTTGGTCCACTGCTTTTAAAAAATTCTCTACTATTTCTTTTTTAGCCCGATTCCTTTCCCTTTTAACAAATCCTTGAGGGCTTGGTGAACTGTCTGAGCTGATGTTGAGTCCCCCATTGTACTTGGTGCGACTTGTCCCAAAACTGGGAACCTTATAGTCTCAATCTGAGAGCTTTTCTCGTCCCACTTACCTGGGAACTTACCAGCTAGCTGCCCTAACCGCTATGAGTTCTGAACCAAGGAGGAGGTTCCTTGTACAGGCCATCACTTGTGGCTTCTGTCTCCATCCCGCAGAAAGGAGCGACACCACAGCATTCTTCTCAAAGCACTTTATTCAGGAACCTTTCTTTCTGCATGCAAGCAGCAATCTCCCTTGTCTTTTCTTCTCTCCTTCTCTCCCTCAGCCCCCAAACACACTCCCTTATATCCTCCCTCAACCCCGCCTCCTCAGTCCAGGCTTCGTAATCTCAGTTCATAGGTCCACATCACATGGCCTGATCTTGCGTCATGGTGTGACTGCGCAGCTCTCACAATGGATGTGGCTAGTTTCAGGTGTGTGAGGAAGTCAGGTGCTAGTCATGAGATTTTGCTGCAGTCCCATGCACCATCTTGGGACTGCCACCACACCTGCTCCCCACATTCTATGGCAAGTTATAATGACAACATAAAAGCCTCCATTATCCATACTACTTCATTAAAATACAGTTAATTGCCTGGACTATATTGAAAATTTTTAGTCAACTGTCTTATTATTTTTATTTAACTACATTTGAAATCTAATCTTGTGATTTTATAGAGAAGAGACCATAAAAGGTGCTTTTGTTTTATTAAGTCCATTCTTCCTATTTCTGGGTCACCATAAGTCTGTGCATAATTCAGTATTAATGTTTATGTTAATTCATTTATGCTTTATGCACAAATAGAGACTCACTCAGAAATCATAATCTCTCTGGGTCTCTGTCACGGTCTTTGAATGGCTGTTATCGGGGCCACAATCATTCTGTGTGGTCTGCTGGTATTAGAGATCTTTCAAAACTTTTCTTTCAGTTGCAAAAATATTTCATCTTATTAGTATTAAATTTTTAGGATACAAAGTTATTTTGAAAGCAACTCACTAAAAAACTAAAATTATGTCCAACACCTTTAAATTGGCACTCTCTTGATACATGTGACACTTCCTGAATTTAATTTAAAAGTGGGTATTTTCACATTGTGGTTATAGTTGCCTATATATTTCTATTGTAATATTCTTCCAGAAGATTCAATAGTGTCACATTACTGTGCAATTTTATCTGACTGTTTCTATCTCATTAGTGAAAAGTTGTCTTTTTTATAATGAGATGCCATCTGTCTCACTGATTTTATTCCTGGCTCTGATGGTTAGATAACAAGGAGGTGTGTGTTTGGGGTGGTTGAGTAATGGCGACAAAGGGTAATAATCAGTTATCTGGGCCCCTTGTGACACTAGGGATAAATGATGTCCTCTGGAACATTTGGAGCAGAAATCAAGGTTTGCCAATTGCTTAAGTAGCACTCTATTTGCCTTGCCAAATCACAGGTGTGCTTAAGCAGCACTGCATTCTCTGCCCTAAGACACAGGTATGCATAAGCAGCATGGTTTTGCCTCCACCCTTGAGTTTTGGGTCCTGGCACCTTGACTAGGGTCAGCAACCAAGGAAGGACAAACATATGTAAAAAAAGCTAGGATCAGATGGGAGTTTTCTACTACTCACCAGAAGCCTCAGCCTGTTTATTAGGTAGAGTACCCTGAGGTCTTTTTGGTACAGTTTAATCTCAGTAGGAGGCCATCCCCAGACTTCAACCATCTGGGAGAAAGAATGATTGTTTTACATTGTACATATTGGTCGTTTGTTCAAAAACACTCTTGTTGAGTCCCTAGAGAAAAAAAAAAAGCTTTAATAATCCTCCTAATCATGAAGGCCTTGGAGAGATGGTTTTGTTGATGTTCCAGTAAGTCTTAATGTCTACATGACTGTGTGTCCATGTCAGTAAGACACATTTATTTACTCTGGGACTTTATCACTCAACATTTTCTTCACTCTGCATTGATTTCACTGTCCCAAGTCAAAAGTGTGTTTTTATAACATTGAATTTGCTCTTCAATTTGCTCTTTATGGCTATATTTGAAATATATATATATATATATATGTATATATATATATATATATTAACATATGTTAAGAGGCACAAAGAGCAGCTCAGAAGAGAATAGTCAGAGCATTTAAATTGATCTGAGTTATAAACAGAAGAGAAGCAAATATCAGGATTTTTGCTGCACTTCGCCAGTCTTATCTTTATAAACAATGCTCTTTATTCTGAATCAGCCTGCTTTGACCTTTGACATTTGCTGTACTAATGGAATATTTGTCACAGCAGTGGGACAACGTGTTGGTTGTTTTCCTTGGTTACAAAGAAGTTTGTGAAGTTATTCTGTTTTAGATGAAGCTTATGGGATGATGGACATTTCCTTCTCCAAATATTAACATGGATATTTAATAATAGTTTGATTTTAGAATGTATGTTGAATTCTACTAAATTGTTTTAATATCTTTTCCTATCTATATCAACAAAGGTAAGTTTTACATTAAATATAATAAACTTATTGTAGCAAATATTTGTGTGTGTTCCAGGTGGGCAGGTGAATCATTTTTCCATATTTCTCTACTGTAGTAAAGAAATAGGTGTCCTATATCATGCCTCATGTGAATTACATCTTTAATTTTGCAGAGGTTCTAGCTCAACAAAGGGTCACTATATAGTTTACACACATACCGCTAAGAGATGAGGTCTAGTTTCTTCCATAAATTATTTCAGTGTCCCTATATTAAATGAGACTAACTTTGAAAGTAGATCTCCATTTGTAGAAAAGATTGAAACTGTTCCATTCATTCCAGAGATTATAGTGGTCTTCAGATAAGTGAGTGCAAAACTAACTTATAAATGGTGAAACACTGAAAATTTTATAATTATAGCTCTTATATGTTATGTTTCTTTCAATGTAGGCACTTAACTAAGTTCTCAAGGAAACAGACATCAAATTGTCATTTGGAAGAGTCATTCATATTCTAAAGAAAGCTCATATATCATAATCATTTCATCTCACTGTCAGATGAGTTTTAAGGAAGCTAAATAAATATTAAAATTTTTCCTGTTAAACCTTTAAACTTTTATCAGTTTGTTAACTGATGTTAAAATTCCAAGACTTTTTAGCTTACAACTTTATCCATGTAAAAATTCCCAGAAAAACCAACTTTGTCTGAATTTGCCTATTTATTAGTAGAAGCAAATACTCAAGACTTACATGTACTTTACATTTACTGCAGTCAAAAACTACTGCTGAGGTTTTGTTTTTTACATTGAGCATTCCTAAATACTGGTTTGTATGATAAAGGTAAAGCAATACTGGCAGAATTGCAGGCTTCTGATTCCAATTTTTAAATTACACCTGAAACTTCAAAAGACATTTGCAATGAATGTGCATTATTACATTCAGTTTTAATTTCTTTTTTCATCCTATTGCTTATTGAGACTCCTTTGGATTCTTGACTGTGATTTTCCCTATATAATAAGCACTGTCCACATTTGAAGAAGCATTTGCAAGGGGGATTTGAAAACCATTTTTCCCAATGGTATGATGAATAAACATTTTCATCCTCTAGTAGATTTATCTCTTGTTTACATATTTATAGGGAAAGAGATTATCATGCATTTCAGTCCTCTTCATATTATGGTTTCTTATACAACCAGCAGAAATTCTTTCCTGACTTAGTAATGGTAAATTGTAAGATTATGTAGAAGTGGGGTTTAGGAGGAACCAGTTTCTAGGTTCTTGAATTTAATAATTAGGTGCCCAAATGGCTAAACTTTATATTTTAATATGCATGCAAATATTAATCTAAGATTAATTCAGAATTGCTTTCTGAAATCTTACTGAATTATTGAAAATGAATCTGCACAATATAATTTTTTAAGGAAGACAACCTAAAGAGGTTAAGGACTTCATGATTTCAGAGGAGTGAGTTCATCTTACATCTTTATTTCTAACAGAAAGACAAGTTTTCAAATCTGGGTTCAGAATTTGCTTGTTCTGATAATCTTCCAAAAGATAAATTTCATCACTTTATGGGAAGTCTGAATCATTTCATAAGACATAATTTGATTTGCTGCTTCCAGTGTTTCATTCTGTTGTTTGATGAATCCTAGAAAATACATATTGCCTTTAATATGATTTATTTCATTATTAATACATACTTGAAGGTTCTATATTGAGATTTTCTATTTAGTATTGTGTTATTTAATAAAACACATTAATGGTGACTACATGATGAGTCTACCTTTCAGGAAGGCAACAGAATTGATTTTGCTTTCAGGAATGCTGATCCTTTTAGTGGGGTTTACCTTTCCTTTTTGTACTATTATGATCTTGAAAGATGTTGGTTAAGGGAGGTCTGTTTTATCACATGTCATACTCAAGATCCATTGAAATTGTTCTTTATTCAACAACATTAATTTCCAACTGAACATTCTGTCCCTAACTTGAAACAGCTATAAACTTCAAGAGACAAAGAACAGTGTACTGCTTTTGTCTTATTGTTTGCTTTGATCTTAAGTTGCTTATTAACCTTTAACAAACATTACGGTACTTCTATTATTTTAGATAACAAATCTATTCACTTGTCTTCTTAAACTCATGTTTTTGACAAGCTTCATTCTAGGTATTATTGGTTTTACCTAAGCACAAAGATATTCTTTGTATATTCTGGTAGGCCCACAGATACTTTGTATATTCTTGTAGGATCAGAAATTAAATAACTGGCTAGGTATCATGATATGAGAATAATATTTGCATATATACTAAAATATGAAGTTTAGCCTTTCAAATTACTGGACATTATCCTACTGAATAGTGACTATACATACAGGACTAAGCACAGTGGTCAATTTAAAGGAAGCCAGCAGAATTTTTATAAAGATAAACAAACACATGAACAAATGATGTAAGATCTTTTAAGTGTCTCTAAAAATGATCTTTCAACAAACTTATGATCATGAAAGAGGTAACAAACATTGAAATTTTTATACTGGGTAATTGATATATTCACGTGTGTAGAAAGACATGTTGCTTTCAAATTATATCCATGAAACAAAGAGCTTTTTGAATACTTATTCACAAGACTACCAAATACCTTCCCATTGAAGATTTGTGTCAATAATATTCTAATAATTTCCTAGTTTACTTTCCTAGATTACACTGCTGTTCATACTAGCCTCTAAATTCATTTCAGATTGTTAACAAGTACAAATACTGATTCAGATTATTAGTAAATCTATAAAAAACAGATTTTTAGTATTTAAAGAAATGAATTACACTTAACTCTAAAATCTCAGTGATGACATTAAGTAAAAATAAAGAATAAAAACAGAAAAACAAAACAAAATCCAAAAATGGTGTTCTGGCTACTGTCTCTGCAAGTTGTTTCCAAACCAACTGCACTCAATAATACCTGAGAATAAGAAAAAAAATCCCTGGTTGAGTTTCAACTTCTATGGCAGGTCCAAAAATTTAAACTTTTATCTTCCACAGAGTATTATGGAGTCTGCATCACAAAACAGTTTCAAATTTTAGCTTATTTTTTAAAATATGCAAATAATTTTGTAAACAATTTGTTCCTAGTGTCAAATCCAATGTTTATTGATCAGCTGTGGTACCCACATATTTACATTTTAAAAAAGAAGCTCTGAGAACCTCATTTTACTGATTGACATTTTATTCAAAGCTGTTGTAACCTCTTCTGATGCAGAAGAATGTATAGCAGCAGACACACCAAGACCTATTCTCTAAGAGGCCACTTCCCTATGGAACAAACCAGAGTTACCTCTTTTCTGTCACAGGGTCACCCTGAGCTTCCTCATCACCTGAGCTCAGGTCACCTTCAGCTGCCCAGACACTTTATTCTTTAACATTCAGATCTTGGAATACATTGGTTATTTGAAATTCTTGCTCTCTAGGCTTTTGTATTGTCATAGTAATTATGTGAGTGTCACAAAACTCTTAATATATTCATATCTTTGTCTTCAGTTATACTCAAACTTTATTGAAATACCCAATTCTCACTAGATAAATTCTTTATTTCAGTATTCACCTCAATTTCTTATCACTGTGTATTTTTAAATCTTCAAGACTAATAGATAAAGCATAGAATTATACAGCATGGAAATAATGATAATGTACTGTGAAACATTTTAATTCAAAGAGAAATACAATGTGTCATGGACTCACAGATGATTTTGTTCATCCATAAAATTAATTTATTCATAGCATATCTTCCTGGTAATTAGCATGGATAATTCAAGGAGACTGTGTTCCATCTCACTGCAACAGAGATGCTCACATAGAGCTGTTCTACGCTATTATTAGAGAGGAATAGAAACAGATCATCTAAAATCATTTATATTTGTGCTTAGAATATAGTTGCTTTTTTGGGAATTATTGTAGCCAATGTTCTAGGATTTCCAAACACTTCATATAAAAGATTGAAGCTACATCTTCAACCCTGCCTCTCCTGAAGACATTCTTCTGTTTAGGTTTTTTCCCCATATGACTTGCATTCCCAAGGGTGAAAAATGGGAAAGGGAAGAAGAAAGATAGAAAGGAAAAATCTTCGATAACTGTAGAATAATAGGTGTTTTAATCTACAACTGCCTCCCTTATGAAGTAAAATATGTTGTTGTCTTATGTCCATCTATACAAAATAGTATATTCTGCATATGTTAATCCAGCAACTAGGCTGTGGTATACAGAGGGTCTCCACTCATCCAAAGCATCAGAGGAACATTCTAAGGGACATGGAACAGGTTTCTATTTCCCCATCACACATGGTTATCAATTTATAGTGAGAGTATTTTCAGAAAAATTTCTCAGGACTACCTATGAACTAGGCCTGCCTAAGAAATGTGTGTCCTGAACATAAGTGCTCATACTTGAAAAACAAACTGGAAGATTTACACCCAAGATTAGAAATTGGTGTCATGTTTTCTACCATAAGCACACAAATATTGTCAAGGGTATCATGTATACATAAATACACATATATTCATAGGAGAACATATGAATTATGAACATATAAGAATATATGCAAATGTATACACATATATACATAAACATATATGTATATACACACATACAAACACACAGAGAGACAAATATATTACATTGTTATCTTCTTTGCATCCTCTTGACAGTCACTCCTTAACACTGATATCGTTTCAGTAAAGCCAAAACTCACATTTTATATCTCACTCTCATTGTAGACTTGGTTATTCCTCTGGTGCTGACTTCTCTCACCCACATTAAACAGGGGTATGGGAATGTGTGGGCCAAAACAAATTAGCCAGTTCATATTCTTTTTCTGACAATGATTGTTTCAGACATAAGATTTCAACACAATTTTTTTCAGCCAGAACTTAAGGCTGACTTTTGGGATGACATGCAAAAGTATGAATTATGTTAGCTGCTGCTGTCAGTCTACTTGTGTCAAAGAAATGTTCCTGAGATGAAGCTGGTAGGATTCTGGTGATATGATTAGTCAGCACATCAGACCATACTTGAAGTCTGCTCTCATCTAAGCTCTATCTATTTTAATGAATCATCTTCATTTCACAAAGAAGTTCATGCTTGAATTTCTCTGTGTGTCTGTGTGCCTATGTGTGTGGTGAGGTGTATGTGTGTGCCTATGTCTGTGTGAGTGGGCTGTTTGTGTGTATCCTTGTGTGTTTGTGTGGTTTTCTGTGGTATGGTCTGTGTATCTGTGTGTGTGTGTGTGTGTGTGTGTGTGTGTGATGTGATGCCTACAAAGTCATCATTACCTGTGTCTGACATGTTTGTCAATTGAACAAGAAATATATTGATTTTTCCCATATGTGACAGAAAAAGAAAAGCAAGAACTACAACTCTAAAATGAAACCTGAAGGATTTCCATGAATAGCGGAATGCATCTGAACCACCCCTTCCTTACGTGTAAAATGAGAAATGAGGAAGAGTTACACAGATTGGAACTTCCTGGGAAGAGGTAAGGCTTCCAGAAATATGGAAGCATTACAGAAACATGGCTGCTACTTTGGACGGTATTTTTCAGATAATCTTCTAGTCTTTACTTATGTAGTCGGTGAATTTTAGTGAGATAGGCATGGACTGGACATTCATACCCCCTCACTTCACTCTTCACTGTTCTATTCTGTCTACAGACAAAAATTACACAAACAGATGACTTGACTGGGCAAGGAGTGAAGTAATGTTCCCTCTCTTGTCCTTACCCTCACTGTCTAGTGTCAACTGGAACTTTTCTAGTGTTCTCATTGTAGACAGCCTTGACTTTGTGACTTGCTGAGGTAAATGTGAAGAGGTGTGAAGAAACAGTGAGACATAGCTGTCACAACTATGTATTAGCTATGATTCTTTTACTGTGATAAAATGCCATGAGCCAGGAAACCTAGAAAGGAAGCATTTACTTTGGGCTTCGAGTGTCAGAGGGTCAAGAATGCACCACCATTGGAGCTGTACCACCAGACAGGCATGGTGGCAGGAGCAGCTTTTAGATCATATCTCCAACCACAAAGAGCAAACTAAGAGGGCTCACTGGAAAAGGTACTTGGTTTTTGAAATCTCAAAGTGTGTCTCCAATGATAAACTTCCTCCAGCAAGACCAGACCTCCTAAACCTAACCAAACTGGTTACCAAATCTTCTAACACCCGAGAGAACAGGAGGCACCTCATCAAACCCACACAGACAGTTCTCAGGAGGGAATCTCAAGTAGAAGATGCTGACTGTTATTGGCTTCTTGGTCCTCTGATGAGAAATTCATTAATCTGCTCTCTGCCTGAAGCAGAGCTACAGTTACATTTAAAGTGGATGGTAAAATATATTTGTTGAAGGAAGCCACTGAGCCTTGAGCTCTTTGTTGCTTCAGCAAAGCTAATCCACATTCAGAAAATCAGGAATGAGTATTTCCCATTGTATAGCATAAGAGACAGGGCAAATATATGGCCTTAAGCACAGTCCTTGCTTATTTTGGTTATGTGCCCATGGGTTTGTTTGCTAAGGTATAAAACTCTTTCCTTTCCAAGAACAACTAAAGGGTTTCTTCTTTTGATTACTAAAACGGGGAATCTGGTTTAACCTATATCTGTCATATATTAATTGTGAGGAAGGGAAATAATGGAAGCACAATATGAATGATTAGGGCTTCTCTTAGGGTTCTTTGGAGGCACAGAAAAGAGAATAAATGTATGCTAAAAGAAAATGTATTAACTAGCTTATGTGTAATAGTCTGGGTAGGCCTCAAATAGTTGTTTTTACACTGGAGAGGCTAAGGATCTGGTAGCTACTCTATCTGCAAGACTACACAATTCAGTGGTCCCAATCTGACACTAAATGCTTGAACAATTCCTTGGGTAAATACATTGTTTTTAATGTGAATGGAAGCCTCATTTGGGTTCTGATATCAATGAAGTGATCAGTTACAGTGCCACTTTTCAGTTAAGACACAAAAGCAAGAATCCAAAAATCATAGTTTTTCTCTCAGACTTCTTTCATTGTGGCTGCAATACCCATAATCAGGGCGAGTATTTTCACTTTAAAAAGGCTGATCAAGGAAATCCCTCACAGTTGTGCCTAACAATTTATCTCGGAATTACAGATAAGTTAAATTGACAACTGTGGTTCACCATCACTATCACTGTCACCATTACCATCACCAGCAACCTTCCTTTTCACGAACGTTTCCTAAGCATTTACACATTTTTAAAGGAATCTCATTTTGATTATGAATGTTAAGTAGAGATAAGTAGAGTAGTGTCCAGGAGAGGCCAGTGTGTCATTCCAGCATTAAGGAATAAAGTGAAATTATCAGAATAGTCAGGGGTGAGCTTTCCAAGGAACCAACACCTCAAGCACAGTGACTTATCAGTGAATTCTGACGACTAACATAGGCTGAGTGTGAATGAGAAGCAGACAAGGCTGGTTTAGCTGTGCTTAACCTTTCCTGCCTTATATTGTCTGTAATTAAAACTCACTGAAGGGGTGTAACCAAGGTAATGAACTGGTCAGAATATACTTTTAATTATAGTATAACACTGAAACAGAGACTCTGAAAGGTGCTTGTTTTAGTGTGGTATGCATACACTGCACATAAAATAACCACACACATAAAATAAATTATATCTTAAAAAACAGTTTGTTAAAAAATATTTCCAAATATTCCTGCTACTAGATGGCTAATGAAACATAGTGACAAGTGATGGACTGACTCTCCATGGAAAGTTCTTTAAAGTAGTGATTCAGGTGGAAAGCCTTCTCTTCCATTACTCTTACCTCCCTACTTTCCTGTGATGGAAGGGAAAGGATGAACTCCCATGAAGAAGGTCTGTGAAAAAGAAAAAGAGCTCTCAGACACTCCAATTTAAATGTTTCTGACTGCTTCAGTCAAAGTTTCACCTGTTCAATTTGGTTGTGAGGAAAGAAGCCATTGAAAGCCATATTGTCAGAACTTAGTTTTTAAGAATTGAATGTGATTATAACCTGACAAATTATTATACTGAGTGACTGAGGGTAATAGAATATTTGTATATTTCTACTTAAAGCCATCATCCCCCACCACTATGCACAAAGCTATTTTCTTTCTTTTTTTCTAAGAAGGAACACACTGCCTGGCACTCAAAATAAATCTAACACATCTATACTTCCTCTCTACTCTTCGATCCTGTTCTCTTAGTCCCCATTTATTGTATCTTTCTTCTCCTCTGTTTTCACCTATTCTCATCTTTCATTATTTTTTGAAATATGAGGTTAACACGTTTGAAAATATTGGATGGAAACCTCTTACAACTAAAGTATTTACAAACTGGGAATTAGTCTAAGCCATGGAATAACCCTAATTCCACTCTTCTGGGACCAGACTCAAATGAAATCATATCTATAGGTTCTCCTGCCATATCTGATCCAGGACATACATTCTGAGATGCCCATTCATGTAGCCTATTTAGGCCTAAGGAAGAAACAACATGTGGAAGCTCTCTTAACCTATGACCCTCCACAAACATTCTTCCAAGAATCTTCCCCATATGCTATCCCACAGACTCAGGACCACCTGAAAGCTACATTCCTATGCTGTTTTAGAAAGTCTTCCTGTTTCATTGGGCAGTGCTACCTTTCCAGACTCAAACGCAGCTGGGACTTCACTCATGCAATCTCACTTGACTCTTAAAATCACATCATACCAGTTACAAGTGAATTGGAGTCACTTCAATCTCCCTAATTAATAATCAACAGTAAGTTTCTGAAGGTCTTATCTGCTCATCTGCTTGGTTCTCCTACCTGACCTGAAATCAATTAATCAGGCAACAGGGAAAGCAGAACAAAACACCCCACTCAAAATAGACATGATGGACTCATAGCTGACACACAACCAACAAAATAAATATTACACATATGTGATAGTTTGAATATGCTTGGTCGGGGGTGGGGATGTCAGTCTTAGCATGTATGACCTTGTTGAAGGACATATCATCCTTTTGAAGGAAGTGTGTCACTGTGGAAGACCCTTTTCCAAGTTACCTGAGGATAGTCCATTCCTGGCTTCCTTTGGATGAAGATGTAGAACTCTCAGTTTCTCTGGCACCATGCCTGCCTGGAAACTGATATGCTTCCTGTCATGAAACTTTCAACCTGTAAGCCAGCCCCAATCAAATGTTGTCCTTTAATAGAGTTGCCTTGGTCATGGAGTCTTCGTAGCAGTGAAGCCCAAAACTAAGACATCATATATCCCACCACAAAATAATACAGACATTAAAAACGACTAAGACAAAATAACCCTCCTAATATATCTGCCAGTCCCACCGACATTTCCTCCTATGGGAATTATTTAAATGGAACCCACGACACATAATTTAATATAACAATTAAAATATGATTATAAAATTCAAGGAAATCAAAGAGGACACAGGCAAACAAATGAATGGACATAACAGTGAAAAATAAACTTTTATTTGAAGTTCAAGAAAACATATAAAACAGCTGAATTAGATTATGAACTAAAAGCAGGATTTGAAAAATGGGTTCAAGAAAGGAGAGCTACTGAAGCGAATTCAAGCTGAAATGAAGATACAACTGAGAAATTCTAATGAGATAGCCTGACAAGTAGAATGGAAGAGATGGATGAAATAATATCAGGACTTGAAGATAAAATAGAGGATTTAGACAAATTAGTGAAAGAAAATGATGTGATAATGACCTTTAAACACATGAAAGGAATATGCAGGAACTTTGGGATACCCTGAAAAGAATAACAATAAAAACAAAACATCAATCTCCTTTATGAACATCAATATAAAATTATTTTTAAATATTTGAAAGCTGAATAGACATATATCAAAAAGATCATCCATCCATTGTGATCAAGTTGGCTTTAATCCACAGATTCAGGGACGTTTCAAAATAAGTAATTTTATAAATGCAATAAACCTTACCAACAGACTTAAAGACTTTTCTGGAAACTGAAAATTGAAATAAAGAAGAAAATTAGTTTCATGGCTCCATAATCCTCTTCCAAAGCAGTGACAGGGTTCCCCACTGACTGTGTTCACTCTACTATGCAGTACCTCCAGTTCATCAACTTACAAAGCATTGCAGACTGACATTTGAGTTTCAAATACCTGAGATTCTATAGGAAGCTTCCTACCCTAGCAAATGAAAAGGCATGTCACACAGTATCAAAATCCTGTTAAAGCATTTCTGATAAAGCAAGAGACCACTGTCCCAGAGTATAGACTATGCATTAGACCCAGGAACTTCCATTCTACCTTGCCCTGATTTTAGTAATTTCAGGACAATGTTATAGAAGACTAAGGATCTTAGAGGTCACAATATGAGCTGAATAACAAGCATGTAAATTGATGCCTCTCTTCACTAGTCATAGGAAAAGACAACCAAAAGCAACAGTGGCAAACTATTACAAACTGTCTAGAAATACTTAAACCAGAAGGACTGATGACACAGTACATTGGAGAGGATACAGGCAAGAGGGCATCTAGAGACATAAAAGGACTCAGATGGAAGAGAACAAAACATTCTGATTCTCTCAAACTGCTTGCCATATGCGTCATCAATCCTTTGGTTTGTTGCTGTTGTTGACATCTGAGAAAGGAAAAGAGAGCTGTAGCTAAATATTCAGGATGACTTTATTTATATACTTACACTTTACATCTCTTCATCACATCCCAACTAAAACCAATGTTAATAGTGACACCAAGTGAGTGGGTAGCTTGTGGTGGTCCTACAGGAATCTCAACATTCAAAAGTGAGTGAACAGAGAGAAGGTCCTGCTCAGATCCATTCCAAAGACTCCAGGGAACTGCAATACTAAACTGCCAGAGGACAGCTTGGCATGACCCAGCCTTTCCCAAAGTGTCACTGTGTTCACTCTCAGCTTACTTAGCTACTCTTTCCTCCACTCTTATGTTTTAGAGTATGAGAACCAGGATTATGTGTAGCTCTTGGGATGTTTAGATTATTTCTCTTTGTCTTTCACAATAATAAAATATACTAATATAAAAAGAAATAAACTTAACTTTATAACCATGTTTGATTAATATTGCCAAGACAACCAAGGTTTAAGCTTATTTATTTCTGCTACTTTTCATATCCATAGTTTATGGTACTATACAAGATAAGTAAAATTTCATGCACTTACATAATGTATTTTGAACAAACTCCGTCAGAGGTTCCTATCCTGCCCCTGTCACATCCCTCTGCCCTTTTGCCAGAGTCCTTTGCTTCCATAGCCTAAACAAGTTTCTTTTTGCTTTAACAAAGTTGTTTTGATAATTTCATAGGGATGTGTGTGTGTGTGTGTGTGTCTGTGTGTCTGTGTGTGTGACACACTGTGATTACTGTTTAGCCTTTAGTATGTTCTGCCCTCCCCTTCTTCTCCGTCCAACACCCTTCTTTCCAACAAGTGTCCTTCCTTCCTTATGCCCCTCTATCACTTTGCCTGTCTCTTACCCTGCAGAACTTCAAGAGGTGTTCATGCCTTCTGTGCCATAATGGTATTAGCCATGGCATATCTAGAAGCAGAACATCCCTTCACTTCTCCTCTCCCCCTAGCTTTCATGGTCATTCTATGTTCTCTTCTGGGAATCAGTGCAATTGAGATATGCCACTTCATATTCAAAGATGATATGTTCTCAGCACTTAGACCAGTTATAAGTTTGTCTTGACGGTTTGACAATTACCCACTGCCAAAAGAAGTTTCTCTGAAGGACATGGAAATCTAAACTAGTCTATATGCATAAACATAAGTATTTTAAAAACAATTTGCTGCTTACACATCCAGTAAAACATGAGTACAGGTCCTCACATAGAATCTGCAATCTCTCCAGGTACAGAATTTGACTAGGTTTATAATACCTTCCTATAAAGTGGACATCAAGTTAAACCAGCAAGTCATTACATACCCCCAGAAAATCTATGCCTCAATTGTGTCATTGGCTTTTCTTGCCAATGAAGTCACTATTACAGCAGTTAGGGTCCATATGTCTGTGAGATAATTGATATTTTTCCTCTTTTAATAGGCTGCCTAGCACTTCTGGCAAAATGAGTACTCAGTTCTAGCTTGATTTGACTGTGTGATGTATCTATGGCACATTGTATCTTCAGCAATAGGTGTTTATTATCTACATTCAGTGGTAATCCACAAACAGTGACAATAGCCTATACATGTTTTGGGAGTTTCCTGAGAATCTATATCAACACCACCAAAGGAATTTTCTCAAATCTGGCACTGAAATTTTGGGTGAAACTATTCCACAAAATAGAAACAGAAGGAACACTCCACAATTTATTCTTTGAAGCCACAATTATACTTATACCTAAACCACACAAAAATCCTATAAAGAAAGAAAACTTCAAACCAAAGTTCCTCATGCATATCACTGCAAAAATACTCAATAAAATTCTCGCAAACCGAATCCAAGAACACATGAAAACAATCATCCATCATGATCAAGTAAGCTTCATCCCAGGGATGCAGGATGGTACAATATATACAATATATAGAAATCTATCAACATAATTCACTATATAAATAAACTCAAACAACCACATGATCATTTCATTAGATGGTGAGAAACCATTTGTAAAAATTCAACAACCCTTCATGATAAAAGCCTTGAAAAGATCCGGAATTCAAGGCCCATCTCTGAATATAGTAAAAGCAATATACAACAAACAACTAACCAACATCAAACTAAATGGAGAGAAACTTAAACCAATCCCATTAAAATCAAAGACCAGACTAGCCTGCCCACTCTCTCCCTATCTATTCAATATAGTATGTAAAGTCCTAGCCAGAGCAATTAGACAACAAAAAAGTCAAAGGGATACAAATTAAAAAGGAAGAACTCAAAATATCATTATTTGAAGATTATATAAGAGTACACATAAGTGGCCCCAAAAATTCCACAAGAAGTCTCCTACAGCTGATAAATAACTTCAGCAAATTGCTTGATATAAAATTAACTCAAACAAATCAGTAGACTTCCTCTACTCAAAGGAAAAACAACCTGAGAAAGATATTAGGGAAATGACACCCTTCACAATTTCCACAAATAATATAAATACCTCATTGTGACTCTAAACAAGCATGTCAATGATCTCTATGACAAGAACTTCAAGTCTCTGAAGAAAAAAAATCGAAGAAGATCTCAGAAGATGGAAATATCTCCCATGCTCATGGATTAGCAGAATGAATATAGTAAAAATGGCCATCTTGCTGAAAGCAATCTACATATTCAATTCAATCCCCATGAAAACTCCAAATCATTTCTTCCTAGAATTAGAAAAAGAAATTTGCAATTTCATTTGGAATACCAAAAAAAAAAAATAGAGGATCAGAAAAAATATTCTCAACAATAAAAGAACTTCTGGGAGAATCACTATCCCTGACCTCAAGCAGTATTACAAAGCAATCATGATTAAAATGTGAATGGTTTTGGTACAGAGACAAGCAGTTAGATGAAGGGAATAGAACTGAATACCCAGAAATGAACCCACACACCATATTTACTTGATATTTGACAAAGAAACTATAACTATTCAATGAAAAAAGGACAGCATTTTCAAAAATGGTGCTGGTTCAACTGGAGGTCAACATGTAGAAGAATATACATTGACTGATTCTTAAATCTTTGTACAAAATGCATGTTCAGTTGGATCAAAGACCTCCACATAAAACCAGATACACTCAAACTAATAGTAGAGAAAGTGGGGATGAGCCTCAAACATATAGGCACAGGACAAAATGTCCTGAAGAGAACACCAATGGCTTATGCTTTAAGATCAAGAATTGACAAATGGAATAAAACTGCAAAGATTCTGTAAGGTAAGGGACCTTGTCATTAGGACAAAACAGCAACCAACTGATTGGGCAAAGATCTACATCAGACATAGGGTTAATAACCAATATATACAAAGAACTTAAGAAATTAAACTCTAGAAAATCAATTAACTCTTTTAAAAATGTGGTTCAGAGCTAAATAAAGAATTCTCAACTTAGGAATATAGAATTGCTGAGAAGCAACTAAAATATTCAACATCCTTCATCATCAGGGAAATACAAAGTATAAAAATCCTGAGATACTACCACACATCAGTCAGAATAGCTAAGATCAAAATCTCAGATGACAGAAGATTCTAGCAATGGAGTGCAAAAATAGGAACACTCCTCCACTGTTGGTGGGATTTCAAGGTAGTATAAATAATCTGGAAATCAGTCTGGAGGTTTCTCAGAAAATTGGACATTGTACTACCTGAGGACCCAGCTATACTACTCCTGGACATGCACTGAAAAGATGCTCCAATGTATAACAAAGACACATACTCCACTAGCTTCATGGCAGTCTTATTTATAATAGCCAGAAGCTGGAAAGAACCCAGATGTCCTCCAACAGAGGAATGGATATAGAAAGTTACACAATGGAGTACTACTCAGCTATTAAAAACAATGACTACATGAAATGCATAGGCAAATAGATGGAACTAGAAAAATCATCCTGAATGAGGTAACCCAATCACAAAAGAACATACATGGTATCCACTTGTTGATAAATGGATATTAGACCAAAAATTTGGAATACCTAAGAAAAAATTCACAGATCATCTGAAGTCCATGCAGAATTAAGACCAAAATGTGCATGCTTCATTCCTTCTTATAAGGGGGAAATACTCACAGGAGGAAATATAGGGAGAACGAGTGGAGCAGGGACTAAAGAAAATGACATCCAGAGCTTGTCCCACCGGGGATCTATCCCATATGCAGCAACCAAAACCAGTCACTATTGTTGATGCCAAGAAGTGCTTGCTGATAGGAATCAAATATAGGTATCTTCTGAGAGGCTCTGCCAGAGCCCTACTGATACATATGAGGATGGTTTCAGATGATTGGACTGAACAAGGGGACACCAGCAGAGGAGTTAGAGAAAAGACAGAAGTAGCTGAAGAGTCTTGCAACCCCATAAAAAGAACAACAATATCAACCAACCAGACCCCACCACAGCTCCCAGATTCTAAACCACCAACCAATGAATTTGCATGGGAAAAGCGCATGACTCCTGCCACATAGGTAGCAGAAGAAGGCATTGTCCAGCATCATTAGCAGGAAAAGATCTTGGCCCTGTGAAGGCTCATTTCCTCAATGCAGGTTAATGCCAGAGCCAGGACATTGAGGTTGAAGTGGGTGGGTTGGAGTGGGAGCATTCTCATAGAATCAGGGGGGTGGAGTGGGGTTATGGGAGAAGGTTGAAAGGGAATAATATCTAAAATGTAAATACATAAAATATTCAAGAAAAATAAAAATTAAAAAAATTGACTTCTTAGAGCAGTATAATTTATTCTTTTACTCTATAAACATTTCCTCCAACTTAAATACAAAATTTCAAATCTTCAACTCTCAGATCCATCCATGGGAGAAAACACATGGCATTTGTCTTTCTGGGCCTAGATTGCCACACTTGTTATAGTATTATCACGTTTAACACATTTTCGTAAAATGCTCAAAATTTAATCTGTTCAAAGTTGCATTGTATAAGATCCTATATTTCATTAGCCTTCTACCAGTTGATTGACATTTAGACTGACTCCATCTTTTGTCTGTAGTGAGTAGGTGTCTCTGTCATAGGCTGTGATGTCCCTTGCTCATATGTCTAGACTTGCTCTACCTGGATCATATAGTAGTTCTGAATTTAGCCTTACCTGTTTTCTGTGGATGTACCAATTTATATTCCTTCAGTAATACAGGAAGTTTCCCTTTTCCTCATATCCTCACCAGTATTTGTTGTCTTCCTCTTGATGATGGCCACTCTGGCTAAAGTAAGGTAAAATATAAAGTAGTCTTTCATTTCCATGAGGGATAAAGGGTGTTGAATATTAAAAAAAATTTAATACGCATTTGGATATCTTTTTTTAAGAACATCATTTGTTACACAATCAATTTTGGATTGGAATATTTCTTATGAAATTAAAAATGTGTTTGTATATTCTAAAAATTTCTATTATGATTTAGACTATGTATATATTAGTTTTTTATAACAGTTGGACTTTGTACTCATTTCATTTATTTATGATTTTTGCTTTCAGACATATCTGATATGATTGGAGCTGGCAGACTGGCATGCCCTAGCTCTCTATTTTCTAATTGCATCTCTCTATTCTAGTATTTAAGATACCTCTAATTCATCTTGTCTGTCCCTAACTCCAGCTCAAGGGACCTGATACTTTCTATTATTCAAACCATCATATTTCTTCCCTGACCCCCATAGAGTTGAAGCCCTGTCATCATAAAAATGCATTTAGTGCAACATAAAAAGACTCTATAGTCTAACTTTCTCAACCTTGTATAAAAGTGCAAAGTTCGCTTCCTGGTTGCTGCCGCTGCAGAGAGCCCCTGGGCAGCACCCCACGAGGGAACCTGAGCCTCGGGACCACAGGTAAGACCAAATTTTCTGCTGCAAGAAAGCTGCCTGGTGAGCTTGGGACACACGGAAGCAGAATTTCTCTAGGACAGGGCACGTTCTGTGTTTACCAGAAGTCCCACACCCGCAGATCCCGGCCCGCAGCAGCTCTCGGCTCCCAGACCGGGTGAGAGAGAGACCCAACCGCCTGGTCAGGTGGGCACTCCTGAGGCTGCAGAGCAGAAGAGACCACCAACACTGCTCACCCCTGCCCACATCCCTGGCCCAAGAGGAAACTGTATAAGGCCTCTGGGCTCCCGTGGGGGAGGGCCCAGGAGCAGCAGGACACCTGCCTGAGACACCGCCAGAACCTGAAAGAAACAGACCGGATAAACAGTTCTCTGCACCCGAATCCCGTGGGAGGGAGAGCTAAACCTTCTGAGAGGCAGACAAGCCTGGGAAACCAGAAGAGACTGCTCCCTGCACACACATCTCGGACGCCAGAGGAAAAAGCCAAAGACCATCTGGAACCCTGGTGCACTGAAGCTCCCGGAAGGGGCGGCACAGGTCTTCCTGGTTGCTGCCGCTGCAGAGAGCCCCTGGGCAGCACCCCATGAGCGAACCTGAGCCTCGGGACCACAGGTAAGACCAAATTTTCTGCTGCAAGAAAGCTGCCTGGTGAACTCAAGACACAGGCCCACAGGAACAGCTGAAGACCTGTAGAGAGGAAAAACTACACGCCTGAAAGCAGAACACTCTGTCCCCATAACTGACTGAAAGAGAGGAAAACAGGTCTACAGCACTCCTGACACACAGGCTTATAGGACAGTCTAGCCACTGTCAGAAATAGCAGAACAAAGTAACACTAGAGATAATCTGATGGCGAGAGGCAAGCGCAGGAACGCAAGCAACAGAATCCAAGACTACATGCAATCATCGGAGCCCAATTCTCCCACCAAAACAAACATGGAATATCCAAACACACCAGAAAAGCAAGATCTAGTTTCAAAATCATATTTGATCATGATGCCGGAGGACTTCAAGAAAGACATGAACACACTTAGGGAAACACAGGAAAACATTAATAAACAAGTAGAAGCCTACAGGGAGGAATCGCAAAAATCCCTGAAAGAATTCCACGAAAACACAATCAAACAGTTGAAGGAATTAAAAATGGAAATAGAAGCAATCAAGAATGAACACATGGAAACAAACCTGGATATAGAAAACCAAAAGAAGAGACAAGGAGCTGTAGATACAAGCTTCACCAACAGAATACAAGAGATGGAAGAGAGAATCTCAGGAGCAGAAGATTCCATAGAAATCATTGACTCAACTGTCAAAGATAATGTAAAGCGGAAAAAGCTACTGGTCCAAAACATACAGGAAATCCAGGACTCAATGAGAAGATCAAACCTAAGGATAATAGGTATAGAAGAGAGTGAAGACTCCCAGCTCAAAGGACCAGTAAATATCTTCAACAAAATCATAGAAGAAAACTTCCCTAACCTAAAAAAAGAGATACCCATAGACATACAAGAAGCCTACAGAACTCCAAATAGATTGGACCAGAAAAGAAACACCTCCCGTCACATAATTGTCAAAACACCAAACGCACAAAATAAAGAAAGAATATTAAAAGCAGTAAGGGAAAAAGGTCAAGTAACATATAAAGGGAGACCTATCAGAATCACACCAGACTTCTCGCCAGAAACTATGAAGGCCAGAAGATCCTGGACTGATGTTATACAGACCCTAAGAGAACACAAATGCCAGCCCAGGTTACTGTATCCAGCAAAACTCTCAATTAACATTGATGGAGAAACCAAGATATTCCATGACAAAACCAAATTTACACAATATCTTTCTACAAATCCAGCACTACAAAGGATAATAAATGGTAAAGCCCAACATAAGGAGGCAAGCTATACCCTAGAAGAAGCAAGAAACTAATCGTCTTGGCAACAAAACAAAGAGAATGAAAGCACACAAACATAACCTCACATCCAAATATGAATATAACGGGAAGCAGTAATCACTATTCCTTAATATCTCTCAATATCAATGGCCTCAACTCCCCAATAAAAAGACATAGATTAACAAACTGGATACACAACGAGGACCCTGCATTCTGCTGCCTACAGGAAACAAACCTCAGAGACAAAGACAGACACTACCTCAGAGTGAAAGGCTGGAAAACAACTTTCCAAGCAAATAGTCAGAAGAAGTAAGCTGGAGTAGCCATTCTAATATCAAATAAAATCAATTTTCAATTAAAAGTCATCAAAAAAGATAAGGAAGGACACTTCATATTCATCAAAGGAAAAATCAACCAAGATGAACTCTCAATCCTAAATATCTATGCCCCAAATACAAGGGCACCTACATACGTAAAAGAAACCTTACTAAAGCTCAAAACACACATTGCACCTCACACAATAATAGTGGGAGACTTCAACACCCCACTCTCATCAATGGACAGATCATGGAAACAGAAATTAAACAGTGATGTCGACAGACTAAGAGAAGTCATGAGCCAAATGGACTTAACGGATATTTATAGAACATTCTATCCTAAAGCAAAAGGATATACCTTCTTCTCAGCTCCTCATGGTACTTTCTCCAAAATTGACCATATAATTGGTCAAAAAACGGGCCTCAACAGGTACAGAAAGATAGAAATAATCCCATGCGTGCTATCGGACCACCACGGCCTAAAACTGGTCTTCAATAACAATAAGGGAAGAATGCCCACATATACGTGGAAATTGAACAATGCTCTACTCAATGATAACCTGGTCAAGGAAGAAATAAAGAAAGAAATGAAAAACTTTTTAGAATTTAATGAAAATGAAGATACAACATACCCAAACTTATGGGACACAATGAAAGCTGTGCTAAGAGGAAAACTCATAGCGCTGAGTGCCTGCAGAAAGAAACAGGAAAGAGCATATGTCAGCAGCTTGACAGCACACCTAAGAGCTCTAGAACAAAAAGAAGCAAATACACCCAGGAGGAGTAGAAGGCAGGAAATAATCAAACTCAGAGCTGAAATCAACCAAGTAGAAACAAAAAGGACCATAGAAAGAATCAACAGAACCAAAAGTTGGTTCTTTGAGAAAATCAACAGGATAGATAAACCCTTAGCCAGACTAACGAGAGGACACAGAGAGTGCGTCCAAATTAACAAAATCAGAAATGAAAAGGGAGACATAACTACAGATTCGGAGGAAATTCAAAAAATCATCAGATCTTACTACAAAAACCTATATTCAACAAAATTTGAAAATCTTCAGGAAACGGACAATTTCCTAGACAGATACCAGGTATCGAAGTTAAATCAGGAACAGATAAACCAGTTAAACAACCCCATAACTCTAAGGAAATAGAAGCAGTCATTAAAGGTCTCCCAACCAAAAAGAGCCCAGGTCCGGACGGGTTTAGTGCAGAATTCTATCAAACCTTCATAGAAGACCTCATACCAATATTATCCAAACTATTCCACAAAATTGAAACAGATGGAGCCCTACCGAATTCCTTCTATGAAGCCACAATTACTCTTATACCTAAACCACACAAAGACACAACAAAGAAAGAGAACTTCAGACCAATTTCCCTTATGAATATCGATGCAAAAATACTCAATAAAATTCTGGCAAACCGAATTCAAGAGCACATCAAAACAATCATCCACCATGATCAAGTAGGCTTCATCCCAGGCATGCAGGGATGGTTTAATATACGGAAAACCATCAACGTGATCCATTATATAAACAAACTGAAAGAACAGAACCACATGATCATTTCATTAGATGCTGAGAAAGCATTTGACAAAATTCAACACCCCTTCATGATAAAAGTCCTGGAAAGAATAGGAATTCAAGGCCCATACCTAAACATAGTAAAAGCCATATACAGCAAACCAGTTGCTAACATTAAACTAAATGGAGAGAAACTTGAAGCAATCCCACTAAAATCAGGGACTAGACAAGGCTGCCCACTCTCTCCCTACTTATTCAATATAGTTCTTGAAGTTCTAGCCAGAGCAATCAGACAACAAAAGGAGATCAAAGGGATACAGATCGGAAAAGAAGAGGTCAAAATATCACTATTTGCAGATGACATGATAGTATATTTAAGTGATCCCAAAAGTTCCACCAGAGAACTACTAAAGCTGATAAACAACTTCAGCAAAGTGGCTGGGTATAAAATTAACTCAAATAAATCAGTTGCCTTCCTCTATACAAAAGAGAAACAAGCCGAGAAAGAAATTAGGGAAACGACACCCTTCATAATAGACCCAAATAATATAAAGTACCTCGGTGTGACTTTAACCAAGCAAGTAAAAGATCTGTACAATAAGAACTTCAAGACACTGAGGAAAGAAATTGAAGAAGACCTCAGAAGATGGAAAGATCTCCCATGCTCATGGATTGGCAGGATTAATATAGTAAAAATGGCCATTTTACCAAAAGCAATCTACAGATTCAATGCAATCCCCATCAAAATACCAATCCAATTCTTCAAAGAGTTAGACAGAACAATTTGCAAATTCATCTGGAATAACAAAAAACCCAGGATAGCTAAAGCTATCCTCAACAATAAAAGGACTTCAGGGGGAATCACTATCCCTGAACTCAAGCAGTATTACAGAGCAATAGTGATAAAAACTGCATGGTATTTGTACAGAGACAGACAGATAGACCAATGGAATAGAATTGAAGACCCAGAAATGAACCCACACACCTATGGTCACTTGATTTTTGACAAAGGAGCCAAAACCATCCAATGGAAAAAAGATAGCATTTTCAGCAAATGGTGCTGGTTCAACTGGAGGGCAACATGTAGAAGAATGCAGATCGATCCATGCTTATCACCCTGTACAAAGCTTAAGTCCAAGTGGATCAAGGACCTCCACATCAAACCAGACACACTCAAACTAATAGAAGAAAAACTATGGAAGCATCTGGAACACATGGGCACTGGAAAAAATTTCCTGAACAAAACACCAATGGCTTATGCTCTAAGATCAAGAATCGACAAATGGGATCTCATAAAACCGCAAAGCTTCTGTAAGGCAAAGGACACTGTGGTTAGGACAAAACGGCAACCAACAGATTGGGAAAAGATCTTTACCAATCCTACAACAGATAGAGGCCTTATATCCAAAATATACAAAGAACTCAAGAAGTTAGACCGCAGGGAAACAAATAATCCTATTAAAAATGGGGTTCAGAGCTAAACAAAGAATTCACAGCTGAGGAATGCCGAATGGCTGAGAAACACCTAAAGAAATGTTCAACATCTTTAGTCATAAGGGAAATGCAAATCAAAACAACACTGAGATTTCACCTCACACCAGTGCGATTGGCTAAGATCAAAAACTCAGGTGACAGCAGATGCTGGCGAGGATGTGGAGAAAGAGGAACACTCCTCCATTGTTGGTGGGATTGCAGACTGGTAAAACCATTCTGGAAATCAGTCTGGAGGTTCCTCAGAAAATTGGACATTGAACTGCCTGAGGATCCAGCTATACCTCTCTTGGGCATATACCCAAAAGATGCCTCAACATATAAAAGAGACACGTGCTCCACTATGTTCATCGCAGCCTTATTTATAATAGCCAGAAAATGGAAAGAACCCAGATGCCCTTCAACAGAGGAATGGATACAGAAAATGTGGTACATCTACACAATGGAATATTACTCAGCTATCAAAAACAACGAGTTTATGAAATTCGTAGGCAAATGGTTGGAACTGGAAAATATCATCCTGAGTGAGCTAACCCAATCACAGAAAGACATACATGGTATGCACTCATTGATAAGTGGCTATTAGCCCAAATGCTTGAATTACCCTAGATCCCTAGAACAAACGAAACTCAAGACGGATGATCAAAATGTGAATGTTTCACTCCTTCTTTAAATGAGGAAAAAGAATACCCTTGGCAGGGAAGGGAGAGGCAAAGATTAAAACAGAGACTGAAGGAACACCCATTCAGAGCCTGCCCCACATGTGGCCCATACATATACAGCCACCCAATTAGACAAGATGGATGAAGCAAAGAAGTGCAGACCAACAGGAGCCGGATGTAGATCGCTCCTGAGAGACACAGCCAGAATACAGCAAATACAGAGGCGAATGCCAGCAGCAAACCACTGAACTGAGAATAGGTCCCCTATTGAAGGAATCAGAGAAAGAACTGGAAGAGCTTGAAGGGGCTCGAGACCCCAAAAGTACAACAATGCCAAGCAACCAGAGCTTCCAGGGACTAAGCCACTACCTAAAGACTATACATGGACTGACCCTGGACTCTGACCCCATAGGTAGCAATGAATATCCTAGTAAGAGCACCAGTGGAAGGGGAAGCCCTGGGTCCTGCTAAGCCTGAACCCCCAGTGAACTAGTCTATGGGGGGAGGGCAGCAATGGGGGGAGGGTTGGGAGGGGAACACCCATAAGGAAGGGGAGGGGGGAGGGGGATGTTTGCCCGGAAACCGGGAAAGGGAATAACACTCGAAATGTATATAAGAAATACTCAAGTTAATAAAAAAAAAAAAAAAAGAAAAAAAAAAAAAGAAAACAAGGCCCTGTGGGCTTCTCTAAGTAACCAAAGGAAAAAAAAGTGCAAAGTTCAAAGTCTATTTTGAAACTCATATGATTTCTTAACTGTAATTCATATAAAAATTAAAATGAAAAATAAATCACATACTTCCAAAATGCAGTAGCACAGGATATACATTACACATATACATATACACATATGGAGCATACACATACACTGTGCTCCAAAAGGAAGCATAGTGAGAAAATATTGGATGAAAGTAAGCCTGAAAACCAGCTGGGCAAAGTTGATTTTCTAGCTCTATAACTGATGTCAAAATACTCTTCAGATCTCCAACTCCTTTCCTCTTTGCTGACTACAACACATTTTTCTTTTGGACTGATCCACTCTCTGTTAACAGCATTCATCAGCAGGTTTTCCACAGCTCTGGCATCTCCATCATTTTGGGATCTCCAGAAAAATCCAGGCTTCACCTTCACAACTTTACATAATGAAGGTCTCCATACAGGAACATGACAGACACACGCCCGGCCTCAGCAGCTTTCCAAAATTGAGGAGGGAGATTCCATGATCCCATTCATCTATCCATGACTCTAAAGCCAGAAGCTCATGAACCAGTCTGCCAAGGTGTGCTGATTGCCAGGGCAGGCATATTGTACCCTCATTCAATTTCATCTTTACCACCCTTCTCCTTTTGAAGTTTTCCTTCACCCCATAAGCTTGGTTGTCCTGTAATTTGCTCTGTAGACCAGGCCGGCTGGGCTTGTTCTCAGAGAATTGCATATTTCTGTCTCCAACTTGCTGTGATTAAAAGGTGTGCTCCACCATGTCTGGCCCCAATCTTCTCTTTAATTCTGTTTCACTTTATTTTAATACCATTTCACTTTTCTTTAAGTCCTTTTCACAAATTTGAAGATTAGCAGGGTGCGGTCTTGCTCTGGGTTCACCGCTCCCTTTACTATAATATCAGGATTTTCTTTAGTTTATCTCCTGAACACAGGACTCCATCATACTTCCTGAGGCTCCTTTTCTCCTCAAATTGTACAATTTGTAAATTTTTTTGATCATCCTGATTTTTTTCATTATAGATCTGCATCAATCTATACAGATTATATAATCTCCACACTAGGCTTTTTTAAAATCTCCTTTGCAGACAAAACAAATCCAAAATTCTTAATTTCAGCTGAGGCCAAATTTTAGAAAGGAACAAAAAATAGCCACCTTTCCACCAAAATACCACAAGAATAATCTCTGGACCACATAGTACTTTTGTTTTTTTCCTGAAGCCTCTTGAACTAAGCCTCTCCATAGTTCAAATCACCCTCAGTCTCACTGTCTTCCATGTTCCTACTACATGATCCGTGAAATCTTACTTACTGTTCAACTGTTTTCCAAATCCAAAGTCCACATTTCTTCAAACAAAAGCATGATCAGGATTATCACAACAGTAGCCCTGTGTCTGGTACCAAGTTCTGTCTTAGTTATGGTTTTATTGCTGTCAAGAAACATCATGACCACAGCACATCTTATAAAGGAGCACATTTAATTGTATGTGGCTTATGGTTTCAGAGGTTTAGTCCATTATCATCATGGCAGAAAAAAAATGGCATCATGTAGACAGACATGGTGCTGGAAAAGTAGCTTAGAGTTTTACATCTAGATTGGAAGGCATCTGGAACACCAAACCACTAGATTTAGCTTGAGCTTCTGAGACCGTAAGGCTTGCCCTCAAAGGGACAGAATTCCTCTATCAATGCCATAACTACTCTAATAAGGCCAAACAACCTCCTAGTTCTGATTCTCCCTATCAGTCTATGGAGGCCATTTTTGTGCAAAGACCACAGGAGGCACAGTACTTATCAGGGAGGCTGGTTAAGAGCATGAATCACAATACAAGAACTTTTCAATTGCCATACTGAATCCTACGCTGTCAAACATCTTGATGCCCCTTTCATCTGAAGATATCACATCTGTCCCTAGACCAAGAAATTCAGGATGAGCTAGTTTTGCTTTCTTTTTATTGGTTATTTTATTTATTTACATTTCAAATATTATTCCTCTTCGCAGTTTTGTTTCCACAAGCCCCCTATTACTTCCTCCCTCACCCCTGCCTCTATGAGGGTAGTGTCCAACCTACCCACCCACTCTTGCCTCAGCATCCTAGTGTTTCCCTGTCCCAGGTCATCAAGCCTCCACAGGACAAAGGAACTCCCCTCCCAGTGATGCCACATAAGGCAATCAATCCTCTGCTACATATTCAGCTGGAGCCACAGGTACCCCCTGTGTACTCTTTGGTTGGTGGTTTCATCCCTGAGAGCATTGGGAGTCTGGTTAGGTGATGCTGTTATTCTTCCTATGAGCTTCCAAACCCTTTAGGGTCCTATAATTCTTGCCCTAACTTCCACACTGGGGTACCTGGGCTCAGCCCAATGTTTGGCTGTGTATATCAACATCTATATTAGTCAGGCTCTTTCTTTTTCTTTTCTTTTTGCTATCTTAACTACTGTTCTACTTCTGTGAAGAGATACCATGGCCAAGACAACGCTTATTAAATATTTCATTGAGGGCTTAGTTAGAGTTTCCTGGAGTTAGTTATGCTCATCACAGTGAGAAACAGAAGAGCACAGCCCTGAAGTATTGAGAGCTATACATTCTGTTCTGCAGGCAGAGAAAGAAAGACTAAGTCTAGAATAGGCATTGGAAACCTCAAGCTCACCTCTAGTGACACACATCCAAAAAGGGCACACCCCCTAATCCTGTCCCAACAGTTCCACTTACTCAGGACCAAGCATTCAAACTTATGAAACTATGGGGACTAATCTCATTCAAACAACCACACCTGTTGTTGGTTATCTTTGGTACTCTAGATTTGCAAGTCACCCCTCTTTTCACAAGTACTATAAGCACTCCAATGATACAATGACTGAATTCCTACATGCCAAAGTACCAATCTCATTTAAATGCCTATATAGAAAAGAAAAAAACCTGATAACTACTCTTCATAATTTATGTTTACAGAATCTTCATATGTCTTTAATAACACATTTTGAAAATAGCAATGCAATGCAAAAAAATCATGTTCTGTTTTACTTTTATAAAGCTTCAAGATAAATATTGCACATGCGTTTTATAGGATGAATATAGATGTGTTAGAGTTCTTCATTAGACTGCATGCTTTGCTTCCTTCATTCCCATGTGAAATATACTTTGTTACACTCACACAGTTGAAAACTGTGTGACCTTAAACAGGTAGTTTATTTTTTCTCATTTAACTCCCCCTATCTGCAACATGAAAAAAAATGGTGTTCCATTTCAGAAGGCCGATGCAGAGATTAAAAAGATAAAATATAACAATGACTTTAAACATTCACTTCCAGAGAGTAAGCTCCGGATGAAGGTTAGCTACAGTCAGGGGCTAAATATATCCACAAGAGCAGTACAAAGCTACAGTCAGCATTTCAAACACAGTAGCTGTGATCTTTCTTTGGTGGAATTAATGCTACCCAGTTAAAGTGATGTGGGTGAGCAGACATTTAATGGGAAAATAGAAATGTCAGTCTAAAATACTAAAGTTGGAGACTGAACTCCCTAATTAACAACTGCAGCTTATTGGATGCTATGCTAATGGATAAGGTTTAATTTTGAGATAATTTGATTAAAAACTTATTGCAGGTTCCTGTGAGCATTTATTCCTCCTCAATATAAGTGTCTGGTAGGGGCTTTTTAGTGATATTATTATGTTAGAAGAATGACCTCCAACTCATTAATTAATGGGTATTTGTGTGCATTACCATTTTAATTTGAACATTCAAATTTCAAATTGCTGAGTTTGGTGGCTTTCTTTTCTTCTTCTAAAATAGCTCTATTTGGAACCAAGAAAGCAATTATTAGAAGCCAGCAAAAATTATGGTTGAAATGGCCTGTTTCTACCACTTTGCCTCAACTGTAGGACTGCAGCAAGAAAAGCTATACATCTCAACAACTCCCTCACTCATACCATTGTTCACAGTCATTTGGAATTTGGGTCCTCAGATACCCAGGAATAAGTGGGATGCATTAGCAAGTGTATGTGATTAGGTGATCGTCAAAGATTAAGATGACTTCATCATCATCAATTTCTTACTACAGTTGTAATGTTCTCTGTTAGACTTATCGGTATTTAAGAAGAATGGGAATGAAGTCTCAGACACTTACCTGATCCCTAAACTAGAGGTCAGGAGTTGTGGAAATGGTAAGTATCAGAGTTCCACTCCCTAGAGCTCGTGTAAATACTGAATGAGATTGGTGTCCCACCTGTAATTCTAGAGTTCAGTAAAGAGAAATAAGATTCCTGGAGCAAAATAGTCAGTCAGACTAGCTGATATTACTGAGCTCTGGGCTCAGGTGGGAGAGTTGGCCTCAATGAGGAAAGTAGAGAGTGATGCAGAATGATTTCCAATATGAACTTCACACCTTCACACACATGAATCTACCCACACAGGTGTGCCTCAATGTGCAAACACACCTAGATGCAGGTACATCTCACATACATGTAAAGAGTATATAATTTGTAAAATATGGATTAAAATACATGTGAAATGTACATATAATGATAAAAAAGACAAGTATATAAGGTGGTAATACAACTAATATAAAAAAGTCATAGAAGAATATCAGCAAAGGGTACATGGTGAGGCTAGAATGTGATATTCTCTTTCCAAAATTCAGGGCCAAAAGACCTTCTGACAAGGTGGTATGTGCACTGACATCTAATTTGTTTAAGAGTATACATCCATGTTCTACAAGGTAATATAAATTAATCATTTCATAGTCCTTGAAATCAAATGGCAATGGATCACAATTCAATTCTATAACAGAGCTATCAATTTTCTTTCAGAAGGTGAAAGAAACCATTTTGCTGTTTTAAAGGGCCTGTAACCCAGAATAATTTTCAGACAAGAGTACTAGTTCACATACAACAGTACAGGACACCTGAGTTGATAAGATCAGTAGTCATCCTAACAGAAAAGTTGTTTCTCAGATCACTGGCATAAATAACTGATGCCATGGGTAGAATTTTATTTTCAAATTAAATTAAGATTAGATGTTAATTTAGATCACATCTCCAGGAAAACAGGATAATTGGATACAAATGAAATGTACTAGCATTAGCCCGTTGATGTTTATCCTGTTACTTCATTGTTTCATTAAAGCTATGTAGCTAGATGACAATATTATATATCTGTGTAGAGAAACCAAGACCAAGTTAACTCTTGCATAATGAAACATTCAACCATGTGCTTGCTTACAGTTTCAGACATTTAGTATATTATCATAACACTCTGACAGACATTGGAACAGTTACTGAGGCCTTTATTGAGAGAGAGAGAGAGAGAGAGAGAGAGAGAGAGAGAGAGAGAGAGAGAGAGAGAAATTGGTTGGGTGGGCCTGTCATGATGTTTGAAATCTAAGGGACCATTTCTAGTAACACAACTCCTCCAACAAGGCCACATCTACTCCAACAAGGACCTATCTCCTAATTCTTTCCAGACAGCTCACTAACTGGGGACAAGGCACTGAAATATATGAGCCTATTTTATTCAAACTACTACATTTATTATTTGATTATGCAGTGGACTGGGATGTACTCAGAAAATATGGATTACTAACAGATTCACGAACTAATTTGGAATTACATGGGAGTCAAATATTCAATGTAGAACATTTGCATTCACAAAGACGCACATTGCTAGTGAGCTACACAAGCTAAAATGTGATGGATTTTATTTTTGGCATAAAATACTCTTTATTGAGTAAATATAAGTAAAAAACAGCTAGTACCATAGTGCCAGCACCTATGCTACATCATGGCTACTTTCCCAGTGATAATCAGCTTGAAATAATCTGATAATCAGGGTTTCTTCACATAATTAAAGCCACTTTCCTTTTGTCAAAGTCTGTTACCAATTACTGTGTTTAAATTCTACAATTTCAATAGGTAACCCAGGTACTTGGAGCAGGAAAGGAAGGAAAAACAAACATCTTTCCAAGTCATCCAACTATGCCCATGAGATGAGAAATCTTATTCCCTATCTTTCTAATAGCACAGCAGCTTCCATTCTCATTGCATAAGAAGGATGGCTATGTGCTTGTCAGACAAATAGCAAGGGCTCTCAGGCTGAGTACACTCTGCAATTTCCATTTTTCTCTTAGTCGCAAGTGTACTTGTGACTGTTCCAAGGGTAGCTGTTCAAGGGACCTCTATCCTTCATATGCATAGTTTACTCTTCTCACAGACTTTACCCAGAAGAGCATCAACAATACAAACTACTTTTTTGAGCTCCCTAATTAACACAGAAATTCTAATATTCTTTTCCCTCTTTTATTTGAAAATTATTTTCTCATATAATTTTCCCTCCCTTTATGTCTCCAGTTCCTTCCCTTTCCACCTCCCCTGATGTACAGATTCACTCTCTTTTTGTCTCTCTCACACATATACACACACAAAGAAAAACAAAACAAAACAAAACAAAACACAATATTTTCTAAGATGTAATAATCTAAAATCTGAATATGCTTGACCAAGGGAGTGGCACTACTTGGAGTTGTAGCTTTTGTGGAGCACGTGTTACTGTGGGAATGGTATAGTATAATACAGTGTAGTATAAAGAATTGTATCAAAAGCAGATAGAAAAGACCAACTGAAAGAAAAGAGTCCAAGAGAAGACACAAGAATCAGAGGCCTCCTTGTTCACCCAATCAGGAATTCCTCAAAAATATTAAACTAAGGGTTATAACAAAGGACTTTGTGCAGATCTATGCAGGCTCTATGCTTTCTGCTTCAATTTCTATGAGTTCATATGACCGTTGCTTCTGTTTTTCATGTGTTCAACAATAAAAACAACAACAACAGCAAGGCCTCATAAGGACACTATGAATTCCTCATCCGCAAGCCACAAGGGAAGTCTCAAAGACATCAGCCTCATCAACATCTTGTCTGTTGTCTTCCAAACCTGGGCAGTGGTGAAAAGATACATCTTTGCTAAGTCAATGACATGTTTTATAGCAGCCTAAGGGCTACACCATAAACAAGCAGACCATCATGTCTGAGTGATACAGGATTTTGTCCTCTGTGTGAGAAATTTAAAATCATTTTGTCTTTCATTAGCATATTCTCATGTAGATGACTGCAATCTCTTCTGAAATCTGATTGTATATCACTAGAGCTTTGTGCAGAACTATATGTGAGCTTATCTGGCATGTAACAGCAAAACCATGATTGGACCAAAGAATCAAAAGTGTTTTATTCATAAAGTAATAGGTGTGGACATTCACATTTGTAATATAAGCACTTGGGAGGCTACACAGACTACCATGTGTTCAATGCCAGGATGGTCTACATAGTAAGCCCCAGGCCAGGCTGAGCTACCATCCGAGATTCTGTCTCAAAAATGAATCTAGTGAGTGTTAGAACAAAATGCAGTTTTGGGAAAGGAGATGCCAAGAAATTACCATTCAGAATGAGTTTGATTTGGAAGAAGACTCAGGACCCTGGGATGAAGGTGGGACATGATCAGTATCTGTGTCTTAAAGGTGAAAAGCAATTCAGAGAGGCAGACCATCATACTAAATGGCAGGGGTTTATAGGGAGAATGAGAGTGAATATTCTGTTTAAAACCCAAGAGGAAGTGAGTTAGAGGAGATAATAATCATATATAGCAAGGACTGGCCTGAGGAAGCCTTTGGATCTTGCCCAAGCCTGTAGAACTGAGAGCATTTCTTATATTTAAAAGTTTACAGAAATGGGCAAACTTCATACCACATGGCCTATCTTGTGTGACTCATGGCACAAAGACAAATAGTAGATGAAAAAATAAACTTAATCTGTAACTTCAGTGTCATGGTGGTGAGCTAGATTCATGGCCATGTATCACAGCTAATTTTCAAGTTGATAGGCAGCATGGCCTGATACCTGAGAGAAAAAAGGACAGTAGGAGAGTATATGATTTAATAACAAATATACAAACAATTGAATACATATAAAAATAAGAATATATGAGTTAGAAAGTTTAATGAATTATAACTGAATGAAAATTATTTAATTTCATCAAATTTTAAACTACTTAATATTGAAATTGAAATTGAGTTTAGGTAGGTCATATTTTCTTATAGAACTACCATAAACTAATCTAGGAATAAGAAATAGACAAATTATGGTGAGTTTATTTCATTTTGGGGAGGAAACTGATTCAAATAAGAGAATATCAGCTTACAACACTTCATCAGTTGAAGAATATGCAGCCCCTCTGTTCATGCTTTTTGACTAACATTGCTACCTACTTTCTCATCAATAGGAGATGCTCCTACCGTGATAATAATAACAGATGTGGTTTCCTGCACAATCCCAGGTGTCATGTTCTGAAATTTTTAACAACAAAATTGGGACTGTGCTTGTAATAAAAAAAGGAAACTTTCATGTTTTCATGGTGCCTTGACACTAAAATTGACTTTGGTATCCTGTTTTGCTGAAAACATGTAACTGGAAATCTACTAGTCACAATGTCACAGTATCCAAGGAATCTATTTTTTTCCTTATTTAAAATGGCAAACTCTAGTGGAATGAATCTGTTGCTGTTCTGTCCCTTTACCTTACAATTGCAGAGTGATGATAATGTACTTGAAAGTAAAGCTTCTACCTTGTTGCTAAAGCAAGAACTGGATACCTTAGTGAGAAAACTAGGAACTTCTTTTGTAATATTTTCGATTTTGTTGTGGAAACTTGCTATGTTATCAAAGTACAGCAACATGCACGTGTATTGTGTCACATTTCCAGGTGTGAAATTACTTCACATAAGACACAGAAGTTTGGGGTTGGGGATTTAGTTCAGTGATAGAGCGCTTGCCTAGCAGGCACAAGGCCCTAGGTTCAGTCCCCAGCTCCTAAAAAAAGAAAAAAAAAGACATAGAAGTTTTTGCAAATTTCCCAATGATGATCCAAAAGATAAAATATAAGTCAACATTTTTTATTTTGTGAAACCATCATATATCAAATACTTAAAAACAGTGAAACAAAACCACTGGGTTTTTTACTATGTCTGCTATCTTTTATCCTGCCACAGTGTTTTCCTCCAGGCTTTCTCTCTTGTTCATGATCTCATTCTCCCAGAAAAAGAAAACAAATCAAGGTGAACAGAAGCTACAAGAGTACTTTTGACATTAGAACCTTACATGAGAATTGAGTAGGAAAAACTGGGCAGAATGTCTGAATTCTTCTTCTGATACTTTGTATAGCTAGGGAAAGCTAGGGTAATCTTAAGGATTACATTGGGGGATTTGGGGTCTTACATTTAGAAATATTCACATTACCCTGGTAAAATTAAGGAAAATATATTTGAACAGTAACTGTGGATTAATAAGAGATATTTCCAGAATCTCCTAGATTGTATAGGCATGGCTTAATAAAGTTATGCTTACACATATATTTTGCTTCTCAGTCATTTGAATTAGAATTTTCTGTTGATGCAAATGCACACACATAGCATTTGATCATCTGCTGAGGCTATCCAGGCCTTATGAACTCCTCATAAGCAAACAGTTTTAAGGTATATGTTTGCATACACATATTTGGATATGGCTTTACAACAAACATGGGATACTATTATCTGTATAATCTTTTGTTCATATAAATTAGAAGTTTTCACTATTTTGAATTGAAGAAAGGAAGCAGGAGTTGTGGTTTTTTGAGTGATGCATGCTTTCTCAAAGCATTTTGTTGAATGTTGTACTTCTGTAGGTACATTTGAATCATTTTGTGTGTGATGTTTTTCAATATTACACAATTTCCTTTGTGAGATATATTGACATGTTTATGCCACCAACAATGTTATAATATTTTATAAAAAGCAAACCATACAAACATTATGTTAAACACATCTAATACCTTGATGAGAATATCAACTTGAGATGTCTCTTCATTTGAAGTTGAGCTGTGTTCATGGTTTTCAGTAGATATTGCTACCAACACTCTGTTCAATACTTTGGGCCACCTACTGCCAAACCTGCAACATTGGAAAATTGTTTTCTAAGATCTGCATAATTCTTCCCATTTTTGAATTCTCTCTTGATTTCTTTTCTTCTTTCCTTTCCTTACAACTACAATGTCTAAAATACCTTTGTCCATCTTCTTCAGAGGCCATCTGCATGAACCCTGGGCTTAGTTCTACTCACTTCAGATTTTCACCTGAATTCATTTATTGTTTTTAATGATCTGTTTTTATGATGCCATTTTCCTAGTCCGAAAGCTGGAGTGGATAATGCTTCTTTTTAAATATTCCCAAAACATGCATATCAAGTACTTCACACAAGTAGTTCAGATGATTATCATCTAGGGTGTTTCCCCAAAACTACCAACTATTTTAGACTGTTTCTATTTTCTTCTTTCATCAAAATTCTAATAGAATTGTTATTTTCTATTTTACATGAAGAAAGGATTATAAAATATGATTTACCTCATAACAACATGGAGCCAAACTAATGAATTATTAAGTTTGATGAAAGATATAAAGTTGCCAATCGTTTTTAAAAATTCCTTATTCAGGAAAATTTACTTTTCTGTTTCTTATGACACACAGCAGCATTGGCTTTAACATCAGCCTGACTGGTTTTTATCTTACTGGGGCCTTTTCTTGTTTCCATCAGCAACCAGATATTGAATGAGTGGACTTAGAGTTGCTAAGTACTCAGGTCAAGTGCTGGATCTCTCATCCATCCCACTTCCAAGGGCTCTTTTCCTTCTGTTGCACAGAGGAGTGGGATATAAGGGAAATGTCAGGAAAACAGTTCCCTACACTGGTATTGATTGCTCTTTTACCATTAAGCTGTCTTCCCTGAACTGAAGGAAAGCTGATGAGTACATATTCTTTCATCCTTGGGCACTAAAATCAAACTAATGACTTCCTTTTAAACTTAGTTTACAAAATAATGGATTTCCATATGGGGTTTTTATTCATATTCTCACTCACATTTTATCCTCTTCCTTATCATGTTAAAACACTTCTCAAGAAGTTTTGTCCTCACTTGTTTATATTTCCTTTTGTGGGTGAGCTACTAAGTTTATTTAGTCTTTCATTAATCAGCATATTTAATTATAGTGAGTTGAGTCCCACTATTGCCCTACTTTTCCCTTCATCTCTAAGCCCCCAATTTCCACACTTAAACATTCCATCCCCAGTATTCCTGCTTCCACTCTTCTATTGTCTTCCCCCAACCCCTTCTCTTCAAACCTCCTTTCGTCCCAGTTCTATGCATACTTCACCCATATTTATCTTACTTGGATATGCAGATTCAACAATCTTGGTGTATGATGATGCATTCAGTGTTTCCTTCTGATCTTGAGTTACATGACTTAAAGTAACATTTTCTTGTTCCATCTATTTTCTCCAAATTTCTACATGGCAGAATAGAATTTCATTGTATACTAGTTTATACAAATTGTACCACGTTTTCATTATTTATATTTCAATGAAGAATATATAAGCTGATTCCATTTCCTTGTTGTTGTGACTATCAGTCACAGATATGATTGTGCAAATATCTCTGTAGAAGGATGCTTAATCCTTTGTGAATCGTTTCAGAAATGCTAAAGCCAAGTCATATGGTGGGGATACTTTTAGTGTTTTGAGAAGTGTAGCAAGGAAGCTCATTTTACACAATTAATAGATGATACTAAAATGTGAAAATACATTCTAAGGAATAAAATCTATTAATGAACAAAACGAAAAGGGCAAAGCTAGAATAGAATGAGAAAAAATAGTCAATTGATAATATAGAAGCCATCAACATAACAGCCATCATTTCTTGCTGTGATCAAACCCATGACAGGATTAACTGAGAGAAGGAAGTGTATGTTGCTCAAATTTTTAGGACCTGGCCGATGATTGGGTGATTCTTCACATTTGGGCCAAATGTCATAATGACTGTAGAATCACAAAGTAGAAGAGAGCTCTAACGTGAATAAAAATTTTGTTTTTATTTTATTACTATTGGACAGTTTGGAACATTTGTAAAATTATCTTATACTTATTTATATAATTATTATAATTATTTTACATAACTGTTTATATCCTGCTTCTCTCTCATCCTCCATTCTCATGATGAGACCTTTCTCTAGGAGTCCCCACTTGCTTTCACTTTTCTGTGTGTGTTGAGTGGTGGGTGTTTGAGCCACTAAATTTAATTAGAGTATGTTGCTCAAGTGTGGGTGAGAGGTTCTTTATTAAAGCCAATTAGCTACACCACTGAAAACTATAGCATCCCTTCCCACCACAATTTATAACTGTCCCTCAGTGTGGGGAGGGGCGAAATGGCACCTCATGAGCTCCTTCCCCATATGTGATTAAATGTTGACAGGCATATTTATTCATTGACAAGAAAGCAGAGAATTAGACAGGAAAAATAAGAAAGAGAAAACATAAATATCATCTTACCAAGGACATAATTTCTGGTTTCTAAACTATCCCAACTAGGAACCAAACATTCAAATCCTAGTTTTTGGCAACTATATATTCTCACTGGGACAAAGCTAGTCTTAAACACATTATGATGGTCTATCTGTGATGATGTAAGTACAATGCTAGTCTTAAACACATTATGATGGTCTATCTGTGATGATGTAAGCAGTAAAACATGAAGGATAGTGATGAAGCGAGAACATAAATCACTATGTATTTGTGTACAAGTAGAACTTAGTGACCTCAAGCCGTATGAAAGAGCAAATATGATAAAAAACTGTATGGTATTGGCACACATACAGACAGGTAGATCAATGAAACAGAATTAAAGACCCAGAAAGGAATCCAAACACCTATGTTCACTTAATATATGACAAACGAGGTAAAACCATTTAGTGAAAAAAAATACCATTTTCAACAAATGGCACAGGTTCAACTGAAGGCTAGCATATAGAAGAATGCAAATTGATCCACTCTTATTTCCTTGTACAAAGTTCAAGTCCAAGTGGATCAAGGACCACCATATAAAACCAGATACACTCAAACTAATAAAAGAAAAAGTGGGGAAGAAACTCAAACACATGGGCATGGGGAAATTTTCCTGAACAGAACACCAATGACTTATGCTCTAAGTGCAAGAATTGACAAGTGGTACTTCATAAAATTACAAAGCTTCTGTAAGGCAAAGGACACTGTCATTAGGACAAGACAGCAACCAAGAGATTGGGAAAAGATCTTTACCAATCCTACATTTGATAGAGGACTAGTATCCAGTATATTCAAAAAATTCAAAATGAAAGTACCATGAAATTCATCATTTTCACTGACATTGCATATATTTCTTAAAGCAAATGTTGAAAAGTGATTTGCATGTTTGTGTCCAATAGCATTATCCATTAGAGCCTTGGCTACCTAAGTGCCTAGCAATAAATAGAAAGCAAACAAAACAAAAATCCAAACAAAAAACAAACAAAAACTACAAAAATCCAAGTATAAAACTAAGCAAAACAAAAAATATCTGTACATAATGGAATCCCCAAAAATCTCAGAGTACACACAATAATTACCAAAATGTGGAATATAAAAGATCACAGAAATACCAGAATAGAACAATGGCAGTCATCAGTGAGAAAGGGAATTGAGAACACATCTGTCAAGGGAGCATGGTTTCTGCTAGATAAAATGCATAAGTTCAAGAGATGTTCTCTGCAACATTATGACTCTGGAGGTTAGCAATGTTATATTACTAAAAATTCAGAAAGAACAGATATAAATGATGACTAGGTACTTAGACGAGGAAGGTACTTATGAGGTGGTCTGAATTAAGCATTTAGTGGTATCTATGTATTTTCATCTTTATTTGTATATCACAAATATAAAATCCTGTCAATTAAAAATGTTCAGTTTTAAAATACAAATAGATAGGGACAACAAGATGGTTGATCATGTAACAATGTTTGTTTCCAAACATGAAAGTCTGAATTTGTTTCCCAGAACATATATGATGGAAAGGAAAAATGGATACCTCAAAGTTGTCTCTTGGCTTCCACACCAGCATCTATCACCATACACAATAAATAAATATAAAACCTTTCGATGAAAAGAAATAAAGTTTGCATTTAGGTCTGTATATTGTTTGCCTACTAATCACTTTACCACTTGATAGAATTTAATTTGGAACAACATATTCTTACTTATACTAGGACATATTATTCTCCAACTGTTCTCTTTCTGCTTCTTGTTTTAGCTGGCACATTTCCCTATTACCTTACTTTAATGCAACTTGGTCTCCATATTATTTATTTCCATCTGACATTGTAACCTGTAGTTTGTGAACTGTCTGTCCGATTGCTTCTAATAGCAAAGCAGAAAGTGAATGAATATCTGCTTCTGCTAAGTGACTGGTTCTAGGCTCGTTGTTTTAACCTGTTCTAGTAGCAGCAACTGAATGATGGCCTTACTCCTTCTCCTACAGACACTTACTGATTAATGTTTGTCTGTATTTGCTACATGCCTGGATGATTAGTAGCACAATCACTCAAAATGTGAGCATTGCCTTATAGTTTGCAATAACAAGAATAGAACTCTTTACAATCCATGCAGTTTATGAAGGACAGATGATGGTTAATCTTGACTGACAACTAGATAGCCTGTAGAATCACCTAAGGAGATGTAGATGTGTATCCATGAGGATGTTTCCAGAGGAACTTAAGTGAAGCGGGAAGACCTATACTAAGTGCAAGTAGCACTAACACCAAGATGCTCTGGTTCCTGAGTTGGGTTAAAAGGAAATGCAAGTAAATAGCCAGCATTTCCTTTTTTTTTCTTTTTTTTCTGTTTCTTATTCTTTTTATTTTTAAAAAATAATTTATTATTTTGTCCACTTTTAATTGAGTATTTCTTATTTACATTTCAAATGTTATTCCTTTTCCCAGTTTCCTGTCCATCAGCTGGCTAGCCCCTCCACCTCCCTTTCTATATGGGTGTTCCCCTGCCCATCCACTCCCCATTACTGACCCTCCCAACAATCCCTACACTGGGGTCCAACTTTGGCAGGACCAAGGGCTTCCCCTCCCACTGGTGCACCAACAAGGCTATTCACTGCTACCTATGCAGTTGGAGCCCAGGGTCAGTCCATGTATACTCTTTGGGTAGTAGTTTGGTCCCTGAAAGCTCTGGTTGGTTGGCATTATTTTTATTATGGGGTTGGAAGCCCCTTCAGCTCTTTCAGTCCTTTCTCTAAGTCCTCAAACAGGGGTCCCTTTCTCAGTTCAGAGTTTTGCTGCTAACATTCGCCTCTGTATTTGAACATGTTCTGACTGTGTCTCTCAGGAGAGATCTCTTATCAGGTTCTTATCAGCATGCACTTCTTAGCTTCATCAATATTATCTAGTTTTAGTGGCTGTATATATGTGTGCCACATGTGGGGCAGTCTCTGAATGGCTGTTCCTTCAGTATCTGCTCTAAACTTTGTCTCCCTATCCCCTCCTATGGACATTTTTGTTCCCCTTTTTAAGAAGGAGTGAAGCATCCTCATTTTGGTCATCCTTCTTGAGTTTCATGGTCCTTGATAGCCAGCATTTCTAATACAGTCTGCAGATGCAATGGTACCCACTGCCACCAGTACTCTTGCCACTCTTCTATTTATGCTGTGATGGGCTGTATCTCTCAATCCAGAAGCCAGATTCCAGGGCGATACATTAAGTTGAACTTGCCAGACATCTTTTTACAGCGATGAAGAAAGGACTTAATACAGAAAAATCATTACCAAGCAGTGAGACTGTGTATCATGAACCATTGGAACTAGTTTGTGGGAGAACTCTGAAGGTGCTGGGAAATATGGGTTAGAGAAACTTCAGAGTTCTATAAGCAGATCTTGCTGAAGCAGTCTGGTGGGAGATCGCAAGATCAGAATATCTAGAGAAATTCAGAAAGCTTGAGGTATTGGTTGTGAGGGTTCAGATAAAATCAAGGACTCCATTGTTAACTGTTGAGAGGCTGTTTGGGTTACATTTTGACAGAGAATCTATTCTCACTCTTTTCATGGCCTGGGAACTTAAGTGAATTGAGTTCAAAAGTAATAATCCAGTCAGTTTGTGGAGATGATTTCAAGACAAGACAGCACTCAAGTTGCGATACTACTATTGTACAATGCAATTAGATATAAAGTGTGAGAGAAGATAATATGAAAAAATGCATTTTAGTAAAGAATTCTTAGTGAGTGTTAATAAACTAGAGAGGTATAGAGGAGGCTGGTGCAGCTATTAGAAACATTAACACAATGAAGGAAAAGCTTCATAGTTTTTCACATGGATGATGTAGGAGGTACTTTAAGGGCAACTCCACCCATGGAAAAATCCAACCTACAGAAACATAAAATCATTTTAAAGGGGAGCAATTTAGCTGAAGATTCTCATGAAGTCGTCTATGCTACAAATGTCTGCCAAGAAAATTGCTTTATCAGGTTTGGTGGTCAAAAATTACAGCTCTTGTAAGGAGTGGGCAAACTATATGTGGAGCAGGCTAGATAACTTGTTAGTACTATTCCTATTAACACTGGTTTCCTATTCACACCAAAGTCTCAAAACAGCTAAGGCGCTTTGAGTTGAAGTACCTGCAAGGAGGCTCTGAGTAGAAGTTATATGATGTTGTGAATTGGAGACATAAGTTTGTCAATGTTGTCAATTGTAGCAATATGAGGCATCTAGGAGAACTTCAGGCATAGAATGAAGCTAGCCTTAAAGAGGGCGATACATGATCCCAATAACAGACCTGTAATACTGGGCTTTCTCAGTACCATCAAAGTTCAGGTGGAATCCTGGGGTGGAGGAGTTTGTGGTTTGCTTGTCTGGCTTCCAGGCTTCCTATAGTCCAGCTTTTCCATGCAATGCCCTCATTCCTCCTATATAAAGTAAAAGTGTCTACTATGTGTATTTGGAGTTTTACAGCTTACTTTTTGGTTTTCAGGAACTCACAGTAAAGAAATGGTCTTGCATATCAGAAAAAATTTTGGCATCAGACATTTGTATAGTTAGAAGTGTTAAATTTTGTGACACTCTCACATATGAGATGCTTGTGAGCCTTTGATGACCAGGAATGGAACTTTATGTCTTAAAGTGATGTATCTTGGACTTAAATGGACAAGGTGGAGCGGTATGATGGTTAACTCTGACAGGATTTAGAATCATCTAGGAAACATATCTCTGGCTGTATCTGTGTTTCTGGAGACTTGTAGCTAAAAGTGGAAAGCACCATCTGAGACTGAAAAAAAAGGAGAGAATGAGTGACATTTGGTTTCTCAGCTTCCTGGTTCAGATACAATGTAAGGAGCTGCTGGTGAACCTATCCTTCTTTACCTGCTTGATAAGACTACAGACCCCAAATCAGGAACTACAAGAAACTCTTCTTCCTCAAGCTACTTATTCTTTCCAAAATACTGAGCTTTAAGTCCATTGCAAGGATATTTCCACCTTATAATACGAACCACAGTAGACCACAAAAGAAAACACCTGTCATCTTCCTCTAACTTCTGCATGTGTTCCTGTGGGCACATGAACACACACACACACACACACACACACACACACACACACACAGAGCACCCACAACTCACACAAGCACATAAACAAAACTGAAAATGAAAGTTCATTGTGAACACTTATCTGTAACTGTGAAAAGGAAAAAAATGGGATTTGACACAAACAAAAATAAACCTTGTTACTCTTGGAAAAGTGTTGAACAGTTAAAAGGCATCTTTCAACTGTCATTTAAAACACAGGCTAGATTGAACCTTTGCAGCTCAGCTTTAGCCAGTTACTTGATGCAGTATAAAGCGTAACACAGACTTTCACACAGAACCTTAGCCAGCCAGAAGCCACTCATGGGAAAGATGGGGCAATGAACCTTGTAGTCAGCTTCTTGACTCCAGCAAGAAGTCTCAGGAATGTTCCAGTGGCTTATCAACTAAAGCAATGAGGTAACAGTATATTTTGCTATTGTTTATGTTTAACCTTAGCCTGTATACACACACTGGCATTTGAAAATTATCTTTTTCAGCAAATAATTTGTAGATTACCTTGAAAACCAAAGCATGTCTATAAAAGGCTTTCTAAATGAATTGATAGCTGTTGGTAAGTCTGTAAGTCCTCCCACCCAACCCCGAGTTCTCTTTACCTTCTTATATGTGTTTTAAAGGGGAAAGATTTGTGCAGCCACACTCTCATCCTTGTTGGTAATAGCAGAAGGCACAGAGTTGCCAGAGGAAAAAGTCTATTGTGCCACAAAAGTTACAACGTATGATTTTGAGCACATTAGGAGCCTTGGGCGTCATCTACATTACCAAGAGGTTGAGTTGCTTAGGACACAGAGGATTCTTAGAACATACCCATTATTCAGTCCCTTTTGAATGAGTTGCCTCCTAACAGAACAGTCTAATTACATGAGCAGGTCTCTGCATGTTAGCGAAGTATGACAGTCAGATTTGAGAAATAAGTGCAGGGTCATTACTAATGAGTACTACCTCCTATATGTCAGTGCTATTGACACTACAAAACTGAGCAGTCACAGTGGCAGTGACAGTTTGGAATCAGGGTGCTAAAACCCAAGAGGCAAAACTGTACTGACATTCTGATGCTTGTCAGTTGAAATGTAGTCTGAATCTGATGATTAAAAGAAAATGCCAGCAGCAAACTGAGATTACTACTATCCTGGAAACGAAAACACACTGTGACACCCAGTTCAAAGTAAAAGTTATTGTTAATCTCAGAGAGGTACAGGAAAGCTAATTTAAATTAAATTAGTGCTGAAGCCTGAAGATGAAGCTTGCTTTCCCTCAGGAAAAAGATTAAAAAGATGAGGACCTGAGGGAGTTACTCAGAGAGAATGTCTACATGGAAGCTGGATTTCAATGGGCAAGCATGAGGGACTGAAACTGAGCTGTGTTCAGTGCTCAGATGAAAGGCATAGAAAGTAAGTCATATGGAGAAAGATGTTTTAACAGACTCGTCACAATCCAGAGAGGTCCTTAGATTGGTGTACAAGGACACAACTTCCCACAGTACACTCCTAAACAAGCAATGAGGGGATCAAGTCTAATTTACATATTTCAGTAACAAAGAAACAGTGGCCAGCATTCTGTGACGAGTCCTGTTGATTCTCCTTAAATTAGTGTTGGTTTCATAAGTACGGGTTTGTTTGCAGTATAGCTTCTTTTGCTCTAGCATAGAAGTGTTGTTCAAAACAAATTATTTTGTAACTCCAATACAATGTAAAGCAAAGGGGTTTCATGATGAACAAAGAGAGTGGGGCTCCACCTCATGTATCCCATGAACTGCTGAAAATCAGGCACAAATCTGATCTCCGAGGAACTATGGGTAAAATTGGATACACACCTGGTTCATAGCTCAGCAGCAGCCGGTCCTCAAGTAGAAAGCCTGAAACTAATGTTTGCCTACCTCATTAGTCAGCTGGATTCATCACTTTACTATGTGAGCAACTGCAAAGCTAATTGGCTTTAACCAGAGCATAACTTTCTATTTGGGGGAAGGAAGCACCTGTGTACCTTGCATCAGGGCTGCTAGACATTGTAACTGCTGCTCTCCCACACAAGCTCTGCAGTATGGCATAACATATCCTGTGCTGAGTATTATTTCCTAAGATATGTCTTAGTTAGAAGACAGTAATTTCATGACTGAGGCATTTGTAGCTGTTTGGTCAGTTGTGTCAAAATTCTTAAATTTCACTTCAAAGATCTGTAATGGTGGTGGTTGATTTCAAGTCTGTCTTAAACTTTTGTCTTCCTATATTGCCTTCATGAAATGTAGTATGCAGAAAGCTTTTATTCACGTAGGGCAGTATTCACATGAATTGAAAAAAATACATTAGCCAGTATTCAGCATAAAAATAAAGGAAAACTGAATTGGAAAGAAAAGTGAATTTGACACTAACAAAACAGTTGGTAGACTAGAAGCCTGGACCTTAAAGCACTGTATCATCTCCATCAGTAACATAAAGCTGACTATGCAAAGAATCACAGTTATCTGACAGCATCTGGTCCTTGGTGGCCAGAATCTAACAAACCGAGTAGGTCCACTTATATCTCCAAAAATCAAATGCAGTAGGAGAGACCTTAGATGGATTGCCCAACTATGGGAAGTGGTAACTTGTAACATCCACATCCAGTAGAAATAGAGGGCATCAAGTATAGGGATGGGGTTGATATCCCACAGTCAAAATCTGTGACCCAGAATTGTTCCTGTCTAAAAGAAAAGCAGGGACAAAAATGAAGAATTGACTGAAGGAAAGGAGCTCCAGTGACCAACTCAAATTGAGATCCAGCTTAAGGGAAGGTTCCAAGGCCTGACATTATTACTGACGCTATGGTGTGCTAAAAAACAGGAACCTAGAAAGCATCCCCTCACAGAGACCCAACAAGCATCTGTAAGAGTCAGATGCCAATACTTAAACCAAACCAATAGACAGAAGCCTGGGAACCCTGTGGTTAAACTAGGGAAAGGCTGGAAAAAGCAGAGGAAGAGGGCGATCCATAGAAAGACCAGCAGTCTCAACTAACCTGAAACCACTAGATCTCTCAGACACTGAGCCACCTAACAGGCAGCATATACTAGCTGATATGAGGTGCCTGACAAACATAAAGGAGAGGACTGCCTGGTCTAACCTCAGGGATAGAAGATGTACCAAGAGTTCCCTTCACCCAAACCCTGTGGGGAAGACAGCTGAACACTCAGGTGTGCAGACATCCTGAGACTGCAAGACAGACTGCCACCTCTGTGCACCTGTGACCACATCCCTGGTTCAAGGGGAAACTACACAGTGCCTCTGGACACAGCGATATAGGAACAGACACCCGCCAGTACCCATGGTTCTTTTCTATGCCCAGGACCAAACCAAACCAGGCAAACCTGAACCCAAATCCCATGTGAGAGAGAGCTGGACCCTCAGAAGTGTGGATATTCCTGAACAGTCAGAGGAGACTACCCTCTGCTCACAGTCCAGATCCAAGACGGAATCGCATAGTGCCAACTGTGCCCACTGGGTGCAAAGACCTAGGAGCAAACAGGGGCAGGACTGTTTGATTCCTGCCGGAACTTAGAGCTGGAAGACAGTCTCCAGGAGTACCAACACACCTGAAATCAGAGCATCTGTTCTCACAAAAAGGCTGAAAGAAAACAGGGAAACAGTTCTACAGGAGTGCTGACACAGAGGCCTACAACAGGGTCAAATCACTCTCAGAAATAGCAAAACAAGCAAACACTAGAGACAATCCAATGGCTAGAGCCAAGCACAGGAACGTAAGCAACAGAAACCATGACTACTTGGTATCATCAGAGCCGAGGTCTCCCAAAGAAAATACTGGATTTCTAAACACAACAACAACAACAAAAATATTTAGATTTAATATCACAATTTTGATAATGATGGAGGACTTTAAGAAATACATAAAGAACTCCCTTAAAGAAATGAAGGAAAACACAAGGAAACAAGTAGAAGCCCCTAGAGAGGAAACTCAAAAATCCCTTAAAGAATTACAGGAAAACACAACCAAGCAGGTGAACTAATTAAAAATGGAAATAGAAATAATAAAGAAAGTGCAAAGGGAGAAAATCCTGGATATAGAAAATCTAACAAAGAGAAAAAGAGCCATACATACAAGCATCACCAACAGAATAAAGACATAGAAGAGAGAATTTCAAGGGCAGAATATACCATAGAGAACATATACACAACTGTCAAAGATAATGTAAAATACAAAAAGCTCCTAGCCCAAAACACACAACATTCCCAAACATATGGGACACAATGAGAAGATCAAACATAAGGATCTATACCTATAGAAGAAAGTGAAGACTCCCAACTTAAAGGGCCAGTAAATATATTCAACGAAATTATAGAAGAAAATTTCCTTAACCTAAAGAAAGAGATGCCCATAAATATACAAGAAGCCTAAAGAACTCCAAATAGATTGGACCAGAAGAGAAATTCCTCCTGTTACATAATAGTCAAAACACCAAATGAACAGAACAAAGAAAGAATATTAAAAGCAGTAAGGGAAAAAGGTCAAGATACATATAAAGGCAGACCTATCAGAATTACACCAGACTTCTCACCAGAGACTATGAAAGCCAGAAGATCCTGGACAGATGTCACACAGACCCTAAGAGATACAAATGCCAGCCCAAGTTACTGTATCCAGCAAAACTCTCTATTAACATAGATGGAGAAACTAAGATATTTCATGACAAAAACAAATTTATACAATTATCTTTCTACAAATCCAGCCCTACAAAGGATACTAGATGGAAAACTCCAACACAAGGAGAGAAACTACACCATACAGAAAGCAAAAATAAAATTTTCTTGCAATGAAACCAAACGAGAGACAAACAGCATAATGCCACCTCTAACAATGAAAATAAAAGAAAGTGACAATCACTAATCCTTAATATCTCTCAACACCAACAGATTCAATTCCCCAATGAAAGGACATAGAATAACAGACTGGATATGAAAAGAGGACCCACTATTTTGCTGTATGCAGGAAGCACACCTCACAGAAAGAAAGACACTACCTCAGAGTAAAAGGCTGGAAAACAACTTTCCAAGCCAATGGCCCAAAGAAACAAGCTGGAGTTGCCATTCTAATATAAAATGAAATTGACTTTCAACCAAAAGTCATTAAAAAGACAAGGAAGGACACTTCATATTCATCAAAGGAAAGATACACCAAGATGAACTCTCAATCCTAAATATCTATGTTCCAAATGCAAGGGCACCTACATTCATAAAAGAAACCCTACTGAAGCTCAAAGCACACATTGTACCTCACACAATAATATTAGGAGATTTCAACACCCCACTCTCATCAATGGACAGATCATGGAAACAGAAATTAAACAGAGACATAGAGAAACTAACAGAAACTATGAACCAAATGGACAGATATTTATAGAACATTCTGTGCTAAATCAAAAGAATATATATTCTTCTCAGAACCTCATGATACCTTCTCCAAAATTGACCATATAATCAGTCACAAAGCTGGCTTCAACCAATACAGAAAGATAGAAATGATCCCATGCATCCTATCAGATCACCATGCACTAGAACTGGTCTTCAATAACAATAATAAAGATAGAAAGCCCACATATACATGGAACAATGCTCTACTCAATGACAACTTGGTCAAGGAATAAATAAAAGACTTCTTCGAATTTGATGAAAATGAAGATACAACATTCCCAAACATATGGGACACAATGAAAGCATTGCTAAGAGGAAAACTCATATCTCTGAGTGCCTGCAAAAAGAAACAGGAGAGAGCATATGTCAGCAACTTGACAGCACACCTAAAAGCTCTAGAAAAATAAGAAATAAATAAAACCAAGAGGACTAGAAGGCAGGAAATAATCAAACTCAGCTGAAATCAAACAAGTAGGAACATAAAGGACTATACAAAGAATCAAAAAAAACAGGAGCTGGTTCTTTGAGAAAATCAACAAGATAGATAAACTCTTAGCCAGACTAACCAGAGGTCACAGACAGTGTATCCAAATTAACGAAATAAGAAAAGAAAAGGGAGACATAACAACAGAACCAGAAGAAATTAAAAAAAAAATCATCAGATCCTTCTACAAAAGCATATATTCAACAAAACTGGAAAATCTACAGGAAATGGACAACTTTCTAGACAGATACAAGATACCAAAGTTAAATCAGGAACAAATAAACCATCTAAACAACCCCATAACTCCTAAAGAAATAGAAGCAGTCATTAAAAGTCTCCCAACCAGAAAGATCCCAGGACCAGATGGGTTCGGTGCAGAATTCTATCAGACCTTCATAGAAAATCGCATACCAATACTGTCCAAACTATTCCACAAAATAGAAACAGAGGTAACACTACTTTAAACTCCTTCTATGAACCCACAGTTACTCTTATACTGAAACAACACCAAGAAAGAACCAACAAAGAAAGAGAACTTCAGACCAATTTCCCTTTTGAATATTGATGCAAAAATACTCAATAAAATTCTTGCAAACTGAATCCAAGAACACATCAAAACAATCATCCATCATGATCAAGTAAGCTTCATCCCAGGGATGCAGGGATGGTTTAATATATGAAAATCATCAGTGTAATCCACTATATAAACAAACTCAAAGATTTGAACCACATCATCATTTCATTAGATTCTAAGAAAGCATTTGACAAATTTAATACCAATTAATGATAAAAGTCCTGGAAAGATCAGGAATTGAAGACCCATATTTAAACCTAGTAAAAGCAATATACAGCAAACCAATAGCTAACATCAAATTAAATGGAGAGAATCTTGAAGTAATTACACTAAAATCAGGGACTAGACAAGGCTGCCAACTCTCTCCCTACTTATTCAATATAGTTCTCAAAGTCCTAGCCAGAGTAATCAGACAGTAAACGAAGGTCAAAGGGATACAAATTGGAATGGAAGAAATCAAAATATCTCTATTTGCAGATGATATGATAGTGTAATTAAGTGAGCCCAAAGTTCACCAGAGAATTACTTAACCTGATAAACAACTTCAGCAAAGTGGCAGAGTATAAAATTAACTCCAACAAATCAGTAGCCTTCCTCTACTCAAAGGAAAAACAAGCTGAGAACAAAATTAGGGAAATGACACCCTTCAAAATAGTACCAAATAATATAAGATACCTTGCTTAACCAAGGAAGTGAAAGATCTGTATGACAAGAACTTCATGTCTCTGAAGAAAGAAATTGAAGAAGATCTCAGAAGACAGAAAGATCTTCCATACTCATGGATTGGCAGGGTTAATATAGTAAAAGTGGCCATATTGAGGAGAGCAATCTACAGATTCAGTGCGATCCCCATCAAAATCCCTACTCAGTTCTTTATAGAGATAGTAAAAGCAACTTGAAAATTCATTTGGAATAACAAAAAACCCAGGATAGCGAAAACTACACTCAACAATAAAAGAACTTCTGGGGGAATCACTATCCCTGACCTCAAGCAATATTATAGAGCAATAGTCATAAAATTCTGTATGGTATTGGTACAGAGACAGGCAGATAGATCAGTAGAAGAGAATTGAAGACCCATAAATGAACCCACACACCTATAATCACTTGATCTTTGACAAAGGAGCTAAACCATCCAATGGAAGAAAGATAACGTTTTCAATAAATGATGCTGGTTCAACTGGAAGTCAGCATGTAGAAGAATGCAAATCGATTTATTCTTATTGCCCTGTACAAATTTATGTCCAAGTGAATCAAGGACCTTCACATCAAACCAGGTGCATTCATCCTAATAGAAGAAAAAGTGCTCGATTACATGGGCACTGAGGAAAATGTTCTGAACAAAACACCAATGGCTTATGCTCTAATATAAAGAATCAACAACAGGGTATTATAAAACTGCAAAGCTTCTGTAAGGCAAAGGATGCTGTCATTAAGACAAATTGGAAACCAACATATTGGGAAGAGATTGTTACCAATCCTACATCCAATAGTGGGCTAATATCAAATGCGCTTCAACAGAGGAATGGATACAGAAAATGTGGTACATCTACATAATTGAGTACTACTCAGCTATCAAAAACAATGATTTCATGAAATACATAGGCAAATGGATTGAACTAGAAAATAACATCCTGAGTGAGGTAACCCAATCACAGAAAAACACACATGCTATGACATTCACTGGTAAGTGGATATTAGCCCCAAAACTCAAATTACCCAAAATACAATCCACAGACCTCATGAAGCTCAAGAATAAGGATGATCAGAGTTTTGATGCTTCACTCCTTCTTAAAAAGGAGAACAAAAATATACATAGGAGAGGATATGTAGGCAAAGTTTACTGCAGAGCCTGAAGGAACAGCCTTTCAGAGCCTGCCCCACATGTACAGCTACCAAATCTACATAAGATTGATGAAGCTAAGAAGTGCATGCTGACAGGAACTGGATATAGATCTCTCATGAGAGACACAGCCAGAACATATCAAATACAGAGGTGAATGCTAGCAGCAAAACACTGAACTGAGAACGAAACCCCAGTTGGAGGAATTAGAAAAAAGATTGAAAGAACGGAAGGGGCTTGCCAACCAACCAGAGCTTCCAGGGACTAAACCACTACCCAAAGACTATAACACAGACTGACCCTGGGCTCCAACTGCATATGTAGCAGAGGATGGTCTGCCTGGCACCAATGGAAGGAGAAGCTCTTGGTCCTGCAAAGGTTGGACCTCCAGTGTAGGGGATTATTGGGGGCGGGCATTAAGGGAGGATTGTTTGGGGAGGTGAACACCCTTATAGAAGAAGGGAAGGGGAAAGGGGGGGTTATGGACAGGAAACTTGGAAATGAAATAACATTTGAAATGTAAATAAATAAATATTCAAGAAAAAAATAGAATTCTCAACTGAGAAATACCTAATGGCCAAGAAGTCCCTAAGAAATGTTCAACAACCTTAGTCATCAGGGAATGCAAATCAAAACAACCCTGAGATTCCACAACAATCAGAATGGCCAAGATCAAAAACTCAGGTGACAGCATATACTGGCAATGATGTGAAGAAATAGAAACACTCCTCCACTGTTGATGGAATTGTAAACTGGTACAACCACTCTGCAAATCAGTCTAGAGGTTCCTCAGAAAATTGGACATAGTACTACCTTAGAATCCAGTTTACCCTCCTGGGCATATATCCAAAAGATTCTCCAACATAACAAAGATGCATGCTCCACTATGTTCAGAGCAGCCTTATTTATAAGAGCCAGAATCTGTAAAGAACCCAGATGTCCTTTAATAGATACATAAATTGGGATATATTTAAACAATGGAGTACAACTCAACTACTAAAAACAATGACTTCATGAACTTCTTAAGCAAATGGAGGGAACTACAAAATATCATACTGTATGAGGTAACTGAGTCACAAAAGAACACGAATGGTATGCTGTCACTGGATAATCAAACTAAGTGGATCACAGTATCCACTGGATCACACTAAGTGGATTTAAGCTCAAAATACCCAAGATATGATTCACAAAACACATGAAGCTCAAGAAGAAGGAAGATAAGTGTATTGATGTTTCAGTCCTTCTTAAAAGAAGGAACAAAATACTCACAGGAGGAAATACAAAGTGTGGACCAGGGACTGAAGGAAAGGCCATCCAGAAACTGCCTCACATGAGGATCCATCCCACATAGAGACACTAAACCCAGACCCTATGGCGGAAGCCAAGAAGTACTTGCTGACAGGATCCTGATACAGCTGTCCCCTGAGAGACTCTGCCAGAACCTCTCAGGAACAAATACAGATTCAGATGCTCCTGGCCAACCATTAGACTGAGAACAGGGTTCCCAATGAAGGAATTAGGGAACAGACTAAAGGCGCTGAAGGGATTTGCAACCCCATAGGAAGAACAACATCAACCAACCAGATCCCTCAGAGCTCCCAGGAACTAAACCACCAACCAAACAGTATACAGTGGTAGAGACCCACAGCTCCACCTACATATATAACTGTGAATGGCCTTATTGGACATCAACGGGAGGAGAGGCCCTTGGTCCTGTGAAGGCTCGATATCCCAGTGTTAAGGAAATGTCATGGCAAGGAGACAGGAGTGGATAGGTGGCTGGGGGGAGCACCCTCATAGAAGCCAGGGGAGGGAGTATGGGATAGGATTTTCCAGAGAGAAAACCAGGAGAGGGGATAACATTTGAAATGGAAATAAATAAAATATGCAATAAAAATGGAAAGCACCTTAAAATAAGGAATTAAGACTCCATCTAGTTTTGGTTTTACTTTCAACATAAAATAATTATATATTCAGTAACAATTACAATTTTATATATCTTTTGAAGAGACATCATATTAAAATAGACTTAGAGAAAGAGAAGACTAAAATATTAAATGCTAGATCGAAATCCATAGGAGAAAAATTGGAGGTATCTTTAAGTCAAAATAAAAAATATTCACAAAATCCAATATGGAACCTACAACGACAGTAAAAATTTTAATTCCAGGTGAAAAAAATCAAAAAGGGTTGAGAAATTATGATGACAACCCATCAAGATGCATTAAACAGTTAAAAATACAGATTCTGCATTTGAAAGTTATCTTAGAATAGTTTCAATACAGTAGATTATATGTTTGTTTCTGTAGTCCAAACTAATTTATAATAAGAAAACAGATACCTTAAATGCTCCAACAGAGAGCAGAGAATCACTATCAGCTGATTTGTAATACTAGACATTCCATACATATGCCAATGTAGAAAAGTATATCATTTATGAACATTTGCACGTTTATAGATGCTAATCAAGTGAAAGAGGCCCTGACAAGGTTCACACTTGGGGATGCTAAAAGGATGCTAAGATGTTGAGGTACATTTATCCTGACTCATCCAACCTCAGACTCCTGCATTGGCTATTTCATTAAATTTTAAACCCAGTACAGCTTCAAAGTTGCTGATAGCAAAAGGTTCAGCCTCTCACACTATTCTAATCAGTACTTCTTTTTATCTCTGAACCTTCTTTACACAGAGAGACTGAACAACAAATATTAAAGCCAACTTCTTCACATTGACTAAAATCCCAATTTTCTTTGGGCCCCCAAAAGAATGTCATGCCCATGGCCACAGACCCACACTCACTCCTGGCAGCAGGAAGCAGTATCAAAAGAATAATGCCTGGTTTCCCAAAAGCATGATGGCTAGACTTTGGCCTTTTCATGGGTGAATTGTTGATGGTATAGATCTGAGGGGAAACAAGGTAAGAGAGGTTATATTCAGGGATATTCTTTTTTCTTTCTTTCATTTTTCCTTCTTTCTCTCCCATCTAACATTAGAAGAAAGGGGAATGAAAAGAAAGTCAGGGAAATAATAATGAATATTAAAGGTTAGATTATTAAATCTACTTTCAGGCCAGAAAGTATAAAAAAGCCAATTTTTTATTTGGTGCAGATTTTCTATATAAATATTTAAGGATTTATTTTGTTACAACATATTATGTATACATGTTTAAACTCTTTTTAAGGCATTTTACCTGAGTAATTCTTAAAACTAATTTAAATTCTAGTTCTTTTGAATGATTCTTTGCAAACTATTTAGGATAAATAAGAAATGCAAGGTAGTAATCATTGAATCAAACTTACTGTCATTTTAGATTCTAGTTTAGGTTCATTTAGCTTCCTTAGATGTTTTCAAATTTAAGTAGATAATAGATAGCTAGAGATAAGCAAATCAGGTATACTGGAGATTGAATCATAGATGGTCTTCAGAAACCTCAGAGACCTACACACTGTGAAATGTAAAGATGTATTATTAATAAAAGTTTTTATGACAATGATAACTCTGTTCCTACTGCAAAGATGTTGATGAGCTTTGAAGAAGTTTCATATGTTGTTTGATTCAAATGTGGCAAGCTATTCACGGCTATGTGTTGGGTAGGGAAAAGAAACACAAACAAACGAACAACAACAACAACAACAAAAACCAAACTGCTGGGATTGCAAACCGGTACAACCACTCTTGAAATCAATTTTTAGGATCCTCAGAAAATTAGAAATAAATATACCTGAAGACCCAGCTATACCACTCCAGGGCATATACCCAAAAGTTGCCTCACCATGCCATAAGGACACATGCTCTATTATGCTCTTAGTGGTCTTACTTGTGATAGCCAGAAGCTAGGAACAACCCAGATGCCCCACAACAGAAGAATGGATACAGAAAATGTGGTTCATATATACAATGGTATACTATTTGGCTATTAGAAATGATGGCATCATGAGTCTTGGAGGCAAATGAATGAAACTAGAAAGTACTTTTCTGAGTGAGGTATTTCAGACCAAAAATGACATGCATGGTATGTTCTGACTAATAACTGAATATTAGCCAAAAACAATTACAGAATGTTCAGGATACAACCCTGGAAACTCATAAAAGTTAACAAGCCATAGGACCCAAGTAAGGATGCTTCAATCCCACTAGAGAGATAGAAGAATCCAGAGAACAGAGGGAAAGAGGAATCTGGATGGGAGAAGGGAAGGGGAGGATCGGGGTAACATAGCAGGAGACATGGAGCTGAAATAATATCCTAGAAGCTTAGGGTTGCATTCTGATTCACAGCAAAAGACAGATAGACAGACACAGACACAGACACAGACACAGACACAGACACAGACACAGACACAGACACAGACACAGACACAGACACAGACACAGACACAGACACAGACACAGACACAGACACAGACACAGACACAGACACAGACACGGAGAGGCAGATAGCACTTAATCTGGTATGATTCTCAAACCTCACCCCAGTGACACACTTCTTCTAACAAAAATATTTATATACCCAGCACTACTCTTAGACTTATAAAAAATTCCATTCCCTGATGACTAAGTATTCAAATATATTAACTTATCAGGGTCATTCTCTTCCAAACCACCACATTCACATTAGCTGAATTGTCTCAGTTTCTTTTTTTCTTTTATTTATTTATTTTATGTCTCTTTTTTTCTTCCATGTTTTCTTACAATCTAGAATTTATACCTTTCCTGGTCCACCTTCAGACTGTTCCATATTCCATACCTCATCCTGCCCCCATCTCCATAAAGCGTCCCCATTCCCCAATCCCCACCCTACCAGACCACCTCACTCCCTGGGGCCTGTAGTATCTTGAGGGTTAGGTGGATTTTCTGTGACTGAGTCCAGTCGTGACAGTTCTCTGCTATATATATATATATGTGTGTGTGTGTGTGTGTGTGTGTGTGTGTGTCTGTCGAGGGCCTCATATCAGCTGGTGTATGCTACCTGGTTGGTGGCTCAGTGTCTGAGGAATCTTGGGTGTCCAGGTTAGTTGAGACCGCTGGTTATAGAAAATGTGGTCTATTTACACAATAGAATACCACTCAGCTAATAAGAATGAGGAGCTTATGAGTTTTCAGGCAAGCAGATGGAATTAGAAAATATCCTGAGTGAGGTAACTGAGACCCAAAATGACATGCATGGTATGTACTCACTAATAATTGGATATCATTCAAAAAAGTACACAATGCCCAGGATACAATGCCCAGAACACAAGAAAGTTAACAAACTGAAGGGCCCAAGTAAGGACACCCCAATCTTACTTGGGAGGTAGAAGAAAGCAATCACAGGAGTAGGGAGGGAGAGAGGAACCTGGATAGGAAAGGGGGCAGGAAGTGGAAGATGAGAACGTGATCAGGTATGGGGTAGGGGGCAACAGGACTGAAGCTCTGAGGGTCAGCAGAAAGAGTAGAAACATACAACCCCAGGAGGAAAGAGGTGGAGGCAGGGAGACCCTAAAGAATGTATCAGAGACATGGTAGGTGAGAGACTCTCAGGACTCAAAGGGGATACCTTAGATGAAATGTCTTACAGTTGGAAGAGGGAACTTGTAGAGCCCACCTCCAGCAGAAAGACAGGGCATCAAGTGAGAGATGGGACTACCATCCCATAGTCAAAAACTCTGACCCATAATTGTTCTGTCTGCAAGAATTGTACAGAAAAAAAAATGGAGATGATCCTAAGGAAATTGAAGTCTGTAGATAGGCCCAAAGTGGGATCCAGCTCAAAGTGAGGTCCCAAGGCCTGACACTATGGAGGCCTTGCTATGTGAGGCTATGCAATGCTCACAAAAGTTCCTATCATGTCTGCCTTCTGAAAGATCCTACAAGCAGCTACAAGAGACAGATGCAGATACTTACACCCAACCAGTGGGCAGAAGTTGTTGATCCCTGTGGCTTAATAAGAAAAAAATCTAGAAGAAGATGAGGAGAAGGGTGACCCTATAAGAATAGTTTCATTTTCAAGTGTAGTTTGAGTTTTTATTTGAGACCTCTGTGTATGAGGGCACTCAGTGTTATACATGTGGGTAGTACTTTTACTTTTTTTACCCACTAGTTTTTTTTTTTCTTTTTTCTTTTTTTCGGAGCTGGGGACCGAACCCAGGACCTTGCGCTTGCTAGGCAAGCACTCTACCACTGAGCTAAATCCCCAACCACCCCACTAGTTTTAAATATTGTCTCTATCATTATTAAAGAAAGGAATCAGATTTTAATGTCTCTGATTTCTCATGTTTTTGTTGTTTGGTTGTTTCCTGTAAGCTGTGTACTTCCCCAATGTTCATTTGAATGTTTTTCCTTATTGGTGAATTAAATTTTATTTTATTTTTTGATACAATCTTTTATTACTTCTCATAAACCTCATGGAATTCTTTCAAAGAGACAAAATTGAGATCTGGAGGTTCATATTCAATTGAGTGGGTGGGGTGAGTGGGATGGGGACATCTTCTTGGAGACAGCGGAGGAGGAATGGGATAAGGAACTGTCCAAGGGCAGACTAGGAGAGAAATAACAACTGGACTATAATAGAAAAATAAAGATAATTTTTAAAAAGAAGAAAGTAAGAAATGTATTTGTATACTCATGCTGACAACCCGATGGGACAAGAATTCTTGGCTCTTGAAGATATAATAAGAGTTTTGTGGTTACAATGAGAAGTGCCAGGAACTATTAGATAAGGATTGTGGATCAACCTAAGGCATTGTAAGGCATTGCAAGAATGCTGAAGCATCATGGAGCATTGTGGGACACTGAGCATCACTAGGGAGCACTGTGTCTTGAACATACTTTTCTGCTTCATCAACATCAGCACTGTGATGCCAGGGTAGAATTTTGACTGTTGTCATAAATGTTTGTTGATCCTATCATAATAGGCAGCAGTCCTTTGATCTCTTTGTGATTCTATACTATATAATTCCATTAAACATTTCTCAAAAGAGCTTACTGCCTAATAGAAGTGGAAGTGTGTAGTTTAAGGAGAAAACTTGCTTAGCCAATATGAAGCCATGGCTTCAATCCCTTGAACAGAAAACATGAACAAACAATCAATAAACAAAACAAAAACCTGTACTGCCGCTGTGAGTGTGTCTATGAGAGAGAGAGAGAGAGAGAGAGAGAGAGAGAGAGAGAGAGAGAGAGAGAGAGAGAGAGAGAGTAGGAGTGATTTTTTTTACTTCTGGTCTGCTTCGAACACCAGAGTATTGCCTGTGTAGGGGAAGGATATGTATTAAATTAATCATTTATCCCTAGTGGTCAGACCATCCCACAGCACAAATTATTAAACAAGTGTTGTTAAATCAGTTGACTAATTAAGCAACATCAAATACTGTTGTAGTGTCAGGAGTAAACTCTATCTTTTTATATTATTTAGAAGCTATTACTTAGCTATTGAAGAACACATGCTTTTATGTAGCATTTGGCTGTGTAACCTTACTCTGTATGCTAGTTTATTTATCTTGCTATGATCAAAAATACAAAAAGAAATAATTAAAGGAACCACTGTTGGAAGGGAAAGTTCACAATGGTGGGAAGGCATGGAGGCAATACCGGCTCATGAGGTATGAGTGGAAGCCTACACATATTCGGGGAGTTCAGAACGCAGAGTAATTGTTAGCATTTCTCTGTTCCCATTATTATTCAGTTTTGTACCCCAGCCCATACTGGTGAGTCATTACTATTCAAACGTCTCCAGAAATTCTCAATGTATCTCACCTCAGTTATTTACAAACACAGGCAATTAGACAATGAAAATATGAAACAAAATTAACTATAACTGCAACATATAATTTACTTATGGTTTTACATGATTTTAGCAATTACATCTACTCTTTATTTCTTGCTGGTCAAAGACCAAAAGAGAAATGAATGAACACGTGCTCCTTTAATTTTTTGCTTGTGCTCAGCTCAGTTTCTCTACTCTTATATAACCCTGGACCCTCTGTGTAGGGAATAGTGCCTCTCACTGTCAACAGTAGCTCCCTATTTATGTCTTCCTTTGTTCCTACCCCCTTATAATCTCTATCAAGCTTTGTGTTTAGAACTTGAAATTGCAATTCAAAATATACATAACTCCATGCCAAATTCAGTGTCTTCTATGTCTCAATTGTGATAGTGTTCATGAACTTACCACATAAGTTATTGTTCCATTTGTGGTCAGAAGAGAGTAATACCCCATTGTCTATATGTTCCATGACTGTTCATGCAGTCATGTGTTCATGAATAGTATCTGTCCAGCTCTACACTGGTTCCTAAATCTCCATTCCAGTGTTTTCAGCTGTGTAGGTAGGAGTGGAATTGTTAAGTAATATTTTAGGTTTTTGAGAAACTGCAGTAGCAGCTGTAGCACTTTGTTCTCCAGCAGTGTAGGAGGCTCTAGTTGTTCCTCCTCTATCTCCTCCCAGAGCCCCCATCTGTCTTTCCACAAATCCATGTAGGTATAAACCTTGGGTATGTGCCATTCCTCTTGAGCTGCCCCTATGCTGAGCTTGCAGGCATTTTCTACCTAGTCTGGCTTTTGTGTGGTGCTGGGATACAACTTGGGTCTTTAAATTTACAGGTCAAACACATTCCTGATTGTCCATCTCCCCAGTATCCAAGAATAATTCAGTTTTGTGTTTCCCAGATGACTAATATTATTGAATACATTTTATAAATGTATTGGTTATTTACATAGATGTCATTCTTTTAAAGTTTTGAAATGTATTATAGGTTTAAAATCTCTACTGTATGTAAATTATAAGGTTGATACTAGAAGAAGCTGCAGAAAACAGAGCCAGCACTCACAAGACTGATGAAAATCTGCTTGCTCCTTCCTGATTCATAGAATGCCTACCTGTCCTCAGCTGCAGGAAAAATTTCTTCCTTGAAATGTATGCTTATTATTTTCTTTATAAAGTTCATCTTTCTAGCTTTATCATATTTATGTATCTTCTAAACATTAAAATGCTTCATCTTATTGCTTATGAACTTGATCCCTGCATGTTTTTTTTCTGAGAACATTATGTTTCTCAGATTTATGTACATGGATGGCTATAATTATAAATTATTCATTTCACTGATGCATAGAGTCTCATTACATAATTATACCACAGTCTATAATTTTTCCAGTTAACATTTGAGTAGTTTCTACTTTGTTTCTGTGGCAAATAACAGGAACATTCTGACAAATATGTCCAGGTGTACACGTAAAAGCAACTCCAGGTATATAGCTAAGAGGGAACTGTTCAGGTACTTTCTTTTTAAATGTAGCAATATCACATCATTGTCAAAGGATCTGAGCAAAGATGCACACCCACAAATGCTACATAGGCTCTGACAAGCTGTAACAGACAGCAGAAATCCTTTCTGTGGCATGACACTGCCATCTGCATGTGATGAGTCTTTCTGCTGTCTGTCTTATTTGCATTCTTTGGTTTTTGTAACACTCCTGAAAGTGATTTTCAAGACATTGTGACTTTACGATTTGCAGTGCTCTCTCTATATCCAAATATGCAAATGACATGGATGCTAAGAAATATGTATGATATTAGTTCAGCTGATTCTTTAATTCTTAAAACAAGGTTATCAGGGGCAGACATTTTTAGCTGATACTTTTGTCTGGTGAACTGAACTTCTGTCATTTAAATTACTCTCTGTCCCTACAGCTTTCAGCAGCTTAGCTTTTTCTTATGCCTAGGTTAGTTGTCTTTTTATTTCCACTTATGGGAAAAGTAAAAGTATTTCTTATAAAATAGTGCAGAATGTCTGTGATTTAAAACATAATGTTCTTTTTGTTGCCTGTTGCATACAATAGCTTCTTTCTTTGGACAACCTGCAACTTTATTTTTTTAATTATAATGTCTCTATTTATTAGAGCTCAGCCACAAGAATACATTCAATTCTCGCTGAAATAAATTTCTGGAAAGCTCTGTTTTCTCCATTAGGGCCAGTTGTCAAGGGCTCTTCCAACCTTGGGCCTCTGATTCTTCTCTAGTTAAAATGAGTGATGAAGTTTAAGAATGAATACAGAGATGAAATTCAGATAAATTTAGTTGTTTGGCTGTGAAACACAAATCCTGTTGTAACTGTAAGGTTGCAAAATGTTTGGCAGATTAGATAGGATGTAAATATTAAATAGCTGATCGTAGATGAGGGATATCATCATGCAAAGAACTTGGAACGCAATTTTATTAGTGTTCCTACATATTAATTTCCCATAATTTTATTAGTGTGCCTATATACTAATTTTCTACAATTTTAGTCTTTGGATAAATCATAGTAAAATTTCCATTGAAAAATTTTAGACAAAAAATTTAGCTTATCCAAGAGATAGGCTTCTATATGTTTTATCACCTTCTTTAACTAGAATACGTCTAGCATACACAGTTCTTTATATATATGGACTGAAAATTGTTTCTTTTAGTTGTAAAAACAAAGCCAAATTGTTAAACTGACTGTGGGTGTTTTAAGAAGAAAAAGTTGAAGGGAAAGTCTAGATGACCTCATGCTGTCATAAAAGAAGCAAGATCTAAAGGCCTGTGTCACCATCTTAAGGAATGATCTATGTTCCTCTGTTCCTTCAAAGTTATGGTTATAAGGCTTACCCTGCTCAGTCACCCACAGGTTGACCTTTCTCAGAAATGGCAGGTTCCCTGAGGATTTCAGATCTCAGAAACATGGGTTGTAGGATGCAGTATCAGAGAAAGCCAGACAGCAGAGGTGATGAATGAAGTTGCCTATCAGTTGATATTAATATATGATGCTGCTGCTACCCAGCTTTTGCAGTTGCAATGGAACTAGAGGCACCTGAGAGCGAGACATCAGGAGTTGTGTTGGTTGGAGTCGTCTTAGTCTATTCAAATGGCTACAGCAAAACACCCTGGCATGGATCAGTTCTGAAGGCTGACCCAAGGTCAAGACATCAGGAGATTCAGTGTAAGGTGGGGAGCCACTATGTCTTTGCATGGCAAAATGGACCTCATTTATGAGACCTTTTCCTACATGACATAATTACCTCCCAGATACCAGTCTACTAATTTCACACCTTCTATGACTGATATCTCTACATGTGGATTTAGGGGCAGGAACGAAGCCTTCTGACTAGAGTATGGCCTTTTCCACAGAGCTCTTTTCTTACAGTGTTCTGTATTTCCAGTAACAAAGTCCATTTCTCTGTCTGCTGAACTATTTTCAGCTTGGGTTTGATTGGCATTAATGTTCAGGGATAATGAAGACAGACAAGAAGTCTTGTTCTCACTCTGCTTTGATGGTTTCCTCCTACTGTTTCCAATTCTTCAGTATTATCCTGGCTCAAGAGACTATTGACTGTAGTCTGGGGATCTACCAATACCATCCCTATCTTTTATTTCTCCAACATAGGAAAGATGGCTGCTTTCTAAAATTAATTTCTAATTTCTACAGAAACCTCAGGAAAACATTCACATTACTCTACAAGCCACTATACCAGATGACACAAGTCCGTTTTGAAAGCTTGTGAGCACAGTCTAGAAATGTAAATAGCCACTTCAGTGTCTCAAAACTTTTACCATCTCTGCTGCTCATCAACATGTTATTCTTTCCTCAGAAGATGACATGAAGGTCATTAGATTATATTGTAAGACAGGGAATTTAGACCATGCAAACTTTTCATTGACTCACATAAGGGAAATATCATTCAGAGTTACAGAAGACGCAAAGGAGCATCTAAGAAGTAATTGATCTGGTAGATCTCAGAACCAGTATGGCAGATAAATAAGATGGCATTACACAGTATAATATTACATCATTTAAAATTGACTTTGAATTTCTAACCAGCTAAAAACGTAATTTAGTAAAACTAGTATTACCTGGTGATGCACTGCCACATAATACCTCAGCAAATAGCTAAATAAGACATCAACAGAATTGTATAAATTATTTAGAGATTCCTTTTAATTTTGTGGTGTCTAGTAAAAGTAAGAAATTATATGGCATATGTGGCATCTCAAATGCAACACTTATATCTTCAGTTATACTTCAGAAAATTATGTGAAAGGAAGCCTGTAATAATCAGTTACACATACTCAGGTGGCAGAATGAAACAGGACTTCTGACACTGATGGGGGTCTTATCATAATGCATAGATTAACTTGTGATGGGAAAGAAAATAATTTAAAAGTAAGTCAGTCGTTCCTCCTTGGGTCAAAGATTATAATTATAAACAATATACATGTTCTATTTACCTTAGCTCTGCACACATATAGTGTGCACACATGCTTAGACACTGAGTATTAACACTTTTTCTTTATTCAACCCTCCAAACTGCTCAAAGATACTTAAATTCCACAGAGCTTTAATGATGAGCTAGCTTCAATGGTATATTAGAAAACTGACTTTGATGAGGTCAGGTGTCGCATTTTAAAATTTGGATGTGATAGAATTAGCATTTCTTTGCTCCCAGTGGAGGTAATACTCCACGTGGCTAAGACTCAAAGGCACAGTATGTACAACTGCCAGCAAAGCAGATGCTCTGAAGAGGGAGGGGCACCAAAGATGTCCCACGAGTTCTGTTTTCTCCATTATGATGATGAAGCACTGAAAACCTAACAGACAAATGAGCTAATTAATTGTCCTAATATGGAGCTTAATGTTGTCAGTTTGGCAGAAATAGAGGTTATGTGGCTAAACAATGGCAGTAATGGAAATTTCTTATGAAAAAGAATATTTTTATGAAGTATTCATTTATATTTCTAATAAATTGATGGAAAATTCTATTACTGTCATTTAATTTATTGCAATATGTTTTCATGTTTATCTCCTTAATCATAAACATATTCCACTTGAAAAAGAAGTTCATATTGTAGGCTTTTAAGTAAACATGCAAATTTCAGAAGTGTTTTGCATTTGCAGAAAAATTGTTAAGCTAGCTCATAGTTTCTCTATGGCTAAAAATTAGTTTTTATGTTAGAAATAATTGACATTAGTCAGAGTCATTCAACATAATTAGTAACCTCTATTGTCACTATTCTATTATTCTTGCTTTGAGGGTGTGTCGAGACAGAGTCTAACTACATAACACAAGAGGCCTTGGACTCATCATGTAGCCAGGGTATGAATGATGCTCATAGCTTAGCCTCTTGAATCTTGGAATAACAACCATATGTCATCATAACCCATTTCAATGTATTACTTTCTAAGATAAACATTTCCATTTTTTTAAAAATAGATCTTTATATATAATGTACTTTGATTATTGTTTCCCCTCTCCTACTCTAACCAGTTTCTTCCCCACCCCTCATTTCCCTTCCAGAATTACATCATTTCTGTCTCTACTTAGGAGGAGAAGCCCTTGGTCCTGCCAAGGCTGGGACCCCCCAGTGTAGGGGAGGAGGAGTGAAAGAGGGGTGGTTGAGGAGGTGGAACACCCTTATAGACGAAGGGGAAGGAGATGGGATAGGGGAGTTATGGACAGAAAATCAGGAAAGAGAATAACATTTGAAATGTAAATAAAAATATCCAGTAAAAAATAGACATTTAAGGAATATTAATAAAATAAATAAAAAACAAACCTGAATATGAAAAAAAAACTAAACATGAAAAGAAGACTAAGAAAAAACACACACAAAAAAAAACACAAAAAAACAACAAGGCACACAAGTTCTCACACACAGGAATTAATCTCATAAAACACAAAACCAGAAGAAATTGTGTTTACACAAAAGGCCTGTAATGTAGAAAAAAATGTCCTTACTGAACATTGTGAAACATATAATCTCCAAGATGCTGTTGAGTTACTTTTATGTTGACCACCTATTACAGGGCATAGGCCCTTCACTTAAGAGTGGTTTGTTTCCCCAATAAGATCCCATTTTTTTCATCCTCAAGAGGCTATCATTTGGAGATAGCTTCTGGGTTAAGGATGAGGACAAATGTTCACTTTGATTTAGCTCTCAGACCCCATGTGGTGAAGACCTGTGCAGACCCTGAACATGCTCCCTTTGTCTCTGTGAGTTCATATGAATGATCTTGCTTCCTTGATGTCCTCTATCCCCTTTGGTTATTATACTTTTTCCATCTCTGCCATATCATCTGGAAATAAAGATACTTTTACTTCTTCTCTTCAATTTATATCTCTTTGATCTCCTTCAGTTGCCCTATTGCTCAAGCTAATACTAGAAGTACACTATTGAATAGCTATGGAGAAAATGGTAAATCTTGTCTTATTCAGATGTTATAGGAAATGCTTTGAGTTTTTCTCAGTTTAGTTTGTTATTGGCTATGGGTTTGCTGTAAACTATCTTTATTGTGCATAGGTATGACCCTTGTGTCTGTGTTCTATCCAAGATGTTTTATCATGAAAGTGGTGTTAGATTTTGTAAAAAGGTCTTTTCTGAATCAAGGGAGATGATCATGGGTTTATTTTCTTTTACTTTGTTTATATTGTGGATTAGATTTACTAATTTCAGTATATTGAACCATCTCCAAAGCTCTAGGATGAAGCCTACTTGACCATGATGGGTAATCTTTCTGGTCTATTTTTGGATATAGTTTTCAAGTATTTTATTGAGATTTTTCTGCATCTATCTATCCACAAGGGAAACTTTTCTGAAACTCTTTTTCTTTATTGGATCTTTATGACATTTAAGTTACAAAGTAACTGTGGGAAATTGAAAAAATGATCTGGGCAATATTCCTTTTGTTTCTATTTTGTGGAATAATCTGAGGCACATTAGCATTAACTCTTTTTTTTGAACATCTGGTAGAATTCTGTCAAAACCACAGGACCTGGGTTTTTGGGGGTTTTTTTGGTTTTTGTTTGTTTGTTTGTTTGTTGTTGTTGGAAGACCTTAATAACTGTATTTCACTTGATGTTATAGGGCTCTTTGAATTGTTCATCTGATCTTGATTCATATTTGGTAGGCAGTATATATCAAGAAAGTTGTCCACTTTCTTTAGATATTTCCAATTTCATAAAGTAAAAGCTTTTAACTTTGTCCTTATGGTTCTTTGGATTTCCTGGTTTATTTTGTATGTTCCAAATTTATTTCTAATTTTGTCGGTTTGGATCATCATTTTCCATATTTTTGTTAATTTGGGAAAATGTTGTTCAATCTTACTGAGTTTCTCAAAGAACCAACCCTTTGTTTCATTCTTTGTATTTTTTTGTTTGTTTACATTTTGTAGATATCATCCCTAAGTTTGATTATTTCCTGTCATCTACTCCTTTTGGGTATTATTTTGTCTTTTTCTATTCCTTTCAGGAATTCTGTTAAGGTATTAATCTGAGAACTCTCTCTTTTTTTAACTTAGTGCTATGAACTTCCCTCTTACTGCTACTTTCATTTTGTCCCATAATTTTAAGTATGTTATGTATATATTTTTACTCAGTTCTAGAAAGTCTTTAGTTTCTTTCTTGTCCCATTTTTTCATCCAGTAGATAGTTGTCCATTTTAAATGAATTTGTTTCTGTTATTTCAGTTGTTGTTGATCTCCAGCTTTAATACATATTGGTCTGGTAGGATGCAGAATGTTATTTCAATTTTCTTTTTTTTAATTGGGTATTTCTTATTTACATTTCAAATGTTATTCCCTTTCCCAGTTTCCTGTCCGCTAACCCCTCCACCTCCCCTTCTATAAGGGTGTTCCCCTCCACATCCACCCCCCCCTTACTGCCCCTTTTCCCCATCAATTCTCTACACTGGGGGTCCAACTTTGGCAAGGCCAAGGGCTTCTCCTTCCATTGGTGCCGAGCAAGGCGATCTTTTGCTACATATGCAGTTGGAGCCATGGGTCATTCCATGTCTTTGGGCAGTGTTTTTTCTTATATCTGTTGAGACTTCCCTTGTGTCCAAGTACATGGTCAATTTTGTAAAAAACTTCCATGAGCTGTTGAGAAGATGGTGCATTCTTTTGTGTTTGAGTGAAATGTGCTGTCAGTAACTGTTAAGTCAGTTTGATTTAGGAAATCAATTAGATCAAGTATTTCTCTATTTGCTTTTTGTCTGGATAACCTGTTTATTGGTGAGTGTAGGTGGTTGTTGAAGTCTCCCACTATCAATCTGTGAAAGTTAATATATAATTTCAGCTACAGTATTGTTTATTTTATGAACTTCAGTGATGTTGTGTTCAGTGAATAAAGGCTATGAATTTCAATGTCTTTGGGTGATTTTTTCCCTTATTGAGTACATAATGATTATCTTTTCTGATTGGTTTTGGTTTGCTGTCTCTTTTGTCAGATAAAAATTGCTGACTTCTTAGGTGCCTTTTGCTTAGAATATCTTTTCCATTCTTTTATGCCATGGTGATTTCTATCCTTGATGTTAAAGTGTGTTTCTTTAATGTGGCAGAAAAATGCAGTTTTGAAATCCATTCTGTTATTCTGCATATTTTAACTGGGAATTGAGACCTTTGAGGATGAGAGTCACAAATGGGCCATATTTGTTGATACTCTTTATTTTGTTGTTGTGTGGGAATTTTTCCTTTTTGATTTTCTGGTCCAAAATTATTTATTACTTATATTTTATTAGTTATAGCTAGTCTCTTCAACTTGAAAATTTCCTTCTAGTGCCTCCTGTAGTAATAGTTTTGTAGACAGAAATGGCCTCAATTTGCTTGCCACAAAATGGCTTTCTTCATTTACTGTGATTGAGAGTTTTGATGGATAAAGTGGTCTGGGGTATTGTCTGTGGTCTCATAGAGTTTGTAGAACATTTGCCCAAAGCCCTTCCAGATTTTGGAATCTCTGTTGAATAGTCAGGTTTTATTCTAATATGTCTTCTTTTCTATGCTATTTGGTCTCTTTCCCTTGCAGCTTTTACTATCATGTATTTCTTTCTTTGCCTCTTTTGTTTTTAGCTCTCTGCTTCTTCTTTTTGTTTGTTTGTTTCTTTGTTTCTGTCTGTCTGTCTTTTTACCTTTTGTTGTATATTTAGTGTTTTTATTATTGCGATCCTAGGGGATATTTTTTATCCAGTTTATGTGATATCCTGTATGCTTTTTTTGACCTTGATTCTGAGTCCCTTCTTCTATACTTTCTTGAAAATATTTTCTATACTTATAACCTGGGTTTTGTCTACTTCCTCTGTTGCTATTATCGGTAGATTTGGTGTTTACATAATGTCCCAGAACACCTGAAGGACTTTTGACTGAAAGTTTTTAGATTAAACATTTTCCTTGACATGTATAAGAATTTCGCCCGTCTTTCACGACTGAAATTCTCTCTTTTATCCCTTGTATTCTCTTGGTGTGGATTGCCTCTAAGGTCCTTGTTCAAGTTCTCACATTTTTGTTTCTGATTTTCCTTCAGTTTGGATTTTCTTTATTCAGTCTGTTTCCCCTTGCAAATTTTGGCCTGTTTTCTTCATTTCACCCCCACTGTTTGCGTTTTCATAGATTTCGTTAAAGGATTTATTCATTTCCTGTTTAAAAGCCCTTAAAATATTTATAAATGCAATTTTCAAGTCCTTGTCTTTGCTTCAGTTATACTGTAATTTTTTCTTTTTTATTAAAAATAGAATAATCTACCATAGAGTAAATCCTACCAACAGTTTTCCCTCCTTCCCCTAAATCCAGCTCCCTACCACTTCTACTGCTCCCCAAATGGACCTCCCCATTTTCCCTTTAGAAAAGAGGAGAGCAGAGAAAGATGAGCACCCAGAAGTTCAGACAAACTTGAGACCACAGGACAGTCTGCCCTTCTGCCTACCTCTCTCACATCCCTGGCCTAAGAGGAAACTGCATAGTACCTCTGGTTACAGGAATATAGGAACAGTCAGAGGCAGGAACCTGATGGGTCTAGCCTGTGCCCAGAATTGAACTGAACCTATCAAACAGCTCCCTACACCCAGATGCCATGAGGATGAGATCTGGACCCTCAGAAGTGCAAAAACTTCTGAGAACTCAGAGGAGACTAATCTCTGCCCAAAATCCCGACCCAAGAGGAAATCACCTAGTACCATCTGTAACCCAGGACACAGAAAGCTAGAATCAGTCAGGGGCAGTACCCTTTGGGCTTCTGCCTACACCAAGAGCTGAAAGAGAGTTGCCAGGAGCACCTACACACCTGAGAGCAGAGCTCTCTGTACGCAAAAATGGCTGAAAGAAAATAGGTCTACAGAAATGCTGACACACAGGCCTAGAGTAGGGTCAAGTCAATTTCAGAGACAGTAAAACAAGCTAACACCAGAGACAACCTGATGGTGAGATGCAAGCACAGGAATCTAAGCAACAGAAACCAAGACTACTTGGCATCATCAGAACCCAGCTCTCCAGCAAAGAAAATACTGGATATCCAAACACACTGGAAAATCAAGATTTAGATATAAAATCACGTTTTATATTGATGATGGAGGACTTTAAGAAGGGCATAAATAACTCCCTGAAAGAAAAACAGGACAACACAAGTAAACAAGTAGAAACCCTTAAAGAGGAAACACAAAAATACCTTAAAGAATTACCAGAAAACACACACACACACACACACACACACACACACACACACACACACACACACAGGTGAAGGAATTGAACAAAACCATTCATGACGTAAAATTGGAAATAAAAACAATAAAGAAAGCACAAAGGGAGACAACTGTGGATACAGAAAACCTAGGAAAAAGATCAGGAGTCATAGATGCAAGCATCACCAGCAGAATACAAGAGATAGAAGAGAGAATGTCAGGAGCAGAAGATACTATAGAAAACATCAACACAACTGTCAAAGATAATGTAATACCCCAAAAGGTCCTAGCGCAAAACATCCAGGAAATCCAGGACACAATGAGAAAATCAAACCTAAGGATAACAGGAAGAGAAGAAAGTGAAGACTCCCAACATAAAGGGTAAATAAATATCTTCAACAAAATTATAGAAGAAAACTTCCCTAATCTAAAGAAAGAGATACCCACAAACACACAAGAAGCATACAGAACTACAAATAGACTGGATCAGAAAAGAAAATCCTCCCCCCATATAATAGTCAAAACACCAAATGCACAAAACAAAGAAAGAATTTTAAAAGCGTAAGCCGTAAAGGTCAAGTAACATATGAAGGCACACCTATATGAATTACACAAGACTTCTTGCCAAAGACTATGAAAGCCAGGAAATCCTGGGCAGATGTCATACAGACACTAAGAGAACACAAATGCCAGCCCTGGTTACTATATCCAGCAAAACTCTTAATTAAGATAGATGGAAAAACCAAGATATTCCATGAGGAAACCAAATTTACACAATATATTTCTAAAAATCCAGCCCTGCATAGGAAAATAGATGGAAAACTCTTAATACAAAGAGGGAAACTAACCCTAGAAAAAGCAAGAACGTAATCTCCTTCCAATGAAAACAAGAGAGACACACAAACATAATATCACCTCTAAATATGAAAATAAGAAGCAAAAATCACTATTCCTTAATATCACTTAACATCAATGGATAACTTCATCAAGGAAGAAATAAAGAAAGACTTCTTAAAATTTAATGAAAATGGAAATGAAGGTACAACATACCCAAATTTATGGGACACAATGAAAGCTGTGCTAATAGGAAAACTCATAGCTCTGAGTACCTGCAAAAAGAAACAGGAGACAGCATATATTAGCAGCTTGACAGCACACCTAAAAGCTCTGAACAAAAAGAAGTGAATAAACCCAAGAGGCAGGAAATAATCAAACTCAGGGCTAAAATCAAACAAGTAGAAACAAAAAGGACTATACAAAGAATCAACAAAACCAGGAGCTGGTTCTTTGAGAAAATCAACAGGATAGATAAACACTTAGACTACCCAGAGGGCACAGAATTCACAAAATTATATCCAAATTCACAAAATCAGAAATGAAATGAAATGAAATGAAAAGGGACACATAACAACAGAATCTGAGGAAATTCAAAAAATCATCAGATCCTACAACAAAACTGGAAAATCTGAAGGAAATGGACAGTTTTCTAGACAAATACTAGGTACCAAATTTAAATCAAGGACAGATAAACTATCTAAACAAACCCATGACTCCTAAAGAAATTGAAGCAGTTATTAAAAGTCTCCCAATGAAAAAGAGCCCAGAACCAAATGGCTTTAGTGCAGAATTCTATCAGACTTTCATAGAAAACCTCATACCAATATTGACCAAACTATTCCACAATATAGAAACAGATGGAACACTACTAAATTCCTTCTACTAAGCCACATTTATGGTTAAACCTAAATCACACAAAGACATAACAAAGAAAGAGAAATTCAGACCAATTTCCCTTATGAACTTCAACATAAAAAATACTCAATAAAATTCCTGCAAACTGTATCCAAGAGCACCTTAAAATGATCATCCATCATGGTCAAGTAGGCTTCATCCAAGAGATGCAGGGATGGTTCAATATAAAGAAATCCATCAAAGTAATCCACTATATAAACAAACTGAAAGAACAAAACCACATGATCATTTCATTGGATGCTGAGAAAGCATTTGACAAAATTCAACACCCCTTCATGATAACACTCTTGGAAAGATCAGGAATTCAAGGCCCATACCTAAACATAGGAAAAGTAATATACAGTAAATCAGTAGCCAACATTAAACTAAATTGAAAGAAACTTGAAGGAATCCCACTAAAATCAGGGAGAGTAGCCCACTCTCTCCCTACTTATTCAGTAGAACGGGTTGATGTGGGAGGATGAAGATGAAAACCTGTCACCTTCAGCCCTTTACTCTCCCTCTTCTCCTACACCAATATCCCAGCCTAACTCCCAGTTCTATAGAGGACCACCTACTGTGACCTACCCTCCATGATTTCTTCAACAAATCATACTTTCTTTAGATTTCCCTGGCTTTTCTCTCGTCTCTTCTTTAGAGTTGAGACTTCTGCTCTAGCAAATCACTAAATTTCGTCAGTCTATTTTAATTTTCCTATTTCCTTATTGTTGATGACCTTGAAATGAGGTCAAGAATGTTGGTCTGGTATTTTATAGAAGTTTCCTCCCTTGGTGTATGCTATTTGTTTGTTTGTTTCTCTTCCTATGGAAATGTGACAAAAGTTTTAAAGAAAGAGACAACAGAATGGATTATCACTACATCTTTTCAAGGACACCTAACAGGTACATGACTAATCACAATAAACACTAGCCTTAGTCTCCTGGTTTGAGGACTTTATTTTCTAAAATGTTACTATGTTTCAGGTCTTTTACAGTACGGGGCAAGAAGTTTCAAAACATAGACTGTTCATAATGAATAGAGCCTAGAAGATGAGGTATCTAAATTGATAATCTATAGTTCTTCTTGGGAAGCAGTCTTTTCTTTCATATATGTATTTGATTGATTATTTATTTTGATGTGAACTTGGAATATTAATCCTGGACCTTGCATAATAGCCACTTGCTTGCTGTTCCATTGGTCACATAACTGACTACTAAGTGATCTCTTAGTTCTCCTATAGGTTCTTTGAATGTCTTCACCCAAATTGAAGTAAGTATATCTGTGTACTTCCTTACTTACTGGCATGGCAATGTACCCTTGGCTTAGGTGAATTTTTTGACTTGTCATAGAGTTATCCATTTATGCATAGAACTCCAGTTCCCTCTGTTGATAAAGTTGGTACAAGGAACCAATATCTTGGAACCAGGTTTGCATATCATTAGTTAACAAGTAATTTGTTTTGTTTTGTTTTGTTTTAATTTTACTTTTACTTATTCACTTTACATCCCACTCACTGGCCTCTTCTATGTCACCCCCTCCCACAGTCTTCTCCTCGTCTCTCCTTTTCTCTGATCTCAATATCCCCCTATCTTGGCACTTCACATCTCTGTAAAGCTAGGCTCCCACTGAAGCCAAACAATGCAGTCCAGCTAGAGCAATATATTCCACATACAAGCATCATATTTTGGGATTTCCCCTGTTCCAGTTCTTTAGAGCCCACATAAAGACTAAGCTGCACATCTGCTACATATGTCCAGGGCAGTATAGATCAGCCACTGTATGTTCTTTAGTGGTGGTTCAGACTCTAAGAACCCCAAAGATTTGGGTTGGTTGACTCTATTGGTCTTCCTATGGAGCCCCTGTCCCCTTCAGGGCCCACAAGCCTACCTCTTAGTTTTCCACAAGAGTCTCCATCTCCATCTACTGCATGGTTGTGGGTGTCTGAATCTGTCTAGTCAGCTTCTGGGTGGAGGCTCTCAGAAGACAACATGCCTCTGTCTGTGAGCATAACATAGTATCATTAATAATGTTATGGATTGGTGCTTGCCCATGGACTAAGTCTCAACTTGGGACACTTATTGGTTGGCCATTCCCTCAGTCTCTACTCCATCCTGTGGACCTGCACTTCTTGTAGACAGAATAAATTTTGGGTAAAAAATTTTGTGGGGGGGATAGTGTCTCTATCAGTCTATTGAGGTTTCTCCCTGGCTATAGAAGGTGGACTCCTCAAGTCCCATATACTTCTGGACATATGCCCGATAGATGGTCCAACATTCCACAAATACACTTGCTCAACTATGTTAATAGCAGCTTTTACCATAATAACCAGAAACTGGAAACAACCCAGATGTACCTAAACTGAAGAATGGATAAAGAAAATGTGGTACATCTACACAATGGAATACTATTCAGCTATTACAAACAAAGATAACATGAATTTTTCAGGCAAATGCACGGAACTTAGGAATATCATCCTGAGTGAGGTAACCCAGTCCGAAAAGTGCTTCCATGTTATATACTCTCACAAGTGAATATTAGCCATAACATACAGGTACCATGCTACGCTCCACGGACCCAAAGAAGCAAAACCAAAAGGAAAACCAAACAAGGAAGCTTGAATCTCACTTAGAAGGGGGAATAAAATAGTCATGAGATGTAAATGGAGGGAGAGAAATGGGAGAGAGGGGCATGAAGAAGAATGAGGGGTCCAGAATCAGTTATGGGGAAGGATTGGAGAAATCAAAGGTATCCATGGAAATCTCCAACTGAGTAGTGTGAAGATAGGAGGAGTATCTTCAGGACAGGACAGAGAACTGGGGTTAAGAATGGTGCCCAAGATTTAATGGGGGTGACTTTAGGTATATGATTCACAACAATTCATTTCTTTATTAATGTTAAGAGAGTAAAACAAAAGTGTGCATAATTAATTACCTAGTATACATATGTATCAGTATCTATAAGAAAGTGTGCAAATGTATATGTATTGATGGTGCTGTCTGAAGCTCTCATCAGCAAATGTATTATTTTAAACTTTCCCCATTGCTTATCTCCTCACTTTAAAGCTGAAAATCCTTGGTCCAGCCATTGATATCTACTTACCTAGTTGTTTAACTCACTGTGTGTGGGCATACAGAACTTAGGCCCAGGTCATTTGCTTTTGACCTTGTGAGTGATTAAATTTGAAGTTTAGTTGGGGGAGATTTCTAAGTTAAGTATTGAGAGCATAGTCTAGTTTCTTTTGCTTTTTTTTTCACAAACTAAAATAGAGAGGTAAGGTGACAATGATTGTTCAGTAAAGAAAATCACTAGAGCTAGAGGGAAAATGTGACCTGTTCACGTTGCAGAAAAATAAGTGATGGGGAGAACACTGTTATCTTAATAAGCCATTGTGATGTGAAAACAGAGAGCGGCTGTTGCAGAGATAATGCCAGTATGAAGTGAGAGGGTAAAAAAAATTAGGCGATGTAAAATAAGATTCCTCAATTGCTCAGGTTATTCTTGAACTGCTAGAACACTTGGCCTTTCAAGAGTTGAGAGAAATTGAGTTAGGGATTTAGTTTAGTAGTAAAGCACTTGTCTAGCAAGCATAAAACCCTAGGTTTGGTCCTCAGCCCCAGGAGGGGAAAAAAAGACAGAGGCAGACTAATGTCTGTAAGTTTAAGGTCAACATGGTTCCAAGAACAGGCAAGGCTATGCAGATCAATACTGTATCAAAAGAGGGGCACAATGCAAGTAGAGATTTAGAGAGAATCAAACTCAGAGCGCTGGCCTTGGTCTGGAAAAATAGGCTCACATCCTTAGTTTCTGGTGGCTTGTTCTTAAGAATAAATTCAGATGCAAATCCTGGAGAGAAAGTGGGGTTCTGAGCACCTGGTACTGGTAGTAGGAAAGATTATATAAAGTAGAAAATTTGATAGGTAGATACATGCTATGCTTGCTTACTGTTCAATTACCAACCAAGAGGTCATGCTAAGTAAGATTTGACAATGAAGAATAAGAAATGCCATAAGTATGTGCATTTTCAAAGGCACTGTGAAAAAAAGATTTTTTGTGTGTGCAAAATACACTTAAGTTTCTAGGAGAAAGAAATCTCTACTCAAAATACTGTCTTAAATCCCCCCAACTCAGGGAACGAGCCCACATGGTGAGCTCAAAGGGAAGCTCTGCTGCTTGTGATTCAGGTTCTTCCTCACGTCCATCTCCCTGTATTTTACATAACTGATCAGAAATTAAGAAGGGATACTGGTTATATAGAAAATTATATCTCGTTAGTTTCATAAAATAATTGCTTACAGTTAGTTTCTTGCATGAAGTCATTATCTAAATGGCCTTTTTTTTTTTTGTAGGTTCTTTGTAGGACACTTGAAAAATGCCAGAAGGCACACAGAGTGGTAAAAATTAAAAGTTATTTTCCAAAGCCAAAACAGCTGCTTGTATCTCATACTTGACAGATATTTGAGAGAGAGAGAGAGAGAGAGAGAGAGAGAGAGAGAGAGAGAGAGATTGTTGAAATATGTTATTTGCCTGCATTTAGTATCTATGTGCCTGGCTGCTGAAGAGACAGTGTAGATAATTATATTCATGACTGAAGAAATGAGAATCTTGGCAAGGCTTGGGAATATGCAATTAATAGTAAATAAAAAGGATTGAAATAGCCTAATGCTGACATCATCACTAAAATGAGCAAGAAGATTTCATGGGTCAGATGAGAAGACAAACTTTGAACAATTAATCTGTGCGTTTCTGAAGATTATTAACTTAGAAGGCTGCGTGACCTCTTCTCCTTGTCAACTAATTGCCAGCATTTGAATTATTTTAGTATTAAATGCAGCTTGTTTAAAACAAACTATGTGTTCTCTTTCCTGCTCTCTACATTCTGAAGTTAGAGTCTTAGACTTTAAAAGATATTAGCACACCTTTTAGAAGAACACTCCTTTTTTAAAATTTCTTTTTAAAATTTTTAAGCAATAACTTTGGTTGTATTCTTTTTTCTCTCCCATAACTTCTTGGATCCCAGCGTCCTTCCCAACCAATTTTATATTATTTCTCTATCTTTAAGAAATGGTCCAATTTCTTCTCCAGGGCCTAACACAGTGAGTCTCTCTGAGCTCTCAATCCATACCTTTTCCCTAATATATCAGATCTAGCGTGAATCTAATAATCAGTGCCCTGGCCTAGTCAGGCCACTCCTACCTATACCACAACTAAGCTCTAAGCTTCTACCAGGATAACCTGCCACTATGCAAAGTACCTTCTGTTCATGATCCAGCCTTGCTGTTTAGGAAGATTTTTTAACTTCCTTCGGCAGGGTGTGTCTCCCTGAAACTCTCCAATCAGGAATCCTTTCAAACCCTCTGTATCTAGTCCAGGTCCCCAAGCCAATGTCCGTGAATACATTGATCTCCCATAACTGTGCCTCTACTAATCACTAGGCTTCTGCCTGGACACCCCCAACCCGTTTCCCCACCTACCGGCTTCTCCCACCCCATATCCAAATTTTCCACCAAGGTATATCTATTACCACACACCTCACTTGGAACAGAAGACACATTCTAAAAAATGTGCTGAGTCTCCTTTATTCTCCTCACTACATGCACCCCAAATCATTTTTAACCTCTAAGTACAACCTTTCTGTACCTTTTCATTCTGCCACTTACCTGCTCTATCTGTGTCAGACTTAGAACTAACAGAAGAAGTCCACACGCACAGATCTCATTGAAAAAATGCCAAAAATATGAAATATCATGCTACTGTCTTATCTCTAAATCGTCACAGTCCTGTAGAAATGTTTGCCAACTATGATTACCTAGACAAAGCCCAAGGCAGAGAATTTAAAAGAATAGTGATAAATTTCATCAAAGAACTTCGGGAATTTCAAGAAACATAATTAATAAAACAACTCAATGAAAGTAAAGAGAAAACGTAAAGAAAATAAATGCCTGAATGATAACTAGTAGCATAAGATCAATGAAAATGATAGACAATAGGATATTTGAGATTAGAATTTAATAAAGAGTTAAGAATACTGAAAAGAAGTCAAGTTGAAATGAAGATGGAATTGTAAATCCAATAGCTTAACTAGAAAACTCAATAGAAAGCCTTAGAGTAGAATGAATTATGCAGAAGTTAGAATATCAGACTCAGAGACAAAATAAAAGCTCTAGACTAAAGAGGAAAGAAATACAAAATTAAAATCAAAGAAACAAAGAGGCCATGGAAATGAATAAACAGAAATGTGTATTTTCACTCTATGTGTTTTGTCACCTAATGAAAAAAAATCAAACCTTCAATTATAGAGTTCATGAAGAAGAACCCCAAGTCAATGGCATAAACTCAAATCTTCAACAAGATCATAGAAGAATACATTCCCATTAAAGAAAGATACACCCATACCAGTATAAGAAGCATGATCCTGGGGGAAAATGTCCAGTAAAAGCACTAAGAAGACATGACAAAGGGTTTTGAAAGGTGAAAGAGAAGAAATGCAAGTCACAAATAGAGATAATCCCATCAGAAGACAGCTGCTATGGCAATAGACACTAAAAAAGCCAGATGAACCTGCAGCAATGCACCCCATGCCCTAAATGCCTGTGAAAGTCAGCCTAGGCTAACAGTCCCCAGGAAACTGTCCACCGTAATTGAAGGAGAAGGAAAAACTTTCCAATTAACCAACTAAAAATTTTATATCCGATAACCCAACATAAAGAATATATGGGAAGCATTATTTGGTCTGGAGAAAAATAATTATAGCAGAGGGACTATAAATATTAAATATTAAAACACAAAGGACCACTGAGAACACATAGAACACCAAAACTCAGCAACCTGAGAAGCACAGCTAACACTTATTTCAATTATAATTAGGACACAAAACAAATATTTACAAAATCAAAAACTTTCAAATAACATGTCAGCTCAGATTGCAATAAAACTTTGTATGGAAAACAAACAATTCTATACTAAGTAAAAAATCTTATAAAGACTAAAAGCTTGTTACTGAATGATGAAATTGGGAAACTGAGAAAAAGTGAGAAATAAGTGTAAAAATTCTTTTAATCTAATTGAAAACAAAAACACAACAACAAAACCTCTGGGACACAATAAAAACCGGCCTTTGAGGGAAATTTCTCACTCTAAGTGCCCATATGAAAAAAAAAAAATCAGAGCGATCACAAATAAACAGCTTATTGTAGCAACTCAAAAGTTTGAAAGAAGATCAAACCTAATAAACGGCAAGAAATAATAAAAGTTAAAGCAGAAATTAATGAAATAGAAACAAAGAAATGAATTCAAACAGCCGTTACATATATGGGCTGGTTATTTAAGAGGATGAACACAATTGGCAGATTCTTAGCCCAATTAAAAAAAAGAAAAAAAGTAAGGATCCAATTTAAGACACTCAAAAATGAGCAGGGAAATATTATAACTGACACCAAAGAATAGTGTAAGGAAGTGCTTTAAAAACTGTACTCCATTGAGCTTGAAAGCCTAAGAGAAGCAGGTAATTTTTTTTCTTTTAGCCAAACCACCAAAATTAAACAGTGAAATAATCAACTTAATAAGAACCATAATAAATGAAGTGATTAAAATAGTAATGAAAAGCCTTCCAGCTAAAACAATGATGGTGGTGGTGGTGGTGTTGATGAAGACGATGATAGCCAGCATAAGATGCATTATTCACAGTAAAATTCTACTTGACTTTCCACGAATACTTATCAGCCAATTCTTCTTAAACAATTTTTCAAATGATTGAAAGATGAAGGGGCACTCCCGAATGCTTTTTATCAAGTCATCATCACTCTAATGCCCAAACCAGGAATAGAAGCAACAAAAAACACCATCCTTCGGGCAATATCCACAGTGATCGTAAGCCAAAAATGCCCAGTAAAATTCTTTCAACCAAAATAGAGATAAACACTAAAAAGATTATACATCATGACAAATTTGACTTTATCCCAGCAATGCAAGGGTGATTCAACATACACCATGCAATAAATGCAATGGAGCACATAAGTGAACTTAAAAAGAAAAATCACATGATCATCTCAAAAGATGCTAACAAAAAGCCCTTGGCAGAATCCAACATGCCTTCATGATACATGTCCTAGAAAATATAGGGCTAGGGGGAACATACCTCAGCAAATATAAAAGTTACATATGAGAAATCCGAAGCCAATATCCTTAATGGAAAAAAACTGAGGCAATCCCACTGAAGTTAGGAATGAATCACGTCCATTATATCTTCAATGTTTTGTTTGAAGTACTAACCAGAGCAATAAGGCAAGAGAAGGAAATTAAAGAGGCATAAAATGGGAAGAAACTCTCCCTATTTGTAGATGGTATGAAGATGTATATGAGAAACACCAGGAATTCTTCAGAAGACTTCTAGAAATGATTAAAAATTCAGCAAACGGAAGGAACCAATTTTCACAAATAATAGCTTTTGTGTGCATCAACAAACAAGGATTCAGAGAAGGAGACCATAGGCAATTTCCTATTCACAATAGCTTCAAGGTAAAGAAAATATCTAAGAATCTACCTAACCAAGGAATTGAAGGATCTCCATAATGAAAGCATTGAAGCTCTGAAGAAAGGTAGAAGCAGACACTAGAAAAGAGAAAAATACCCTGTGCTAGTGGATTGATAGAATTGATATTGTGAAAATAACCATTTTACCATAAGTTATTCAAAGATTCAATACATCCAATCAGAATCCCATCTCTTTCTTCACAAAAATAGAAAGAAAAAAAAATATCCTAAAATTTAAGGAATTGCAGAAGACCCCAGATAGCCTAAATCATTTTGAATAAAACAAACAACACTAGAGAGATCACCATGACAGCTATTAAGATATATTACTGAGCCATAGTAACAAAAACAATATGATAACCACACAGAACCATACATGTCATCCAATGAAACAAATTAGAAAACTCAAACATAATTAAATTCAGCCGCTTAGTATTTGAGCAGGGTGCAAAGAACATACTGGAAAGAAGAAAGCCTCTTCAACAAATGGTGCTGAGAAAACAGGATTTTCACATGCAAAAGAAAGTGTTAGACTCCTGCACAAAAGCTAACTACACATGCATCAATGACTCAATACCCTTGAAACCTGAAATTACTAGAAGAAAACATAGGCAGTATCCTGAACGATATAGGTGTAGGAAACGACTTTCTGAATAGAATTCCATTTCTCTAATAACTAACAAAACATTTGTGTCCAGAATATATAAATGACTAAAAAACAAAGCCAAGAACCCCAAACAAAGATTAAAAAGGAAAAGAAAAGAATAATAACTAGCTAGAAAACATCTCAAAATTATTTATCATCACTAGCAATTAAGAATATACAAATGAAAACAGCTTTGAGATTTCATTTGTACCCCAGTCAGAACAGTCAAGGTCAATGGCACAGTAGTCATCAAATTTCAGATGGGTTCTAAAGAGGAAGGTAAGGAAATAATTACAGAAGAAGGAGAGAGGAGGGTAAAGGTGAAGTCTGCAAAGTTCAGAGTCATGCAATTAACTATTCACACAAAAACTTTATGACACATGCAAGTCTACATATAAATATGCATACATAGTTTATTTTTTTTGTTATCTGATTCTTTTTTTTTTTTGCCAAGCTAAACACTCAGGTTTATTCATACAAGTCACGTAAACTTACAAGCAGATGGCTGCATTCATAAAGAGCTACGTCAGAAAGCAAAGGTCTGCATGTGTATCTCTAGCATTGGCAATTACACACATCCGGCTCTATGACCCGGTCCTCGGTACTGCCACGGTGGATAGCCCCAGTCTTCTGACAAGGTTGATCGAAGCCATTTGGGTCAGTGTTATGTTTATAGTCAGCAGAAAGCTGAGGTCTGGGGAATTTTTTTTTTTAATTTTTTTTTATTAACTTGAGTATTTCTTATATACATTTCGAGTGTTACTCCCTTTCCCGGTTTCCGGGCAAACATCCCCCTCCCCCCACCCCTTCCTTATGGGTATTCCCCGCCCAACCCTCCCCCCATTGCCGCCCTCCCCCCATAGTCTAGTTCACTGGGGGTTCAGTCTTAGCAGGACCCAGGGCTTCCCCTTCCACTGGTGCTCTTACTAGGATATTCATTGCTACCTATGGGGTCAGAGTCCAGGGTCAGTCCATGTATAGTCTTTAGGTAGTGGCTTAGTCCCTGGAAACTCTGGTTGCTTGACATTGTTGTACATATGGGGTCTCGAGCCCCTTCACTTCTTTCTCTGATTCCTTCAACAGGGGACCTATTCTCAGTTCAGTGATTTGCTGCTGGCATTCGCCTCTGTATTTGCTGTATTCTGGCTGTGTCTCTCAGGAGCGATCTACATCTGGCTCCTGTCGGTCTGCACTTCTTTGCTTCATCCATCTTGTCTAATTGGGTGGCTGTATATGTATGGGCCACATGTGGGGCAGGCTCTGAATGGGTGTTCCTTCAGTCTCTGTTTTAATCTTTGCCTCTCCCTTCCCTGCCAAGGGTATTCTTTTTCCTCATTTAAAGAAGGAGTGAAGCATTCACATTTTGATCATCCGTCTTGAGTTTCCTTTGTTCTAGGTATCTAGGGTAATTCAAGCATTTGGGCTAATAGCCACTTATCAATGAGTGCATACCATGTATGTCTTTCTGTGATTGGGTTACCTCACTCAGGATGATATTTTCCAGTTCCAACCATTTGCCTACGAATTTCATAAACTCGTTTTTGATATCTGAGTAATATTCCATTGTGTGGATGTACCACATTTTCTGTATCCATTCCTCTGTTGAAGGGCATCTGGGTTGTTTCCAGTTTCTGGCTATTATAAATAAGGCTGCGATGAATATAGTGGAGCACGTGTCTCTTTTATATGTTGAGGCATCTTTTGGGTATATGCCCAAGAGAGGTATAGCTGGATCCTCAGGCAGTTCAATGTCCAATTTTCTGAGGAACCTCCAGACTGATTTCCAGAATGGTTGTACGAGTCTGCAATCCCACCAACAATGGAGGAGTGTTCCTCTTTCTCCACATCCTCGCCAGCATCTGCTGTCACCTGAGTTTTTGATCTTAGCCATTATCACTGGTGTGAGGTGAAATCTCAGGGTTGTTTGGATTTGCATTTCCCTTATGACTAAAGATGTTGAACATTTCTTTAGGTGTTTCTCAGCCATTCGGCATTCCTCAGCTGTGAATTCTTTGTTTAGCTCTGAACCCCATTTTTTAATAGGGTTATTTGTTTCCCTGTGGTCTAACTTCTTGAGTTCTTTGTATATTTTGGATATAAGGCCTCTATCTGTTGTAGGATTGGTAAATATCTTTTCCCAATCTGTTGGTTGCCGTTTTGTCCTAACCACAGTGTCCTTTGCCTTACAGAAGCTTTGCAGTTTTATGAGATCCCATTTGTCGATTCTTGATCTTAGAGTGTAAGCCATTGGTGTTTTGTTCAGGAAATTTTTTCCAGTGCCCATGTGTTCCACATGCTTCCCTAGTTTTTCTTCTATTAGTTTGAGTGTGTCTGGTTTGATGTGGAGGTCCTTGATCCACTTGGACTTAAGCTTTGTACAGGGTGATAAGCATGGATCGATCTGCATTCTTCTACATGTTGCCCTCCAGTTGAACCAGCACCATTTGCTGAAAATGCTATCTTTTTCTCATTGGATGGTTTTGGTTCCTTTGTCAAAAATCAAGTGACCATAGGTGTGTGGGTTCATTTCTGGGTCTTCAATTCTATTCCATTGGTCTATCTGTCTGTCTCTGTACCAATACCATGCAGTTTTTATCACTATTGCTCTGTAATACTGCTTGAGTTCAGGGATAGTGATTCCCCCTGAAGTCCTTTTATTGTTGAGGATAGCTTTAGCTATCCTGGGTTTTTTGTTATTCCAGATGAATTTGCAAATTGTTCTGTCTAACTCTTTGAAGAATTGGATTGGTATTTTGATGGGGATTGCATTGAATCTGTAGATTGCTTTTGGTAAAATGGCCATTTTTACTATATTAATCCTGCCAATCCATGAGCGTGGAAGATCTTTCCATCTTCTGAGGTCTTCTTCAATTTCTTTCCTCAGTGTCTTGAAGTTCTTATTGTACAGATCTTTTACTTGCTTGGTTAAAGTCACACCGAGGTACTTTATATTATTTGGGTCTATTATGAAGGGTGTCGTTTCCCTAATTTCTTTCTCGGCTTGTTTCTCTTTTGTATAGAGGAAGGCAACTGATTTATTTGAGTTAATTTTATACCCAGCCACTTTGCTGAAGTTGTTTATCAGCTTTAGTAGTTCTCTGGTGGAAATTTTGGGATCACTTAAATATACTATCATAACATCTGCAAATAGTGATATTTTGACCTCTTCTTTTCCGACCTGTATCCCCTTGCTCTCCTTTTGTTGTCTGATTGTTCTGGCTAGAACTTCAAAAACTATATTGAATAAATAGGGAGAGAGTGGGCAGCCTTGTCTAGTCTCTGATTTTAGTGGGATTGCTTCAAGTTTCTCTCCATTTAGTTTAATGTTAGCAACTGGTTTGCTGTATATGGCTTTTACTATGTTTAGGTATGGGCCTTGAATTCCTATTCTTTCCAGGACTTTTATCATGAAGGGGTGTTGAATTTTGTCAAATGCTTTCTCAGCATCTAATGAAATGATCATGTGGTTCTGTTCTTTCAGTTTGTTTATATAATGGATCACGTTGATGGTTTTCCGTATATTAAACCATCCCTGCATGCCTGGGATGAAGCCTACTTGATCATGGTGGATGATTGTTTTGATGTGCTCTTGAATTCGGTTTGCCAGAATTTTATTGAGTATTTTTGCGTCGATATTCATAAGGGAAATTGGTCTGAAGTTCTCTTTCTTTGTTGTGTCTTTGTGTGGTTTAGGTATAAGAGTAATTGTGGCTTCGTAGAAGGAATTCGGTAGGGCTCCATCTGTTTCAATTTTGTGGAATAGTTTGGATAATATTGGTATGAGGTCTTCTATGAAGGTTTGATAGAATTCTGCACTAAACCCGTCTGGACCTGGGCTCTTTTTGGTTGGGAGACCTTTAATGACTGCTTCTATTTCCTTAGGAGTTATGGGGTTGTTTAACTGGTTTATCTGTTCCTGATTTAACTTCGATACCTGGTATCTGTCTAGGAAATTGTCCATTTCCTGAAGATTTTCAAATTTTGTTGAATATAGGTTTTTATAGTAAGATCTGATGATTTTTTGAATTTCCTCTGAATCTGTAGTTATGTCTCCCTTTTCATTTCTGATTTTGTTAATTTGGACGCACTCTCTGTGTCCTCTCGTTAGTCTGGCTAAGGGTTTATCTATCTTGTTGATTTTCTCAAAGAACCAACTTTTGGTTCTGTTGATTCTTTCTATGGTCCTTTTTGTTTCTACTTGGTTGATTTCAGCTCTGAGTTTGATTATTTCCTGCCTTCTACTCCTCCTGGGTGTATTTGCTTCTTTTTGTTCTAGAGCTTTTAGGTGTGCTGTCAAGCTGCTGACATATGCTCTTTCCTGTTTCTTTCTGCAGGCACTCAGCGCTATGAGTTTTCCTCTTAGCACAGCTTTCATTGTGTCCCATAAGTTTGAGTATGTTGTATCTTCATTTTCATTAAATTCTAAAAAGTTTTTAATTTCTTTCTTTATTTCTTCCTTGACCAGGTTATCATTGAGTAGAGCATTGTTCAATTTCCACGTATATGTGGGCATTCTTCCCTTATTGTTATTGAAGACCAGTTTTAGGCCGTGGTGGTCCGATAGCACGCATGGGATTATTTCTATCTTTCTGTACCTGTTGAGGCCCGTTTTTTGACCAATTATATGGTCAATTTTGGAGAAAGTACCATGAGGAGCTGAGAAGAAGGTATATCCTTTTGCTTTAGGATAGAATGTTCTATAAATATCCGTTAAGTCTATTTGGCTCATGACTTCTCTTAGTCTGTCGACATCACTGTTTAATTTCTGTTTCCATGATCTGTCCATTGATGAGAGTGGGGTGTTGAAATCTCCCACTATTATTGTGTGAGGTGCAATGTGTGTTTTGAGCTTTAGTAAGGTTTCTTTTACGGCATACATAGTTTAAATTAAAATTTCTTATCTGGGATATGAATGTGTCCTACAAGAGCCAAAGACTACTTTACTAAAACTGAGAACCAGGCATAAAAAGTTCTATTTTGAGTTGCTGATCTGTGTTGTCCTAGGGACTCCAAAAATTTATGGGTCATTGCCACTGCCCTTGGTTTCCCCCACTGGTGGAAGAGAAATGTCTATAGCTTTAGACATGGGACCTGAGCTGGAACTGACCTGAGTGTCTGATCCTGGAGGACTAGCTTTTATGGTACCAGAAGGTGCCATGCAGGTTTCCAATGGAGGGAAGCAACTAACAGTACAAACCATTTATGATACCTGTCACAACATGATATGCCAAGCCTAAGGGTATACAGAGCTTGCATGCATACCTTTGTAACAATTAACAGCTCTCTACTTGGATTTAAGACTTCCATTCAACAATAGAGAAATCAAAACTGGAATGAGAAAGCTAGCAAACTATTCACTGCTAGTGAAGTCATGGGTATTAAAGGAGAACCCACATCTACCAATCTACTAAACAAGCATAATCCCTAACAAGATTCTAAATATTTGTTCTTAAACCCACAGTTAATTGTCATAAAGTTTTAAATATTTGTTTTTAAACCCACAGTTAAGTGTCATACTCGCTGCTCACCAAGGAAACTTTCTATTGAAACAGACTAAGACCATTGCAGAAAAACACCACCATCAAAATTCAGAGTTGCATCACTAGCCCCAGTGGATGCATCTATAAAATAACTGCACAAAGGCTCAAGGAGCATTGTGTGAAGGAACAACATGTTAGATGATCCAGGGCATCTAAGAATATGCTATAATGCTGTTTCTCCTAGTAATATCAGAACACCACATTTAATGAATGTTATGCAGAATCCAAGGGTCTGATCTTTTGGCCAGCACTGCCATCCAGAAATGTTTGCATGTCAGGAGTAACAGTGGATGGTAAAAAAGAAATAAATCCTTATTAATTAAAAGAGTCAAAAGTGACCACTGTTTTTCTAAAAATACTTCAATTTTACAAAGGTACAAAAGGCAAATCAATTAGGAAAGTTTCAATAATCCATTAGTAAAGACATACTCTTAAACTAAGGTCTGAACAAAAAATGGTCATGAGCAGAATTTTATGAGTAGCCTAAAAATCAAGATGATTTTCAGTATGGTTTCTTGAAAGGCAAGTAGTAAGGTGATGGTTTCCTTTCCCTGGAAAACATCACACTGGCACTGGGCTCTGCTGCTCTTGTGCTGTTTCCATTATGTTACTTAGATTGACAATGACATTGTGATACATACCTCAAAATACCACATCTCTAAATCAGAACTGTGAAGATGGAGGCAGGAGGATCTGACACTCATGGTCATTTTTGGCTAGATGGCAAGTTCAAGGCCTGCCATGACTATAAGAGGTCCTGTCTCAAGGGGAAAGGGATTGTGTACAAAGTTGAAATCGGGAAAGGAAGAGAGTTCTGGTTTTCTCTTCTGGTTTTCTTTCATTACCATCTTTCCCCTAACTACCAGGAGACTTTTGCTTCCTTATTATTATTCTTGTGTCTTTCCTTTTAAATTATAGGGAAAGATCAACTTATATTCAGAGTCACTAGTGGACATGGTTTACCTGTCAAGAAGCATGTGAAAAAAGAAAAGGTATTATTAACAGTAAATGATATTTATATATTGATTTTTTTTTCTTATCCTAAGGTCCGAGAAATTATTTTCTAGACACTTGCCTGAAACAGTGACAAGACTCTGGGTTCAAGTCACAGTTTTGAGTTCTGATCCTGCCACATAAACCCTCAATCATAATACAATGCACTAAATATGACATTACAAGGTGAGTTTTACAATCTCCTTTCTTTTTTCCCAGCAGTGCTGCCTGGACAAAGGATGGATTTGTCTGAGAATTCAAATAAGTTGGATGGCAGGTTTTTAGGTTCCCACAATTTGAGGATTCACTGGGGTCAATGTTTGACACTTTCACACTCAAGCCTGAATAAAAATTCAACGTGCCATCGTACCATCTACTAAGGACATTTCTATTGTTTTCATAGGAGCAAGAAGTGAATGTTGCCTTTAGAAATTAGAGATTTATACCCTAAATATGTCTCGCTGCAAACTTGAAATTTAATGGTATCAGTTGATTTGTTTCTACATGTCACTAGATGGCAGTATCAACCAGCTAGTCTGCCACCATTTGGATTCAGGAAGTTTAAATACAATCACAGGAAAGAGATCCTAGGAAGTGGAATTTTTTCCATTCCAGGGAAGTGTTCTTCTTGGCATAGGACACATTCTTTGGAGGGTCACGGTGAGGCTTAGACAGGGTCTCAGAGCCTTAGGAATGCTAGGAATATCCAAATTTACTGAAAAGCAGGTCCCTGCAAAAGAAAAAGATTTTGGTCTGTCAGATTTGCTATAGTTTGTTAGAAACTTTCAAAATTATGTTTTTCCTTTAATGTTTCACTCTAATTTTTGGGGTTAAATAATTATTATGAAAAGTTCAGACTCTTTCCAGACCAGAAATTCTAACATACCAGCTGTTTATTTGGGAAACTAGGAAAGGTTTGGTTACCATGGAATGGATGGTAATGTCTGTATTTTCAGTAGTTGGCAGGTGGTTGACAGGTATGAGGTGTCGTCTGCTCTGAAGGAAAATTCCACGTGATAACTTTGATCCAAGCTGATGCTGACTTTTCAGTTCTGCCCATATACTTATGTTTATAACTTATAAACCAGTGATTCTCAACCTACTTAATGCTGCAACTCTTTTTCACATGTTGTCGTAATTTAGAAACATATAATTATTTTCATGGCTAGTTTATAATTTTAACTGTGCTACTGGTATGAATCATAGGGTAAGTATATGATATACAACCCTCTGTGAAAGGGTCATTTGATGCCTCCACAGGGGTCACAACCCACAGATTAAGAACTAAAATAGAAGTTTCTAGCCCTCATTCTTCAGTACCCACCTCCATTTTCTATATAAAGTGGCTGTATGGTTTTGAAAAATACTAAATTTTCCAGAAACGTTGCTACAATGTGAATCCAGAGTACCTCCCCCTTTTTCTTTTATAATTTCCTGAATTATATTTTTTTCATTTTTGTGGTGTTTTGAATAAGAATGGCCCACATGCACATATATTTGAATTCTTAATCATCAGGGCGTGGCACTACTTGAGAAAGAGTAGGCAGTGTGGCTTTGCTGGAATAGCTATTACCGTGGAAGAAGTGTATGTGGAGGGGTGGGCTTTGGGGTTCAAAAGCCCAAGCCAGGCCCAGTGTCTCTCTACTCTCAACACCATGTCTGCCTGTGTGCCAAATGGTTCCTTCCATGATGAAAATGGACTAAACCTCTGAAACTGAAAGCAAGCCCCAGTTAAATGCTCTCTTTGAAAGGAGTTGCCTTGGTCATGGTGTCTCTTCACAGCAATACAACACTGACTAAGGCACATGGGAAAGACATTTTTAAAGACACCTACAGTAGAAAATACACTGTTTGGAAGGATGCTCCAAGGCAGTGAAGTACATACTGGAAATATTAATTACAAATAAAATCTGATGATTTGAAATCCTTCATGACCTGTCAGAGAGATGATGTCACCATCAGCATGCCATGCATCAAGTGACAAAAGGGACAAAATGCACAGCTGCATCCAAATCTTCAGGCCCCTGAGATGTGATGTGAGAATTTCACCCCTGATCTCTAGAAGTAAAATTCTCCACTAGCAGATCTTCTGAGTCTCTGTGATGCAAATATTCACCCAGAGTTTACATTTGTGAGCCTAAAAGCTAGTAAAATCACAGAAGAGAGGTATTGTATGTAGTTGGCCCTGTTGGACTGGAACAAGCAGGTAAGTGTGGAGAGCCTCAATAACATTCGCCACCACAAGATGGCACTGGCTTCCACTGGGCCCCACATGGAAAGCCGGGATAACATTTGCCATTACAAGATGGGGCTGGCTTCCGCCGCGCCAGCCCGACTTCCTTTCAGGAAGTTAACTGTGTGCACATGTACAAGAGTGTCTTCATGCCAGGTCTTTGCCCACTCCAGGGCGTGCCTATGAGATCATGGGTAAGCGACCAATCAGGTGTGGATGCACTGTGCTAGGGTGTATATAAGCTGCGCCATGCTGGCGCCCCGGGCCCCTCTCTTTAAGATAAAATAAACGTTTTGCTGCAGAAGGATTCATGTGTCCGCACGTGTTCTTGCTGGCGAGACGATAGCGCGGGACATCTGGTGCTGAAACCCGGAAAAAAACGCCACAACATCGCCAGGCGCCGAGGGGGGGCCCTCCGTCTGTGGAGAGGATCCAGAACTGCAGTGTCTAGAGTAAGCTCTGAGAGATATGTTTGGTCTTGAACTCTTTCACTTCTCTCCCCCACTAGAAGATGCGACGGAAGCTTTTGTTATCATTTTAGCAGCCTTCATTCTTTCTCTTTTGGTTTTTGATTTTGTGGCTGCTGCTAGGCACCGTCAGAGGTCGTGCCTAGAAGATGGGAAATGCCGCCCAACTGTGCTAGCAGGACAGGGAGTGCTAGGGGAGTTACAAGACAGCATGTCAGAAACAGAGCGGAATAAAAGATTAAAGAGCTCAAAGAGAAAAGGTACAAATAAGAAAACAGGCCCTTCCAAAGACTTCAGATCTGAGGGAGCGAGAGATTGGGGAAAGAACGCCCCGGGAGAGAAACAGAGAAAGGAGAAATAAGCTTTGAAAAGGAGAACCCTTTATCTGGTAAAGGAGTTAGAGGCTTTAGAGCTTGATAGCTCAGAAACAGATGAGCTTAGCTCCTCTGAGGAAGAGGATTTAGAAGATGAGGCAGCTCGCTATGAAGAAGAAAGATATGGGCCTAGGTGGAGAGCCACTGTGAAGAAACCGAAAGTTATGGATCCTTTGTGGACAAGGCTGGTAATTTTGTTTAAACTTCACAGAGTCATACTGATCAGATTTGATAGAGGTAGACCGCCTGAAAATTTATTCAGGAGAATCAAACAAAAGGATATCTCAATTCTAAACTTTTGTCTTTAGAGTTTTAGTGTTTCACTTCCATACCATTTGTGAATGTCAGTTGTGCTGCTCAGATATCCCATAATATATCTCAGTATCTTACAGGAATTTGGTTTCAACACATTGATGAACTAGTCCAGGAATTGAGACAATCCATCGTCCATATCAACTCCACTCGAGTGGACGGTCACTGTGGAAGTGGTGGGAAAGGGGAAATCCTACCTCTCTGCTGACTCCTATTGGAACCTGGGTTCCTTTCGTGGGACACCATCTAGTCTTTCCCCTTTGTCTATTGTCTGTCCTTGGTGCACCAAGCTGTCCATGGCTGTCAGTTTATGTCTGTGGTTTTTGTTTCTCGTTGCTTAAATGTTTTATGTTTCATGTTCAAAAGAAAAATGGTAAAAACTTTTATCTGATGGTTGTTCACACCTTGATTTGGTTTTAACTCGTTTCAAAAAGGAACAAATGAATAAAAAACAGTTTCAATCAGGACTTTAGAGCCCGGTACCTGTAGCCAGGAGTCTAGGTCAGCTGGAGAAGCTGCCCGGGGGGGGCTGAGCGTCTGCACGAGCTGATCTTAAAGGCACCAGCAGCTTCACAGCTTCTATGGTAATAAAATTGATGTCTGTTTCTCTTAGAAAATTCCCTGACTTATTATTAGACTTAGCAGGTGACAAGGTGCTTCTCTTAAAATCATAGCTAGAAAAGTAAAAATGGTGCTTGGTCTAAATATTAAAGATTTGTGTAGCCAATTCAATTTTGTTTCTGATTGGTTTTAAATGCATAAATATGCTCTACATGCCTTGGTTATGGACTATTGGCTTTTAAATTATTAGATATGGTTAAAAAGGTATAACACTGGTAACAGAAAGTTGACATAAAACTGGTAATTTGGATAAAGTCATTCTAGACAACATGTGGCATGAGCCAACCTAGGGAAACAGGTCTAAATTGTGACAATATATTTATGGAACTCTTAGAAACCAGGCTTCTAAAAGAATTTAGGGCAATGTCTCTTTGTTGAGGTATTGGAGACCTCACCATCATGTATTCATATGTAGGAATTGGCAGTCAAACTTTGTAACATGAAGGATAGATTCGGTGTTTTGGAGACTGGATTTTGGAGACTAGATTGTTAGAGGTTGAGTTTTGCTTTCCAAAGTTGTGGTCTGCCCTGAAGTTATCTGTATTTTAATGCTAATTCCACTGTCCCAAGGACAGCAGCCTAGTCAGGTACTCAGAACTCAGGTGACTTCCCAAAGTTGTGGTTGTGCTCTGGTGTTACAAGGAGAATTTGAGGATTGTGATTAAAGATTGCCAGTGTTACATTGATTAACTCAAACTTATTTATAATTGAGAAAAAAATCAAACAGGTAGAGATTGTTACAAGATTTACGAAGAATTGATGAGGTTTTAGAACTTGTGAGAGCATTACAGCTTGTTTGCTTACTTCAACCGCCATTTCAAGACAGATTTAGAGGATTGATTTTATGCAATTTGTTTACGTCATAGAGATTGTGAGTTTTCATTTCAGGAGCTTGCTTATAATTTTAGAGAGCCCATGAAGTGATATCATTAAAAATTTTACAAAAGAATGGCTAATAGCCTTGTATTATGAAATTTTGTTGCTTCTTCAATGTAAGAAGTTAGAACTTTGAATCTTTCAGTGTATATGGAAATTTTTACTACAAACCTTTGCTCTCAAAATGAGCTTTAATATTTGGGGCGTAGCTGTTACACTACTCCAGAAAAGAATATTTGAAATTAATTTTAAGCTTCCAAGGATATGTTAATTTCCAAAATACCTCACCTTACCAGAGGACTTAAGCCTTTGTTATCCTCATTGGAGATAAAGCTTTTGTCGTATTAGTACAAAATTGTAGGCTAGAGTCATGGAGGTATTTTAAAAAGAAACCTGGTGAAACATACCTTATTCCAAACATCAATCAAATTGATTATTACAAAATACTGATATTTGGCCTATCACATATATGAATTTTTCAGACAAAATTGATAATTTTACTCTTTCCAATGCTTTTGTATTCATTATAAATTTGTGCATGCAACCCATACAAAATGCGCTTAGTGTATTTATAGGTGGTTCATCTAATGAAAAGGCTACATGTATGATTGGATCACTTGTTTATTCTCTTGAGTTTCTGTTGCTTCACCACAGATTATTAAATTCCGTGCTTTAGCCACTGTTTTTAAATCAAGCTTTCAATTCACATACTGATAGCCAATGTGTGGCTTGTGGTTTACAATTGATTTCAATTACTTAATGCTTTACTAGAGACAAGTTTTCTACATGAAATCAGTGAGTGATGATTTCAGTGTGAATTCTCTGACAACTCACTGTCCTTTCAGTGCTCTGGCTCAGACAACTAAACAAAACCATAGACCCAGCTCTTTAAAATAGAGTTTTTTAATAGAGTTAATATGAAAAGAGGAAGACTCCATTTGCTTACTTTCAATTCCCAGCCTCGCCCTGCCAGCTCAGGGATTTCTAGTACGACTAAATTTAGACAATATTTACAGGATTTGACATTTCTAATTAATGCTTATGTTTAGGTAAATAAAGTTTGTTGAGGTGCTAGGGAGATGGCTTAGTGGTTAAGAACACTAAGTACTGTTCCTTTATAGGACATTTTAGAACTCAAACTGGATTGCCTAGACTCCTTAACAAGGGAGGACAATGATACCAGACAGATTATAGGCCTTACATAGGAACAATTAGTCAAAAAATCTCATTCTTTCTAATATTTTAATAATTAAAAAGGGGGAGTTATCCCTGTATGCTAAATAATGCTCCTTTTATTTCAATTTTAAAATTTGGGTGCCAAGGAACACTCTGAGTGTTTATGACACCCTACAACTAGGCATACTTCTGCCTAGGTGAAATAGAAAGATCCACATATTGGCATGATCCTGTCCAGGTATTTTATATGGGGAAGAGAGAATGTTTGTGTTTTTTCTACAGGATGATACAAGAGTGTGCCAGCTGCCAGAGGTGGTTGGTGAGTCTTGCTGACCCTGGTTACATGAAGATTCAGCTCTCGTGATACGGGTCCCTGGAGTCATTCCTCTGCCCCAAGAGGAAGATGGAAGATCCCCCCTCATTCCCCTGGTGACTCTTGCTGCCTTGACTGGTGTTGTCATTTTTCAGTCTATAGCTTCACAGGAATGCCACCTGCGTAAAGCTGCTGTGGACTGGGGAACTCTGCCCTGGTTATACAGATCTCAGACATGGTTCCATTGCCTGCTGGTTGTTCCAGAAAAGAATGGCTGATCCTGAACTGTCCTGGGAAAGACCTCGTTATTTTCGCTGCTATTGTAGCAGCCATTTACTGCTGCAGCCATTGTGTCTATAGTGTCTGGAGTTACCCTCCCCCCAATCTATTGTTAGGCAAGCACAGTGGGTGAACTTTCTGGAGTAGTTGCTAGAACCAGATGAGGTGCCCACTACTTATCGAGAGTGGCTCTGTTTGGTTCAGCCCTATGCTGTGGATTAGTGTTCATGCTGTGGTTGGTTTACAAACTCAGATCTCAACAGAAACGTGACAAGGTCGTTGTCACTCAAGCACTTGTGGTCATTGAACAAGGGGCCTCCCCTAAAATTTGGTTATCTATGCTCAGGAATTAGTCGACATCTGAGTTCTCTGCTCTTACACCCCGTAGATTTGTGGATCCATTACACTGGGATGAGAGAGACTCAATGATTCTTTGATCAGCCCTTCTACATCGCTGAGGTTTCCTCATTGCACGCGATAGGGTGATCATGATTTCCCCACTAACTAATTTTCTGGCTGGCCTCTTTTGTAGAGTTCGCCCTAGGTCGTTTAACAGTGACTGTCACACAGCACTGTGGTATCCAGAGACGGGCAACTTTCCTCATGCACAGACCAATCTAAGACATGGGGCCCAGTTGCGATAGGGTTACCCTACAACAGATAAGGCTGTGACATAGAGGAACGACCTAAGACAGGAGCCACAGCAGATGGACGTAACTACAGGGACCTAGACCAGCCTCATACTAGTAAAACAATAAGGGGGAGATGTGGAGAGCCACGACAACATTCGCCACCACAAGATGGCGCTGGCTTCCACTGCGCCCCACATGGAAAGCCGGAATAACATTTGCCATTACAAGATGGCGCTGGCTTCTGCCACGCCAGCCCGACTTTCTTTCAGGAAGTTAACTGTGTGTGCATGTACAAGAGTGTCTTCATGCCAGGTCTTTGCCCACTCTGGGGCGTGCCTATGAGATCATGGGTAAGCGACCAATCAGGTGTGAATCCACCGCGCTAGGGTGTATATAAGCCGCACCATGCTGGCACCCTGGCCCCCTCTCTTTAAGATACAATAAATGTTTTGCTGCAGAAGGATTCATGTGTCTGCGCGTGTTCTTGCTGGCAAGACGATAGCGCGGGACAGGTAAGAGCTAGAGAAATCCAGACTCTAAACAAGCAGTTTAGTAATTTTGTAATGGAAATACTAAATCAGTGATTCTAGTTGAGGCTTTGTCACTAACAGTCTGTAGCATGAGCTTCTGACATCACTGACCTCTGTGATGAAGTCACCAAACACTGACATTTCCTTTGCTTAGAATCTAATCAGCAGGTGTACAAGATCCTGAGTCAAATACTTATACCTCCTTTCCAACCAATGCCACTTACAACTGTGAGAATGAGATATGTTTATGCCCTTTCTATAGATGAGGAGGTAAGAGACAAAGATGCATTGATTTTGCTGGAAGTAACAATGAATATGTAAGCATAATAATTTCTGTAGAAGTTAAAGAAATCATTTACAAATCAACTTAAATGCTCATTAAATAATTAGTTCCATCTTATTGAAGTATTTGGAAATCATCTTCTAAGAAGGGTACTCACTGCCATGTAGCTCATCCTACCTATAAGAATCTGTAGTAATGTACATTTCTTTTTTAAAAATTATTAGATATATTTCTTTACTTATATTTCAAATGTTATTCCCTTTCCCGGTTCCTGTCCATAAGCCCCCATCCTTTCCCTTCCCCCTTCCCCATATGGGTTTTCCTCCCATACATCCCTCTTACTGACCCCCCCCATATTCCCCTGTACTGAGGGTCCAACCTTGGCAGGACCAAGGCCTTCCCTTCCACTGGTGCCCCAACAAGGCTATTCTCTGCTACACATGCAGTTGGAGCCCTTAGAAAGTCTATGTATAGTCTTTCGGTAGTGGTTTAGTCCCTGGAAGCTCTGGTTGGTTGACATTGTTGTTCTTTTGGGGTTGCAAGCTCCTTCAACTCTTTCAATCCTTCTTCTAATTCCGACCAAGGGGGCCCTGTTCTCAGTTCAGTGGTTTGCTGCTAACATTAACCTCTGTATTGGACATGCTCTGGATGTGTTTCTCAGGAGAGATCTTTATCCGCTCCCTTTCAGCATGCATTTTTTAGCTTCATCAATCTTAATTGTATATATATGGGCCACATGTGGGGCAGGCTCTGAATGGTCATTCCTTGAGTCACTGCTCTAAACTTTGCTTCCATATTCACTCCTTATTTCCCCCTTTTTAGAAGGAGTGGGAGCATCCACATTTTGGTCATCCTTCTTCTTGAGCTTCCTGTGGTCTGTGGATTGAATATTGGGTAATTCGAGCTCTTTGGCTAATATCCATTATTAATGTGTGCATATCAGGTGTGTTTTCTGTGATTGAGTTACCTCACTCAGGATGATATTTTTCTAGCTCATTCCTCTTGCCTATGCATTTCATGAAGTCACTGCTTTTGATAGCTGCGTAGTACTCCACTGTGTAGATATACCACATTTTTTTAATCCATTCCTCTGTTGAAGGGCACCTGGGTTCTTTTCAGTCTCTGGCTATTATAAATAAGGCTGCTATGAACATAGTGGAGAATGTGTCTTTGTTGTATGTTGGAGCATCTTTTAGGTATATGTCCAGGAGAGGTATTGCCGGGTCCACAGGTAGTGGAGTATCCAATTTTCTGAGGAATCTCCAGACTGATTTCCAGAGTGGTTGTAACAGTTTGCAATCCCACCAACAATGGAGGAATGTTCCTCTTTCTCCCCATCCTGGCCAGCATCTGCTGTCACCTGAATTTTTTTATCTTAGCCATTCTGACTGGTGTGAAGTGGAATCTCAGGATTGTTTTGATTTGCATTTCCCTGATGACTAAGGATGTTGAACATTTCTTTAGGTGCTTTTTGACCATTGGAAAATCTTAAGGTGTGAAAGTTTTGTTTAGTTCTGTACTCCATTTTTAATAGGGTTATTTTGCTTTCTGGAGTCTAACTTCTTGAGTTCTTTGTATATTTTGGATATTAGCCCTCTATCAAATGTAGGATTGGTAAAGATCTTTTCCCAATATGTTGTTTACCATTTTGTCCTAATGACAGTGTCTTTTGCCTTACAGAAGCTTTGCAGTTTTATGAGGTCCCATTTGTTGATTCTTGATCTTAGAGCATGAGCCATTAGTGTTCAGGACATTTTCCCTAATGTCCATCTGTTCAAGACTCTTCCTCACTTTTTCTTCTATTAGTTTGAATGTATTTAGTTTGATGTGGAGGTCCTTGATCCACTTGGACTTAAGCTTTGTACACGGTGATAAGAATGGATCGATTTGCATTCTTCTACATGGTGACCTCCAGTTGAACCAGCACCATTTGTTCAAAATGCTATCTTTCTTCCATTGGATGGTTTTTGTCCAGCTCCTTTGTCAAAGATCAAGTGATCATAGGTGTGTGGGTTCCTTTCTGAGTCTTCAATTCTGTTCCACTGATCTATCTGCCTGTCTCTGTACCAATACCATGCAGTTTTTATGACAATTACTCTGTAAAACTGTTTGAAGTCAGGGATGGTGATTCCCCCAGAAGTTAGAGACCAGTTTGTTGGAATGTTTGCCTTTCCTTGAACACTCTGTAAACTAAGCGTTATTGTTATGATTCCCATAATACACACATTACATTTGTAGTTTTAATTCACTTAGCAAGCACAAAAATAAAGGAAATGGAAAACCAGTAGGACTTACCCTTGCAGTTCTTTAATGTCAAAATCCTACAAGACTCACTTGCAAGCTTGCTACTTATAAGACTGTAGATATTTTAAACATAGGACTTCTGATTCGTACAGAAATCAACAAGATACAATACGGTCACCAAATACACCAATTTCTTTCTTCCTCTAAGTTGCTATTCAAGAAAATAAAATTTTCTTGGTCTATATTGCTCTCTCTTTTACTCTGTTTCAAACTCTCCCTTCCAGTCTCCTTCTTTCTATCTCTGTCTTATGGTTTCTCATTGAAATTGTAATTGGAAAATACCGCATAGTTTCCAAATGAGAGCATGTGGCCTCTATTTTTGTTTTTCTTTTGGTAGGACTTATAGATTTTCAAAGATTTTTGCCCTTTACAAAGTAGATAATTCTATTTGAGGTATCTCATTTCTTTGGTTTCCCAGGTTCACTTAAATTCACTTATGTAAAATATAGTCCAATATAATTATATCCAGTAGGGGATAACAAATCAGAGCACCTTTTAGACAGATCTTTATCAGCTACTGATTCTGTAATGAAAGTAGGAGCCACCTCAAATGTCAGTCCTGAATAACTAAGTATCCACAAGTAAGAGATTAGAAAATAACATGTATCTATTTATAAATGAGGGAGGAGGAAGCTGTTTCCATCCATACAAAATGTGTCTCAATCCTAAGTAGTGTTTACTTTGTCAACCAAATGTCTCTTGATTCCCAACAGACCCTAGGGCTTGTGTTTTGCCACCTGAGCATGTCTTAGAACCTGGGCTTATCCTTTGCATGCATTTGTAGGGTATATTGGCAAGTTTAATCATCCTGGCTTCTTGATGTACCTGGAAAGAGTCTGTGGGGGGAATACTAAACTCCCTTTCAGGGTCATAATGTCACCAGTGTTTGAACTGCTTCTTCAGTGTTCTGCAGGGAAATGTAAACAGAAGTCAGACAAAATGCTTGACTCACGGATACATGGCAAGGCCTAGCATATGTACAGACATGTAGTGCAAACTAAAGTTTTTGCTGAATGAATCACTCCATCTGCCTTCAGTTTCCAGGTAGACACTATAATAGGTTGAGACTGTCTCTTGATGAAGGGTTAATAAGTTGTATAAGTTGAGATGTAATTTAACATTTTTTTCCAAAACAGTAAGGAACCTGGTTGATCATATACTTTTTCTCTACTATTCTTATAAACTTCAAGGAAACATGGGACTCCTGATATAAGGCTCTGTGCTTGCCACTTAATAGCTTTGTAGTGAGATACTCTGCTGAGCACAGCTACTCCTGTAGAAAAAGAATAATCATAGTGTTAGTGCTATTGTTAGAAAAGCATTAAAGTGGGACCCGTAACATGCAAACTCAAAGTTATTCGGCTGCCATGGAGACAGTTCCTTATAATTACACACTTGCCCCCTTGCTATTAAAAGAGTGAAACATAGTTGCTATAAAGCTTTAAAAGCCTATTTGAATTCTCCTAGATTCTCTATAATTCACACACAAATATACACATGTATGTTTACCATATGTTTCCTAACATCTGGTGATCAACACTTAAATAAAATTAATGGGGCCTTGTGCTTACACTAGTTGCAGATTTACCCAGAGGAAACAGCAGCTCTGCAAAAAATCTCTGCTTTCTACTTCCCTCAAGTTCTCAGCTTGCCCCATTGATCTGGTTTTAAACATTGGTCCCTTGAAGATGCAAGAAATATGTAAGCTTATTAAAGAATATAAACTTTGCTTCTCATTTGGTAACCACCCAGCAAGCATTATCTACTGTAAATCAAAAAATCTGTCTTCTCACAGGTCTCTTCTATGTCTTTATTTCTTCTTTGTCTAATAGTAGTTTGGAGTGTGTGTGTGTGTGTGTGTGTGTGTGTGTGTGTGTGTGTGTGTGTACAGGCTCATTCCTGTTCTAGACAGGACAAGACTGTTACATAGCAGTGAGTTTCTTAGCTGTTGAGCATTATATTGCAGTAGCATCACGTTAAAATGGAGCAATAATTTACACTTGACTAGCATTGGCAACAGTCATTGCTACTATTATAAATATAATATGGATTATAAATGTTTCCTTGTGATGTACTGCTTAATAAATTTTAAATATTACCCTATCAGATCTGACAGCAATACACAAATGCTGAATAAATGACTGTCATATCAGATGGCTTATGGTTCAGTGTGAATACTTATTGTGATTTAATACCCAGCATTAAAGGGCATTTATGCTATTATGAGTGAAATTAAAAGTGACTTTCAGATTTAAAAATCACACATTTTACTAGCCTCACTAGATTTGGTTTCCAGAGATGAGTAGCAAACACACTTCAGCTACACTAAAGTCTATATGACTCTGTAGACACTATCTGTTTACTTACCCAAGAAAATAATAACATTTTTCACACTTCTGGTTCTGAATGAACTAGTCACTGTCAAACTCTCTCTGAAGACAAAAGCACAAGTTATTTTTCTTCAGTCCTGAAGTCTTCTTTTCCTATTTTGACTACAGCCTTCTTCAGCAATTAAAATACTAGTACCTAAGATGTCATCTTGAAGTTCCTTAATTGGTTTCCTTCCTTCTCTAGGTGAAGAGCACTGGTCCTGAAAGGGCCAGCCATCTTCCTGTCTACACTCTCGCTATGTTCCACTTGCACAGGAATAGAGAATAATGGAGTTCATGCTTTTGATCTCTGAGATCTGGGAAGACTTTTCAGTGACTATATTGTGATATCCTAACAACAGCTAGAACATACAAAATACTTGATTTAGGAATCTTATAAATTCTATATTTTCAACCTAGAATGGCTGTAAAGTGGGTATCAATACTCTAGTTTTCTGGTTGGAAAATTTTAACTTGGAGATATATTGTTCACACTGACATATCAAGTAGAGCTGAGCTGTGACACATCCATAGACAGCAGACTGACCACAGACCACGCCCACCCTTCTCCATGTTTTCCTTCAGTTCAAGGCCATGAAACACAATTTTGTGCTGGTTTTTCCTTCAGGAGACCAATGTTGCAGATTCTGGATTTAGTTCTGCCAATAAGATGTTGGTAATGAAAATAATTATGTAAATACAGTGCTTGTTTTAGGATGAAAAAGAATAGGCATTTAACAAAAGCTACTGAACCCTGCCAATATCCAAGTTACAAAATGTCTGAATTTGATTTCAAAACCACAAAGACTGACTAAAGTAAAGAACTTTAGGAATGCCACAGATAGACAAAGGAAAGCCCAGAGAAGTTAGGGTGAAGTAGTTGCACTGTCTTCATACAAAAAGAACAAAACATTATACTGTATTTATATTATTTCTCACTTAACTTTGAATGCCAGAAACTTTGCAATTAATCAAAAGCAAGAAAAAATAAGTTGAAGAAAGGTAACTTTGTAATTATGCTGTAGCACATAGTTCCGAATATTACAGATTTTAAACCACAGGCTTTAATTATTTAAAAGTCATGGTGGACCAGTGACTGTGGTTTGTGTGTCAGGTGCAATCAAAAACTCACTTACACACTGTCAGATGAAGTCTTCAGTTTCTTAACATTTAATCTTCTCCATTGCACTGCCCAACTGTCTTTATAGGCATGCCAGTTTCCCTCCGAAGAATACATGGTCTAAAATACATAGACAAGCAAATGCTATGTTATATTTTATGAGCTACTGTGACAAGTCAAAGCCTGTCACTACAGCACACTCTAGAAAACACCTACCACTCCAGCGCTTGGGGTGGGCATGGGAGGTTTACTTCCTCTGCTTTTGAGAGGAAGATGGAAAAAAAGAATTCATTGGCATATGAAAACTATCAAAGCTCAGTTAGTCACCCTAGAGCCACTGTTTAATAATCAAAATCACTATGTGTCAAACATTCCTGGAAAAGAAAATAAAGTTTAAACCAGAGAATCTACTAAAATGTGTTACTTCTTAGTAGCACACTTGGGAGAAGAGTTCTAGATTTAGATCCCACATTTCTGCATATATATATATACCTGTATAAGTTTGCTTTCCTATAGTAGTAAAACTCCCTGACCAAAGCAACTTATAGAAAGAAATGTTTGTTTAGCTTATGATATCAGAGGGAGAAGAGTCCATCATGAGGAGAAAGTGTAGCAATAGAAAGCAGCCATGGCAGTGGGAACAGCAAGTTCAGAACTCACATCTTGAACCACAAGCGTGAAGTAGAGATAAAGAACTAAAATCGGTGTGACTCTTAGACTGTCCCAGTGACATTCTTCCTCGAGGGCCACATCACCTAAACATACCCAAACAACATCACCAACTGGAGGTCAAATGTTCAAATACCCAATGTATTTTATTTATTCCCTATGCACTTTAGTTAGAATAAAGTTTTGCTAGATGGTTTTAAGAGTTCTGTAAGGTAAGTCTCAAAGGTTAATTGAGCTTCTTCCTTCTACAAATATAATAGACTTCTAAACAGATTAACCACACATAACTCACATGGACAACTCAATTTGTCACATCTATTGAATAATTTCTGCTTTCATCTTTCCCAAATGTGACATCAATGGTCCCGTTTTCACTATCCTTATTTCTGTTCCGTAGCTGGTGTTACTGCACAGTAACTTTCCTGTCCTCTTCGTCTTCTAGGGACCAGGTTATAACTTTCTCCTTTTCTGTATTTCTTGTGCCTAAGAGTGTCTTACCCATCATATGTGCAAGGATGGTATAAAAATGATTGCACTGTTTTATGAAATTATTGAATGTATTTGTCAATAAAGTATCTGAAGGTGATTTTAAAAATTTAAAACGGGCAAACTTTACTCATCTTTTCTAGAATCATTTGTTTTGTAATAGCAAATTCTACAATTGCCTAGCCAGACATTAAACTCAAAGCTAATTCTCATCTGGAACTCAAACACTGTGTGCTGAATGCGCTTCTCTGTAGCAACTTTTTCCCTATTGAAAGTGGTGCAGACACTGATGATCTTTTCGGGGAGCTCCTCTGTGCAGCGAAATGCAGTCTGGGAAAACTGAGCACCTCTCATCACCACCACCAGGTGGCATCTGCCAGTTACTTCCATGAGCGTCTCAACTTCTTGTTTATTTGGAAAGACTTTTCTTTCTTCTTTTTTTTTTTTTTCCTTAATTTTTTTTAAAAGAATGTCAGGCAGTGTGCTTTATCCTACTCTCTCCTAACCGCCAATTCCTCCAAGATCTACCACACATCACATGCTACTTACTTTAACAAACAAGAAACAAAGAAACAAGAAACAAAGGAAGGAATAAAGGAAAGAAGGAAGGAAGAAGGAAGGAAAGAAAGGAAAAGGCCACTAAAAACACAAAGTCTGATTTTTGTTGACCATCTACTACTGAGAATGGGACCTACCTTAGAATGTGGTTGATATAACCAGTGCTCCATTGAAACCAACCAAACAAACAAACAAAAAACCCATATTTTTCAGCCTTCCTGCCACAATCATTTGAGAGTATCTTCTTGGTTAGGGGAATGGGATTTTGCACACACTTGCCCTCCTTTGCACTTGAATTTTTTTCTGACCTGAGCTGTTTGTGCATATTGTCAAGTCTCTGAGAGTGCATATATGCATCTACTATTTTGTGTCTGAAAAATGCTATTTCCTTAAAGTTCTTCACCATCTCTAGATCTTGTAATATTTCTGTCCCCTCTGCCACATATATATTGAGCTTTGAGCAGTATAATAAAGACAACCCATTCAGGACAGAGTACACAACAGTCTGTGTTGTTCATTTGTGGATCTCTGTAATAATTGCCACCTATGCAGGAAGAAGCCCGTCTGATGAGGGTTGAATGGTGCTCTAATGAATGGATATAATAGTGTATCATTAGAAGGCAGTTTATTGCTATGTTCATTTATAAGAATAATAGTGATAGGTTTTTCTTTGGAAACCTCAACTTTCTAGACTCAGCTCATTGACCTTTCTAACACTATGACAATATAGATTGGACCTTAACTCCAATTAAACAATAACAACAACAACAAAACTGGTTGGTCACTCTTCTAACATCTATGCCATTATTTCATTAGGGGACAAATCATATTGACATGTTGCTCTTATAGCTCACAAGATTCATAGTTGAATGAGACCTATGATTTACTTTAGTCCTCTGGTAGCATATATAGCATCTTAGATCATTCTGAATTCTAGGCAGTCGAAGTAGAGCTTCCAGCTGAGTACTAGCTAGATTTTTTTATGTCCTATGCCATAAGTATGTGCTGTCTTCAGCAGCACAGTCTGGCCATCAAGTTGTAGAGAGCATTGAAAACAGCCTATAGTTTTTGCGGACAAGTGAAATCCCTTTGGTCAAAAACCTAACTAGAAGTGTTAGTTTTATTTAGTAGCATATGATGTTTAGTTAGGGCATTTCCTCCTCTATTATACAGTGATTCAGTTTAAATTAATTGTGTTTATGTGTATATTTCAAGATACTTCCACACTGGCAGGTAACCATATGGCTTTTTCTAAAGGTCTTTGGAGTTAGATTTCCTTTTCCATATTCTTTTTTGTACCTTGCCCTCCATTTCCTCATCCTCCCAAATCCCTCTGTTCTAAATAGTCCATTCCTAATAGTCCATAATCCTAATTCTATTTTATTTCTTGGGAAAAAAACATTCTCTCCCCTATCAAACCCTCTTCCCTTACTAGCTCCCTAAGTTTCGTGGGTATTCTAAATGAAACACACATATTTAAACATAAAATCAAAAAAACTATGCATAAGAGAAAATATGAAATAGTTGTTACTTTTGCTCTGGGTTCCCTCACTCAGGATGATGGGTTTTCCTTGCTCTATTCATTTCTCTGATAATTTATAATGTTGTTTTTTGTGATAGCTAAATAATAATTTCATCGTGTGAAGTTTTCACATTTTCTTCATCCATTCATTAGTAGATGGACATCTAGACTGTTTCCAGTTTCCACTCACTATGAAGAGCACAGCAGTGAACATGGACGAGCAAGTGTCGCTGTAGTAAGACATAGTGTCCGTGCGTGGTACAGCTGGATCCTGTGGTAACTCTATTGACATCACACTGATTTCCACAATGACTGTATCAGTTTTCTTTCTGTGTATCTCTGCCAACATGTGATGTCCTTTGTGTTTATTAATCTTGTATGTTCTAGCTGTATAAGATAGAAATTTTAAAAAGTTTTAATTTTTAGTTTTCTGATGTCTACAGGTATTTCTTAGTCCTATGTAGTTCATCTTTTGAGAATGCTCTGGTGAGTTATGTACCTTGATTATTTTTGTTTATGGTCTTGATGTTAAGTTTTTTTTTAGTTCTTTGTATAATCTATATATTAGTCCTCTGTCATACATATAATTGGTAAAGTTTTTGGGTTCTTTTTGCTTAGTTTTGCTTTGTTTTAACATTTTGAAGGTTGACTCTTTACTCACATGATGTTATCATTGACTGTACAAAAGCATTTTTAGTCTTAGGGGGATTCCGTTTGTTGTTAGTCTTAATGTCCACACTACCAAGATATAGATGAACTTTAATATCACACATAATTAGTGCAAGAAATGATGGATTAAGTTACCATAAAACATCAAAATATTCAATATATATATTGAATATATTCTCCTGTGTTTATATGCTTCTCCCTTTGCAAATACAAAGGGAGGAAAGGCTGCTGGAACTAACTGTGTCTATTTTATGTTCCTAGCTTTGAAACTTGCCTCTTGTAATATGTGCTATCCAGAAATGGAAATAATACAATAGTACTCTCAAGCCAAACAAAATTATATCTAAACATTTTAAAAGAGAAAAGGATGACAAATTGTAGTTTAAAGTGCTAGCTCATGGGGAAATGATCCCCAACAGCCACCTCAACTTTACAGATTCTTCTTAGTTGAAGCAACAGTTTTATCTGTGAATTTTGGATAGGAATTCTCATACTATTAATTTTTGATTACTTATTATATGTGTGTATTCGGCTGAGTTTATGCTGTGGCACATAGGTGGATGTCAGAAGACAACTTTTTGGAGTAAGGAATCCATGCATGTTTACATTTGTTCTTGCCATTACACTCATCAAATTGACATTCATAGCAAATGATTTTTTGCATAGAGCAATTGCACTGGCCCAAGGGCCTTCATTTTAAAAGAAAGTCTGTATAAATTTAATTAACACATCATTTTAACATAGCCTATCTTTAGCATCAAAAATTTTATTATCTTATTTTGTTGGTAGTTTAGTCCTAAGCTATAATATACTGATTTTATACTTACTTAATTTCTAAAACTTTAATTATCTTATATTTTTTATTTTTTACTTTTTAAGATTTCTCAGTTCCTTAGATATGATCACCCCATTGATGGGGAACTTTTCTATCTTTTTTGTGCCAAAATTGTGTTGTAGCAAATTATAGCATTGAGATATATGTTTATAAAGCCTAGATGTTAATGAATTCGGTGAGCCATTGTCACATTCAAATAACATAAAAATCAGAGAATTATATGATTTCAATAAGATAAAGTATAGTGACATAATCACACCAAATATATTATGTATGCATATACTTATACAGTACCTATTTGTGAAAAGCTGAAGATAATTAAAGTCATTCATTTGAAAGCATAACACTCAAGTCTGTGTGAAGAAATTATAAATTTGGCGGGATCTGCTCTTTTAGAAGATCTGAATTTGATTCCTAGCATCAATATGGTTGCTCACAACCATCTGACACTCCAGTTCCAGGGAACACAATTCTTCCTTCTGGCCTTTATAGGTACAGACATTAATGTAGTGTATGGAAATACATGCAGACAAAATACACATAAATAGGAAATAAAATAATAACTTTTTGTCTTAGTCAGTGTTTCTATTCATGCACAAACATCAAGAACAAGAAGGAAGTTGATGAGTAAAGATCTATTCAACTTATACTTCCACATTGCTGTGGTGATGACAAAGGAAGTCAAGACTGAAACTCAAGCAAGTCAGGAAGCAGGAGCTGATGCAAAGGACATGGAGGGACATTATTTACTTGCTTACTTCCCCTGGCTTGCTCAGCTTGCTTTCTTATAGAACTGAGGACTATCAGCCCAGAGATGGCACCAATCAAAATGGGCCCTTATACCCTTGATCAGTAATCAAAAAATGTCTTACAGTGAATTCTCATGAAAAATTTCCTCAAGAGGGGCTCCTTTCTCTGTGATAATTACAGCTTATGTCAAGATCACACACAAAAGCAGCCAGTACACTCCAGCTATACCTGTCTTAGTCACATACCCAAAAGATGCCCCAAAATATAACAAAGACACATGCTCCACTATGTTCATAGCAGCCTTATTTATAATAGCCAGAAGGTGGAAAGAACCCAGATGCCCTTCAACAAAGGAATGGATACAGAAAATGTGGTGCATCTACACAATGAAATTTTATTCAGCTATTAAAAACAATGACTTTATGAAATTCATAGACAAATGGATGGAACTGGAAAGTATCATCCTGAGTGAGGTAACCCAATCACAGAAAAACACACATGGTATGCACTCATTGATAAGTGGTTATTAGCCCAAATGCTTGAATTACCCTAGATGCACAGAACACACGAAACTCAAGAAGGATGACCAAAATGCGAACACTTCACTCCTTCTTTAAAAGGGGAACAAGAAAACCATTGGCAGGGAATAGGGAGGCAAAGTTTAGAAGAGAGGCAGAAGGAACACCCATTCAGAGCCTGCCCCACATGTGGCCCATACATATACAGCCACCCAATTAGATAAGATGGATGAAGCAAAGAAGTGCAGGCCGACAGGAACCGGATGTAGATCTCTCCTGAAAGACACAGCCAGAATACAGCAAATACAAAGGCAAATGCACAACAGCAATCTACTGAACTGAGATCGGGACCCCTGTTGAAGGAATAAGAGAAAGGTCTGGAAGAGCTTGAAGGGGCTAGAGACCTCATATGCACAACAATGCCAACCAATCAGAGCTTTCAGGGACTAAGCCACTACCCAAAGACTATACATGGACTGACCCTGGGCTCTAACCTCATAGGAGGTAGCAATGAATAGCCTAGTAAGAGCACCAGTGGAAGGAGAAGCCCTTGTTCCTGTCAAGACGGAACCCCAGTGAACGTGACTGTTCGGGGATGGGTGGTATTGGGGGGAGAATGGGGAGGGGAACACCCATATAAAAGGGGAGGGGAAGGGGTTAGGGGGATGTTGGCCTGGAAACCGGGAAGGGGAATAATAATTGAAATGTAAATAAGAAATACTCAAGTTAATAAAGATAAAAAAAGAAAGAAAACATGTATACATATTTAAAAAGATAACCATGTCTTATTATAGTATTTTATTAAAACTAAATGGAAGAAGAGCAGACACTGGGCACTGGCTCTGCACCCCATTCCACGACACCCAGTGGAAACTGGACTTCCTGGAGTTCTAACATGCTCAGGATCAGAGGTTAGGAGGCCACAACTTCCCTAACAACAGGAGTACCCTGGGATCCAGGCATGCAGGAAACCCCACCCAGCCAGTGGTTCCCTTCTGATCTCAACAAGTGTCCTGCGCAGAACTTGGGCGCTGACTGCACATACTCCTACAATACCCAGAGGGAGGACAGCTACCAGGTGCTCTGAAACACCCCTGATCACAAGAGAGGCTACGACATCTGCCCAAACACCAGGAATAACTGGGTCCTCCAGGGTCCAGGGATGCAGGAATCCCACCCAGTCAGGGACACCAGTCCCTTCCAATTTGAACCAGTACCCTGAGAAGACCTTGGCTACTAGATGCACACCAAGTACCACAAAACCCAGTGGAAGCTGGACTCACAGGTGTTCTAAAACTCCCATGATTAGAGGTGCTCTAAAACACCCAAGATCACACAAGATTACAGGAAAAGCTCGACTCGCAGGAAACTGGACACAACCAGGATCACAGGGTCACAGATTCAGAGGAACACAGAGAGAGCTGGGCTCTGAGAACAGAAAAAGCCAGAAGGTAATCTTCTTTCAACAAGCCCAAAAGAAGAGAGCCACACAAACATAATTCATCTCTAACAACAAAAATAACAGAAAGCACGAATCACTTTTCCTTAATATCTCTTAATATTAATAGACTCAATTCTCCAATAAAAAGACATAGACTAACTGACTAGATATGTAAACAGGACCCAGCATTTTACTGTATATAGGAAATGCACCTCAGTGACAAAAATAGGTACTACCTCAGAGTAAAGGACTGGAAAAATTTTTCCAAGTATATGGTTCCAAGAAACAAATTGGAATAGTCATTCCAATATCGAATAAAATAGACTTTCAACCAAAAGTTATCAAAGAAGACAAGGAAGAACACTTTATATTCCTCAAAGGAAAAATAACAAGATAAACTTTCTATTCTGAATATCTATGCTCCAAATTAATTCTGAATATCTATGCACCAACATTCATAAAAGGAGCTTTACTAAAGCTCAAAGCTCCCACAGCACCTCACAATAGAAGTAGAAGACTTCAACACCCCACTCATTAATGAACAGATGATGGAAACCAAAACTAAACAGAGACACAGTGAAACTAACAATCATTATGAACCAAATAGAACAATTTATCCATATATATAGTACATTTTCTCAGCCCCTTAAGGTAACCTCTCCAAAATTGATCATATAATTAGTTCCAAAACAAGTCTCAACAGATACAAGAAGTTGGAAATAATCTGCTGCATCCTATTTACCCACTATAGACAAAGGTTGGTCTTCAATAATAACAAAAACAAAAGAAAGTCCACACACATATGGAAGCTTAACAATGCTCTACTCAATGACAACTTGGTCAAAGAAGAGATAAAGAAATTAAATACGTGGGTTGGGGATTTAGCTCAGTGGTAAAGTGCTTGCCTAGCAAGCTCAAGGCCCTGGGTTCGGTCCCCAGCTCCAGAAAAAATTAAAAAGAAATTAAATACGTTTTAGAATCTAATGAAAATAGAGGCACAATATACCAAAATATATGGGACACAATGAAAGCAGTGCAAAGAAGAAAACACATAGCTCTGATTGCCTCCAAAAGGAAACTGGAAATAGCATACACTAACAGGTTGTTAGAACACCTATAGATGGCAGGAAATAATCAAACATGGAGCTGAAATCAACCCAGTAGAAACCAAAAGGAACTATACAAAAAAATAACAAAGCCAGGAGCTGGTTCTCTGAGAAAATCAACTAGATAGATCAATCCTTAGCCAGACTAACCATAAGATACAGACAGAGTATCCCTATTAACAAATTCAGACATGAAAAGGAAGACATACCAACAGAAACTGAGGAAATTTAAAAAAATTATCAGATCCTACTTAAAAAGAAGCCTATACTAAAAAAAAAAAAAAACCCTGAAAAATCTGAAGGAAATGGACAATTTTGTAGACAGATACCAGGTATCAAAGTTAATTCAGGATCAGGTAAACCATATAAACAGTCTCATAACCCCTAAAGAAATAGAAGCAGTAATTAAAAGTCTCCCAACCAAAAAATAAAAGCCCAAGACCAGAAAGGTTTAGTGCGGATTCTATCAGACCTTCAAAGAAGGTAATACCAATACTCTTCAAACTATTCCACAAAATAAACAGAGGGAATGCTACCAAATTTGGTCTATGAAACCACAATTAAGCACAATTTTTATACCTAAAAAACCCAAGACCCTACAAATAAAGAGAGCTTCAGACCAATTTTCCTAATGAATATGGGTGCAAAAATACTCACATTCTCGAAAACCAAATCCAACTACTCATCAAAATGATCATCCATCATGATCAAGTAGTTCTTCATCCAAGGGATGTAGTGATGGTTCAAAATATGGAAATTCATCAATATAATGCACTATATAAACAAACTCAAAGGAAAAATATGATATCTCATAAGATACTGAGGAAGCATTTGGCAAAATTCAACACCCGCTTATGTTAAAAGAATTGGAAAAATCAGGAATTCAAAACCCATACCTAAACAGTAAAAGCAATATACAGTAAAACAGTAAGCATCATCAAACTAAATGGAGAGAAACTTGAAACATCCCACTAAAATAGATGAGACAAGACTGCCCACTCTCTCCCTACCTATTCAATATAGTACTCAAAATTCTAGCCAGAGCACTTAGACAACAAAGGATGGCAAATGGGTACAAATAAGACAGGAAGAAATCAAAATATCACTATTTGAAGATAAGATGATAGTATACATAAGTGACCCCAAAAATTCCACCAAAGAACTCTTGATAATAACTTGATAATAACTCTTGAACCTGATTAATGACTTCAGTAAAGAGGCTGGGTATAAAATTAACTCAAGCAAATCAGTAGCCTTTCTCTGCTCAAAAGATAAATATGTTGATAAAGAAATTGGGGAAACAGCCTTCACAATAGTCGTAAATAATATAAAATACCTTACTGTGACTCTAACCAAGCAAGTGAAAGATCTATATGACTAAAACTTCAAGTTTCCAGTTCCAACCATTTGCCTACGAATTTCATAAACTCGTTGTTTTTGATAGCTGAGTAATATTCCATTGTGTAGATGTACCACATTTTCTGTATCCATTCCTCTGTTGAAGGGCATCTGGGTTCTTTCCAGCTTCTGGCTATTATAAATAAGGCTGCGGGGAGGGGGGAGGGGGATGTTTGCCCGGAAACCGGGAAAGGGAATAACACTCGAAATGTATATAAGAAATACTCAAGTTAATAAAAAATAAAATAAAATAAAAAAAAACATCTTAAAATAAAAACATGTCACAGAGAAAAAAAAAAAACTTCAAGTTTCTGAAGAAAAAAATTGAAGATTTCAGAAGATGAAACTATCTTCCATGCTCATAAATTGGCAGGATTAATATAGTAAAAATTTTCATTTTGCCATAAAGCCCTTTATACATTCACTGTAATACCCAACAAAATTCCAACCCAATTCTTCATAGAGGTAGTAATGGCAGTTTGCAAATTCTTTTGGAATAACAAAAACTCAGGATAGCAAAAAACACCTCTCAATAATAAAAGAAATTCTAGAGAATTTACCATCCCTGATTTCAAGCTGTATTACAGAGCAATAGTGGTAAAAACTGTATGGTCTTGGTACAGAAATAGGAAGGTAGATCAATGGAATAGATTTAAAGACCCAGAAATGAACCCATATCCCTATGGTCACTTGATTTTGACAAAGGGGCTAAAACCTATCCAGTAGAAAAAAAGGTAGCATTTTCATCGAATGATGATTGTTCAACTGGAGGTCAGCATGTAGAAGAATGAAAATTGATCCATTCTTATTGCCCTGTACAATCCTCAAGTCCAAGTGGATGAAGGAACTCCACATAAAACCAGATACATTGAAACTAATAGAAGAGGAAGTGGGGGAGAGCCTTGAACACATGGGCACAGAGGAAATTTTCCTGAACAGAACACCAGCAGCTTATGCCCTAAGATCAAGACCTCATAAAATTTCAACGCTTCTGTAAGACAAGGGACACTGTTATTAGGACAAAAAAGCAACCAACAGATTGGGAAAAGATCTTTACCAATCAAACATCGGATAGAGGGCTAATATCCAATATGTACAAAGTACTCAAGAAGTTAGACTCCAGAGAATCAAATAATCCTATTAAAATGGGGTATGAAGCTAAAGATTTCTCTACTGTGATACATAGAATGGCTGAGAAGCACCTAAAATTTTTTCAACATCCTTAGTCATCAGGGAAATTCAAATCAAAACAGTCCTGAGATTCCAACTCACACCAGTCAGAATGGCTAAGATCAAAATCTCAGGAGACAGCAAATGCTGGCAAGGATGTAGAGAAAGAGGAACACTCCTCTATTGTTTCTGGGATTGCAAGCTGGTACAACTACTCTGGAAATCAGTCTAGAGGTTCTTTAGAAAATTGGACATAGCACTACCTGAGGACCCAGCTATACCACTCCTGGGCATATACCCAAAAGATGCTCCAAAATTTAACATGGAAATATGTTCTTCTATGTTTATAGCAGTCTTATTTATTATAGCCAGAAGCTGGAAAGAACACAGATGCCTTTCATAAGAGGAATGGATACAGAAAATGTGGTACATTTATCAAATGGAGTACTACTCAGCTATTAAAAACAATGATTTCATGAAATTCATAGGCAAATGGATGGAATTAGGAATTTAATCCTGAGTGAGATAAGCTAATCACAAAGAACACACATGATATGTACTCACTGATAAGGGGATATTAGTCCCAAAACTCAGAATACTCAAGATATAATTCAAGGACCACATGAAGCTAAAGAAGAAGAAAGATAAAATTGTGGAAGCTTCAGTACTTCTTAGAAGGGAGAACAAAATACAATAGGAAATAAGAGACAAAGAATGAAGCATAGACTGAAGGAAAGGCCATCCAGAGATTACCACACCTAGGAATCCACCCCATATACAAACATCAAACACAGACACTAATGCGGATGCCAGTAAGTGCTTTCTGACAGTACCATGATATAGCTGTCTCCTGAGAGGCTCTGCCAGAACCTGAAAAATACAAAGGAACCTGCTCACAGCCAACCATTGAACTGAGCACAGGATCTGCAATGTAGGAGTTAGAGAAAGGACTTTGGTAACTGAGGGGGTTTGCAAACCCCATAGGAATAACAACAACATCAACCAATCAGATATTCCAGAACTCCTGGGGACTAAACCACCAACCAAAAAGTACACATGAAGCGCCCCATGGCACCAATTGTATATGTCACAGAGGATGGCCTTGTAGGTCATCAATAGGAGGAGAGGCCCTTGGTCCTATGAAGGCTCCATGCCCCATTTTAGGGGAATTCCTGGGAAAAGAGTTGGGATGAAGTGGGTGGGTGGGTGGGTGGTTGTTAGAACACCCTCATAGAGGCAGGGGTTAGGGGTATGGAATGGGGCATTTCCAAGGGGTAAACTGGGAAATGGGATAACATTGAAATGTAAATAAAAGAAATATGCAATAAAAGCACAGGCAAAAGGAACAAGAAAAAAAGTTAATAGAAATGATGCAGTAAGCGACCTTCAGAACTTTACCTCCTATCCTCTATATCAGATCCCAAGTGACATTCCCAGGTCTGCAGCAGAACTACTCTAGTCTCCCATTCTTCTCTGTCTCCATTTTCCAAAAGCTACACTGATCTCCTACAGCATCTCTCACAACACTGTCCCTTTTTTTTCAGCCACCAACATCTGCAGGCATTGATACCTGCTGGCCAAGCAAGCTATGGAAGTGGGTGGGCCAGGGAAGCATGTAGATAATCTTCAGATCCTTATTCTCTCATCTCCTCCAAAGTCAATACCCCAGTCATACCCCAGATCTGGAGCAGACAACTTGTTGTAGCCTTCCCTTCCTCTCTGCCCCCTTTTCTACGGGGCTAAGCAGAATCCATAGCACAACCTAGTTTCCTGTCTTCTACAGACCCCATCAACACCCTCTTCCCATCTCTAGCTCATCCTCACTGCTAAATGTCAGCTTTCAATAACTAGAAATTCATTCTATCTGAAGCCCTCAGTGGTCACACCTAGCAGGATCTCAGAAGCATTTATTTTTTTCTGTTTGTCTGTCTGTCTTTCCATTTCTTCCTTCCTTCCTTCCTTCCTTCCTTCCTTCCTTCCTTCATTCCTTCCTTCCTTTCTTTCTTTCTTTCTTTCTTTCTTTCTTTCTTTCTTTCTTTCTGGTCTTTTTAAAACTTTCTATTTATTCACTTTATATCCTGCTCACTGCCCCTCCTCCAAGTTACTCCTTACCACAATTCTTTTCATCATCCCCCTCTCACTTTCTCCTCTGAAAAGGTTGACTCCCCCCCAGTATCCTCCCTACTCTGGTACATCAAGTCTCTGTAGGGCTAGGTGTGTCCTCTCCTGCTGAGGCCACACAAGCCAGATGAGCTAGAAGAACATGTCCCACTGACAGGCAACACTTTTTGGTATAGCCCTAACTCCAGTTGTTCTGGACAAACATAAAAACTAAGCTGCACATCTGCTTCATATGTGGAGGTGGGAGGGCAATGGTCAATGTCCAACCAGTATATGCTAATTCGTTGGGGATTCAGTCTCTGAGAGCTACAAGAGTCTAGGTTATTTGACTCTGGTTCTCCCCAACCCCCATGGAGTTCCTATCTTCGTTGTGTCCTAAAATCCTTCTTCAACTATTCCACAGGAATCTCCAAGCTCTTTCTACTGTTTGTCTGTGGATCTCTGTATTAATCCTAGTCAGCTACTTGGTGGGGCTTCTCAGAGGACAGTCATGCTAGACTCCTGTCTGCAAGCTTAAGAGAATATAATTAATCATGTCAGAGATGATGCTTGCCCATTAGATGGGTCTCAATTTGGGCCACTTATTGGTTGGCCATTCCCTCAACCACTGTTCCATCCCCTCTCCCTACATTTCTTATATACAGAATAAATTTTGGGTCAAAATTTTATGGGTGGGTTGTTGTCCTTATTCTACTAGGGTTCCTGCCTGGCAAGAGGAGGTGACCTCTTCAGACAAAGGACATTGCCAATAGGACAAATTGGCAGCATACAGATTTGAAAAGGATCTTCACCAACCTTACATCTGACAGAGGGCTATCAAATATTTAGAAAGAATTCATGAAGTTTGGCACCAACAACCCAAATGAGCCAATTGAAAAATGGGGTTCAAAGCTAAACAGAGAATTCTTAGCAGAGGAGTCTCGAATAAGCAAGATGTACTTAAATGCCCAAAGTCCTTAGTCATTAGAGAAAAACAAATCAAAATGACGTTTCCATCTTACACTGGTCAGAATGGCTAAGATAAAAAATTCATGTGATAGAACAAGCTGGTGAGGATGAGAAAGAAGACAAACACTCCGCCATTGCTGATGAAAGTGCAAACATGTTCCAACTCTTTCTAAATCAATTTGGCAGTTTGTCAGAAAAATGAGAATAATTCAACCTCAAGACCCAGCTATGCAATTACACAAATGTTGCTCCAATATTCAACAAAGACACTTGCTGAACTATGTTTATAGCAGCTTTATTCATAATAGCCAGAACCTGGAAACAACCTAGATGCCTATCAGCTGAAGAATGGATAAAGAAAATATGGTACATCTACACAATCGAATACTATTTAGCTATTAAAAATAAAGACATGATGGATTTTGCAGCCAAGTGGATGGAATGTAAGAATATCATCCTAAATGAGGTAACCCAGATACAAAAGTATACGCATGGTATGCACTCACTTATAAGTGCATATTAGCTATAAGATACAAGCTACTCATGCTACACTTCACAGACACAAAGAAACTAAAAAGGAACAAAAGGTCCATGAAAAGACCCTTGAATCTTACACACATGGGGGCATAAAATAGTCATAGGAGGCAAAAAGAGGGAACACACTGGGTGGGAGAGAGGGAAGGGTTGTTCGGGATCAAATGTGGGAATGAACAGGAAAGAAGGTCAAATGACCATGAGAATGAATGGAAATCTACAAGTGACGGGGTTGGGGACTGACAGATATCTCTCGGACATGACAGAGGCCTGGTATAAGAAAGGTGCCCAAGAATCAGTTGGGGTAACTGTAGCTGTGACTCACAGCATTGGTGATATAGAATCAGAACATTTCTTACCAGGCAACCCGCAGTGACTACACTCCCATAAGAAATAGACATGGCCACAGAAACCAAGGAACACAACATGCACTCAACAGAGACAAGACAAGATATCAGCACAGAGAATTAGAAGCTTCCTAAACAAAGATGCATTGATGCCAGTCTTAAAACAAAGTTGATAACATCCAGGACAATATGTCTTTACTAAATCCCAGCAACACTACCATAATATTACCTGAGAATTGCAACATAGGTGAAGCATGAGGACTTCAAAATAATCTTTATGGATATGTTAGAGGTCCTTAAAGAGAATATTAATGAATGCATTAAAGAAATCTATGAAAATACAGTGAAGAAAATGAAATGAAGAAAACAGTTCAAGATGTGTAACTTGGAAATATAATCATTGAGTTATATCAAAACTGAGGGGAAAACAGGAAGTGAAAAATGTAGGAACTTGAACCTGAACTTCAGAGACAAGACTCACCAACAGAATGGAAGAAATGGAAAAAAGAATCTCAGTCATGGAAGACAAGAGAGAAAAAAATAGTTATCTCAGTCAATGAACATGTTAAATCTTAAAAATGTAGGGAAAAACATTCAGGAAGTTTTGAACACTATGAAAAGACCAAATCTACAAATGGAGGAATGAAAAGAAACCCAGATCAAAGGCAAGAGCAATATTTTCAACAAAATCATAAAAGAAAAATTTCCTAAGCCAAGAAGGAGGTACCTATAAACATACAGAATATCAAATAGATGGACCAGAAAAATACCCTTTATAAATAGTAATCAAAGCACTAACTGTACAGAATGATTCAAGTGCATTAAGAGCTACAAGGAAAACATGAACAAATAACATATAATGGCAGACCTATTAGAATGACACCTGACTTTTTAATGTAGACTCTAAAAGCCACAAGAATTTTTAGAGATGTTCTATAAACTCTTAGAGACCACAGATAGAAGCCAGACTATTGTACCCACAAAAACGTTCAGCTTCAGTAGATGGAGAAAAAAATATTGCTAAATTAAACAAAATTGAAGCAATATCAGTCTACAAACTCAGAACCACAGAAAACACTAGAAAAAAATCTTTCAACCTGAAGAGGCCTACCAAAGGAAACATATATCAGGTTATATATTTTTCAAATAATATCAGATCAGCAAATAAACAAAGGGAGGTTAAAGACCTCACAATAAAATATAGGAAACCAATACTGCTCATTAATAACTCTCAATACCAATGGTCTTGAGCCCCAATAAGACATAGAATAAGAGAATTTATTAAATTTATAAGAAGAAGAGGATACACCCTCTTCTTCATTAAAGAAATCCATCTTAATATTAAGAAAAGACATCAACTAAGTGTAAAATGATGGAAAAGATATTCCAAACAAATGAATATAAGAAGCAAGCTTGTATGGCTAATTTAATGCTTGTCAAAATAGGCTTCAACCAAATCAAATAGAAGATATAAGGAAATACACCACATTGTCATTAAAAGAAAAATCCACAAAAAGACACTGTAATTCATACCATCTATTCACCAAAATATTTTAATCTATATTTCAAATCATCTAAAAGAGGAGATAAGATGCAAATCAACAAAGTTAAAGACAAATATAATGACATAACACTGAGGAGATCCAGAGAGCCATAAAGTTCTACTTTAGACACCTGTACTCCATCAAATAGGAGCATCAAAATGAAATGTACCTTTTCTCAGTACAACATAATAAAGGCAGTTTACAGCAAACCCATAGCCAATATCAAATCAAATTGAAAGGAACTCAAAACTATTCAACTAAACTCCAGGGGGTAAAATTGAAAAGGAAAAAGCCAAGCTTTATTGGCTGATGATATGATAGTATCCATAAGTGACCCTAAAATCCACTAGGAACCTTCTACAGCTTATAAACACTTTCGGAAAATGTAGCTGGATACAAAATTAATTCACCAATCAGCTGCCTTCCTACAGACAAATAATAAATCAACAGAGCAAAATATCAAAGAAACAACATCTTTCACAATAGCCTCAAAGAATAAGTATCTTGGGATGACTTTAACCAAGCAAGTGAAATACTTGTCTGATAAAAATATTAATAATTTACAGAAAGAAACTGAAGAAGATATTAGAAGATGGAAAGATCTCTCTAGCTCATGGATGAGTAAGATTGACATATTAAAAATGAGAATCTAACCAAAAGCAATCTCCATCAATATTCCAACACAATTCTGTATAGGTATTAAAATGACAATGCTGGGATTTATACTGAAATACACATACAACCAAACAAAAAATAAGCCATCCAACCAAGTAAAAAATAATAATCCTGAATAACATAAGAACTGCCTGGATATTACCAGGCCCAATCTCCAATTTTATGACAGACATAGAGTAATTTTTAAACAGCATGGTATTGAAATTAAAAAAGACAATTTGATCGATTGAATTGAATTGAAGGCCCACACATAAATCCTTATACACATGGACACCTGACTTTTGATTAAGAAAATACAAATTGGAAAAAAAGACAGTATCTTAAAAAAAAATGATTCTGGACAAACTGGATTTCCACATGAATGCAAAACAAACCAAAACCATACCATATTTACCAACCTGCACAAAATTCAACTCTAAATGGATCAAAAACTTCAACATAGACAAAATACATAGAACTTAATAAAAGAAAAAGTGGGGAATAACCTTGAACTCATTGGCACAGAAGACATCTTTCTGAACAGAACACTATGAGTGTAGACACTAAGCTCCACAACTAATAAATGGAACTTCATGAATGTTAACAACTGATAGAGGGCTTTTATCCAAAATATACAAAGAACTCAAGAAGTTAGACCGCAGAGACACAAATAACCCTATTAAAACATGGTGTTCAGAGCTAAACAAAGAATTCACAGCTGAGGAATACCGAACGGCTGAGAAACACCTAAAGAAATGTTGGACATCTTTAGTCATAAGGGAAATGCAAATCAAAACAACCTTGAGATTTCACCTCACACCAGTGAGAATGGCTAAGATCAAAAGCTCAGGTGACAGCAGATGCTGGCGAGGATGCGGAGAAAGAGGAACACTCCTCCATTGTTGGTGGGATTGCAGACTGGTACAACCATTCTGGAAATCAGTCTGGAGGTTCCTCAGAAAATTGGACATTGAACTGCCTGAGGATCCAGCTATACCTCTCTTGGGCATATACCCACAAGATGCCCCAACATATAAAAAAGACACGTGCTCCACTATGTTCATCGCAGCCTTATTTATAATAGCCAGAAGCTGGAAAGAACCCAGATGCCCTTCAACAGAGGAATGGATACAGAAAATGTGGTACATCTACACAATGGAATATTATTCAGCTATCAAAAACAATGACTTTATGAAATTCATAGGCAAATGGATGGAACTGGAAAATATCATCCTGAGGGAGGTAACCCAATCACAGAAAAACACACATGGTATGCACTCACTGATAAGTGGCTATTAGCCCAAATGCTTGAATTACTCTAGATGCACAGAACACATAAAACTCAAGAAGGATGACCAAAATGCGAACACTGCACTCCTTTAAAAGGGGAAGAAGAATACCCTTGTGAGGGAATAGGGAGGTAAAGTTTAGAACAGAAGCAGAAGGAACACCCATTCAGAGCCTGCCCCACATATGCCCCATACATATACAGCCACCCAATTAGATAAGATGGATGAAGCAAAGAAGTGCAGGCCAACAGGAACCGGATGTAGATCTCTCCTGAGAGACACAGCCAGAATACAGCAAATACATAGACGAATGCCAGCAGCAAACCACTGAACTGAGAACAGGACCCCTGTTGAAGGAATCCTAGAAAGGACTGAAAGAGCTTGAAGGGGCTAGAGACCTCATATGCACAACAATAACAACCAACCAGAACTTCCAGGACTAAGCCTAAAGACTATACATGGACTAACCCTGGGCTCCAACCTCATAGGTGGCAATGAATAGCCTAGTAAGAGCACCAGTGGAAGGGGAAGCCCTTGGTCCTGACAAGACTGAACCCCCAGTGAACGTGATTGTTGGGGTAGGGTGGTAATGGGGGAGGATGGGGAGGGGAACATTCATACAAAAGGGGAGGGGAGGGGCTAGGGAGATGTTGGCCCAGAAACTGGGAAGAGGAATAACAATCGAAATGTAAATAAGAAATACTCAAGTTAATAAAGATGGGGGGAAACTTCTGCAAGGCAAAGGTCACTGTCATTTGTACAAAGTAGCAGCCTACAGAATGTAAAAAATTTTTTTTCATCAGCTATACATCCAATAAAGGGTTAATATCCAAAATATATAAAGAACTCCAGAAATCAGAAACAAAAAAACAACCCAATTAAAAGTGGGGTGCAGATCTAAATAGAATTCCCAATAGAGGAAACTCAAATGACTGAGAAACACTTAACGAAATGTTCAACATCCTGAGGTATCAGGGAAATAAAAATTGAATGGCTAAGATCTGGCAGTTTATACTGATGAGTATGTGGAATAATACTCATGCATTGCTGATGGGAGCACGAACTCATACAGCCACCAGGGAAACCAGTTTGGTGGTTCCTCAGGGAGATGGTAATCAGTCAACTTCAAGATTCATCTATAACACTCTTGGACCAAGGATGATTCACCTTCTCAGAAAGACACTTGCTCAACCATATTGAATGCTTATCTCTTCATATTGACCAGAAATTTGAAACAAGCTAGATGCCCCTCAACAGAAGAATGAATAAAGAAAACATGCTACATTTACACAATGGAGTATTTACACAATTCAGCCATGCTGAGGTAATAAGAACTCTGGTCATTCACATTGCTCACACTGTTCTCTCAGGCACAAATTCCCCACATTTGACTAATATTATTAACCAGCTGATTATTCCCTCAGCAGTTTTTGCTTGGTGTTTGGAGATTTTTTTTGCCTAGTCTTATGAAACCTCTGTGGGCTGAAGATCAACCTCTGTTTCCCAGGGAGCAATTCTGTAGGAGGATTCTAAAACCAGCCCTGATTTTCTTTGTACTTTCCCGGGTTGATGTGAGACAAAGCCAGGCAAAATTGAGAAGGATTGGAGTGCGTTGTACACTCCTCCTTCTGTTTGTGTCCTACAGTGTGGGAGATGGTGACTACTGCAGCTTCCTTCAGATCTCTGTGGATTGAGGCCATTCATCTTTGTCCTCTATCTGCAAAGGAGCAAAATATTCTAGCATTGACAACTTGAGGTTTGCTGAAGAGTGTAACCATGCAGAAGAGAAAAGGCCAGTCAATATTCTAGCATGGAAGGAAAAGTGGATCACTGACTCCCACGCCTGACTAAAAAGCAGCTGACAGTTGATGACTTCTAGGGAAGAAAGAGTGAGTTTTATTTTTCAGAGTTCTGATGCCCATTAGACTGAGAAAAACTTTGTGGATGGCCCCACACCAATAAGAATGTGGGCATGAAATGTTTTAAATGACCTAATAAGTCACACTAACACAAGAAAATACCAATTTGCATCAGTTGACTGTGAGATCAGATAAGATTCAGAAGATATGAGGAATATGTATACAAGTCTCAAAGAATTAAAATGTATTATGTAAAAGTTTGCTGTTTAATGCTGTTAAAATTCTTTTTCTTAAGTCTGTGGTTTTTTTAATCAGACATTTCTTTATTTTCATTTCAAATTTTATTCCCTTTCCCAGTTTCTTGTCCATGCTGACAGGAACTGGATATAGGTCTCTCCTTAGAGACACAGCCAGAATATGTCCAATACAGAGGCGAATGCTAGCAGCAAACCACTGAACTGAGAACGGGACCCCTGTTGAAGGAATCTTAAAACGGACTGAAAGAGCTGAAGGGACTTGAAACCCCATATGAACAACAATGCCAACCAACCAGAGCATCCAGGGACTAAGCCACTACCCAAAGACTATACATGGACCTACCTATGGCTCCAACTACATCTGGAGGAATCACCATCCCCGACCTCAAGCAGTATAGCAGAGCAATAGTGACAAAGTTGTTAAAATTCTTATTAAAACTTACCTTTTAAATGAAAAGTCACCCTCCCTGCAGTTCATCTCCATGTGCCTTGAATTACAATGCCAGGTGATGGATAGGGCTCTGTTCATTCCCTTATGTTCTTCAACCATTTTCTTTTTTTCCAAGATGGATACATTACAGGTTGCCAGTATAAGTACATACTAGGACCAATGGCAAGATGACCATATAATACAGGAGGCCTTCACACTCTGTTGTGGAAGGATAGTATCATGGCAGTTATTTTAAAAGAAACAACTACTAACATTTTACATAGTCTGAGAAATCAATGATATGCTCACAAATTGACCAATTTTCAGAGCAGGTCCTGGTACCTGGCCTGCAGGGAGAAGCAGCAGCTGTAACAAAAAGGGAAATGAGATTTGGAAGCAGGCTTCCTGGTTGCTGGGGCCTCTGTTGGACTAGCTGCATTCCAGGCAGCTTCTATTGCAACCTGTCCAAGTGGCTCCTGGCATCCTCTGTATTCTTAGGCTTCAGTTCATGGGTGGACTCTGTGAATATAGAAATGTCCACAGGCACATTTACACTGTTCATGCATGAAATCTGAGCATGTCTATATTTCAGTTTTCTGTTCCATTAAATTAAATTTCAACAAGTTTTACTAATTCTTTGAGACTTTCATAGAATGTATTATTATAGTTACCCACACTCCTCCCCCCAATTCCTTCAATGTCCTTCATGAGCTATCTACCCCCAGCTTTCTGTCTTCAATTAAACAAAACGAAAATAAGAACCCATTGACTATTATTAGAGCTGCACAAATACTGCTGATTATAAGCCACCCACTGGAGCAGAGCAGACCTACCAGGAGACACACTCTTAAAGAAAATTGATTTTCTTTGGCAGAAGCCATCAACCGTCCATAGCTCCTCAACTAGTGATAAGGGCATCTGAGCTCCTCGACCCATGATGCTGGAGTGTTGACTGGCTTGACCTTATGACTGTCTCACACAGGCAGCCACAGAGGCTGTGAGTTCATTAGTACAGCAGTTTGGATATGCCCAGAAGAGAGTTTTCTAGTCTCGTGCTCTCTAGTCTCTGGCTCTTATAATCTTTCTGCTCCTATTTCAGTGTTTCCTAATCACACCAAAAGCAGGTGTCCCGTTTGTGACTGAGCACTCTTCTGGTACAAATTCTCCGCATTTTGACCAATTTTAAGTTTCATGGTTACCCACTCTACACTGTACAAGAAACTCATCTGCTGAGGTCTGAGAACTCCATTAATCTATAGTATTACAAAGGAATTTGGAGGCAATTTGATACTCAATTTCACATAATAATTATAGTAATTTTACCCATGGGGCCTGTGAGTTCTCTAACTATGGGTTCATGGCCAGATTTACAAGACTTTTAGTTAAATAAATTTTTGCTGATAAATAGTAACAAAAATTATACACATGAATTTCTTGGTATTGTGGAAAACAATAAGGCACCCCCTCCTGAAATAAATATGTATTACAAATGAGATACAGCCATTGCACACCTAGGTACAGATCTTAAGGACACAAAGCCAGTGTGTCAAAGGATGGCCCACATCCTCACAGCAGTGCCAATCACAATGGCAAAGAAACAGGCACTACCAAGTGCCTATGTGCGAGGAGGAGAAGGATGTAGAACAGTTACCCAGCAGGGAACTCCTCAGCCATTTCACCCTTCATTCAGTGTTGGCTTTAAGCAACTACTGAGCATGGTCTACACATAGATAGCAGTGCCTTGTGTCTTCTCGATGCTGTCCCTCTTATTGCTGCTTACTGTTTTGATGAACATGTTCCTTCATGAGTCAGTTTCAATGTAGGTATGCAGGGCACCAAGGCCTCTTCTAAAAATAAACTTCCTAACATAACTTGGGTTCTCGTGAGATGGAAAAGGGTAATGTGAGGTCTGAATCCTTACCAGGAACCAGCATGCAGCTAGGTTCCTGCTGTTTATACTATCAGAGACATGGGACTACAGATCCTAGGAGAGATCAGGCTCACCGAAAAGTGGCACAAATGCTCAGCTCATTGTGAAGGAAAATCATGGGTCCTTTAACCCAAACCACATGTAACTCTGAGTTTCACCATAGAATTAATACATCAGTGAACCTTTTGATGCTAGTAGAGGTGACTTAATAATTAACTTTATGGGCTTGGGGATTTAGCTCAAGAGTAGAGCACTTGCCTAGCAACCACAAGGCCCTGGGTTCAGTCCTCAGCTCCGAAAAAAAAATTAACTTTACTTTAAATGTTAATTCTAGGCTTTTACTTAGGTTTGATCAGACATTGCCTTCTTAGCCCCAAGAGAAAGTCATGCTTTGAATAGAGAGGTCAATTTCTCATAGTCACAAATGCTACAAGGCTGTCTGCACCCAAATATTACCACATATAACTTGTATTCCATATTGGATAGTCAGAAACCACTATAATGAGCATTTGGGGAAGACAGAACATGGCTAGCTTCAGGAGACCACAGTGGCTACCCCATTCACGTCCTGTAAATGCCAGTTCCTTCATCAAGCATATTGACTTCCTACAATCTACAAATGACACCCACGAGGTCATCAGTCATGATATGTGGGAGGCAATCTGAATGCAAACACACACACACACGGTAACTACATTAATATGTTACCTTGCCAGAGGTTGAACTTTGTCTCTCCAAGTCAGAACCAGGAAATTGAGTCAAGGTGTATAGCAATTCATGATTAATGGTTGAGCCTTACAACATCCTAACTCACTACAAAGAACACTCCATGCCCCCATGACTATGAGTGGCCAGCAATCCCATTTTGAGTCTCAATCATTGTTTATACGCAGCATCCCTTCCTGAGAAACACAGCAGAACTCTGGAAGTTGAAGACTACAGCTCCGGTACAGGTCAAGCTGTAAAATATCCAGGTCAGAGAAGAACTTATAAAACCAGCTTACCACAACTTAACCTTCCAGTGCATGGGGACAGGTGACTCGGCACATTTCTGGTCAGCATGAACATACACTTACATGGTTACTCAGATAGAAGTTTGACTGAGTAAATCTAAGTGCACAGAGGTCTGTATCTCTTTTTTGATAGTTTTTATTTACATTTCAAATATTATCCCCTTTTCTGGATTCCTGTCCAAAAACCCCTATTCCATTCTCGTCCCCCTTCTACTATGAGAATGTTCCCCCACTCATCCACTCACCCCTTCCGCCTCCCTGCCCTGACATTTCCCTACACTGGAGTATGGATCCTTGGCAGGACCAAGGGTTTCTCCTCTCATTGGTACCTAACAAGACCATCCTCTGCTACATATGCAACTGGAGCCATGGGTCTGTTCATGTGTACTCTTTGGATGGTGGTTTAATCCCTGGGAGCACTGGTTGGTTGGTATTGTTCTTAGGTTGAGCTCTACCTGAAAAACCATCCATTATAACATATCCATGCTCTATTTATTTATTCTCTAACCCTCTATGTATTTTTGTACTGTTAACTCAAAAACCCAGAGGCATGGGCATTGCAGGCAATCTAAAAGATTAATGGTGTACAGAGGTGACATAGAAAACAATATGTGGTTATTTTTGGAGTCAGATAAAAGGGGCACAATATGTTACCCTGTAGGCTGTAAAACAGAAATAAACCATAAAAGCATTAGATGATCTAAGAGGAAAGACAGAGTGTGAGGTTCAGACATTTGAGCTGAGAAAGCTGCTTTGTCCACTGTGTTCTTCCTCTCGTGGATGAAGGTAATGTGGAAAAGTGGAGGGCTGTCAGGAAATACAAGTAGGTCATTCCCAGGGAAGTGCCTTTAAAAAACTCTTTCAGCTACTTCCCCAAATCTAAGTACTGCTGGGATGCCTGTACATAGTCTGGCAGAAAACAAGAATGGACCAAGCCAGGAGATAAGTACAGGCTGGATGTCTCTAATGGTTCTCAGAATGAAGTGAGGTGTCTATGACATCACAGGATAGATCCCTGCCCTAGTAACAACAGTGTTCTTAGGCTGAAGATAACCCAGAGTCCAGCAAGGAGAGCTTGGATTCACATCAAGCACACTCTGTCTGCCCAGGTTTGGGCTGTTTTCTGGAATGAATACTACTCAAAATTCAACCTGTGAGTAACTAACTCACTGCTTCATTGAGTCCTAAAATGGTGGGAGAGGGGAGCTGAAACATAGTGAGGGACTTGAAGTGTGTATTATGGAGGACAACCTGTTCTTAGAAACAGCAGAAATAAGAAGTCCCATAGTAGTGTAGGGACCACTCAAAAACACAGGTAGAAGAACCCCTCCACTCCCCTTGGAATGAAGCCACATAGATGTGTCTGGACCCTAGCTCCAGATTAGGAAAGGATGGAAGAAACTCTGCAATTTGCATGCCCACGTTGACCACATGCAGTGTGTCCAGGGAAGGAGAGAAAACATCTAACTTACTGATGTCTGATCTTTTCTGAGGACTTCAGTTCCAGTAATGACAATATAGCTACCACAATCTGGGAACAAGCATCAATGTCATTATCACAGGCATCACCATGGCATGACTTGGTTCTCAAGTTCAGTACTAACATCAATGCTCTCACTTTGTATGCTCATGTGTGCTCCTGTCTGCAGGTCCACATCCATGTGTGAACATTTATGTAGATGTTATCGAATAATGACACATATACTCCTCTACAGATAGACACACTGTGACATGAGTCAGGGTAAAATCATGTTTTGGCATTGACCTCACTACATGTACAACCTCCCAATTGCTGGGAAAATATGCCTAGCACAGTGTGAGAAAGCATGATTGTTCTTCATGCTACATTGAGGCACATAGGAAGAAGCTGGACAGAAGTGTGGTCAAGCTTCTGTTACCTCATATAATAAATTACTGACATTGGCTATAGCTTTAATGGTTGGAAGTGCAGTGTCTACCAGGGTGTGTGGGATTCAGATAGACTTGAAGGTATTTTTAGGTTATATAGTTGGAGAAATACAAACAGGATTCCTAGGATGAAGGCCTACAATACATTCAACTTAAATGTATTGTAGTAGGAGATAGGGGTGATAAAAGGTTTGAGGCACAATGTGGTCCTTGAAGTGACCTTTAACAGGACCTGAGCTACAGCAGTAGAAAAACAATGGCAGTATCAGTGGGATTTGTGCCAAGGAACTTGACAAACAAGGACTTGGGGAGATGACGTGCACAACTCATCAGAGAATAAGGTCTAACGAGGACTATACCAGACTGTACCACATGAAAAACCTCCAGACTCCATGCTGGTGCAGGATGAAGCTCTGCTCTTGTGACCCAAGCAAGGCAAAACTATCAGCTATGGCAGCCCATAATGTCCAGGGCAGGTAGGAAATGCTTCAGAGTCCTACAGTCTGAGGATCTAAAGAGACATTGCTTATTCACAGCAAGCAATCTTGTCTTTTGTATCCATGTTTGTCCCAACATTATCAAACGCAGGGGTAAAACAGAAAATAACATTCCCACACTCAACCCTGTACACTATTCACATTAAAATTCAAGTTATATGATTTGCATTGCATGTGTACATGAATGCTTGTGTGTGTGTGTGTGTGTGTGTGTGTGTGTGTGTGTGTGTGTGTGTGTGTGTGTGTACATGTGCATTCATGTAAACAGGAAAACAAGTAAAAGTAAGAGGCAAGGACTTGAATGGCAGTGCTGGGGTTCAGTGCAGTTCTTGATCAGGATTCCAGGTAAGAGACCAAAAGAGCAGTAAACACAAGCAACAAGCATGTATGCAGAATGGCATGCTATATAAAAACTCAGAGTAGATAATATATACATGTCCAGAAGAAAGGCCTCTGGAAATAAAAAAATCAGGGCCTTGTCTATGGCTCAAGGCTTAAGCCTATAGAAGACTAAAGATGAGCACACCTCACCCCTCTGTGACATCTGCTCAGGGAACACATGCAGCACAGGGTAGATTGGGATGTTTTCTTGAGCTTTTCCAGACATAAACCTTTATGGAAAGCATCCTTATATTCAGCTCATAGGGCCTTCCCTGAATATGCAGAGAATGATTTCAGACTCTCACATCAACTACTTTTAATAGATACATTTAGTCATGAAACATGTTAATATATTTGTGTATGAATTTCTGTGTACATGTGTATGTGAGAGTGTGAGTATGTGTGGAACAAGTTTTCCTCTACTAATCTCCACCTATATTTGTGAGAAAAGGTGACAACAGCTGTGGCAGAGTTACCGCTGCCCAGAACTCGAGATTCCAAACTGCAGTTACGGTCTTCTCCGGTGACATCTCAGAAGTCATAGAATACAATGGCAGAAACAGAGAAACTTCATGGCATCCTGCTTTCTGGACATTGCCACTTCAAGCCTTGTTTTAGGGAGTGAAGGAATAAATTTTCAATCAGCCTTGTACACCAAATCCTGCAGATGGCACATTTCAAATCTCATGCCAAGAGAAACTTGCTGATAAACTGAGCAGCAGAAATTATAGACCAAGATTTGAACTTTGCATGCTGAAACTCAGTATGACCCATCTCTACTCTCCTAGCTCTTCCCAGGGGTAAACGTTCCTGAAGGATAGGGAGAACTGGATGTGAGCTTGTGTGCCTGGATAGTCTTTAAGCTTTCTCAACAGAATGAGGCCTGGCCTCTGTGACCTCATATAGTGAGTAATGATCATGGTTATAGGTGTGCTCTATAACCATGGCAGTTATGGAGGTGGATAATCCGTTATAGTGAGCATTTAAAAACAGAACAGGTGGCAAGGATCCCTTTTATTAAGTCTATGCAGAAAATTTATTGTGTGAAGACCTGGTCTCACATTAGTGTAGAAATGTGACAGGTATCTTTCTTTTTTTTTCTTTTTTTTTTTTCTTTTTTTTTTTTTATTAACTTGAGTATTTCTTATATACATTTCGAGTGTTATTCCCTTTCCCGGTTTCCGGGCAAACATCCCCCTCCCCCCTCCCCTTCCTTATGGGTGTTCCCCTCCCAACCCTCCCCCCCATTGCCGCCCTCCCCCCATAGACTAGTTCACTGGGGGTTCAGTCTTAGCAGGACCCAGGGCTTCCCCTTCCACTGGTGCTCTTACTAGGATATTCATTGCTACCTATGGGGTCAGAGTCCAGGGTCAGTCCATGTATAGTCTTTAGGTAGTGGCTTAGTCCCTGGAAGCTCTGGTTGCTTGGCATTGTTGTACTTTTGGGGTCTCGAGCCCCTTCAAGCTCTTCCAGTTCTTTCTCTGATTCCTTCAATAGGGGACCTATTCTCAGTTCAGTGGTTTGCTGCTGGCATTCGCCTCTGTATTTGCTGTATTCAGGCTGTGTCTCTCAGGAGCGATCTACATCCGGCTCCTGTCGGTCTGCACTTCTTTGCTTCATCCATCTTGTCTAATTGGGTGGCTGTATATGTATGGGCCACATGTGGGGCAGACTCTGAATGGGTGTTCCTTAAGTCTCTGATTTAATCTTTGCCTCTCCCTTCCCTGCCAAGGGTATTCTTTTTCCTCATTTAAAGAAGGAGTGAAGCATTCACATTTTGATCATCCGTCTTGAGTTTCGTTTGTTCTAGGGATCTAGGGTAATTCAAGCATTTGGGCTAATAGCCACTTATCAATGAGTGCATACCATGTATGTCTTTCTGTGATTGGGTTAGCTCACTCAGGATGATATTTTCCAGTTCCAACCATTTGCCTACGAATTTCATAAACTCGTTGTTTTTGATAGCTGAGTAATATTCCATTGTGTAGATGTACCACATTTTCTGTATCCATTCCTCTGTTGAAGGGCATCTGGGTTCTTTCCATTTTCTGGCTATTATAAATAAGGCTGCGATGAACATAGTGGAGCACGTGTCTCTTTTATATGTTGAGGCATCTTTTGGGTATATGCCCAAGAGAGGTATAGCTGGATCCTCAGGCAGTTCAGTGTCCAATTTTCTGAGGAACCTCCAGACTGATTTCCAGAATGGTTTTACCAGTCTGCAATCCCACCAACAATGGAGGAGTGTTCCTCTTTCTCCACATCCTCGCCAGCATCTGCTGTCACCTGAGTTTTTGATCTTAGCCAATCGCACTGGTGTGAGGTGAAATCTCAGGGTTGTTTTGATTTGCATTTCCCTTATGACTAAAGATGTTGAACATTTCTCAGCCATTCGGCATTCCTCAGCTGTGAATTCTTTGTTTAGCTCTGAACCCCATTTTTTAATAGGGTTATTTGTTTCCCTGCGGTCTAACTTCTTGAGTTCTTTGTATATTTTGGATATAAGGCCTCTATCTGTTGTAGGATTGGTAAAGATCTTTTCCCAATCTGTTGGTTGCCGTTTTGTCCTAACCACCGTGTCCTTTGCCTTACAGAAGCTTTGCAGTTTTATGAGATCCCATTTGTCGATTCGTGATCTTAGAGCATAAGCCATTGGTGTTTTGTTCAGGAAATTTTTTCCAGTGCCCATGTGTTCCAGATGCTTCCCTAGTTTTTCTTCTATTAGTTTGAGTGTGTCTGGTTTGATGTGGAGGTCCTTGATCCACTTGGACTTAAGCTTTGTACAGTGTGATAAGCATGGATCGATTTGCATTCTTCTACATGTTGCCCTCCAGTTGAACCAGCACCATTTGCTGAAAATGCTATCTTTTTTCCATTGGATGGTTTTGGCTCCTTTGTCAAAAATCAAGTGACCATAGGTGTGTGGGTTCATTTCTGGGTCTTCAATTCTATTCCATTGGTCTATCTGTCTGTCTCTGTACCAATACCATGCAGTTTTTATCACTATTGCTCTGTAATACTGCTTGAGTTCAGGGATAGTGATTCCCCCTGAAGTCCTTTTATTCTTGAGGATAGCTTTAGCTATCCTGGGTTTTTGTTATTCCAGATGAATTTGCAAATTGTTCTGTCTAACTCTTTGAAGAATTGGATTGGTATTTTGATGGGGAATGCATTGAATCTGTAGATTGCTTTTGGTAAAATGGTCATTTTTACTATATTAATCCTGCCAATCCATGAGCATGGGAGATCTTTCCATCTTCTGAGGTCTTCTTCAATTTCTTTCCTCAGTGTCTTGAAGTTCTTTTTTTTTTTTTTTTTGGTTCTTTTTTTCGGAGCTGGGGACCGAACCCAGGGCCTTGCGCTTGCTAGGTAAGCGCTCTACCACTGAGCTAAATCCCCAGCCCCGTCTTGAAGTTCTTATTGTACAGATCTTTTACTTGCTTGGTTAAAGTCACACCGAGGTACTTTATATTATTTGGGTCTATTATGAAGGGTGTCGTTTCCCTAATTTCTTTCCCGGCTTGTTTCTCTTTTGTATAGAGGAAGGCAACTGATTTATTTGAGTTAATTTTATACCCAGCCACTTTGCTGAAGTTGTTTATCAGCTTTAGTAGTTCTCTGGTGGAGCTTTTGGGATCACTTAAATATACTATCATGTCATCTGCAAATAGTGATATTTTGACCTCTTCTTTTCCGATCTGTATCCCTTTGATCTCCTTTTGTTGTCTGATTGCTCTGGCTAGAACTTCAAGAACTATATTGAATAAGTAGGGAGAGAGTGGGCAGCCTTGTCTAGTCCCTGATTTTAGTGGGATTGCTTCAAGTTTCTCTCCATTTAGTTTAATGTTAGCAACTGGTTTGCTGTATATGGCTTTTACTATGTTTAGGTATGGGCCTTGAATTCCTATTCTTTCCATGACTTTTATCATGAAGGGGTGTTGAATTTTGTCAAATGCTTTCTCGGCATCTAATGAAATGATCATGTGGTTCTGTTCTTTCAGTTTGTTTATATAATGGATCACGTTGATGGTTTTCCGTATATTAAACCATCCCTGCATGCCTGGGATGAAGCCTACTTGATCATGGTGGATGATTGTTTTGATGTGCTCTTGAATTCGGTTTGCCAGAATTTTGTTGAGTATTTTTGCGTCGATATTCATAAGGGAAATTGGTCTGAAGTTCTCTTTCTTTGTTGTGTCTTTGTGTGGTTCAGGTATAAGATTAATTGTGGCTTCGTAGAAGGAATTCGGTAGGGCTCCATCTGTTTCAATTTTGTGGACTAGTTTGGATAATATTGGTATGAGGTCTTCTATGAAGGTTTGATAGAATTCTGCACTAAACCCGTCTGGACCTGGGCTCTTTTTGGTTGGGAGACCTTTAATGACTGCTTCTATTTCCTTAGGAGTTATGGGGTTGTTTAACTGGTTTATCTGTTCCTGATTTAACTTCGATACCTGGTATCTGTCTAGGAAATTGTCCATTTCCTGAAGATTTTCAAATTTTGTTGAATATAGGTTTTTATAGTAAGATCTGATGATTTTTTGAATTTCCTCTGAATCTGTAGTTATGTCTCCCTTTTCATTTCTGATTTTGTTAATTTGGACGCACTCTTTGTGTCCTCTCGTTAGTCTGGCTAAGGGTTTATCTATCTTGTTGATTTTCTCAAAGAACCAACTTTTGGTTCTGTTGATTCTTTCTATGGTCCTTTTTGTTTCTACTTGGTTGATTTCAGCTCTGAGTTTGATTATTTCCTGCCTTCTACTCCTCCTGGGTGTATTTGCTTCTTTTTGTTCTAGAGCTTTTAGGTGTGCTGTCAAGCTGCTGACATATGCTCTTTCCTGTTTCTTTCTGCAGGCACTCAGCGCTATGAGTTTTCCTCTTAGCACAGCTTTCATTGTGTCCCATAAGTTTGAGTATGTTGTATCTTCATTTTCATTAAATTCTAAAAAGTTTTTAATTTCTTTCTTTATTTCTTCCTTGACCAGGTTATCATTGAGTAGAGCATTGTTCAATTTCCACGTATATGTGGGCATTCTTCCCTTATTGTTATTGAAGACCAGTTTTAGGCCGTGGTGGTCCGATAGCACGCATGGGATTATTTCTATCTTTCTGTACCTGTTGAGGCCCGTTTTTTGACCAATTATATGGTCAATTTTGGAGAAAGTACCATGAGGAGCTGAGAAGAAGGTATATCCTTTTGCTTTAGGATAGAATGTTCTATAAATATCCGTTAAGTCCATTTGGCTCATGACTTCTCTTAGTCTGTCGACATCACTGTTTAATTTCTGTTTCCATGATCTGTCCATTGATGAGAGTGGGGTGTTGAAATCTCCCACTATTATTGTGTGAGGTGCAATGTGTGTTTTGAGCTTTAGTAAGGTTTCTTTTACGTATGAAGGTGCCCTTGTATTTGGGGCATAGATATTTAGGATTGAGAGTTCATCTTGGTGGATTTTTCCTTTGATGAATATGAAGTGTCCTTCCTTATCTTTTTTGATGACTTTTAGTTGGAAATTGATTTTATTTGATATTAGAATGGCTACTCCAGCTTGCTTCTTCTGACCATTTGCTTGGAAAGTTGTTTTCCAGCCTTTCACTCTGAGGTAGTGTCTGTCTTTGTCACTGAGGTGTGTTTCCTGTAGGCAGCAGAATGCAGGGTCCTCGTTGCGTATCCAGTTTGTTAATCTATGTCTTTTTATTGGGGAGTTGAGGCCATTGATATTGAGTGATATTAAGGAATAGTGATTATTGTTTCCCTTTATATTCATATTTGGATGTGAGGTTATGTTTGTGTGCTTTCATTCTCTTTGTTTTGTTGCCAAGACGATTAGTTTCTTGCTTCTTCTAGGGTATAGCTTGCCTCCTTATGTTGGGCTTTACCATTTATTATCCTTTGTAGTGCTGGATTTGTAGAAAGATATTGTGTAAATTTGGTTTTGTCATGGAATATCTTGGTTTCTCCATCAATGTTAATTGAGAGTTTTGCTGGATACAGTAACCTGGGATGGCATTTGTGTTCTCTTAGGGTCTGTATGACATCAGTCCAGGATCTTCTGGCCTTCATAGTTTCTGGCGAGAAGTCTGGTGTGATTCTGATAGGTCTCCCTTTATATGTTACTTGACCTTTTTCCCTTACTGCTTTTAATATTCTTTCTTTATTTTGTGCGTTTGGTGTTTTGACAATTATGTGACGGGAGGTGTTTCTTTTCTGGTCCAATCTATTTGGAGTTCTGTAGGCTTCTTGTATGTCTATGGGTATCTCTTTTTTTAGGTTAGGGAAGTTTTCTTCTATGATTTTGTTGAAGATATTTACTGGTCCTTTGAGCTGGGAGTCTTCACTCTCTTCTATACCTATTATCCTTAGGTTTGATCTTCTCATTGAGTCCTGGATTTCCTGTATGTTTTGGACCAGTAGCTTTTTCTGCTTTACATTATCTTTGACCGTTGAGTCAATGATTTCTATGGAATCTTCTGCTCCTGAGATTCTCTCTTCCATCTCTTGTATTCTGTTGGTGAAGCTTGTATCTACAGCTCCTTGTCTCTTCTTTTGGTTTTCTATATCCAGGGTTATTTCCATGTGTTCTTTCTTGATTGCTTCTATTTCCATTTTTAATTCCTTCAACTGTTTGATTGTGTTTTCCTGGAATTCTTTCAGGGATTTTTGCGATTCCTATCAGTAGGCTTCTACTTGTTTATTAATGTTTTCCTGTGTTTCCCTAAGTGTGTTCATGTCTTTCTTGAAGTCCTCCAGCATCATGATCAAATATGATTTTGAAACTAGATCTTGCTTTTCTGGTGTGTTTGGATATTCCATGTTTGTTTTGGTGGGAGAATTAGGCTCCGATGATGGCATGTAGTCTTGGTTTCTGTTGCTTGGGTTCCTGCGCTTGCCTCTCGCCATCAGATTATCTCTAGTGTTACTTTGTTCTGCTATTTCTGACAGTGGCTAGACTGTCCTATAAGCCTGTGTGTCAGGAGTGCTGTAGACCTGTTTTCCTCTCTTTCAGTCAGTTATGGGGACAGAGTGTTCTGCTTTCGGGCGTGTAGTTTTTCCTCTCTACAGGTCTTCAGCTGTTCCTGTGGGCCTGTGTCTTGAGTTCACCAGGCAGCTTTCTTGCAGCAGAAAATTTGGTCTTACCTGTGGTCCAGAGGCTCAGGTTCGCTCGTGGGGTGCTGCCCAGGGGCTCTCTGCAGCGGCAGCAACCAGGAAGACCTGTGCTGCCCCTTCTGGGAGCTTCAGTGCACCAGGGTTCCAGATGGTCTTTGGCTTTTTCCTCTGGCGTCCGAGATGTGTGTGCAGGGAGCAGTCTCTTCTGGTTTCCCAGGCTTGTCTGCCTCTCTGAAGGTTTAGCTCTCCCTCCCACGGGATTTGGGTGCAGAGGACTGTTTATTCGGTCTGTTTCCTTCAGGGTCCGGCGGTGTCTCTGGCAGGGGATCTGCTGCTCCTGGGCCCTCCCCCACGGGAGCCCAGAGGCCTTATACAGTTTCCTCTTGGGCCAGGGATGTGGGCAGGGGTGAGCAGTGTTGGTGGTCTCTTCCGCTCTGCAGCCTCAGGAGTGCCCACCTGACCAGGCGGTTGGGTCTCTCTCTCACCGGGTCGTGTTTTCGTTCTGTTTCTTTGCCGGATCCTTCTTTGCTCAAACCAGAGGTCCTGTTGTATCTGACAGGTATCTTTCTTAAAAGAGGTGATAAAGCCTTAGTTCAATGTCTGAGGCTGGGGGTTGAGAAGACTTGTAGTAGTAAGGACCAAAGAGACACCCACACAGAATGTAACCATGCACAGCATGCAGAGAGAGGATACCATCCCTTCACTGCCCTGGCATTTCCCTAGACTGGGGCATTGAGCCTTCACAGGACAAAGGACCTTCATCCCATTAATGCATAAGCTGGGCATCTCAAGCCTTGGCATTGCATGACTGAGTAAGTGATAAAGGAGTTCCCTCCTTCAAACGCAAAAACATTTGTTCAGATAGTGAGGTGGAATTGTGCAGCTGGAAAAGGAACTTTTTGACCTGGGAAGTATAACTCATTCTGTTATCGAGGGCCAGTTTGTTTTAACAAACTGATCACAGCTGTCTAGGGACATCTAATTGTCTCTTTCCCATAGCTCAAGAGTGGGCCTTATCACTTCAAGGGTGCTAACTCCTGCCCCCTTCAAAGCAAGAGCTATCTGCACTGGGGAAGTGCTGGCACTTATGGAAGTACTAGCACTTAGAGATATCACAAAAAAGGAGTGCAATGTTTGGTGCACAGAGATGGGGACAGGTTACCTTGCTCATATCTTTTCACTATCCTAATTACTTCATCTTTCTATTTGTAAAATGTATAGTATGTTTCACCTGGATTGTGGACTCTCTCTCTCTCTCTCTCTCTCTCTCTCTCTCTCTCTCTCTCTCTCTCTGTGTGTGTGTGTGTGTGTGTGTGTGTGTGTATGTGTGTGTGTGTGTGTGTGTGTGTGTGTGTGTGTGTGTGTGTGTATGTGTGTGTATGCTTCCCTAAAAACAGGTCAGGGATGTTCTGAGTACATTTGTGATGCCAGAGGAAACCAAGAATTTTTCCGTATCAATATCCACCTTCTACTTTTTTTTCAGAAATGCTGAAAATAAAGCAAAATTAACATTAAAAGTAGCTTTCTACAAACATGGAACAGAAAAAGATCTACCACAACCATGAGGAAAAACAGGTACCCTGTCCCTGAAGATGCCAGAGCCTTAACAAGAGGAGATATGAACCTGGGCAATTCCATTATCCTGAAGAAGCCCAGGTCCAAAGAAAGAAGAGAGGTGGGCCTGGGATAGTCCCTAACCTTGAAGCATACAGGGCCCAAACCAAAAGGTGTGTGGATCTCAGCCAATCCCTGACCCTGAAGAGGCCTAGGTGCAAAGAAAGATGTGATATGGGCCTGGGCCTATCGCTAAACCTGAAGCAGCCTGGGCCTAAAGAAGAGTGGACCTGGGCTAATGACTGTCCCTGAAAAAGCTTAAGCCCAAAGCAAATAGTGGTATGTACCTGGGTCTATCCCTCACTCCGAAGAGGCTCAGGCACACAGAATAAGAAATGTAGGTCTGGGCCAATCCAGGATCCTTAAAACGCTTGGACCCAAACAATTGGAGATATGAGCCTTGACCCTGAAGAGGCTTGGGCCCAAAGCACACTGAGCCAGTGGCCTGGGCCAATCCTTCACCCTGAGGAATACTGGTTTCCAAGAAAGAAGTAATGTGGATCTAGTTCTCTACCTAACCCTGAAGAGACCTAGACCAAGAACAATAAGTGATCTGGGCCTTGGCCTGGGTTTATCCCTAACATGAAGAGGCCTGGGCCTACAGAAGAAATGTGGACCTGAGCTAATCCTTGACCCAAAAAAGCCCAGGTCCAAAGCAAAAAGTGTTTTGGGCCTGGGCCAAAAACCTACCCTAAAGAGGCATTGTACCCAAAAAAAGGAAATGTGTGGACCTGGGCCAATCCCTTACCCATTAAGTGCTTGGGTCCAAGAATAAAAAATTTGGTCCTGTGCTACTCCTTCAAATGAAAGGAGTTGGCCAAACCAATAAAATATGTGCCTAGGGCTCATTCTGACAGTGAGGATATTGAGACTCAAACTCTAATGTGAAATTAGCCAAGATTAGCTGTCACCCAAAGAGACCTGAACCCAAACAAAAGTGTGTGCCTCAGTCAAACCTAAAGTGAAGCAACATTGTGGATAGAGCATGTACTCTGATCCAAGGACATAATTTCAATTGTTATTTTAAAACCAACCAAACCATCAATGAGGACATATCCTAGCTTGTTTCTTGATACTCTTGGACTTACTTACAACACTTCCTATACTGTTGCCACAAAGAAAACGGCCACAGGATACCCCTAATTGAGTTAAGTGCTCACATTAATGACCAAATGGAATGGCCATACATATAAAAATTGATTCGACTGTATCTGTCCCTATTTAGGTTCAGTATATATTGTCCCTAAGCCAAACATGGAATCATATAGAAGTCATCCATGACTGACTACCATGTGATAGCAATGCAAGCTGGAGGCTCCCTGAACACCTAGCACCTGGGTCAAGCTTCAAGTATGCTTGGGCTACAACTTCACTTTTCCCAGCACAGGCTACATTCTCAGTTCAGAAGAGCCAGGCAAAACAAATCCTTCATGGAGTCTGACCAGCAAATGACCATCAAACAATATGGGCAGACTTTGTAATCATGTGTGTGGGGGCTCTGCTCTCTATTCAAGTCTGACTACCTGCTATTTAGACTTCACATAATTCAGGAAAAGTTGAAGGGTGTGAAGTGTGGGTAAGTCCAGACCAATACGTTCAACAAAACAGAACCATTGTACTGATAAGGTTTGGTGTTTTAATCATAGAGATCTATTATATAACCTCAAGAATTATGGACTACACCCTCCTTTAACACAACCCAGGAAACATTCTCAAATCAGGAAGTGAAGACCACTTCACAATCATCATATAATCTGGACCAGATTTGAATATCAAATAACATGGGCATATTCTGGTATCAAGGTTGTGTGGGCCACACCCAGGAATCCCCTGTGTCCTGATCTTATGTTGAATACCATAAATCAAAGACAACTGATCTCAAGTGTGATCTGGATCACACACTACTTTTGGAAGCGTGAATTCCCTTTAAAACTATGGAATTTTCTGAAGACTTAAATAAGGGCAAAGATCATAAAGTGATGGCAGTTGGATTCTGTCAGTCCCCTAACTATTGAGTACTATGGGTGCAGCCCAAATTCAAGGGTGTGTGGGCCACACACTCTTCATATGACCCAGTACTACATTCAGATCAAGAGAGCCAGGTCCATACAACATAGCCCTCAATGGGACAGGGACTCTCCTTAATGACCAAATCACATGGCCATGCTCTAATGATTAAATAACACATGGAATAATTGAGACAACCTGATTTTCCCCCAAGGCAATACTCTGTTGATCAAAGACAAAACTTTTAGATGCATAAACAAGTCTTCGTAAATTGATGCCTGACATCCAATTAGTATCGTGTAAGCTGGGAGCTGCATACCAAGAAGAAGCCTGTGTCAAATTTAACTTCAAGCATCGTGGGTAACACCATTCATCGAACACTGGAGATATGATCAACTCAGAGGCATTTGTGACATCTGGGCCACAGCAGAGATAGATCCTGGCAGACTTTGGCTTGATGCACATGTGGGCCACACTTAGAAGCCATTATGTACCAAGATGCTATTTTCAGGAGATAAGGACAATATGTTTTCCAGTATGAGTTATCAAACAGCAAGTTTTCAGAGAAAATTAGGACCATTACAACAACCAACACTTATTGTCTGATATGTGACATCACCTTCATAAATCTCAAGACTATGGTGGAATCCCTCTTATCCTGACATCTCAGTTTCCCTAACCGTTTTCTCTTGACCTTGGCTCTCAATCTAACCTGATTATAAACATCAAGAACCCATTGGATAAAGAATGTGATAACCCAGGAGTACAGACACAATTTAAATACAAAACTATAATTTAAAAAACCCTGTTATACCTTCTCTGGTGGCATGGTTGCTGGCATGCTCACTGTCTAGACATAGTTGCTTATGCTTCCTTAAACCCTCACCACAGCACACCTGAAAGAAGTCAGAATTATACTCTGACATCTATGGAGCTCTGCCTTCAATTTACATAAAACAATTCAGAAGATTTTACTCTTACATTATTTTCATACTTGAATAGTCCTAGCATTGAGCATAAATTTTTAATAAGTATATTCATCCACTATCATTGTTTATCCTGAAATGCCTACTTTGACTTTTTCCCTGTATTTTTTTGGGGTATTTGAACTTCATAAAAATAGGCTGTAAAGTTCATAAATAGCACATATGGGTAGCTGGAACATCTCTTTCTTACCTGATGCCTCCATGTATTTGGTACATATCTATGCTCAGACCTTATCCTGATGATCAGTGCACCTCTATCCTGTTTGTATTTTGGCCTTTAGTTATAGTCTCCCAAGGAGAACTGCTGAAAGGGGCCAAGTAGGCAGAGGGCTTCACCTAGTGATGCAATCACAAGGATACAATTTCTTGGAGGGGCTCCTGTTGCCACTTTGAAGTGCCCGAATCAGATTGCCATCAATGTTTATAGCATTGCAACTGAAATCCTGTGAGGAAGAGGAAGGTTTAATGTGGTTCATAGGACACCAAGTATCTGGGGAGTATTTTCTAGTGAGAATCCACATAAGGATAAATCCATGTATGGTGCCAAAACACAGGTATAGATTCATGTTACCAGAACAGGTAAAATGTGTTATTTCTTCAAATAGAGAAACTCTGGACTGATGTGTTGCAACTCATCTTGCCTCTGATCATCTTAGGAGGTTTATATGACAACTATGTGGGAATGTTCACTATATAGCTACACACATATTTACCTCAAATTTTCCTGGTCTTTGGTACTATGCAATCCTCTCAGTGGCCCAAGGCATTTTCAGGGCTTCTGTGGAAAAGACTCTGTGTCTTTCCATAGTCATGTGAATTAATGGTCCTTTCTTACAGTTGGACATCCATTGTCACAGGACTCTTCCTTTCCATCTATGCTTGATTCACTTTGTTTTCTGTACACAGAAACATATATCTTCACAGAGGTATGAGAGTTCATCAGTCCCTATGAAAATAAAGACCAGTGATTATGTTTCACTGGTTCTCCCATCAACTTTCATGTCACATCCTAAGGAGACCTGAGCTGTAAATGCCTTGATGCTCCCACTCCTGGACAGGGGCTTGCAGACTCTGAATGCAATGCTCTTTGGTCTGCCTCAGAAGGCAGGGTGTTTGTAGTTCACAAACATCTGTGAGTTAGATCAGAATAAACTTTCCAGGATAGGGTCATGGTTCTTATGACAACTAGATCAAAGCTTTTATTGCATTCATTGTTCATTTGACTAATGAGATGTTGATTTGGGGATTTAAAATGGTAAGAGACTCCACTAGTGAGCTTTAGTATGTATACATAGAGATTCTAATATGAAATATGTGGATTTCTGACCATGAGCTACAATCTAATATAAAATTAGCTCTGGGTAAACCCTGAAATCAAAGGAACATGGAGAGAACATCAGGACAAATACTAAGAAATTAGCTCAGAACATGAACCTGTAACAGCCAAGGACACATTCTAAATCTCAGGATTCAAGGATCATGCCCTGTTTCTGCATAGTCCTGGCACAAGCCAAAACCTCAAAGAAAACAAGGATGCATCTTGAAGCCAAAAGTTCCCTCAAGGCAAACTCTCAAATACAAGGAGGCTGGCACGAGAAACCTTTTGAGTCACTGGTCATGGGCGTCCAAAGGACAAAACAATATAGATTAATGTTGCTACCCCTAGTCACTTCCTAAAAAGCCAGGCCTTGTTACTGAAAACACCAAGTACTTGGAACATGGGACTCAGAGTTTGGGTTTAATGTAACATTAAAACCTCTATGATAATTAGCTTTTATAATATAGAAGGTAATATAGGAGGTGCCAAAGGAGTGAAGAAATCATTTGTGTTACCTATTAATGAAAAAAGGCCAAAGAATGCAAGTGTCAGTCATAACAGGCACTTTTTAAATTGAACTTAAGGCCAGCCCAACAAGTCAAATATTCCTTGATACTGGAATTCTAGGAAACTGAGGTCCTTGACATCATGGTTAAATTTACTAACATTTTACTAGACTGTTGTAATTCCTGATTAAATTCTGCATATTTGTCCTAGTGTGTATGACTCTTAGAAATGACAAAGAAACTGTATCCGTAAAACCACAATAATACAGTTACCTTAAGAATACATAAAAATCATAAAATATCATTAGGCATGGTAGCTGAAGGAACCTTGTAGGGACTTCTTCTGAGACAAAGAGCTACAGTCAACAAAGAAATGCTGAGAAAAGGAGAATTAGTCCTCTGAAAAGATGAGTCCCCCTAACTAACACCTAGTATGTAGATCTGAAAGCATATGTATGTAAGCATCACTGAACAGACTCAGCACATTATAGGCACACATTTACACACTTAACTATAAATATGTATAAATAATTTTTAAAGGTACCATGAATTTAAGAGGCAGTGGGAAAAGAAAATTGGCAAGAGTAAGAGTGGTGCAAAAGAATGTATACATTTACTTTCATTTTTAAAATTGTAAAATAAAACTTTAGGAGCTATTTAGTGGAACTCTTAGGCTAGATTCATTAATCAGTATTACAATATTTATGCCTTGACACAAATTTCATGTATTTCTACTTTAATTTTACACTCCTGCCTCCAACCCTACGTCTCTGTTCTCACAGGAAGTCATGATCACAAATGTTACAACAACTTGGGCATAAATTATGGACTTGTGAATAGACAGACAGTTTACATGATCCTTTAAAATCAGCCCAACTCCCAGGGTATAATACTCTATCCTGTTGTACAACCACCATATCATCAACACATTTCCCCAAGTCCCACATCTCATATTAAAATCTGTCCTACTATGCTGCCACCTTCTGGAAGAAAAGCAGCACAGAAGGCTTGTCACTGGATAAACAGAACCCTTGTCTGCCTTTTGTTTGGTTTACACAAGTGGTAGAGTCTGCCAAATTCCAGAAAGTCATTAATTATTCTATAAATATGTCTTTAAGTTTCTTATTTCGATGACTTAAAAAATACATTTAGATATGTATTCAACAATTTTCCCACACCACCAATATGCTTAAAATATATTTTTCCTGTTTATGCAAATCATATGGTTATTTAGTCCATGTCAGAAATAAAAGTTTTGAGGTGTGTGTGATTCACTGTAAAAAGTCTATGAGATGAGATTTCCTGGCTATATCAACAAGTGCTGGATTATTTCATGTTATGCAATAAATGGAACATTAAGTGAACAAATAACAAAAGACTTTTTTTTCTGAGGCAGGGTTTCTGTTTGTAGACCTAGCTGTCCTGGAGCTTACTCAGTAGACCAGCCTAGCCTCAAATTGAGAATTTCACTTGCCTCTGCCTCCCAAATGTTGGGATTAAGTGTGTGCACCACCACTGATTAGCCATGGACTTTTAAACATTTGGTTTTCATTATAAAACATTTCCAACTGTTGAGGCCTTATTTTGTTCATTTTTAATATCTGTGCTTTGTTTTTGAGACAAGGTATTGCTACAGAGGCCATCCTGTATTGAACTCCTATTGTCTCTGGAGTAATGAGATTCAGGGACCACCATGCCTTACTGCATTCCTAATATCTTCAATAAGAGCCACATTTACAGATGGAAACACATTAACACATAAGGATTGCATTCTTGACAGCTCAATGTCCAGGCTGATAAAATATTCTTCAATGACAAGAAGAATCCAGAACCAATGGAATATAGATAAATAAGTCAGGAACAACAGTCTTCTGCCTTTCTACCTAAAGGCCACAGTGTTACTGAAGCTGACCACCGAAGAAGAGAGGGGTCAAACAACAATATTCACAAAAATTTAATGTAAAAGTCAATACAAATTAATAGCTTTTATGGTTCTACCTTATATAGAAAACAGCTCTTGAAATCATTCTATCAAAATTGTCTTCTTTTTTAACCTATATTTTTCAATAACTGTACTTACTTTACAAGAAAGGTTAGCCTCTATTTGGAATTCTGCAAATCATATCGGCTAAGGCCTATGGCTTGTGTGGTGATTTAAATATGTATGGTCCAGGGAGTAGCACAATTAGGAGGTGTTACATTGTTGGAGGAAGTGTGTCATTGTGGGGGGTGAGCTTTGAGAAACATTTCTTGTTGCCTGGAAGCCAGTATTCTCCTGTTTGTCTTTTGCAAAAGATACAGAATATTTAGCTCATCCTATGTCATGCCTCCCTGGGAGGTACCATTCTCCTGCCTTGATGATAAAGGATTGAGCTTCTGAACCTGTAAGATAGCCCCAATTAAATGTTGTCTTCTATGACAGTTGCTTTGGTCATGGTGTTTCTTCACAGCAATGGAAACCCTAAGACAGCAGGCTTATTAGTATATGATAGAGTTGGCTATATGCTCTCACTGTGCCAAGGTATTTCACCTGAACAAATACAGGTATCAAAAGCCACACATCAATGCTGGAATATATTTTGTCCTTATAAGATTCATTGCATTCAGGAAAGCAATAATGAATCTTTTTAAAATTGAGTGCCAAAGTCATATGACTTTCTATTTTTATGGTTCATATAGGTATCCAAGAACTTTATAATTAAGGTATTGAGTCTACAAAATAGAAAATTAAATGGTAATGAACATTACCTTCTTCCCAAAGATGACTTTTTGAAAAGATGACTTTGTCAAAAGTCTCACTAAGGAACATAATGAAGTATTTTGTATTTCCACAAGAAAAAATAAAATGGTTGAAAACATAAATGAATGAACTCAGTTCTGCCCATCATTTGGTTTTCCAGCCAAATGACATAGTTCAATGCACATAAAGATGAATTGCAGTGACTGTACCTTTTCCTTTAAAAGATAAAGGTTTTGTAAGTGGGAACAGCATTAAGCAATGAAATTTTAATTTTGAAAGTTTGATAGAGTTGGAGTCTCTCCTCCTAGCTGCCTGAGGATGCTCGGTCTGTTCCTGGCTTCCTTCAGGTGAAGATGTAGAACTCAGCTCCTCCTGCACCATGGCTGCCTGGATGCTGCCATGCTCCCGCCTTGATGATAATGGAATGAACCTCTGAACCTGTAAGCCAGCCCCTATTAAATGTTGTCCTTTATAAAACTTTCATTGGTCATGTTGTCTGCTCACAACAATAAGACCCTAACTAAGACAGAAGTTGGTGCCAGGGACTGGGGTATTGCTGTGATAGGCCTGACCATGGTTTTGTTTGGAAGAATGTAGATTTGGGGACTTTGGATTTGGAAAGCAATGGAATGCTTTAAATGGGGTTTAATGAACTATCTTAGTAGGAATGCCGAAGTCTTTGTGACTGAGAGTGATTTGAATTGTGCAGGCCCGGCTTAAGGGGTTTCAGAGGAAAAGAATTTTGGTATATGCTGTATTTTGTGCTTTATTTTGACTGCTTTTGTGGTATTTTGGTGAAGAATGTGGCTGCTTTTTGCCCTTGTCTGAAGAAGGCTAAGGTGAAAAGACTCCATGAGATTAATTGCATTGACAAAGGAAGTCTCAGAAAAGCCCATCATAGATGAAGCAAAGAAGTGGAGGCCTACAGGAACCGGATGTAGATCTTTCCTGAGAGACACAGCCAGAATACAGCAAATATATAGGCGAATGCCAGCAGCAAACCACTGAACTGAGAACAGGAATCTTAGAAAGGACTGAAAGAGCTTGAAGGGGCTTGAGACCCCATATGAACAACAATGCCAACCAACCACAGCTTCCCGGAATAAACCACTATCCAAAGACTATACATGGGGTTGGGGATTTGGCTCAGTGGTAGAGCGCTTGCCTAGGAAGCGCAAGGCCCTGGGTTCGGTCCCCAGCCCCGAAAAAAAAAAAAAAAAAAAAAAAGAAGACTATACATGGACTGATCCTGGGCCCCAACCTCATAGGTAGCAATGAATAGCCTAGTAAGAGCACCAGTGGAAGGGGAAGCCCTTGGTCCTGCCAAGACTGAACCCCCCAGTGAACGTGATTGTTGGGGGGAGGGTTTTAACGGGGAGAGGATGGGAAGGGGAACACCCATACAGAAGGGGAGGGGAAGGGGTTAGGGGGATGTTGGCCTCAAAACCGGGAAGGGAAATAACAATCGAAATGTAAGTAAGAAATACTCAAGTTAATAAAGATGGGGAAAAAAGATGAATCTAAGCTAAGGTCCCTCTACAGAGCAAGATCCAGGATGGCCAAGCTTAGGCAGCAAAGGAATTAGAAAAGAGGAAGCTAGTGATAATGTAATAGAATAAGGGGGGCCGTGTTCCAGCTCCTGCAAGCAGCAGAACCCAGCAGCTTCAACCACGTGTCTCTGGCTTTATATTCACGAGGAGAAGGAGACTACTGGGACAATTGATGCTGGTTAGCTGGAGCTAAGAAAGAGATCAGCTTCACTGAGGTGAAATCATCTGGGAAATGTTTTCTTTGAGAGCACAAAGAAGCTGTGTTCCAGAAATAACCAAGGTTTTCGGCATGCTGCAGCTGTATTTGGTAATGTATAAGAGTTCCCCACATGGTACTGGTTTTGAAGGCATAAAAGGGTCATGAAGAACAGCTGAGGCTGGCTACTGTAAGAGGCCATGGAAGGCCATTGGTGAAGGTGCAGCCTCAGTTGCAATTGATGGTCCAGGACAGAAGGAGTGATGCAAAGAAGTTGAGGCTTGGCACCATGAAGAGAGCCTGTGAGAGGCTACTCCTGAAGCATAGTTGCAGCAGAAGTCCCCAGCATATTGGGGATGCCAGTATCATGGGATGATCACCAAGAAGAGCTGAGGCAGTGAAGTGGATCAGCTTGAATGCTACAGAGGGCAGAGATGGAGAAGTGAAGTCAGTTCTTTGGAGAATCATGTGTGGATCCAAGACATTGAAACAATCTGCCTTGGAGACCCAACAATGTTAAAGATGCCAGAGCCTCCTGCTGAGGAAAGCTGCTAACAGGAAGTGGAACCAGCTCAGGAGAAAAAAGTTTGTTCCAGTCAACAAAGATGAAAAGGGAGTTGAAGATCTGAAGATAGCTTTGACATCAGATATGGAGATGGCAGAGTCTGGAATTTGCCCAGCTGGTTGTCTGTCTTAGTTCAGGGATTACAGTCAAGTGATTGATTGGATCTCAGAAGAAATTTTGTACTTTGAACTTCTAACATTTATGATACTACTATAGACTATGGGGACTTTGGAAGTTTTTTATATTTTATTATATATTATATAATTTTTATATAATATATAATTTTTATTATATTATGTTTAGGTATGGCCTCCATAAACTCATGTGTTTGAACAAGCCTATGGAGTGGAATGTGATGGTTTGTATATGCTTACCCCAGGGAGTCGCCCAGGGAGTGGTATTACCAGAAAGTGTGGCCTTGTTGGAGGAAGTGTGTCATTGTGGGATGGGCGTGGAGACCCTCATCCTAGTTGCCTGAGGATGTTCAGTCTGTTCCTGGCTTCCTTCAGGTGAAGATATAGAACTCAGCTCCTCCTGCACAGTGCCTGCCTGGATGCTGTCATGCTACTGCCTTGATGATAATGGACTGAACCTCAGGGAATTCTGTACATTTTCTGGCTAATATTTACTTATTAGTGAGAACATACTATGCATATCATTTTGGGTCTGAGTTACCTCACTCAGATTAATATTTTCTAGTTCCATCTATTTGCCTGCAGAGCTCGTGATATCCATGCTCTTAATAGATGAGTAATATTCTGTTGTGTAAATTAACCATATTTTCTGTATCCATTCTTCTGTTGTCGGTCTTCTGGGTTGTTTTCAACTTTTGGCTATCACAAATAAGGCTACTAGGAGCATTGTGGAACACATGCCCCTTTGGCATGCTGGGGCATTTTTGGGCATATGACCAAGAGTGGTATAGCTTTGTATCAGGTATATCTATTTCTAGTTTTCTGAGGAACTTCCAGATGGATTTCTTGAGTGATTTTATGAGTTTGCAATCCCACCTCCATATCCTTGCCAATGTGTGCTGTCACCTGAGTTTTTTATCTTAGCCACTTTGATTGGTGTAAGGTGGAGTCTCAGAGCCATTTGGATTTGCATTTCCCTGATAACTAAGGACTTTGAACATTTTTAAGTGCTTCTCAGTTATTTGAGATTCTTCTGCTGTAAATTCTCTATTTAGTTCTATACCCCCATTTTTTGATTGGGTTGTTTAGTTTCTTGGTGTTTACCTTCTTGAGTTCTTTCCATACTTTGGATATTATCCCTCTATCAGATGTGGAGTTAGTGAAGACATTTTCACAATCTCTAGGTGGTCAATTTTTCCTATTGGCTATATCTTTCACCATACAAAAACTTTCCAGTTTCATGAGGTCCCATTTATCAATTCTTGATCTTAGAGACTGAGACATTAGAGTTCTGTTTAGGAAATTTCCTCCTGTGCCAATGAGTTCAAGGCACTTTCTCACTTTTTTTTTTATACTAGATTCAGTGTACCTAGTTTTATGTTCTTGTGCCACTTGACTTGAGCTTTGGGCAAGGTAACAAATATGGTTCTATTTACATTTTTTTACATTTAGATAGCCAGTTCAACCAGCAACATTTATTGAAGATGCTGTCTTTTTTTTCGTCGTGTCTATTTTTGTGTTCTTTGTCAAAGATTAAATGTCCATAAGTGTGTGTTTTTATTTCTGTCTTCAATTCTATTCTATTGATCAATATGTCTGTCTCTGCACCAATACCATGCATTTTTATCACTATTGCTCTAGAATAGCTTGAGGTCAGGGATGGTGATTACCCAAGAAGTTCCTTTATGGTTAAGAATTGTTTTTTTCTAGTCTTTTTTTTTTTTTTTACTTTTCCAAAAGAATGTTAGAATTGCTCTTTCCATGTCTTTAAAAAAGTGTTTTGGGATTTTGGTGGGGATTGTGTTGGATCTGAAGATTGTTTTTGGTAAGATGACCATTTTTACTATGCAAATTCTGCCACTCCATGATCCTGGGAGATCTTCACATTTTCTGAGATCTTCTTTCTTGAGACTCTTGAAGTTCTTGTCATGTAAATCTTCCACTTGTTTGCTTATATATATTATATATATTATATATATTATTTTCTTTGTGACTACTGTAATGGGCATTGTTTCCTTCATTTCTTCCTCAGTGTGTTCATCATTTGTATAACAGGAAGGCTACTGATTTCTTTGTGTTAATTTTATATCCAGCCACTTTTCTAAAGCTATTTATCAGCTGCTGAAATTTTCTGACAGAATTTTTAGGGTCACTTATGTATACTATCACACCCTCTACAAATAGCGATACCTTTATTCCTTCTTTGCCAATTTGTATCTGCTTCTTTTGTTGTCATATTGCGCTAGCTATAACTTCAAGTACTGTGTTGAATAGATATGAAGAGAGTGGGCATCTTTATCTTGTTCCCAATTTTAGTGGGATTGCTTCCAGTATCTCTCCATTTAATTTGATATTGGCTGTTGGTTTGCTGTATATTGCTGCTATTATGTTTAGGTATGGGGCTTGAATTCCTGATATCTCCAATACATTTAACATGAAGGGGTGTTCAATTTGTCAAATGCTTTCTCAGCAGCTAATGAAATGATCATGTAGTTTTTTTTACCTTGAGTGTGTTTATATAGTGGATTATGTTAATGGATTTTCATATATTGAATCAACCTTGCATCCCTGGAATGAAGTCTATTTGATCATGGTGAATGATGATTTTGACGTGTTCTTGGATTTGGTTTCCAGAATTTTATTGAGTATTTTTACATCAATATTCATAAGCAAAATTGGTCTGAAGTTCTTTTTTTTTTTCGTTAAGTGCTTGTGTGCTTAGGTATCAGAGTAATTGGGGCTTCATAGTATGAATTAGGTTGTGTTCCTTTTCTAACTTATTGAATAGTTTGAGGAATCTTGGTGTTAGCTCTTCTTTGAAGGTCTGGTAGAATTCTGCTCTAAAGCCATCTGGCCCTGGGCATTTATTTTATTATTATTTTTGGAGGTTTTTAATGACTTCTATTTCCTTAGGGGATATGGACCTGTTGAGATGGTTTACCTGCTCTTGATTTAACTTTGGTATGTGGTATCTGTCTAGATAATCATCCATTTCATCTAGATTTTCCAGTTTTGTTGACTGTAGACTTTCATAGTAGAATCTGATGATTTTTTGGACTTTCTCAGTTTCTGCGATTATATGTCTCTTTTTATTTCTGATTTTGTTAATTTGGATACTGTCTCTGGACCGTTTAGTTAATTAGGCAAGGGGTTTAATTAACTTGATTCTCTCAAAGAAGCAGCTTTTGGTTTTTTTTTTTTTTATTCTTTCTATAGTTCTCTTTGTTTCTATTTAGCTGATTTAGGCCCTGAGTTTGACTATTTCCTACTGTCTACTCCTCTTGGGTGTGTTTGCTTCTTTTTGTTTTAGAGCTCTCAGGTTTGCTGTTAAGCTACAAGTGTATGATCTTTCCAATTTCTTTACCAGAGCACTTAGTGCTATAAATTTTCCTCTTAGCACTACTTTCATTGTGTCCCATAAGTTTGGGTATATGATACCTTCATTTTTATTAAATTCTAAAATGTCTTTAATTTCTTCCCTAACCAAGTTATCATTCAGTTGTTCAGTTTCCATGGGTATGTGAGATTTCTATTGTTTTTGTTATTAAGGAAATCTAGCCTTATTCAGTGGTGATCTGATAGGATGCATTGGGATTATTTCTATTCTCTTGTATTTGTTGAGGCTTCTTTTTTAACCATTCTTTTGTTGTTCTGGGCAACATACAAACTGGCAGGCAAGTATCCTCTAGAAATTAAAGATACCTAGCCTATAGTTAGAAATTTAGCTACAATTTTTAAGTTTTTCATTGGTATGAATTTCTTGTTGCTATAAAATTTGGATTAAGATTCTTACTCTCATATAGGCATTGTGTCATTACAATGCATTTAAAAATACAAGGCTTGGACCAGTCCTTATAATAAATGCCATTACAAACTGATCTGAGATGCTTAATCATTTGAGTTAAGGGCCAGATAGTAAATTCATGGCTCTGAGTTTACTGTTAGGGTGTTTTCAAGATATTTCAATTAGAAATAGCTGAGAATAGTTAATGGACAGCTGTCCAGATTATTTTACATAAATAGATAGTTTACAAAAACATCTGAAATCCACAAATGTGTCATTTAATTTTATTTATTCTTTTGTTGTTGAGATATATCTGCTCCTAGTGGGTCCCCTTTTGTGGATTCAAAGAAGAAAATTGAGCATCTCTACTTTGTACATTGTAGCTAGGTGACCACTAGGCAGAAATTGCCTATTTCTCCTACAAATCTGTAGTGTTCTTGAAAGGACACAAATTATAATTTAGGACAGCTTAGTTCTGTCAAGACAGAAAAACCTAGTCCTTAATAATTCCTGTTTTTCAAGGTCTGTCAGATGTCCTTGATCAGAAGGCTGAAGACTGCTGCTTCATCTTCCTCACATACTAGGGCTGTATAGATAAGCAGCTGTCTCTACAGTTTGCCTCAATTCTGCAAGCTGTGTTAGGATTCCTATTTCTTCAGACACTATTGGTCATTTTCAAATGTCTGACAGAATTGAAAGACTAGTTATAGTGTAATAGCCAACTCTGTCTATTTAGCATTGAGAGACTATATTAAGAGGATAGTTTTAAGATAGTATACAAGCGAACCAGAACATAACATGGATTTTAGCCCTTTTTAAAGTTAGGATAGATAACAGTGTTCTATTTAATTGACAAAAATCAACTGAGTTTTAGGTGTATCTTATACTTTATAAATTACAGAATGGTAATAGTTATGCTCAATCTATATATGAGAGAAAATGACCTTTTAACTGGACAGAAAATGGTGGGAAGTGTAGATTGCTGTCTGTAAGCAGGTAAGGATAGGTGAAAGTCAAACCTGGAGCCTGTGTTTGAACAGTAGAAAAGGAGGGTAGGCTTGGAGTTTTTGAGAGGCAGGAGATATAGGAGACAGGGGAGGAAGGAAGATGGAGGAAGAAAAAGATGATCCAGATTCTACATGGATTTAAATAGCTACGAATATCTCATAAGGGATGGATTATTACAGGACAGTTCTTCTTATAGAGATAGGCAATTTATATCAATATAAATTGGTTCTGAGTTCATTGCATGGACATTTTGTGGGGTGAGAATTTATGGATATAAATTTGATTGATGAATTACAAGCCTATAGGGTTTTGATTTTACCAGGTTAGATAGATTTGTGACTGCTAACCACAGGGTGCAAATGGATGGAAATGTGAGCAGAATACCCAGCAATACATGGTGCTAACCATGGAGTGGTGAGACCACTCGGGTCAGAGAATAGCTGGCACCAGCTTGGGATGGTACCTTTAATTTTTACTACACGCTATAGTTTGATTACTATGTAAGAAGAGGGTTTTCTTTTCTGATCCAATTTATTTGGTGTTGTATAGGCTTCTTGAACATTTATGACCATCTCTTTCTTTAGGTTGGGGAAGTTTTCTTCTATGATTTTGTTGTAAATATTCTCAGGTTCTCTGAGTGGGAAATATTTGCTCTCCTCTATTATTATTATGCTTAGATTTGCCCTTTTCATTGTCTTGGATTTCCTGGATGTTTTGGGTTAGGAGTGTTTTATGTTTTGAATTTACTCTCACAGTTTTGTCAATATCTTCTAAAGTATCTTCTACACCTGAGATTCTCTCTTCTCTCTCTTGTATTCTGTTGGAGACTCGTACATCTGTATTTCCTGAGCTCTATAGTAAATTTTTCATTTCTAGGGTTGCCTCCATGTTTGTTTTCTTTGTTGGTTCTACTTCCATGTTTAGATCTTGGTCTACTTTGTTCAATTCCTTCATCTGTTTGATTCTGTTTTCCTATATTTAAGGAATTTGTTTCCTCTTTAAGGGTTTTTACCTCTTGTGTTTTTCTGTATTTCTTTCTGGGAGTTATTTATATTCTCCTTAAATCATTCTATTATCTTCATGAGATAGAATTTTAGTTCAGCTTCCTGATTTTCATGTCTGTTGGTGCATCCAGGGCTTGCTGTGGTGGGAGAACTGGGTTCTGTTGATGCCAAAGTATATTGGCTTCTGTTGCTGATGGTCTTATGTTTGCCTCTTGCCATCTGCTTATCCCTGATATTTTCTGATCTGGGCGTCTGTCTGGAACCTGCCTCTTGTATCACTGGGTTGCTTCAGGTGTTTAGTAGGTCTGTAGCCCAGACTGTAGAAGACCTTCTGTGGGTGCTTCAGATAGTGGGGCCTTTAGAGGGGCAGAGAAGCTTCTAACTTGTTGCCCTGGCTACAGCAGATCTCCTGGGAGGCCTTTATAGTTTTGGGTCTTCAGGAAAGCAGATAAGCTGTTGCCCTGTTTATAGGTGTTCTCCAGGGAGGCATTCAGACTGAGGGGTCAGTTGCCCAGTTTTCCTGTGTGCAGCAGAACTCCTGGGATACCTTCAGGCTGTGGCGTCTTCAGGGTATGTGACAAGCTGGCTTGTCAGAAGGTGCTGGCCAGAAGAGTGATTAAATTCTGGGGGTGGTATATTTGGGGGGTAATGGGTCCCAAGTCCACTGAGCTTGCAGTGGCTGTAGGCCTCCAAGAGTGTCCCTTATAAATTTTTCTCTGCCTTCAGACTGCGGTGTTTCCAGGGGAACAGACAGACTGGAAGTCTACGCTAGTAGAAGTTGCCACCTGGAAGGTGCACACTGTGCTTATCTGGGACAATCTGAGCCCATATAGGCTGTTGTAACAAAATAAACTGGGACATTGGTTATGTAGGACAGAAGTGAGTAATGAACACTATACATGGAAGAAAGAGGTAAACTCACTCCAATAGGCTCTTAATAAAATGAAACCAATCCTCCATAAAGAGGATTTTTCTCAGAAAGAGAAATTGTTTTCTCATAGCTCAGAAGGCTAGAAGTCCAAATTAAAGATTTTGCGAGTTTCCTTGTCTGCTTAGTCTACTTCCTAGCTCATGTATGAAACCTTATCATGATGTCATTTTCTCAGATCACTTACTCTGCTCATGATCCTGCCACCTTTATCATGTATTTACCCCCACAAAGAACCTACTTATTCTTTAGATTACTTGCAAAATGCATATTTGGCGTTCCCAGGTTTTCAAACATAGCAGAGGCCCATTGTCTTAGAAACCATAAATAAGAATGTGGCTTTTCTACATGGATACTCTCTCTAGCAAACCTCAAGTTTGCAGCAACAGAATATTTTCTACATTTTCAGATGGAGGACAAAGATGGGTGGCCTCAGATTATAGAGATGTTCCACACTGTAGGGACAAAAAGTAGCTATATATAATACACTCTAAGCCTTCTCAAATTTGCCTAGCTTTATCTCATATCAACCTAAGAAAGCATGAAGGAGCTCAGGACTGGTTTTAAAACCCTCATTCAGAAGGAAACATATGTTGTATAGACATAGAGGTTGATAATCAGCCCAGAGAGGTTTTACAAGAGTAGACAGTGAAATACCCAATGCCAAGCAAAAATGGCTGGGGGAACAAGCAGTTAGCTGATGATATTAGCCAAATATGGGAATCTATGTCTGAGAGGTAGTGTGACCCATATGAATGCCCAGAGTTCCAATATTCCAGAGAAAAATGGGTGATGTTGTAAAAATAAAAAATAGTAAGGTTTTATTTTATCCCCACTAGGTCCGGCACCGTGGTGCCCCAAGATATCTGCTGGATATCTTAATTCTCAATCAGCAAAGCGTCTCACCTTCTCTGCTTCATTCCATATCACACTGGCAAAGGCCTCTCTCTGAGCCTGGCAGCAATCTCTCTACCTATCTAGGTCCCAAGGCAGGTTTCCATGCCAGAAACACACATCCCAACTCTGTGGCGGCCCAGATCAGATGCCGCACACTTTCTTAAACTTAAATCGTTACATGAACACAATAAGCTTTGGCCCAATTGATAAGATATAATTGTCCACCCAAACATACAAAGTCCAATACACATACATCCCTTAAAAACATTAATAACTACCTGTCAATATGCATAGTGGAATCTTAACATCACCTCCCATATTGTCCTGCCACGGCTTCTCCCCCTGTCCCTCCTGTTTCTTCCTTCTTTCCATCCCAGTCTCCTCCTCTTCCTTCAAACTTTTCTCCCACCCACCCTTCCTTCTAGTCCCATGACAGGACTCCTTCTATCTTATACCTGCCTCACCTGTGACATCATCCCATAAATGAGTGCCATTAAGATGGCCAATATAGGAACTCAGGACTCACTAGGTCCAAAAACAATATGACCATACACTATGAGAGTCCACTGGGAAAAGTTATTATTGTCACTGTTGGGCTAAAAGAATCAACAACTTAAATTCTACAGAGTCCAAGCAATCATCTGTTCACAAATTGGGCAACTTTCAGCATGAGTCCTATAATTATGCCTTCAGTGACCAAAGTAGCAGCTGAAAATGAAAAACGGATGGGAGGTGTGGAAGAAGGCTTCCTGGCTCTTGGATTCCCCAGTGGAATAGCTGTAGTCAAGCTAGCCATATCATACCCTAGTAACTTCTCTCAGCTTTTGCACTATAAGGTTAGAGTTCACATATAAAATATGCAGAAACATCTACAGGCATATTGGTTGTATTGAACACCAACCAGCATCAAATTTTAACATGTCTCTATTTCAGTTTTCTATTCTATTTCTTAGTGGTTTAAATATTTTATTTTATTTTATTTTTGTTTGTTCCATTCAATCTCCCATTCATACCCCCATTTCTGCAGCAGAAGATTGGTGGCAGTCTTCCTTGCCTCCTGTTTCCAACTAGTTTTGGGCCTCCCAGAATTTTCCTCTTGTAACCTTGCTTTCACAATTCAATGCTTTGCCCTCAACCCCAGTGCCATCAGGTAACCCCTGCCTACCTAAGAAATTCTTTTTTCCAGGGCATTCAGAACCACAACTCTCCTGCTTCTCTAGAAATAAGTCCCTCTGTAGTCTGTGGTTTTCCATTCCTTTCTGATCCCATTTACAGTGGATCAGAAAAGACCTCTTAAAAAAAAAAGTAAGGAAAGAAAGACAGAAAGACAGACGGAAAGAAAGATAGAAAGATAGGAAGTTACTCTAAGTAAATGGACACTTGAAAAGCTGGTGAAACCAATTTAATATCTAACAAAAGAGACTTCAAACCAAAACTAATCAGAAGAGGTAACAAAGAACAATACATACTCATCAAAGGAAAAATCCATTAAGAACGTCCAAAACCTCAAATAACCCAATTTTAAAATGGTGTGCACAGCTAAACAGAGAATTCAGAACACAGAAATCTTGAGTGGCTGAAAAGCACTTCAAAAAAAATGTTCAAAGCTCTTAGTCATCAGAAAAATGGAAATCAAAATGACCCTGAGGCTCCACTTTACACCAATCAGAATGACTCAGATCAAAAACTCAGGTGACAGAACCTGCTGTTGAGGATGTAGAGAAAGAGAAATACTCTTCCATTGCTGTTAGGATTGCATACTGGTACACACTCTGGAAATCAATTTAGTGGTTCCTCAGAAAACTGGAAGTAGACCACCCTGAAGACCCAGCTATACCACTCTTGTCCATATACTTAATAGATGTCCCGCAATACCATAGAGACATGCCCTCCAAGATGTTCATAGTGGCCTGATTTGTAATAGCCAGAAGCTGGAAACAACCCAAATGTCTCTCAAAGGAAGAATGGATACAGAAAATGTTGTTCATTTACCCTTCTGCTATTAAGAATGTGGAAAACATCAGGTTTGCAGACAAATGGATGGAACTAGAAAATATCATCTTGAGTGAGGAAACCCAGACCCAAAAGGTCATAGATGGAATGTGCTCGCTAATAAGTGGGTATTATCCAAAAAGTTCAGAATATCCAGGATTCAACCCACAAAACTTAAGAAGTTTAATAAACAGACAGCCAAGTGAGGATCCTTCAATACCACTTCGAAGGAGGAGAAAATAATCACTAGAGTCAGAGAGCGGTGAAATAGAGGACACAAAGGAGAAAATGGGGAGCAGGATCAGGTAAATAGGTGGGGGAGCAGCAGGAGAGAAGTTCAGAGGACCAGCAGAGTAAAGGAAAATACACAGCCTCAGAAGGTAGGAGGTGGGGACACCCTTTAGAAAGTACCAGAGACCAGGGAGGTAAGAGACTCTTGGGACTAAATGGGGATGATGATCATAGATGAGATACACAACAATAGAGAGAGAGAACTTAGAGTTCACCTCCAGTACATAGACACGGCCTCAAGAGGAGGGATGGCTTTACCAACCCACAATCATAATTTCTGACCCAGAACTTTTCCTGTTTAAAAGAACTGCAGGGACAAAAGTTGAGAAGAGACTGAGGGAAAGGTGGTCCAGAGACCAACCCAATGAGTTAATTCTCTAAGAAAATCAGCAAGAGCAACAAAGCCATATCCAGTTTCACTCAATGTATAAAGAGAAAATATACAAATTAGCAACATCAAAAATTAAAAGAGGAATATAACAACAGGCAGTGAGGAAATCCAGAGAACCATAAGAACATACTTTAAAAACATATACTGAACCAAATTGGAAAGTCTAAAAGAAATGGATAGTTTTCTGGGTTCATACCACCTACAAACGTTAACTCAGGATTAGATAAGCAATTTTAAAAGACCTAAATCACCTATAGAAATAGAAGCAGTCACAAAACAAAACAACATGGCCAGATTGTTTCTGCACTTTCAAAGAAGAATTCATGTCAGTACTACAGACCAACCCAACTGGGGATCCATGTCATGGGGAGACACCAAGACCTGACACTATCACTGATGCTATGGTTTGCTTAAAGGCAGGAACCTAGCATGACTGTCCTCTGAGAGGCCCAGTATGTAGCTGACTGTAACAGATGTAGAAACTTAACACCCAACCATTGGACTGATTACAGGGACCCATATGATTGAATTAGAAGAAGGATGAAAGAAGCAGAAAAGAAGGGTGGCCCCATAGGAAGACCAGCTGTCTCAAGTAACCCAGGTCCTTGGGAGTACCTAGACCATGTGCCACCAACTAGGCAGCATACAGAAGCTGATCTGTGGCCCATGACACATATATAGCAAAGAACTGCATGGTCTGGTCTCAGTGGAAGAAGATATGCCTACTCTTTGAGAGACTTGAGGTCCCAGGGAGTCAGGAGGCCTAGGGGTGGGGAAACATCCTCTAGGAGACAATGGGGAGGAGGAATGTAATGAGGAATTGTGGGAGTAGGGAATGGTAGAGAGGGTAATGTCTAGATTAGAAATAATTAATAATAATATCGATATTGATATTGATAATAAAAATAAAATGTTCAATTCTTAAAATTTATGTTCCAAACAAAAGGGCACCCAAGTTTGTAAAATGAACAGTACAAAGTAAATCCTATGTTGACTTTTATATACTGATAGTAGAACTCTTCAATAATGCTAGATGTAGCAGACATAAACCAAATGGAACTAACAGATATTTACAGAATATTTCAGCCAAACATATACCAAAAAATCATAGTTTTTTTTCTCTACACTTCATTGAACTGTCTCCAAAATTGACTTCATACTCTTCAGACACAAAGCAAAATCTCAACAGGTACAAGAAAATTTAGATTTATCCTATCAAACCACCACGGACAACAAGAGGAAGCTTACAAACTCATTAAACTGAACAAGCATCTCCTGAATGAAAAATGGGTCAAGGCAGAAATATCGAAAGAACTAAAGACTTTCTAGAATTGAATGAAAATGAATCATATCCATCATTTGGGACACAATGAAATGGTTCTAAGAGGCAAGTTCATAGGACTAAGTGACTCCAAAAATTCTATGGAGATTCTCATAATGGGAACTTAAAATGACATCTGAAATCTTTAGAACAAAAGAAGAAATCATCCCACAAAGGAGTAGACTTAAAAACAAAAAAACTCAGGGATAAAATCAATAAAATAAGAACAAAGAGCACAAAGCAAAAATAAAAAAATAAAAAAGCAATGAGTTAATTCTCTAAGAAAATCAGCAAGAGCAACAAAGCCATATCCAGTTTCACTCAATGTATAAAGAGAAAATATACAAATTAGCAACATCAAAAATTAAAAGAGGAATATAACAACAGGCAGTGAGGAAATCCAGAGAACCATAAGAACATACTTTAAAAACATATACTGAACCAAATTGGAAAGTCTAAAAGAAATGGATAGTTTTCTGGGTTCATACCACCTACAAACGTTAACTCAGGATTAGATAAGCAATTTTAAAAGACCTAAATCACCTATAGAAATAGAAGCAGTCACAAAACAAAACAACATGGCCAGATTGTTTCTGCACTTTCAAAGAAGAATTCATGTCAGTACTACACAAATTACATGAGAAAATAGAAAGAGGGAGCACTGACCAATTTATTCTAAGAGGTCTCAGTTACCTTGATAGCACACAAAGGCCCAACAGAAGAAGAAAGAGAAATTACAAAACAAGTTCCATATGAATACAGATATAAAATATGTAATAAAACTTTGTAAACCAAATTGAAGAACACATACAAAGGACTTCCTACTGATCAAGTAGGCTCCATACTGCTGATGCAAGGATAGTTCAATACACAAAGATCAACAAATATAATCCACTATATAACCAAACCAAAAGAAAACCAAAATTATCATCTCATTAAATGTGGATACAGCATTCTTAACTATCAGGAAATATAAATCAAAACTACATTGAGATTTATTTTCCACCATTAAAATGACTAAGATCAACAAAGCAAGTGAGAGCTCATGTTGATGATGATGTGGAGTAAGAGGAATACTCATGCATTCCTGGTAAGAGTGCAAACTCATACAGCTGTTATGAAAATCAGTGTGGTGGTTCTTATAAAGATAGGAATTAAATTTCCACAATATCCAGCCTTACAACTCTTGGGCATATATTCAAAGAATTTTTCAACCTACAACTTAGAACCTTGCTCAACCATGTTGATTGATTGATTGATTATCCAGAAATTGGAAGTAATGTACATTTCCTCAACAAAAGAATGGATAAAGAAAATGTGGTATATTTACACAATGGACTATTACTTGGTTGTTAAGAAAAATATTGGCTGGTTTTTGCCTGTGCCCTGAACTGATCTGAACTGGTCCCACAGCTCCCTGTTCCCAAATTCTGGGTGGGAGAGAGCTGGACCCTCAAAAGTACAGATACTCCTGAGAACTCAGAGAAGGCAACTACTTTCTGCCCACATTTCTGGCCCAAGAGGAAATTGCCTAGTGCCATCTGTGTCCTCTGGGCAAAGAGACTTAGAAACAGGGGCAGGACCTTTTGGATTTCTTCCTGCAGTGAGCGTTGAAAGTCAGTATCCAGGAGTGCTTACATGCATAAGGGCAGAGGTAAGACAAACTCATCTGCATCAACCAACCCGACTAGAGGCTTCAGGTCACACAAACCCAGGAGCAGTTCTCTGCTCCCAGATCTGGCTGAAAGAAAACAGGTCTACAGGAGCATTGACACACAGGCCTTCAGAAGTGTAAAGCAACAGTGAGAGACAGCAAGAAAAGCTAACACCAGAGATAACCAGACGGCAAGAGGCAAGTACAGAAACCTAAGCAACATAAACCAAGAATACTTGGCATCATCAGAGCTCAGTTCTCTCACCAAAGCAAATACTGAATATCCAAATATACCAGATAAGCAAGATTTAGATTTAAAATCACATTTTTGATGATGATGATGATGATGATGATGATGATGATGGAAGACTTTAAAAAGAACATAAGTAACTCCCTTAAAGAAATACAGGATAACACAATTAAAAAAGGAGAAATCCTTAAAGAGAAAATACAAAAATCCCTTAAAGAATTAGGCAAAAACACAACCGAACAGGGAAGGAATTGAACAAAACAATCCAAGATTTAAAAATGGAAATAGGAATAATAAAGAAGGCACAAAGGGAGACAAGCCTAGAGCTAGAAAACCTAGGGAAGAGATCATAAGTAATAGATGCAAGAATCACCAACAGAAAACAAGAGATAGAAGAGAGAATCTCAGGGGCAGAAGATACCATAGAAAACATCGACACAGCCATCAAAGATAATGTAAAATGCAAAAAGTTCCTAGGCCAAAACATACAGGACATCCAAGGCACAATGAGAAGATCAAACCTAAGAATAATAGGTATAGAAGAAAGTGAAGACTCCCAACTTAAAGAGCCAGTAAATATCTTCAATGAAGTTATAGATGAAAACTTCCCTAATCTGATAAAAGGTATGCCCATAAACATGCAATAAACCTACAGAATTCCAAATAGATTGGACAGAAAAGAAATTCCTCCAATCGTATAATAGTCAAAACACCAAATGAACAAAACAAAGAAAGAATATTAAAAGAAGTAAGGGGAAAATGTCAAGTAACATATAAAGGCAGACCTATCAAAATTGCACCAGACTGCTCACAAGAGAATATGAAAGCCAGAAGAACCTGCAGCGATGTTCAGACACTAAGAGAAGACAAATGCCAGCCCACGCTGCTATATCCAGCAAAACTCTCAATGAACGTAGATGGAGAAACCAAGATATTCCATGACAAAACCAAATTTATACAATATCTTTCTACAAATCCAGCTTTACAAAGGATAATAGACAGAAAACTCCAACACAAGGAGGGAAATTATATCCTAAAAAACCAAGAAAGTAATTTCCTTGCAACGAAACCAAAAGAAGAGAGCAGTTCCACCTCTAACAACAAAATAATATGAAGCAACAATCACTATTCCTTTACATCTCTTAATATCAATGGATTCACTTCCCCAATAAAAGACATAGACTAACATATTGGATACATAGAGGGGACCCAGCATTTTGCTGCATACAATAAACACACCTCAGAGACAAAGACAGACACTACCTCAGAGTTAAAGGCTTGAAAACAACTTTCCAAGCAAATGGTCCAAAGAAACAAACTGGCATAGCCATTCAAAGATCGAATAAAATCGACTTTCAAACAAAAGTAATCAAAAAAGATAAGGAAATACACTTCATATTTCTCAAACGAAAAATGCACTAAAATGAACTCTCAAGCCTAAATATCTATGCTCCAAATGCACCTAAATTCATAAAAAATACTTACTAAAAGACAAATCACACATTGCACCTCACACAATAATAGTAGGAGATTTCAACACCCCACTCTCAACAATGGACAGATCATGGAAACAGAAATTAAACAGAGACATAGAGAAACTAACAGAAGTTATGAACCAAATGGACTTAACAGATATTTATAGAATATTTCACCCGAAAACAAAAAACATATACCTTTTTTCAGCACCTCATAGTACCTTCTCCAAAATTGACCATATAATCTTTCAGAAAATGGGGCTCAAGATATATAAGAAGATAGAAATAATCCCTTGTATCCTATTAGATCACCACGGACTAACGCTGGTCTTCAATAACAACAAAAACTACAGAAATCCCATATATACATGGAAGCTGAATAATGCTCTACTCAATGATAACTTGGTCAAGGAAGAAATAAAGTAATTAAAAACTTTTTAGAATTTAATGAAAATGAAGGCACAACATATGCAAAATTATGGGATACAATGATAGCAGTGCTAAGAGGAAAACTCATAGTTCTGAGTGCCTCCAAGAAAAAACAGGGAGAGGATACATTAGCAGTTTGACAGCACACCTAAAAGCTCTAGGTATAAACCCAAATCATACAACAATAACATGCTCCACTATATTCATAGCAGCCTTATTTATAATAGCCAGAATCTGGAAAGAACCCTTCAACAGAGGAATGCATAAAGAAAATGTAGTACATCTACACAATGGAGTACTACTCAGCTATCAAAAACAATGACTTCATAAAATTCATAGGCAAATGGATGGAAATAGAAAATATCATCCTACGTGAGGTAACCCAATCACAGAAAAACACACATGGTATGCACTCACTGATAAGTGGATATTAGCTCAAAAGTTCGAATCGCCCAAGATACAATACACAGAACACATGAAGCTCAAAAAGAAGGACGACCAAAATGTGGATGCTTCACTCCTTCTTAAAACATGGAATGAAAATATTCATAAGAGGGGGCATGGAGGCAAAGTTTGGAGCAGAAATTGAAGGAACAGCAATTCAGAGCCTGCCTCACATGTGGCCCACCAAAACAGCCACCAAAACTAGATAAGATTGATGAAGCTAAGAAATGCATGCTGACAGGGACCTGATATAGCTGTCTCCTGAGAGGCACAACCAGAGCGTGACAAATACAGAGGTGAATGCTAGCAGCAAACCATTGAACTGAGAACAGGACCCACGTTGGAGGAATTAGAGAAAGGATTGAAAAAGCTGAAGGGGCTTGCAACCCCATAAGAACTACAGTGCCAATCAAATAGCTCCCAGGTACTAAACCACTACTGAAAGACTATACATGGACTGACCCATGGCTCCAGCTGCATAGGTAGCAAATGATGGCCTTGTTGGCCATCAATGGAAGGAGAAGCCCTTGATCTTGCCAAAGTTGGATGCCCCCAATATAGGGGAATTTCCAGGAGGCAGGAAGGAGGGGTGAACAGGGAGGATAACACCCTTATAGAAGAAAGGGAGGGTGATGAGATAGTGGGCTTGTGTCTAGGACACCAGGAAAGAAAATAACATTTGAGCTGTATATAAAAAATCCAGCAAAAGAAAAATATCATAAAGTTTTCAGACAATATACAACACTAGAAAAACAGTCATCCTCAGTGAGATTTTTTTAAACTTCCCCTAGATTCTTGGCCTATCTGGTCTCAGTATTTTTCCTCATCACCCGTGTTAGGTACTGTTTCCATCTCATGGATTGGTCCTTAAATTCCATCAGATATGCTTGGTCCAGGGAGCAGTACTATTAGGAGGTATGTTAAGGTAGGTATAACCTTGTTGGAAGAAATGTGTCACTTTGAGGGCAGGCTTTGCGACCCTCCTCCTGACCAAATGTTTACCTTTGGAACAAGATTTAGAACTCTCAGCTCCTCCAGCAATATCCATGCCTGGACACTATCATGGTTCCCACCTTCATGAAAATGGACTGAAATTCTGAACCATCCCCAATTAAATGCTGTCATTTATAACAGTTACCTTGGTCATGGAGAATGTCCCCAGCAATGGAAGCCCTAAGAGAGTTGGTTACTTCCACAAATTTGGGTCAGTATTATTCAAGCATATCCTGCAGACTGGTCACCATTGTTGATCCAAGGGCTTGTAGTTGGGTTTAGTGTTCACCTTTGTCCTGTCATATGGTGGTACATTTATGTAATGGAATATCATTCAGCTATTAAAATATGAAATGATGAAATTTGTAAGTAAATGGATGGAACTAGAAAAAACTCATCCTGAGTGAGATAACAAAGACACAGAAAGACATATATGGCAAGTACAGGCTTGTATGTGTATATTGGCTGTTATGCCAATGATAAGCAAGCACTAATTCATAGAATTCCAGAGGATAGGTATAAAGGACTAGAAGAAACAGATACATCTCATTAGGGGAGAAAAATAAAAAAGATAGTTATGGATGAATGAGGGGGAAGTGACTGGATTGAGAGGATCAATTGGGGGTGGGGAGGTTTACACCACAAAATGAAACCAGACAGTGTCTCAATACTCTTCACATGGCCACAGTTACACTGATGCCTAAACCTCAGAAAGTCTCAAGAAAAAACAAAACTTAAAATTTTTTATGAACTTAAATGCAAAAATTCCCAATAAAATACTTGACAACCAAATGCAAGAATATGTCCAAAAGATCACCCACCAAATTGGCTTCATTCTATAGATGTAAATATAGGTCAACATAAGTAAATCAATAAATGTAATGCACCAAATCTACAAATCAAAAGACAAAAACCACATGACAACTTCATTAAATGGAGAAGAAGCCTATGACAAAAATACAACACACCTTCAAAATAAAAGTTTTGGAGAGATTTAGAGATATAAGGTGCATACTTCAACATAATAAAGGTAATTTACAGAAGTTCCATAGCTAACATCAACTTAAATTGAGAGAAACTCAAAGCAATTCCACTAAAGTCAGGCATAAGCCAAGGTTGTCCATTCTCCCTCCCCCCCCCAATTCAATATTGTACTTGTATCTAGTGCAATCAGAAACCTGGCAGAGATAAGGGGGTGCAAATAGGAAGGGAAGATGTCAAAGTATCTTGTTTTCCACATGATATGAAAAAATGTATATGTGGCCCTAAAATTCCAACAGAAAAATTTTACAACTGATTAAAAGGAAAGTAACTAGATAAAAAAATTAATGCAGAAAATCAATATTTTTCTTACAAAGGAAATGGACATGGAAAGAAATTAGGTAACTATCTTTCCCAATAACCTCAAAAAATATAAAGCACCTAGAGTAAATTTCAGCAAACAAGTAAACATTTTGTATGGTAAAAACTGTGAGTCATTGAAGAATAAAATTTTAAAAGAAAGTTTTCAGCTTCATATGAAAATCAACAAAAAAAGAAAGAAACAAAAAATTAACAAAGAAACAATCAAACAAAACAGGATAACAAAAAAAAATCCTGGAAAATAAAAGAAATGCTGACCACCATCCCTGATCACAAGTTGTACTACAGAGCATTGAAATTAAAACAGTGTGGTATTATCCCTGCCAAAGACACGTTGATTAATGGTACTGAATGAAGATGTAGAAATTAGTTTGCATACCTACAAACACCTGATTTTTGAAAAAGACATCAGAAATACACACTTGGGGAAAAGCCATTATCTTCAAAATATAGTGCAAGACAAGTTGAATGAGAAATAAATCCATACTTTTCATTCTTCACAAAGCTGCACTACAAATGGATTAAAGACTTCAAAGTAACATCAAATGCCCAGAATCTACTAGAAGATAAACTGTGGAATAATCTTGAACTTATTGTCATAGAAAAGGACTTTCTGAAAAATCCAGAGTTAGCACAGACACTAAGATAAACAATTAGTAAATGGGACTTAATAAAAAATGAGTAGAACAGCAATGAACATAGTTGAACAATATATGACTACAGTCATAAGAAACATCAGTTGAATATATGTCAAAGAGTGATATAATTGGATCTTGTAGAAGATCAATTCCCAGCTTCATGAGGAACCACTGTACTGCTTTCCATTGTGGGTATAAAAGTTTATTCCAGCCAGCAAAAGATAAGAGTTTCCCTTTTGCAACCTGAGCAACATGAGCTCTGACTTATTTTATCAGTTTTCATGATTCTTGCCAGACTGGTGTATAATGAAATCTCGAAATAATTTTATTTGAATTTTTCTGATGACCAAGGATGCAGAATGGTAAAATGCTTGAAGCCATTTGAGTTTCCTCTTGAAAATTCTGTTTGGATCTGTATCCCATTTTTAAATTGGGTTGTTTTCTTGATGTTCAGGTTTTTAGTTTTGATACATTTTGGATAATAGCCCTCTGTTGGATATGTAGGTGGTAAAATTTTTCTCTCATTCGGCACCCTACTGCTTTGTCTGAATGATGATATCCTTGGACACACAGCTTTTTAGTAGCCCTAATTTGGTCTGTTATTAAATTTTTTCATGGAAATGTTTATTCTCATAAAATATAATTGTGATCACAGTTTTCTTTCCTTCATCTATTATTTATTTGTATGTGCAGCTGGCAGCAAGATCATCGTAAGAAACATGGGGGAATGTGTTTTTATGCATCAGTTTTAAATTGCTGTGGAATGTTAGATGTATAATAAACATCTATGTACAGTCATTCTCATGTTTGCTGAGATTTATCACAAGAATAATATTTTATGTTATTGGTAAATCTCATAGAAGTCATATATACTCATTTAAAATGCAAACATTCTGCATGAAATATTACCTGAAACCATCTACTTTGAGAAACTTGTATTTGTATGGGCATGGTGACACGGGTGCCACCAATACTTATAGGACTTAAAAGTCAGAAACAGGAGAATCACAACTTTCAGAATGTCCTGGGCTGAGAAATGAGCTCGAGGCTGGATTGTGATACATAATGAGATTCAGTCCCAGTAGAACAAAAACAAACCAAAGCCCCAGCTGCCATTTAGGTGCCACCTACTTCAATGCATCTGTTTATTCACATACACGGTTATCCCCTTTCATGTTGCTTATTTCATGTTGCTTATTTGTGTATTTAGCATTTGCTGCTGTCTCCTTTAATATGTCTGAATATTTGTATGCTTAGTAATACCACAGATTTGAAATGACATCAAATTCCATGTTTTGTTGAAATTGCTCGAATTCAGCTGGTAGAAATCCAACGAATTCTTTATAATGGATGCACAGTGCCCCTGGCTGGAATATGTCACAATCTATTCAGCCTTTAACTGACTGCCTTTCTCTTTGTTTCAGTTGTTTGCTATAATAAAATCTATAATAATCATTTTTTGAACAAAATACATTGCTTGCTGATAGTCTCTTTTTAATGGGGTAATTTCCTTGGAGTGGAAATGCTAGGCTTAAAGATATGAGCCTTTTCAATTTTTAATAGACACTTCTTGATGGCTTTCTAAAAAGCCTACAATTCACATTATCACCCTTTCTACCAGTAGTAGGTGTTTTTGTTACACTTCTAACAGTCTAGTGGAGAAGCTATACTTATTTTAATGTGCATTCTCATAGTGGCTATAATTGCCAATTCATATTTTGATCTTTATATCATGTGTTTGAACATTAGGACTCTAATAAAATAACAAAAACTATATTTTTGCTTTACTAAAGTTAATGTAGTATGTGAATGATGGCTAAAGTATCATACACACCCTGTATAACAGCAGGCATTCCAAACCCCTGTGATATTCAATCTTGAGGCAATTAGGGAGCCAATTCCAGGGCTAGTCTATCAAGCTGTCAAAAACACAGCTGGACAGCTCTAAGGAAATTCATTCACTGGTACAAAAGCAAAGCTCAAATAACATCTGTTCTGTGGGATAGATTTAAGTTAAAAACAAGTAAGTGGTTAGGTCAGAGAGTTTCAAGATAGAAGGTAGCAATTCCAGAAATGGTAGATGAATAAGATTGGCTCCCATGTACTCTCATAAAATACTCAAATCCTGTTAAAGAAAGTTAGAGAGAGAGAGAGAGAGAGAGAGAGAGAGAGAGAGAGACAGAGACAGAGAGACAGAGAGACAGAGAGACAGAGAGACAGAGAGACAGAGAGACAGAGAGAGACAGAGACAGAGAACATTCCACAGATGAGATTGGCAGAAAAATTCACACAGCAGAAAATAGATGAAGAATGTAGAGATTCTTCTGTGAGGAGCAGGTATTTTTGCTAATAGCTTTGTTAAGGGGCACCTCTCTGAAGAAATTCAAAAAGATATTAGATCCTACTACAAAAGCCTATGCTCAACAAAACTGGAAATGTCTAGATGAAATGGATGATTTTCTAGACAATTACCAAGTACCAAAGTTAAATCTGATCAGATAAACCATCTAAACAGTCCTATTACCCCTAAGGAAATAGAAATAATCATTACAAATTTCCCAACTACATAATTCCCAGGATGAGATGGTTTTTAGTTCAGAATTCTATCACATCTTTAAAGAAGACCTAATACCAATACTTCTCAAAATATTTCATAAAATAGAAACAGAAGGAACACTAACTAATACATTCTATGAAGCCACAGTTACACTAATATATAAACCACACAAAGAACCAACAAAGAAGGAAAACTTCAGAGCAATTTCCTTCATGAATATTGATGCAAAAATACTCAATAAAATTCTTGCAAAGTGAACCCAAGAACACATCAGAACAAACATTTACCATGACCAAGATGCAGGCAGCAGTGAGTCAACATATGGAAAATCATCAATGTTAAAAATATTGGAGAGATCAGAAATTCAAGGTCCATACCTAAATATTATAAAAGCAATATACAACAAGCTAATTGCCAGAACCACAATAAATGGAGAAAAATTAAATCAATCCAAATAAAATCTAGGACAAGACAAGGCTGCCCAATCTCGCCATATCTATTCTATACAGTACATGAAGTTCTAGCCAGAGCAATTAGGCAACAAAAGGAGATCAAAGGAATACAAATTGGAAAGGAGGAAGTCAAGATATCACTATTCGCAAATGATATGAGAGTATACATAAGTGATCCAAGAAATCTACAAGAGAACTCGTACTGCTGATAAACATTAACTCAAACACATCAGTAGCTTTCCTCTACTCAAAGGATAAACAGGCTTAGAAGGAAATTAGAGAAACAGCACCCTTTACAATAGTAACAATAAATATGAAATATCTTGCTGTGACATTAATCAAGCTAGTGCAAGATGTTTATAACAAGAACTTAAAGTCTCTGAAAAAAATTGAAGAAGACTTTGAAAAATGGAAAGAATTCCCATGCTCATGGATTGGCAGGATTGACATAGTAAAAATGCCCATCTTATCTAAAGTAATCTACAGATTGAATACAATCCCCATCAAAATTCCAACACAATTCTTCACAGAGATAGAAAGACCAATTCTCACATTTATCTGTAACAACAAAAACTCCAGGATATCAAAAACATTCTCAAAAATAAAAGAACTTCTAGGGGGACTCACCATCTCTGACCTCAATCTATTCTACAGAGCAATAGTAATAAAATAAACATGATATTGGTAGAGAGACAGAAAACAAGATCAATGGAATAGGCTTGAAAACTCAGAAAGACACCCACATGCCTATGGTCACTTGGTCTTCAACAAAGGAGGCAAAACCATCCAGGGGACAAAACACAGCATTTTCAACAAGATGTGTAGGTTGATGATTTGTCTTATTGATTATGTCCTTTGCCTTACAGAAACTTTCCAGTTTCATGAGGTCCAATTTAACAAGTCTTGATATTAGAGCCTGAGCCACTGGAGGTCTCTTTAGGAAATTTATCCCTGTGCCAATGAATTTAAACCTATTTCCCAGTTTCTCTTCTTTTAGATTGAGTGTATCTGGTTATATGTGGATGTATTTGATTCACTTGAACCTGAGCTTTGTCTAAGGTGACAAATATGGGTCTATTTTCATTTTCCTACATACAGACAGCAAGTTAGACCAGCAGCATTTATTGAAGATGATTCTCTTTTCCATTGTATATTTTTGGCTTCTTTGTCAAAGATCAGGTATACATAACTTTGTGGTTTTATGTCTGGGTCTTCAATTCTATTCCATTGATCAACCTGTCTGTCTCTGAACTAATACCGTGCAGTTTTATTTTTTTTAATCATGATTGCACTGTAGTAGAGCTTGCAGTCTGGGATGGTGATTCCCCCTGCTGTCCATTTATTGTTAAGAATGGTCCACCTCACACAGAATGATCTTAGTCAGAATGGCTAAGATCAAAACCTGAGAGCAGATGCTGGTGAAAAGGTGCAGAAAGAGAAACGAACACTCCTCCTTCATTGGTAGGATTGCAAGCTGATAAAACCACTCTGCAAATCAGTTTGCAGGCTCTTCAGAATATTGGATATAGTACTACCTGAGGACCCAGCTATACTACTTCTAGGCATATACCCAAAATATTCCCCAACATACAACAAGGACACGTGCTCCACTGTGTTCATAGCAGCCTTATTTATAATAGCTAGAGCTGGAAAGAAGCCAGATGTTGCTAAACATAAAAATCGATACAGAAAATCAGGTACAATTACACAATGGAGTACTACTCAGCTATTAAAAGCAATGACTTCATGAAATTCATAGGTAAATGGATGGAGCTAGAAAATATTAATCCTGAGTGAGGTAACCCAATCAGAAAAATATGCACATGATATGCACTCACTGATAAGTACTTCAGATTACCCAAAATACAAACCACAGACTACTTGAAGCTCAAGAAGACAGCCAAAGTGAAGATGCTTCAGTCCGTCTTAGAAGGGGCAACAAAATATTCATATGAGGAAATATGGAGACAAAGATTGGAGCAGAGACTGAAGAAGGGCCATCCACAGACTGCCTCACCTGACAATCTAGCCCTTGTACATACAGACTTGTATGCTGACAGGAACCTCATATAACTGACTCCTGAGAGGCTCAGCCAGAGCAAGACAAATGTTCACACCATCTATTGAACTGAGAATGGGGTCCCCATTTGAGGAATTAGAGAAAGGGTTAAAAGAGCTAAAGGGTTTTGCAACTCCAGAAGAAAAACAATACATACATACCAGAACTCCCAAGGTCTAAATCACCATTCAAAGAGTACACATGGACAAACCCATGGCTCCAGCTGCATGTGTAGCAGAGGATGGCCTTGTTGGGCACCAATGGAAGGAGAAGCCCTTGGTCCTAGCCAAGGCTTGATGCCCCAATTTAGGTGAATGTCAGGGCGGGGAGGCAGGAAGGGCTGGGTGAATTGGTGGGGGGATACCCTCATAGAAGAAGGGGGAAGGGGCAGGGACCAGGTTGGGAAAACAGAAAAGGGGATAACATTTGGAATGTAAATTTAAAAAATATCCAATTTAAAAAAAGAGAGAGTTGTTTCCACTATTTTGTTTGTTTGTATGGTTGGTTGGTTGGGTTTTTTGTTTGTTTGTTTGTTTTTGGTTTTTGTTTTGTTTTGTTTTTTTGCCTTTTGAGGTGAATTTGAAAATTGCTTTTTCTATGTCTTTGAAGAATTGTCTTGTGATTTTGATAGAGATTGCGTTGAATCTGTAGATTGCCTTTGGTAGGATGGCCATTTTTACTATGTTAATTCTGCCCTTCCATGGGCATGGGAGATATCTATATTTTCTGAGATCTTTGATTTCTTTTTTTTATTAGATATATTACTTTACTTGTATTTCAAATGTTATTCCCCTTCCTGGTTTCCTGTCCATAGCCCCCATTCCCTCCCCCTTCCCCTCCCCCAGATGGTTATTCCCCCTATACATCCCCCTTACTGTCCCCAAACCCCCATTTTCCCCTGCACTTGGGTTCTAACCTTGGCAGGACCAAGGGCTTCTCATTCTACTGGTGCCCCAACAAGGTTAGTCTCTGCTACATATGCAGTTGAGTCCTGGGTCAGTTATAGTCTTTCGGTAGTGGTTTAGTCCCTGGAAGCTCTGGTTGGTTGGCATTGTTGTTTTTATGGGGTTGAAAGCTCCTTCAACTCTTTCAACAGTTCCTCTAATTCCCCTCAAATGGGGTCCTGTTCTCAGTTCAGTGGTTTGCTGCTAGCATTGACCTCTGTATTGGACATGCTCTGGATGTGTTTCTCAGGAGAGATCTATATCCTTTCAGCATGCATCTTCTAGCTTCATCAATCTTACCTAGTTTTGATGGCTGTATATATAAATATACATATGTACATATATATACACATATGTACATATATACATATGTACATATGTGTACGTGTGTGTGTGTGTGTGTGTGTGTGTGTATGAGCCACATGTAGGGCAGGCTCTGAATGGCTATTCCTTGAATCGCTGCTGTGAACTTTGCCTCCACATCCCCCTCCTTTGAATATTTTTCCCCTTTAAGAAGGAGTGGGAGCATCCACAATTGGTCATCCTTCTTCTTGAGCTTCCTGTAATCTGTGGATTGCATCTTGTGTAATTCAAGCTTTTTGGCTAATATCCACTTATCAATGAGTACATATCAAGTGTGTCTTTCTGTGATTGTGTTACCTCACTCAGGATGATATTTTCTAGTTCATTCTATTTGCCTATGAATTTCAAGAAGTTCTTGAGAGACTTGAAGTTATTGTCATACAGATCTTTTACTGGTTTGGTTATAGTTACCCCAAGATATTTTATATTGTTTGTGGCTATTTTGAAGGGAGTTGATTCCTTAATTTCTTTCTTAGCCTGTTTAACATTTGTATAAAGGAAGGCTACTGACTTGTTTGAGCTTATTTAACATCTAGCCACTTGCTGGAGTTGTTTTTCACCTGAAGAAGTTCTGTGGTAGAATTTTTGGGGTCCCTATGTACATTATCAAATCATCTGAAAATAGTGATACCTTTAGTTCTTCTTTGACAATTTGTGTCCTCATTTTGTTGTCTTACTGTTCTAGCTAGTACTTCCAATACTATATTGAATAGATATGGGGAGAATGGGCATCCTTGTCTCTGATTTTAGTGGGATTTCTTCAAGTATCACTCCATTTTATTTGATATTGGCCCTTGGTTTGCTCTATATTGCTTTTATTATGTTTAGGTATGAGCCTTGAATTCCTGATCTCTCCAATACTTTTAACTTGAAGGGGTATGGTATTCTTGTCAAATGCTTTTACTGTATCTAATGAGATAATCATGTGATTTTTTTCCTTTGAGTTTGTTTACATACTGGATTATGTTAATGGATTTTCATACATTGAACCAACCTTACATCCCTGGGATGAAGCTTACTCGATCATAATGAATGATAGTTTTGATGTGTTCTTGGATTCTGTTTGCAAGAATTTTACTGAGTATTTTTAAATCAATATTCACAAACATGATTGATCTGAAGTGCTCCTTTTTGGTTGGGTTCCTGTGTGGCTTAGGTATTAGAGTAATTGTGCCTTCATGGAATGATTTAAGCAGTGTTCCTTCTGTTTCTATTTATGGAATAGTTTGAGGAATATTGGTTTCAGGTCTTCTTTGAAGGTCTGGTAGAATTCTGAACTAAATCCATCTGAGCCTGAGAGTTTTTTTAATTAATTAATTTATTTATTTATTTATTCCATCTTTATTAACTTGAGTATTTCTTTTTTTTTATTTACATTTCGATTGTTATTCCCCTTCCCAGTTTCCGAGCCAACATCCCGCTAACCCTTCTCCCTCCCCTTCTCTATGGGTGTTCCCCTCCCCATCTTCCCCCCATTATCACCCTCCCCCTAACAATCACGTTCACTGGGAATCCAGCTTTGGCATGACCAAGGGTTTCCACTTCCACTGGTGCTCTTACTAGGCTATTCATTGCTACCTATGAGGTTGGAGCCCAGGGTCAGTCCATGTATAGTCTTTGGGGAGTGGCTTAGTCCCAGGAAGCTCTGGTTGGTTGGTACTGTTGTTCATATGGGGTCTCGAGCCCCTTCAAGCTCTTTCAGTCCTTTCTCTGTTTCCTTCAACGTGGGCCTGAGTTTTTAATGACTTCTATTTCCTTATGGAATTTGGATATGTTTAGATCGTGTATCTGCTCTTAATTTAACTGTGGTATGAGGTATGTGTCTAGAAAACCATCCATTTCATCTAGATTTTCAAGTTTTGTTGAGTATAGGCTTTTGTAGTAGGATCTGATGATGTCTTGACTTTCCTCAGTTTTTGTTATGTCTCTTCTTCTTGGGTGAGTTTGCTTCTTTTTGTTCTAGAGCTCTCAGGTGTGATGTTAAGTTGCTAGTGTAAGATCTCCCCAGTTTCTTTAAGAAGGGCCTTAATGCTATGAAATTTCCTCTTAGCACGGCTTTCATTGTGTTCCATAAATTTGGCTATGATGTGTCAGCATTTTCATTAAATTCCAGGAAGTCTTTAATTTCTCTCTTTATTTCTACCCTGACAAAATTATCATTGAGTTGAGAGTTGTTCAGTTTCCACATGTCTGAGGGCTTTCTCCTGTTTTTACTGTTATTGAAGACCAGCCTTAGTCCACTCTGGTCCAATAAGGTACATGGGATTATTTCAATCTTCTTGTATCATTTAAGGGTTGTTTTGTGATCAATTATAAGGTGTAATTCTAATAGGTCTACTTTATATATTAGTTGGCCCTTTTCCTTTGCAGCTTGTTGTTGCGCCCACCTCGTCCAGCAAGGAAGACGCAACACCGTCGGATCCTTGTCAACAGCCTTTATTGCAGGACACCTTCATTGCTGATACGGGGGACCCAAGCAGCAAGAGCACTCGCCTTATATAGACAGCAGGCTGAGGCTATGCTAATTGTCCTTCAGGGATTGGCGGAGCATGAATCAACTCATTAGCATGGTACTGCTCCCTCATTAGCATATTACCGGCCAACTGATGCCAGGTGCAAAGCCTGCCCATGCGCAGTACCGTTGTTTACCACAGGAGGGCGCCCTACAGCTTTTAATATTCTTTCTTTATTCTGTGTATTTAACATTTTGATTATTATGTAATGAGAGGATTTTCTCTTTTGGTTCCATTTATTTGGTGTTCTATATGCTACTTGCACCTTTACAGACATCTCTTTCTTAAGGTTGGGGATGTTTTCTTCTATGATTTTGTTGAAAATATTTTCAGGTCTTTGAGCTGAGAATCTTCGTTCTCTATTCCAATTATTCTTAGATTTAATCTTTTTATTGTGTCTTAAATTTCCTGAATGGTTTGGAATAGGAGATTTTTATGTTTTAAATTTTCTTTGACAGTTATGTCAATCTCTTCTAAAGTATCTTCTACACATGAGGTTCTCTCTTCTATCTCTTGATTTGTGTTGGTGATACTTAACATCTGTAATTCCTGACCTCTTTCCTAGGTTTTCCATTTCCAGGTTTGCCTCCATTTGTGTTTTCTTTATTGTTTGTACTTCCACTTTTAGGTCTTGTACTGCTTTATGCTTGCTGTGGTGGGAGAACAGGATTCTGATCATGCCCACGTATGCACTTGCCTCTCACTATATGATTATTCCTTGTGTTTGCTTGTCTGGGTGACTCTGTCTGGGTTCTGCTGTAGATATTAAGGACTTAAAAACTTCCATCAATAGAAAAAGGCTAATTGAATGAATTAAAAAAACAAAGGCCATCTATCTGTTATCTACAATAAACTCATATTTTAAAAAGGACACTATTGTGATGTGAAAGAATAGAAAAATGTTTTCAGAGCAAATTTGACCAGCAAGCAAGCTGAAATCAGTGTCTTAATGTCTTACAGTAGAAAATTCATTCTAAAAGCATTCAAAAGACATAAAGAAGGCCATTTAATTTTAATCAAATGAATAGTTAATCAAGAAAATATTATAATCTTAAACTTACCCACCATACTCAGATGTAACCAATTTCATAAAAATGGAAGTAAAGATAAATGGCAAATAAAACATTGGGAAAAGATCTTTACAAATCCTACATCTAATAGAGGACTAATATCCAGTATATACAAAGAATTCAAGAAGTTAGACTCCAGAGAGTCAAATAACCCTATTAAAATGGGATACGGAGCTAAACAAAGAATTTTCATCTGAGGAATATCAAATGGCTTAGAAGTACCTACAGAAATGTTCAGCATTCTTAGTCACCAGGGAAATGCAAATCAAAACAACCCTAAGATTCCACCTCACACCAATCAATGACTAAGATCAAAAATTCAGATGACAACAGATGCTGGTGAGGATGTAGAGAAAGAGGAACACTCCCCCATTGTTGTTGGGATTGCAAGTTGGTACAACTATTCTGGAAATCAGTCTGGAGGTTCCTCAGAAAATTGGAAAATTGGAAAATACGACCTGAGGAGCCAGCTACCCTGCTCCCGGGCATATACCCAAATGATGCTCCAACACATAACAAGAACAAATGCTCCATTATGTTCATAGCAACCTTATTTATAGGAGCCAGAAGCTGGAAAGGACCCAGATGGCCTTCAACAGTGGAATAGATACCAAAAATGTGGTACATCTACACAATGGAATACTAGTCAGCTATTAAAAACAATGACTTCATGAAATTTATAGGCAAATGAATGGAACTAGAAAATATCAGCCTGAGTGAGGTAACCCAATAACAAAAAAACACACATTGTATGCACTCACTGATAAGTGGATATTAGCCCAAACGGTCGAATTATCCATAATACAATCCACAGACCACATGACGCTCAAGAAGAAGGAACAAAAATATTCATAGGAGATATGGAGACAAAGTTTGGAGCAGAGACTGAAGGAAGGCCATTCAGGGCCTGCCCTACCTGGGGATCCAGGCTGTATATATACAACCACAAAACCCAGACAATATTGATGAAGCCAAGAAGTACATGCTGACAGGAGCCTGATATAGCTGTCTCCTCTGAGGCTCTGCCAGAGCAGGACAAACACAAAGGCAAATGCTAGCCACCAGTCCTTGAACTGAGAATGGGATCCCCATTGTAGGAGTTAGAGAAAGGATTGAAGGAGCTGAAGGGGCTTGAAGCCCCATAAGAACAATACCAATCAACCAGAGCTCCCAAGCACTAAACCACTACCCAAAGAGTACACATGGACAGATCCATGGCACCAGATGCATATGTAGCAGAGGATGACCTTGTTAGGCACCAATGGGAGGAGAAGCTCTTGGTCCTGCTGAGGCTGGATACCCACAGTGTAGGGGAATGTCAGGAGGGAAGACAGAAAGTGGTGGGTGGTTGGGGAGGGGGAACACCCTCATAGAAAAAGGGAGAGGGGGAATGGGATAGGGGGCTTATGGCCGCCGGGAAACCGGTAAACAGAGTAAGATTTGAAATGTAAATTTTTAAAAAATGCAATAGAAATGACCAACCTATAAAATGCAAACTACATATTAAATGCAATCCCCATCAAAATTCTACCATAGTCCTTTACGATAAGTTGAAAACGTTAATTTTAGCTTCACATAGAAACACAAAAGTTCCTGGATAGCTAAACATTCCTTTTTGATGAAAGAAATGCCAGAAGTAATCTCAGATTGTATTTTAAAAACTATGTTAATAAACACAGCATAGTACTGACACAAAAAGAGATGTTTAAACAAAAGAAAAAGAAAAAGATCCACACCAATTCAATAAAAGCAGATGACTTTCAGTATCCTACTTTCTCCAAAGGCAGATCATCTAAACAAAAATTAAACACAAACATCGAAATTAAAAGATGTCTTACATTAAATGGAGCAAGCAAATATATTCAAACTATTCCTCCCAAACAACAGAGAATATAATTCTACAGAGTAGCCTACAGAAGCTTCTCTATATAGACCACATCCAGGTAAGCAAATGTTAGCTAATTCAGACATATTGAAATATTTCCATGCTTCATATCTGACCATAATGCAATAAAATTTAAAATAGACCACAAACATTTCTCTAGTAAATACTAAACCTTATGGAAATTAAATAACTCATTATTGAATATTGAATGAACCAAAGGGGAAATAAAAAAGGAAATAAAAAATATTCCTGGGAAAACTAATAATAAAAACATAGCATACCAAAATCGCTGGGATGCAATTAAAGCAATCCTATGGGGACATTTATAGCTTTATGCTCCTATAGTAAAAATTCAGAAAGAGCACAAATAAATGACTTAGTGATATAGGTCAAGAATCTGTAAAAATAAGAACAACAATATTAAAAGAATCTCAAGTTTAATAGATACAAACACATAATAATAGTGCAGATTATTATCTAGAAATAGTGCAAATTTTTAGATTCATTTTAAGCACCAGAGATAAACTAAAAAGAGATCAACAACCTAAATGACCCTACCTGAGAGCAATAAGATTAAAATAGTAGTAACAGCCTGTGAACTACAAAAAAACTCAGACCAGATGTATCCAAAACAGAATTTTACCAGAATTTTAAAGAATATCTACAACCAGTACCTTTTAAATTATACATATTTAAAAAAAACTGTAAAACAGGAAGAACAATTCCAAACATTTCTGAACTCACTCCTTCTGTGGAAGTCAGAACTCTCATATCCAAACCTGGTAAGTGACACCCATGTGTATGTGTGTCCATTGGTGATGGATAAAGGGGTAGCATCAAAATAAAATCAACCTCATAAATCATAATTATAGATTTTGTTGATGGGTTTATTATACATACTAATATAATATATTCATATATTATAAAGAATATTGGAAAAATATTGGAATAAGGTATCTGAAAATGATCACAAAGTTAAATTAGTATTGAGTAAGGTAAACAATAATATAGCTGCTGGTTGCTGTTACTTTTCAACATGAGTATTTCTACAGAGAGGAGTGTTCAAGTCTGTTGCTTGGATGGTACTGATGCTGGGAGTTAGTTGGACGGTAACTACTTTAATTTCATCCTTTATTTAGGGATGAATATCTTGTCCTTATCCCCTCCTCAGTCTTTATCTAGCTCCTGATACTATGAGGTGAGCAGCTTGGCTGAGTTATTTCATCACCATTAAGTATTAATCTATCACAGGCTCAGGAACAGCAGCGTTATGCAGCCATGAACTTGAACCTCTGAAATCTGAATCATGGTAAAGTTTTCCTTCTTTAAATTGATTGTTCTCAAGTCTTTCACTACCATAATAAAAACTGAAGATTATAGTCTCACCCTTAAAGGCAGACACTATGGCTTCTGTATTCTTGAGTCCCAAAGACAGCAAGATGTAAAGGACATTGATCAAAATTACTTGAAAAATAATAATTGTTTTCCCACTCTCTAATTGACTCTGATAACTAAAAATGTGGTAACAACTATTGGTCAGGTTACTTATGCTTTTTATCATAGCTGTTTTTGTGTCATAATGCTAGCATTGGTGAAAAACATGACCTCAAGGCCAGCCTAGGCAGCAAAACAAGGCCATATATAAGCTCTCTCTTATGTGAATGGAAACTTTTGCCATGTAAACTGGGTCTGAAGGAAAGTACAAAATTAAGATTGGGTTGTATTTCAGAAGCTCTGGAGAAGGAGAATAGTAAGGTACAGACGGCATGAAGGGATAAATCAGGAAAATGAGGAAGTCCATACAAAGGGGAGAAGGAGGAATATGAAGTAAATAACAGTAAAGATGTTTGAAAACAGGCACATGAAAATGTATTTTATAAGGTTATTTAAAATACAAGCATGTGTGTGTATGTGTGTGTGTGTGTGTGTGTGTGTGTGTGTGTACTATGTTTGTATATAATTTAAATGGTGTTATTTCACACAGCCTGATAATGTTACCCCATAAAAGTCAAAGACTATCTAAAAAAACTCAGTGTTCTTGGCATGGAAAAATCTTTGTGTGCAAAGGAGACCAAGAGACACCTAATCAATAAAGACTACTGCTGCTGCCCTTGGTTGTTTCCCAGACTTGAAGGTCTATTAGAGTAGATGTCACATACTTTGGACTTGGGACGTAAAAGTGTATAGCTGGAATTTATCTGAAGTCTTACTTCACCTAAGACTGCCTGTCATAGTATCATAAGGTAGTATAATAACTCTAAAGGGAAGAAAGGACTGAACAGTCCTTCCCAGTAGTGTTGACCATGAACCACAGTAATAACCAGAATAGTAAAGTATCCACAGTTCTCTTGTACAATTACTATATAGCATGCCTGGAAAAGCAAATATAAAGTAAATTTTCCCCATTTAATTTTCTTGTAATTATTTAATATGCAAGAAAAAAAGAAATCCATCAAAAATGTCACATATTTCTCTCCTTCAGTAACTTGAGTATCAAAATTACCTAAAATCAAGGGATTGTTAAGTACACAATTATGAGGCTTTTTATAGCCGTGTTGATGAGTGAATGTGGACACATGTTCTTTCACAGTCAAGTACAAAGTATACATAACTGTGAGGACATTGGGTCCTTCTGTAGCTGTTCTCAGCTGATGCATTCCCTTTGTTGACCAGTGGCTCATAGCTCTCTTGGGAGCTCATGAAGAATAGAAATGACAGCTCTTTGCAGGGCTAACATTTATTTTCAGAAATTGAACTGAAATATAGTGTGTTGCTACTTAAGTGATATAGGCTTTCAAGCAACTTTCAGGCATGCCACCACTGTTCTTGGGATTATGGTATTGTACAGGAACTCTGAGAAGCAGCATGCTGTGTTGTATGACAGAGATAGGGACACTTCTCTTGATTCTCCCTTAAATAAGAAAATTAAAAAAGACAATACAAGCAAAGAGGTCTAAATATATGAGTTCAATATGTATTTATATTTTTTTCTTAACTATGCTTGGAAATTAATATGAGAATGTAATATGAATTATGTTCCTTCACAAATCTGAAGGAACAAAGGCAGTTGAATGAGTCATCTTGTTAGAAAGCTACAAAGGAAGGCAGATTCCTGAGTCCTATGTCAGTCTAGGACACAGCAAGGTTAGAGCCACGAAAGGTAGAAATGGTAATTTCAGGTCAGGGTCCTACCAAACTATGAAGTGGAAACTTAAAGGTTCTTTGGAAAGTCAGTTGGATGGTGTTTTGCTGGAGCAAGCACATGAAGGAACATTTAGCTGAAGTAGACACAGGGGAAAAACTAAAACAGACTACTGAAGCAACGTTTTGCTGATCAGACAGGAGAGAGGTTGTTCTACTAAAGCAAGCATGTGAAAGAACAAATGATGAAGGATTCTTTGATAACAACATGAATGTATTGGTCTGCCTTACATTTCATAGTTGAGCTGCATTTGTCAGGACTCTGTAGAAAGACATTTGAAAAAAAAACTTCTGGTGATGTTTTACAGTTTCTGGCTGCTTTGGAGGACTTAGGCTGATTGGCAAAATGATGTCAGCTGAGACAGATGCACATGCTGAGGCAAGACACGTGGAGGACACATCATGATGTTTGGAGGGATATAAATAGGACTCAACAGACAGTGATGAAGACTGAGGTAGACTTGCTTATAGAGCTAGCTTGCAATGCTTGTTGATTTGTGTCTTCACTGATCTCTGCTTCCCTGACAGAGAAACAGCTAAGAACTGTTCCTGGCATCATTCCTAGTCCGTCCTCCTACTTGGGCTGAGACTGAAACTTGGTTGTCTTTCCTAGGTAGCACCACCACTGCTGATTCATGTTTGCTATCCTGACTCTACCAAAATGGACTGCTGGTTTATCTGTGAAGTGTTGGTGAGTGGACTGAGCTGCCACTGCTGACCTGTGACCTGCACTGTGGATTTCCAGACAACACAGACAGGAGGTGCTCCAAAGAACTTCTCTAAATAGATCTATTTCTCTGTATCCTTTCTTTTCCACTGCCTATGGAAGGTGGTGGGCTAAAAGGGAGGTTATAATATTTAAGAAACACCATTAAAAATAGGGTTTGAATAAATAGTTACACAACTAGCTTATCATCTATGGTTAACAAAGGCATTCAGGTATCTGAATTCTTTCGCAATGTTAAAAAAAAGCATACTTGGAAAAAATGACTGTATTGATATGCAAAATAAAAGACTGGACCTGTGGTTTGCAGGAGATGAGCTATCCAGAGAATCTTTTAGGATAAAAAAGGGGACTGCCTGGAGAACAGACAGAAACAGACACACACACACACACACACACAGAGGCAAACACATAGACAGACAGACAGACATAAACACACATACACAGAGAGAGAGAGAGAGAGAGAGAGAGAGAGAGAAAGAGAGAGAGAGAGAGACTCACAAGCAAGGACACAGACTGATCTCTTAGAATAGCAAATAAGCAGAATATAGACAGACAAATCTCCAGAGAGAAATCAGAACACTGAGAGAAAACAGATTGGAAAAGCTGTATTAAGTAGAACACAGGTAGTCAGCTTGGATCCATGATTTCACTTCGAGTTGTTCTTTTCACCATTCCCAGACACCTCTTCTCTCAGAACTCCTCTCTATGCTGTGGCTGGTCTTTGAGAAGTAACTACATATAAAGTTTTTGATAAATATTCTCCTTCCTGCTCTTCCTTTGCTTCTCTTTCCTTCTTTCTTCCCTCCCTTCTTTTCTTCCCCAATACTCATTCCTCTCAACGTGATGCCTGTCCTACTGTATAGCCATAGCTAGCTTTGAAACCCATGATCCTTCTTCTTCAACCTCCTGAGGCTGGGATCACGGATGTATGCCACTGTGTCTTGTATAAAGCATTCTTAGTAATATTCATAATGCAACACAGTTGGATGAAAAAAGCAAGATGGATGCTTGGGATGATTGGCACAAGCTTGCATGAAAAACAAAACAAAACAAAACAAAAACCAAAAAAAAAAACTAATGAAGTCCAGTCAGATCTTCTCAGCATATCTGGCTGACAAACCAGTTAAGAGTTAGGTCAGGCTTTCCTGTGTATAGGACAAAGGAAGCATATACACTTGTTTATAACTGCAACTTCATCGAGCACTGTGGGCACTCACTTTTCATTTTAAAGAATCTGTGTATGGATCTGATTTTAGGATAAAATGGGCACACAATTACCTGTTTATTTTCTGACTTCATCAAAATTTCCCCCATGAACCTCCTGTTCAATCTTCAATAATGATCTGTCTTTCTTTAGGCACTCCTACTGCAACTAGTCTTTTATGCTTCTAGCTTCCTTTTGCAGTGTTGTATAGGGAATCAAGTTTTTCTGGGCATGTTGTTGTAGTGGTGGTGGTTTGTTGACAACCCATTGGCTTCTAGCTTTGGACTGCTATGATTGCATGTTCAAAATCAGCACGTGTGGAAGTGGAAACAGTTTAGAAAGCTACTTGAGATTAGCAGAAGCTCTCCTCATCAGCCTGGTCTCACTCCTGTTCTCTCTCAGGCTTCTTCTAGGCTTTCTCTAAATGGTTGGCTTTCATCCTTTAAAGGATCCCAGCAACACCTCATTTCATTACTTTTTATCTCTTTGAAAACCCTGAAAAGTTTCCACTTGACCACAGCCACAGGAAATCAATTATCCAAGAATCATTGCCTTCTGAGAATTCTTAAAGGAAAACACTCCTCTTCTGAGATGAGTTAGCAAAAACAGTGGGTTCCCCATTCACTCCACAAAGCACTAAGCATGTCAAATTTAAATATATGTAGTATAAGCTTTGGGGTGTGTTATTTCACCTACAGACTTGACAGGGCCTGTGCACATCATGCTAATGGCATCATTTGGCTACACTCTCCTTAGTCACATTGCTTTGTTGCTTCTGTGGTTAGCCACGGGTATAGCTCAACTGTTCCTGATCACAGGGTTTCAAGCATCCTATTAAAGGTGACAGGGTCACATACTATGATATGCATTCAACTTCTGTTATATGAAAATTATATGGAACTGTAATAGTCCAGGCAAAATGTTTCAGCCCACACTGCTTATGAGGCTAAGTTAGAACTCTTTGTTAGCTAGCAATAAATTGCTAACATTTAGGAATCATCTTATATAAAGACAAAAACTCCAGTGTAGGTGAAAGAAACCTGGTAGCATCTGTTTTGTCTAGAAACTTACCAGATAATTTGTTTATGCATTTGTGTCATGGTCAAGGTCATAGAAAATCCTAAATGTGCTTCCAAGTGCAGATGTGACTCTTCAAGGTTTTAAGAATGGAAAAAAGCATGAGCAGACACAAAATAAACTCTGGGAACTCAGGAAAGCTGGCATTACCTTGAAACTCCAGAACAAGTAAGTGTTGAGATGGTACTTGAGAATACAGATGTTTTAAGCAAATAAAATTTCTGATTCGTAGTTCATCTCATCACATCTCTTATCTCATTTAATTAGTGCCATGGGGCTTTAAAGTAGGTTCCCATGCCTGTGCTCAATCGAACAGGGCATCCCCCTTACTGAAAATTTCCAGGAGACATACTGGGAAGAAGCCAGATTTAATCCTTGCTTTCTCAGATTTCTTGCTTGGAGAAAGAGAAGAGAGAGAGAGAATACACAGAAACATATATGATATACATATACACACTAACTTTACAGAGGGAGGAAAATAAATTTGCACCATAAAAGTTTTGCATACAAAATCAAATTATTGGCATATCAAATTCTTGATAAATGTTTGTACATCTGAAAAATATCAATAAAATCTATAGACAATTGCACGGTGTCTACTCTTAAAATAGAAGAAAACTGAGGACAGAGACAAAGGGAGAGGTGATTTTGTTTCCAAGATAATTCAATGGAAAGTATGATGTATAATGAATGGGAGGCTCTTTACTAATTTCTTAATAGAACAGAATTTGCATTTCCACAAATGGGTCGCAAGTGTTCTCAAACAACAAACTTAGCCTTAAAAAAGGGGGTTCACAGAATTGTATTGCTTTGGGCTCATTCAGGACTCCAAGGTCAGTCTAACTTGGCTTGGAGATATGGCTTCCTTTTGTTTTTCTCTCTGAAATCCTGTACAGTGTTGCCCTGTGCACTTTAATAGTTTTAGTATACAAATCTTCATATGCAGTGGATTCCATGTAAAACACCATGCAGCAACATTCCAAAAGTAATCACTAATGTTCTCTAGTCATAATTTTAAATCAACGCAATTCACTGTTGTACTAAGTAAGGGGCTTCATTGGGATGTTTTCATACAAGCATATTACACTTACCTCTTCTTCACCTGCATTATCTTCTCAAATCTCCTCCTGTCTGTCCCATGTCCCTTTATGGCTCTTTTTTATTAGACCAAAACATTTTTAAATATTCATCCCAGAACCAGTCGCAGCTCTAGTTCATTAGGTATTGCATTGGTGTTAGTTTTATGACAAGAATGCTAGGTGAAGGATTTACATTTGGAAGCATAATATAATGCCTTAGTGTTAAGAAGTAGAGTTAAAATAATCAAAATAGGCAACCAAAAGGGAGTAACTGATGTAAGTCAACAGAAGACCCTTCTGTAAAAGCTGACTTAGTAAGGCCTATCATAGAATGGGAGTATGAACAAATGTTAATCAAATGTATGTGGAAGACCAGTGAGGAGGTCACTGATGACATAATGAAAATGGTCTTGGAGAAGTACAAGGAATCAAAGTGGGGGCAGACTAGTTTTATCAAAACAAAAAACAATCAAGAATGGGACTAGAAACAGGAAACAGGATTACACACCTTTCCAGAGTTTACTGAGAAAGAGACAAGGAAGAGAAGATATCCACTGTGTGAGAAAATTGAATCCTAAAAATGTTGCCTGATATGGTGAAACACACATTTAATCTTAGTGCTCAGAAAGGAGAAGCAGCAGACCTCAGTGAATTCAAGGCTGCTTGGTTTACACAGTGAATTCTATGTTGGCCAGGGCAACATAGTGAGATCCTGTCTCCAAATCAACACTATGAAAGTTTTTCTAAGATTAGAATAGTACAATTAAATGATGGTAATGATTCACTAAGAAGTAAAAAAATACTGAGGAAAAACAGAGGCAGGAACTGCTGACGTGACAGACAAAAGCTGGTAAGAGGAGGTGCGACTGGTACAAAGATAGGCTGGGGCCGACCCTGATACTATAACTTAACGTTTACTCTCAGTGGAAGAACTCTGTGGGAAGATATGGTGGATGGAGGATGTTCTCTGGTTATTGCTGTCCTCTGTTTTTGTTGCTGTAGTGAAAAGAAATAACATAAGCTGAAAGTGAGGATTGGAAAAGATTTTCTCTCTCCCTCTGCCCCTTTTTGTATGTCTGACTGTGTGTGTGTGTGTGTGTGTGTGTGTGTGTGTGTGTGTGTGTGTGTGTGTGTGTCTATGTGCCTAAGCTGCCTGAGAAGGCATGGCAAATATTATTGAGTCAAGGACCTAGGGCCTACTAGAAGTTTTATTTTGATTTGCTCAGGAATTTTAATGGCAATCAGTATAGTGATGTTTTTCCCCAACTACATTTTTTATTTTCTGCATTGAACATGGAGTCACGATGTTGGAAAGCACATGAGTTGATGAAGGAAATGCTTGACAGAGATGGAAAGATGGTATAGATGAGTAGATGAGTAGATAAGTAGATGAGATAGAGAAAGAGAGGAGATTGATTTTGCTTGGCTTTGTTTTGTTTTGTTTTGTTTTGTTTTGTTTTGTTGGTGTTTTGTTTTGTTTTTGATACAGTTTCTCTGTGTAGCCTTCACAGTTCTGAAACTCTCTCTGTAGACCAGGATGGCCTGGAACTCATAGAGATTCACCTGCCTCTCAAGTTCTGGGATTAAAGGCCTGTGCTACCACTACAAGGCGGCCATTTTGATCTAAAAGTGTTTTGTTAGTTTCCTTTGTGCTTTCTGTAGTTTCTGTTCACTGGCCAGAATGAGGTCTGCCTCATGCAGATCATATAGAATTTACTGATGGGATGGCACTAATTAGTTCACTGCTTCTTACTTGTTGTAGAACAATTTGTACTTGACCATGCCAGGCAAGGAGGGAAACAAACTGCCTCTACCTTAGTTGAAACTGTAAATTTGTATTTTCCAGGGAATTCTTCAACTTGAAAGGTTGGATGGATGGTGGTAATATTACCACTGGGTTCTGTGTGCCCCAATGTAGATTGTTTTTACCAGTGACTTTAATGGTCCCACTAACGCCATTCTTTCACCATCATTGTCATTGCTACTTTTAAGAAGAGGATACTAAAGAACAGAGACCTTAAAAGAATCTTGTGAAACCAGGTGGACAGATATTCTGACTGAGACATAGCCATTCAACTCCAGAAACAGGCTTTCAGTAGTCCCCTTTAGGTCCCACCTCACAGATCAAACACATCTATTCAGGTTTCATTCCTAAACTTACTTCCTTCCTCTATAGTGAGGCTGCTTCCAGTAGGCATGTGAAATTATGCATGTAAGAGCTTTCCGTTCTTACAACATACTGCATATGCATGAAGTGCTTCCCCAGGTTTACTGACTTCTCTAATCAAGTCTGACAACAGACACTTCCTTGTGTTTGTGTCACTCTTATAATTCACCAAATTGACATAGAAGTAATTAGTATGTCTAAATAGCCACTTTTTTTGAGAATCATTATTAAATAAAAAGATTTGCAAATCAGATTTTGGGGGAAGAAGCAGAAAAAAAATTAAATCAGAAGATTTGAAAGTTGATTCATTTTCTAGAGGACTTAAAAATGACATCTAAATCAAAGTAATTAAAAATCTGATTATTATGGATGTAATGTAATTATGTTTTCTGTTCTTGCGCAAATAAAGCTATCACTGACTTGAAATCCTCTCTGCATCCTGAGGCTCGCCTGTCACTGTGATTAGTGGCTACCATTATTTGTTTTCCATGCTGCAGAAGGAAGTATTAGATAACATGTACTCCCGAGAAAACAGGTTTTTGTCGAGCTTTCCTTCCAGATCTGGGTCAGCTCTCTAGAGAAGCCAGCCCTCCACACTCGGAGATGGATCTATAAAGTGATGGATGCACACACATCAGAAAAGCTGCTGGGAACGTCTTTGAGAAAGTCAACCCTCCCACCTGCCACTCACTGAAGGATAAAGGAAGAAAGACAGACACCAACTCTTTCAGCTGGTAAAGACTGCGCACGTCTAGAGAAGAAGAAAACAACCGAGAGTGGGAAGACATTAGGTTTTGTTTTTTTTTTTTTTTTTTTTTGGTTCTCTTTTTCGGAGCTGGGGACCGAACCCAGGGGACATTAGGTTTTTGAAGGAGAAATAACAATTTACCAAGATAAGCAGTGATCAGAAGAACAAGAGACTCAGGGAGAAACGATTGCCATTTGAAGTTTGAGAGCTATTCCTGCTTTAAAGGCCTAATTTCGCTAAGAACTCCTCAATCAGCTCAATGGAAAAATTGGATTACAGTGTGGCCGAGGGTCAGATAGGCTTGAAGAATATTCTTTAGGACATGCAGTTAAATAAAAATCAATCCAACAAATTCAATTCTTCCTTGCTATGTGATACAATTTTTTCCATTACCTTCACTTTTCCTAACAGAATGATGAAGGATTACTTAAATAGTACTAAAGAAGAAAGGTACTTTGCAGAGTGATAGTCACCTCTCTTCTCAGTGATCATGTAAACATAATATATCACTTGCTTTCCTTGCTTGGCTGGCTCTCTTGCTAGTGTGTACTTTTAGAATTTCAGTCACTTTTAACAGATGGTGACAATTACAGCTGTTTGCCTTCTCTTACTAATTAACATGCCTTAGGGAAGGCTGGTCCGTTCCCTGGTCAAAAATTTTTTAAACCAATTATAGGTATGGAATAATTGTGATGGAGTAAGCTAGTTCTGGCAATTTTTATTAACAAATGATTAGTTAAGAACATGCCATGTGATCAAATTTAGACTCGTGGAAAGCAAGAGATGGTTAAGCAATTAGAATGCGTTTCTAGATTTTAAAAGATGTTAGAGATTATCAGTTCATGCCCTTTATTTCACCTGTAGTCACCACTGTCTCAGCTCATGCTGTTCGTAACTCTGTACCTTTCCCGATAGAAAACAAAACAAAACAAAAAGAACATCTGGCATGATGGTAAGGGCAAAGTGGAATATAAATCTTCAGGTATTGAATTATTCTATACTGATGCTGGCCTTTTTATTTGGTAATGTGTGACTTCCAGAAAAAGCATTATCCCTTTTGTATGTACATGTATGTGTGTGTGTGTGTGTGTGTGTCTGTGTCTGTGTGTCTGTGTGTGTATATATGTATATATATATGTGTGTGTGTATATATGTATATATATGTGATATATGTATAAATGTACATGATGTATAGGCATATAAAACTTACTGTTTTTTACAGCCATATAAAGCAGTAGGTTTCCACATCACTAGTGTTAGTTGTCCATCTCTTCCATTATTCTGTACCATACCTTCCAAACCCTCCCCCCACTTAAATCTCTATTGCACTGGTTTACCCAACAGAATATGACAGTAGGCTCCTATTGCTGAATACATCAGATAATTTAGTCACAGGGCATAGAGAAATCGAGTTGATATTAACCAAAAAACTTGTTTCCTGCTGTCAAGCTTCAGAAGATGCTATGGAGACTACTAGTGAAAAATTCATCAGTAGTACTACCCATCTGGGAACCATGCATCACTGCACATCATTCATGATATGCTTGGCAAGGTATGTCCATGGGTGCAATTGTTGCAGTAAAGTTATTGGAATCAACTGCTTTCAGAGCAGATTTAACACTAGGTATACAGGATTAAATACATACATGGTACTATAAATCTGTCCAAGAATCTATGGTCATTATTTTATATTAAAAAAATAACAACTACAGTAACAACAACAACAACAACAGCAGCAGCAGCAATTTAAAGAAAAGACTGAGACACACTGGACACAATATTTTTCAGTAACACACAAGAAATGTAGTGGACAAGGGGCTCAGTCATGCCAACTTTATAAAAACACCTCTCCAATAACATCCAAATAATAATGCTAAGGACAGCATTGCCCAATTACTTGGATCCTGTGTAAGTGAATCTGACTGCTTGGCACAAGTCGAAAGAAATCTGCTAGTATTGGTTAATGTTTTCAGAGTATTTGAAGCTTGATGTGATAGGTCAGTGGATCTGAGTGAATTGATTTTCATGGATAACTGTTCTATGATATAAAAATGAGAGATGTATACAGTTGTAAACAAACTTGGGAAAAAATCATCTTTTACCCAGTGTTTCAGCTACATCAGATCTCATTTGAAAACAGACAACACTTTTGCCCCTGGTGTGTAGGTTTGGTTCATTACTTAATTTGTATACTAACTTTAAGAGAAAGTTGTTTAAAGGAGAGGAAAGAGAGAGAGAGAGAGAGAGAGAGAGAGAGAGAGAGAGAGAGAGAGAGAGAGAGAGAGATTTTCAATTTTTAGGGCATGCTTCTTGATGCTTTAGCAGTTAAGTCCAGAGCAGGTCCAAATTCTCCAGAACTTAGCAGAGCCTTGGTAAAGCAATCATTTTAAAGATAAGTTCAGTTTTCTCATTACATTTAGAAAATTGCCAGAGATTTGATGCATTATTCCTTTCTACTAAGCCTTAAGAAATTAAGATGACATTCTAACAATATTTTCTCACTGTTTTTGGTGCCATAAAAGACATCATGTCTCCCATCTATGATTCATACCCTGTTCTCAGGCTGGTTTATAGCTCTAAATGTCAGTCAGCCTCGTCTGTGCAGCCATCTCCTGCAGGTGCCCTAGGAAAGAGGTATTGATTCTGGGTTAAATGTTAATTTCCAAAGGCAGAACCCCAGGTTCACTTTGATATGTCATGGTGGAAAGCAGTTAGTTTTAACTGTCCTTGAAGGAAATGTTTGAAAATTAGCTCGAAAGTTTTGTCTGCCAGATGGTCTGCCTTAAGCAGTCCTGCTGAGGAGGCCTATTAGAAGCCTAAATATGCCTGCAGTCTACACGTGAATTCCCCAGGTTGACAATAAATATTTAAAGAATTGCTAGCGTGTCAGAGAAACAGAACTTCATCCTGTGTCCATGCAGGATGGTTTATGAATACATCTGCTTCCCCCTTCTTGTGTTTATAAATACATCTGCTTCCTCCTTCTCATAGTTTATGAATACATCTGCTTTGTACTTCTCATCTAGTTGCTTTTACACAATGGAGATGAAGTACTTATGTTACCAAGAACTCACAGAGTCTTGTACCATCGACTTAAGTCATATAGTCATAGGGAACCACAAAGTGGTCCTGGGAATGAAGGAGCAGGAGGGGAGGGAGGAAGGGAAAGAGGGAGAGAGAACATTTATGTTTCTAACACAAGGAACCCAATTTCCTTATAGGTAAAGAGCATTACAATGTGTGGCATGTGCCTGTGACTGCAGTTCCTGATTTATGCAAATATTGTTCTAATCTATCCTAAGTACTAAGACTATAAAAATGATGATGATCATAATAATGTTTATATCAATAAGTAAGCAAATATTGTCATTTCTCCTGGAATCTCACTTTACTTTTCCAAATCTTTGAGTGGGATACAACTACACTTTATAGATATAAAATCTTAAGCTCAAAAGCAATAACATTTTTGCTGCCCTCATATAGAAAAATAAGATTAAATTATGTCTCCAACCTTGGCATGGTGCCACATACTTGTAGTCTCAGAACTGGAGAGGTGCAAGTAAGAGTTCAAGAGTTCAAGGCTAGCTTTCTGCTACATAGTTTAAGGTCCATCATGGTTACAAGAGACTCTGTCTCTAAAACAAATAAAGAAAATATATGCACTCTAAACTTGAACATTTAGACTTTCTGCATTTATCTATTCACTAAGAAGGATTCAATTATATTGATGTTATAGAAAATTTAAATTCCAACTTGGGGTTTCTACCCTGCCTTGTGATTTATTTTCCAGATAAAAGTTACACACCACCCTTATATTTACAATAAGCCTTAAACAGCACAAGATCTGTGCAGAAACCTACCCTGTATGTTATTAGAATCTACTTTCCTATAGATAACCCTGAGTTATTACTTAGTCTGTATTATCTGGGCTGCTCTTAACTCCAATTGGCCAGACCTTAGGGCCATATTTTCTTGATTTGTGGTTTCTCCTTCCTCCTCCTGCACATTCTTCTTCCTTTCAGGGTTGCCCTCTGCCCAAAAGTCCAGGAAACCTAAACCCCACCTGTATCTTTTCTGCCCAGCTATTTGCTATTAGTGTCCTTATTTACAAATCAGAATTAACTAGGGGACAAGCTCACAGGTCTACATGAAGACTTCAGGTCTTGGTGGCCCTCACTTACAGATAACAAACCTCAACATATTGGTTATAAAGATGGACACCAGCATTTTATATGGATTAACACTATAGTGACAGATTGGGTCAAACAGGTTCTACTTAGAAGGATGGAAATATAAATACAAATAAATGTAAAGGCACAAGTCAAGGAAGATCTGAAAGAAGGAGGGAGAAAGGGAAAATTGAACTATTGATTCTCAGCATATGAATGATACAAAGTAACATTATAAGTCTTAATTCAATTTCTCTAAAAGTGTTGCATATCAGTGTGCCTCCTTCCTTATCAAGGTCATTCAGAAGAACAAGGATCTTTCTGATTGTCCAGTTATAACTCCAAAGGTGAAACTGGAATAAGTATAATGCTCTATTTACTTTAATATGCCTCCAAACAAGCAATATCTAAGAACAAATTTTCTTGTTGACGGTAGTTTATGAAATGAAGTGTTAAATTATATTTATGTAGTTAGCAAGTTCAGAATTGAGCTGTAAAGTGTTGATACAAGGTCCATATTTGGTCTTGCTTTGAGTGGGCAGATAGGGACACAGTTGTCCATGAGGTCTGTGACAGTGCATTTTTGAGTCAAATTGCCACTGTGCATGGAGACAACTGATTTTTATTTTCAAATTACACAATTGAAGTGTAATGGGATCCAAAGCCCTCTTCTGGTGTGTCTGAAGACAGCTACAATATATTACTATACATGAAATAAATAAATAAATCTTATAAAAAAACCCATCAAGTAAGAAAGTGAGATGATTCAAAGACAGTGAAACAGAAAGGCATGGTGTTGAAGTATCACTTTGTAAATGATATTTGTTTTAGCTCTTGACAGTTTAATGTAGATGAAGGTCTTATTTTCCTTTTCCACATTTAATGCAGTTTTCATTTCAGGGAAATATTGTTAATATTGGCAAGTGCTAATCAAATTCAAAATAGCAACTGAGAAAGTAAGAAGAGAAAGATACATTAGTGACGACTAGGTTCAAATAACAGCATACTTTGCTTCTTTCACAAATTGTATGTGTGTGTGTGTGTGTGAGAGAGAGAGAGAGAGAGAAAGAGAGAGAGAGAGAGAGGGAGAGGGAGAGGGGGAGAGAGAGAGAGAGAGAGGAAGAGGGGGAGAGAGAGAGAGAGAGAGAGAGAGAGAGAGAGAGAGAGAGAAGAGAATGTGCCCATGTAGATGCATATGCTTTGCTTTTCTGTGGTCGTGCTGAAGTTTTAGCAAGTACTCTGCCACTGAGCTCCATCTCCAGCCCTTAGAAATGATGAATATTCTTTGACCAAAAATAAGAAATCACACAAAATCCTGCTATTCAATATATATATATATATATATATATATATATACATATATATAATCTTGTAATGATTTTTCATAAAAATATACATATAAATACATGTCATAATATATAAAAATAAAATTTCCATTGTTTTACGCAGAATTGCTTAGAGTACCCATGGGCCCTGGTTAGTTGGTTCTATCGGTCTTCTTGTGCTCTCCTTGACCCTTCCAGCTCCTTCAATCTTTCCCCTGATGCTTTCACAAGAGTCCTTCAGCTTTGCCTAATGTTTTGCTGTGGATCTCTGCATCTATTTCCACGAGATGCCAGATGAAGCCTCCAAGATGGCAGTATGGTAGATTCCTACCTGAAGCATAGCTGAGTTTCATTAATAGTGTTAGGACTTGGTTCTCCCATGCAGAGCATCTCATATTGGGCCAGTCATTGGTTGGCTGTTCCCTCAATCTCTGCTCCATCTTTATGCCTGCATAGCTTGTAGGCAGGGCAGATTTTGGATCAAAGGCTTTATAGGTGGGATGTTGTCCCCTCCCTCACTGGAATTCCTGCCTGGCTATAGGAGGTGGCTATTTCAGGCTCTATACTCCCTGCTGCTAAGAGTCTCAGCTATGGTCACCTCCAAATGCTCCCCAGGTCCTCCCATATCCCTTTTCTCCAGCTTGTCCATGAGATCCACCCCTAGCCAATTTTTCTTCTCTCTCCCAGTCCTCTTTTCAGCCACCTCAGCTTTCCCCATACCTCATCCCCTTGCCACCCCCTTACCTATCCAGTTCCTTCTCTCCATGCATTTCTGATGTATGCTTTCCCTTTTCCAAGTGAGACTCAAGTATCCTCCCTTGATTTATATAAAATATAGTCATGTTTTAATTCACCCAATTTTCCTCAAGAACTCTGAGTTCTGCTGTGTTTCAGTGTTATGCCTCAGTACTTTACCCTGTAACAAAATGAGTACCCTGCTCCCCAAACAGCTGATGAAGGTGAAATTAAGGAAGAAGCAGATACACAGAAAAGAACTGTGGTTAATAGGTGTAGGCAGAGAATAACAAGTCAAAACTAGGTAAGAAATTTCAGTCTAACATACTGGTCACATATACCCAGCATGAACTCCAAACCTCTATTGTGTAACATAGCTGGAGTTGACTGTACTGAGGAGACACTAGGCTCCTGGCAGCCTTCCATCCAACCAACTCTCTATTCAATCTGTCATTCAGAATGAACACTAATTTCAGCTAATAATTTAAATACCACTGAGCAAATCCTACTCATGGTTTAAGGCTGTACTATGAGCTTTGCTTTTCACAATTTTGGGTCTGAACCTCACCATAATTAATATTTTGAGGAATAAGCCCAAACTTTTCTGTACTTTTAAACCAGAGAAAAATCAGCTTCAACTCACTGGGTTTCCATTGATTAAGTACATTCTTTAATGTATATGTGTATATGGCTTAGCCACCTAAATTATATGTGGTAACTGCAAATAAGCTCTATATCATTAAATTAATGCTCTTTTTATTACAACTTAATTAAACTTTAGACATTTTCCCTTTTTAAATTGGATATTTTATGTGTTTACATTTCAAATGTTATCCACTATCCCAGTTTCCCCCCCTCTCCAACTCCCCTTCCCCTGCTTCTATGAAGATGCTCTTCCTCTCACCCATCCATTCCTACCTCACCATCTTGGCATTTTCCTATACTGAGTCATCAAGCCTTCACAGGACCAAGGGCCTCTCCTCTCATTGATGCCAGGCAATGCCATCCTCTGCTACATATTTAGCAGGAACCATGGGTCCCTCCATGTGTACTTCTTGGTTGTTGGTTTAGTCCCTGGGAGCTTTTGGGGGGAGGGCTCTGATTGGTTGATATTGATGTTCTTTCTATGAGGTTGCAAATCCCTTCAGCTCCTTCAGTCCTTTCTCTAACTCCTCCATTGGAGTCTCCATGTTCAGTCCCATGGTTAGCTGCTAGCATCCTCATCGGTATCAGTAAGGCTCTGGCAGAGCATGTCAGAAGACATCTATATCAGTCTCCTGTCACCAAACATTTCTTGGCATCAGTAATAGTGACTGGGTTAGTAGCTGCATATGGGATGGATCCCAAGGTAGGGCAGTCTCTGGATAGCCTTCCTTCAGTCTCTGCTCCACTCTTTGTCCTGCATTTCCTTTAGACAGTAGCACCTCTGGGTTAAAATTTTGTGAAGCTCAAGAAGAAGGAAGACCAAAATGTTGATGTATCAGTACTTCTTAGAAGGGGGGACAAAATACTCATGGAAAGTAGAGGGTGGGAGGGACTTGAGAGGAGGAGAAAGGGTAAAAGGAGGGAGTTAGGATAAGGTATGAGAGGATAAGGAATAATATATGGTCAGGAACTTGAGGGTAGCCACCAGCAAGACTTTTTTTTTAATATCCTATTCCATACTCATCCATCCAGATAGGTGTCCTTTTATTTATGGTATAAGTATAAGCCAAACAGCATAACAAAGGCATGTCTAACATGGACACATTAGAAATGACTTCTAATTTAAAGGTATTGCTTGGCATTTGCTTTGGTACACAAAATGGAAAAAAATAGATTAAGGCTTAATTGTGCTTACAAGCTAAAGCCAAGTTTGAAGAACAAACAAAACAGAAAAACCTAAAACTAACAAACAAATAAACAAAACATATAAAGAGAAAATAATTGCAGAAGTTTTAACCAATCAGAAATCACAGATAAGGGGAGTCCCAAACCCGCGGATCCCTGCCCGCAGCAGCTCTCCACTGCCAAAACCCATGGGAGAGAGCCCTCACCGCCTGGACAGGTGGGCACTCCTGAGACTGCATAGCGGAAGAGACCACCAACACTGCCCACCCCTGCCCACATCCCTGGCCCAAGAGGAAACTGTATACAGGCTCTGGGTTCCCGTAGAGGAGGGCCCAGGAGCAGCAGATCCGCTGCGTCTGTGACACCGCCTGAACCTGAAGGGACCGACCAAATAAACAGTTCTCTACACCCAAATCCCATGGGAGGGAGAGCTAAACCTTCAGAGAGGCAGACACGCCTGGGAAACCAGAAGAGACTGCACTCTGCCCACATCTCTGACTCCAGAGGAAAACACCAAACGCCATCTGGAACCCTGGTGCACGGAATCTCCAGGAAAGGGCGGTGCAGATCTTCCTGGTTGCTGCCACCGTGAAGAGCTCCTAAGCAACACCCCATGAGCAAATTTGAGCCTCAGGACCACAGGTAAGACAAACCTTCCTATTCCAAGCGACCTGCCTAGTGAACTCAGGACACAGGCCCACAGGAACTGTGTTACAGCTGAAGACCTGTAGATAGGAAAAACTATACGCCCGAAAGCAGAACACTCTGTTCCCATAACTGGCTGAAAGAAAACAGGAAAACAGGTCTACAGCACCCCTGACACACAGGCTTATAGGACAGTCTAGCCACTGTCCTCTAGTAACACTAGAGATAATCTGATGGCGAGAGGCAAATGCAGGAATCCAAGCAACAGAAACAAAGACTACATGGCATCATCGGAGTCCAATTCTCCCACCAAAGCAAACACTGAATATCCAAACACACCAGAAAAGCAAGATCTAGTTTCAAAATCATATTTGATGATGATGCTGGAGGACTTCAAGAAAGACATGAAGAACTCCCTTAGAGAAACACAGGAAAACATAAATAAACAAGTAGAAGCCTACAGAGAGGAATCACAAAAATCCCTGAAAGAATTCCAGGAAAACACATTCAAACAGTTGAAGGAATTAAAAATGGAAATAGAAGCAATCAAGAAAGAACACATGGAAACAACCCTGGATATAGAAAACCAAAAGAAGAGACAAGGAGCCGTAGATACAAGTTTCACCAACAGAATACAAGAGATAGAAGAGAGAATCTCTGGAGCAGAAGATTCCATAGAAATCATCGACTCAACTGTCAAAGATAATGTAAAGCAGAAAAAGCTACTGGTCCAAAACATACAGGAAATCCAGGACTCAATGAGGAGATCAAACCTAAGGATAATAGGTATAGAAGAGAGTGAAGACTCCCAGCTCAAAGGACCAGTAAATATCTTCAACAAAATCATAGAAAACTTCCCTAACCTAAAGAAAGAGATACCCATAAGCATACAAGAAGCCTACAGAACTCCAAATAGATTGGACCAGAAAAGAAACACCTCCCGTCACATAATAGTCAAAACACCAAATGCACAAAATAAAGAAAGAATATTAAAAGCAGTAAGGGAAAAAGGTCAAGTAACATATAAAGGCAGACCTATCAGAATCACACCAGACTTCGACAGAGACTATGAAAGCCAGAAGATCCTGGACAGATGTCATACAGACCCTAAGAGAACACAAATGCCAGCCCAGGTTATTGTATCCTGCAAAACTCTCAATTAACATAGATGGAGAAACCAAGATATTCCATGAAAAAACCAAATTTACACAATATCTTTCTACAAATCCAGCACTACAAAGGATAATAAATGGTAAAGCCCAACATAAGGAAGCAAGGTACACCCTAGAAAAAGCAAGAAACTGTCCCCGCCAGCGGGGACCCAGTTATTCAGGGTCCCGAAGAGGCTTTCTACCTGTGGGCCAAAATGGGGGTGAAGAGAAGAAGGAGACCAAGCAAAAGTTCTGTTGTCAAGGTCTCGTTTATTGGGATGAACATTGCAGCTTTTAAGGCTTTCAGGTAGGGGGAGTGACCTTTGTGAAATATGAAGGAGGGGGAGATGAGGGTATAGTCAGTGATAGCTGGAGGCAAAGAAGTCAGGCGATGAGGTCAGGTGGTGGAGACACTGGGTGTTGACTGAGGAGATAACTGGTATCTGCTCGAGCTGAGGCATCCCTTGAATGTTATACTCCTGTGCCGTAAATTCATGGGAGAGGCTTTATCCAACAATCTTAAGATTTATGGCAGTCATCTTCGGGGTGAGTCTCTGTGGCCAAACAGCCCAGAGTCACTTTGAACCATGCAGTCAAAAAGCGGCTAGGCCCAAATCCAATATGGCTCCGTGCAAGAAACTAATTGTCTTGGCAACAAAACAAAGAGAAGAAAATCACACAAACATAACCTCACATCCAAATATGAATATAACAGGAAGCAATGATCACTATTTCTTAATATCTCTCAACATCAATGGCCTCAACTCCCCAATAAAAAGACATAGATTAACAAACTGGATACGCAACAAGGACCCTGTATTCTGCTGCCTACTGGAAACACACCTCAGAGACAAAGACAGACGTTACCTCAGAGTGAAAGGCTGGAAAACAACTTTCCAAGCAAATGGTCGGAAGAAGCAAGCTGGAGTGGCCATTCTAATATCAAATAAAATCAATTTTCAACTAAAAGTCATCAAAAAAGATAAGGAAGGACACGTCATATTCATCAAAGGAAAAATACACCAAGATGAACTCTCAATCCTAAATATCTATGCCCCAAATACAAGGGCACCTACATACGTAAAAGAAACCTTAATAAAGCTCAAAACACACATTGCACCTCACACAATAATAGTAGGAGATTTCAACACCCCACTCTCATCAATGGACAGATCATGGAAACAGAAATTAAAGAGAGATGTAGACAGACTAAGGGAAGTCATGAGCCAAATGGACTTAACAGATATTTATAGAACATTCTATCCTAAAGCAAAAGGATATACCTTCTTCTTAGCTCCTCATGGTACTTTCTCCAAAATTGACCATGTAATTGGCCAAAAAACGGGCCTGAACAGGTACAGAAAAGTAGAAATAATCCCATGCGTGCTATCAGACCACCACGGCCTAAATCTGGTCTTCAATAACAATAAGGGAAAAACGCCCACATATACGTGGAAGTTGAACAATGCTCTACTCAATGATAACCTGGTCAAGGAAGAAATAAAGAAAGAAATTAAAGACTTTTTAGAATTTAATGAAAATGAGGGTACAAATACCCAAACTTATGGGACACAATGAAAGCTGTGCTAAGAGGAAAACTCATAGCTCTGAGTGCCTGCAGAAAGAAACAGGAAAGAGCATATGTCACCAGCTTGACAGCACACCAAAAAGCTCTAGAACACAATGAAGCAAATACACCCAGGAGGAGTAGAAGGCTGGAAATAATCAAACTCAGAGCTGAAATCAACCAAGTAGAAACAAAAAGGACCATAGAAAGAATCAACAGAACCAAAAGTTGGTTCTTTGAGAAAATCAACAAGATAGATAAACCCTTAGCCAGACTAACGAGAGGACACAGAGAGTGTGTCCAAATTAACAAAATCAGAAATGAAAAGGGAGACATAACTACAGATTCAGAGGAAATTAAAAAAATCATCAGATCTTACTATAAAAGCCTATATTCAACAAAACTTGAAAATCTGCAGGAAATGGACAATTTCCTAGACAGATACCAGGTAAAGAAGTTAAATCAGGAACAGATAAACCAGTTAAACAACGCCATAACTCCTAAGGAAATAGAAGCAGTCATTAAAGGTCTCCCAACCAAAAAGAGTCCAGGTCCAGACGGGTTTAGTGCAGAATTGTATCAGATCTTCATAGAAGACCTCATACCAATATTATCCAAACTATTCCACAAAATTGAAACAGATGGAGCACTACCGAATTCCTTCTATGAAGCCACAATTACTCTTATACCTAAACCACACAAAGACACAACAAAGAAAGAGAACTTCAGACCAATTTCCCTTATGAATATCAACGCAAAAATACTCAATAAAATTCTGGCAAACCGAATCCAACAGCACATCAAAACAATCATCCACCATGATCAAGTAAGCTTCATCCCAGGCATGCAGGGATGGTTTAATATATGGAAAACCATTAACGTGATCCATTATATAAACAAACTGAAAGAACAAAACCACATGATCATTTCATTAGATGCCGAGAAAGCATTTGACAAAATTCAACACCCCTTCATGATAAAAGTCATGGAAAGAATAGGAATTCAAGGCCCATACCTAAACATAGTAAAAGCCATATACAGCAAACCAGTTGCTAACATTAAACTAAATGGAGAGAAACTTGTAGCACTCCCACTAAAATCAGGGACTAGACAAGGTTGCCCGCTCTCTCCCTACTTATTCAATATAGTTCTTGATGTGCTAGCCAGAGCAATCAGACAACAAAAGGAGGTCAAGGGGATTCAGATCGAAAAAGAAGACGTCAAAATATCACTATTTGCAGATGATATGATAGTATATTTAAGTGATACCAAAAGTTCCACCAGAGAACTACTAAACCTGATAGACAACTTCAGCAATGTGGCTGGGTATAAAATTAACTCAAATAAATCAGTAGCCTTCCTCTACACAAAAGAGAAACAAGCCGAGATAGAAATTAGGGAAACGACACCCTTCATAATAGACCCAAATAATATAAAGTACCTCGGTGTGACTTTAACCAAGCAAGTAAAAGATCTGTACAATAAGAAGTTCAAGACTCTGAAGAAAGAAATTGAAGAAGACCTCAGAAGATGGAAGACCTCCCTTGCTCATGGATTGGCAAGATTAATATAGTAAAAATGGCCATTTTACCAAAATCAATCTACAGATTCAATGCAATCCCCATCAAAATACCAATCCATTTCTTCAAAGAGTTAGACAGAACAATTTGCAAATTCATCTGGAATAACAAAAAACCCAGGATAGCTAAAGCTATCCTCAACAATAAAAGGACTTCAGGGGGAATCACTATCCCTGAACTCAAGCAGTATTACAGAGCAATAGTGATAAAAACTGCATGGTATTGGTACAGAGACAGACAGATAGACCTATGGAAGAGAATTGAAGACCCAGATATGAACCCACACACCTATGGGCACTTGATTTTTGACAAGGGAGCCAAAACCATCCAATGGAAAAAAGATAGAATTTTCAGCAAATGGTGCTGGTTCAACTGCAGGTCAACATGTAGAAGAATGCAGATCGATCCATACTTATCACCCTGTACAAAGCTTAAGTCCAAGTGGATCAAGGACCTCCACATCAAACCAGATACACTCAAACTAATAGAAGAAAAACTAGGGAAGCATCTGGAACACATGGGCACTGGAAAAAAATTCCTGAACAAAACACCAATGGCTTATGCTCTAAGATCAAGAATCGACAAATGGGATCTCATAAAACTGCAAAGCTTCTGTAAGGCAAATGACACGGTGGTTAGGACAAAACAGCAACCAACAGATTGGGAAAAGATCTTTACCAATCCTACAACAGATAGAGGCATTATATCCAAAATATACAAAGAACTCAAGAAGTTAGACCGCAGGGAGACAAATAACCCTATTAAAAAATGGGGTTCAGAGCTAAATAAACAATTCACAGCTGAGGAATGCCGAATGGCTGAGAAACACCTAAAGAAATGTTCAACATCTTTAGTCATAAGGGAAATGCAAATCAAAACAACCCTGAGATTTCACCTCACACCAGTGAGAATGGCTATGATCAAAAGCTCAGGTGACAGCAGATGCTGGCGAGGATGCAGAGAAAGAGGAACACTCCTCCATTGTTGGTGGGATTGCAGACTGGTACAACCATTCTGGAAATCAGTCTGGAGGTTCCTCAGAAAATTGGACATTGAACTGCCTGAGGATCCAGCTATACCTCTCTTGGGCATATACCCACAAGATGCCCCAACATATAAAAAAGACACGTGCTCCACTATGTTCATAGCAGCCTTATTTATAATAGCCAGAAGCTGGAAAGAACCCAGATGCCCTTCAACAAAGGAATGGATACAGATAATGTGGTACATCTACACAATGGAATATTACTCAGCTATCAAAAACAATGGCTTATGAAATTCGTAGACAAATGATTGGAAATGGAAAATATCATCCTGAGTGAGGTAACCCAATCACAGAGAAACACACATGGTTTGCACTCATTGATAAGTGGCTATTAGCCCAAATGCTTGAATTACCCTAGATGCCTAGAACACATGAAACTCAAGACGGATGATCAAAATGTGAATGCTTCACTCCTTCTTTAAAAGGGGAACAAGAATACCCTTCGCAGGGAATAGGGAGGCAAAGATTAAAACAGAGACTGAAGGAACACCCATTCAGAGCCTGCCCCACATGTGGCCCATACAGGCACCCAACTAGGCAAGGTGGATGAAGCAAAGAAGTGCAGGCAGACAGGAACCGCATGTAGATCTCTCCTGAGAGACACAGCAAGAATACAACAAATACAGAGGCGAATGCCAGCAGCAAACCACTGAACTGAGAACAGGACCCCAGTTGAAGGAATGAGAGAAAGAACTGGAAGAGCTTGAAGGGGTTTGAGACCCCATATGAACAACAATGCCAAGCAACCAGAGCTTCCAGGGACTAAGCCACTCTGCCTATTTTCTTTTCTTTTCTTTTTTTTTTTTTTCTTGGAGCTGGGGACCAAACCCAGGGCTTTGCGCTTGCTAGGCAAGTGCTGTACCGCTGAGGCTGAGCTAAATCCCCAACCCAGACTAAGCCACTATCTAAAGACTATACATGGACTGACCCTGGACTCTGACCTCATAGGTAGCATTGAATATCCTAGTAAAATCATCAGTGTAAGGGGAAGCCCTGGGTCGCGCTAAGACTGAACGTGATTGTTGGGGGGAGGGCGGCAATGGGAGGTGGATGGGGAGGGGAACACCCATAATGAAGGGGAAGGGGAGGGATTAGGGGGATGTTGGCCTGTATACCGGGAAAGGGAATAACACTCGAAATGTAAATAAGAAATACTCAAGTTAAAAAACAAAATAAAATAAAATAAAATAAAAAGAAATTACAGATAAATGAATCAATAGTCAGCTATTGCTGTCATTGCTGTCATGAAATACACCACTCTTTTCCACTTGGTTTTAACTCTCTACATTATGCAGTTGCTCAGCATTGCCCTGAGACTGACCAGAAACTAATTTTAATATATTTATTCTAATACCTTAAGATAAAATTTTGTTGCCAATGCAGAAGTGTTATATCCACTAGAGTTTAGATATTATAATCACAAACATTGCAAAAACTAATGTATTAAATACAAAGTATAAAATGCATTATAAGCAGATCAGAAAATAAATTCATTTAAAGACACTGAGTATTTCTATTGTGTGACATCAATGTGTCTCTCTTGTAATTATTCATATTCTTTTCCCAATGTATTTTAATCAAGTAATTGACATGAAAATTGTTTCATCATTAAAACACTTGTTAACCTTCTAAACTTTTGCATATTCAATGAATTGTGAAATGCCTTTAAAAAGCAAAATAAATCATGGTAAAGATGTTAAAATTATTGCTTTGAGTCGTCTTTTGCACTTGTCTAATTTCTCTGAGCCTAGCATCATTCCAAGCAAAATTTATACCTAGACAATTACAAAGCCAACCCCTATATAACCTTACTTTAATTGTGCAGAAATTTAGGAATGTATTCAATAAGGAAAAAATCTGAGATCTAGCTGTATGATAAGAATCTTAAGTATATGAACTATAATCTTATTTATGTGTGTGGTGGTGGGCTTTACATGTGCTAGGCAGCTGCTACGTCAGTATTACTGCAGCTCTTAACTATTCAGGAAAATGGAAACATTCTGGTGATATAAGTTTAATTGAGGAAAGATAATAAATATCATTACTCCAATTTGTAGATACCATGCGCCAAAAAGTTTTTTCCTGCTCCTACTAACAGATTAGGAAAACATGCATTTTTATTTTCCACACTTTATATATCCTGTCACATACATATATACAGTCATAATCCATTGTCTCATAAGCACCCAAATGGAACCATTGCCTTTTCATGAATAGCTCGAGCCTCATATATCCTTCTATCTGCCACTATTCTGTAATCTCAGAGTTCTGTTGCTCATGCTACAGTTTACCTCATCACTCAGGATAGGTACTTAATCAATTTCATCAATTTGATCAATTTCTTTTTCACTTTTCAAAATGACTAGTTTCAGTGCTCTGGTTTCTCCTCTGTGTGTGTGTGTGTGTGTGTGTGTGTGTGTGTGTGTGTGTGTGTGTGTGTGTATGTGTGTGTGCATGCGTGTGTCCTTTTACCAAATGACCAGATGACCAATAAGTTAATTCTCCATGTTGTCTCTTAAGTATATCTTCGTCTCCTTGAGTGGACACCATCTAAAGAAAAAGTTTCCACATGTTGCCTAAAAGCTAATATTGTTCAAATTTCATATTTCAAGAATACATTCTAGACAACTATCTAAGTAAGATTCATCAAATTCTCCTCATTGCTTAATGCAGAAATATTCTGCTTAAGATTCCTGGAGAGCAGAGAAAAACATCTCTTCTGTGATTTCTCCTGGATAATTAATGGATCAATGTCCCCACACTTTTCTGCATGACCAACTTCAGGACTCCATGAGCCCACCATACAGACCTGTAGCCAATTGCTTTCTGTGGGCTCTCTTCAGCTGTGGTCCATTTTCTAGAAGTCCCTGGGTTTTCAACTTTACCTTGAAAGAAGTCTGCAGTTCAGTCCTTGTTCTTATTCTCAGTGTGACAAATGATCGAGCAAAAGGTGAAGGATTCAGAGTAGATTTTTATGCATGATTTCAGGTTGCTTGTTATACTGTACTATGATTCAAGTTTCAAAACTAAAATTTGCCACAGACACACATTTCACTATCCCTGATGATCATAAAACATCTAAACTTTATGCTGTTATTCCAACATCAGAAATGCAGATCTTTCTTTAACAATAAAGTGATACTTTTATCATCCAAAGATAAATGTAATAATTTTAATAAACGAACTTATTTTCATTGAAAACCTAACATGTGCCATATATGTCACACAATAAAATTGTCCTCATTCCTTACAAATGGACAAATAAACCCATGAGAACTCAGTGACTCTTCTGGTCCCACAGACAGTGTATTTTATGTTTCCATAATCCAATTCTAATTAGTTAATGACCACACTCCTTAAATATGCAACTAGGAAATTTTATAGTAAATAGTAGACATTTGTTTATGAATATTAAATGTGTCATTATCTTTCTGAAGCAAATCATAAACTAATTGCAAAATAAGAAATGATAGTAGTACCATAAAGTTTTAGTTTTTGGTGTTTACTGAAGATGTTTCTTAACTAAGTAATAAATTCTAACATGATCCTCAATTTGCTGTTTTCCTTTGTCTTTGATGACAAAACAGTAAAAAATAAATAAAATAAATAAACCTAAGAACTGAAGAACTGATCCTGACTCATTGAAATGAAATCTTCAGAAATTTTAATGACTCCTAAAGAAAAACACCTGAAAATCCAGAAATATACATACAATGTATACCAAGATCTCTTAGGGGACAGTGTTAGAATTAGAAATGTACAGTATGTTTTAATATCTTTATGAAGAAAAGCAACAGTTCCTATTATATCAAGAAACTGTTCATGGATCAATTTGTCTGTTGGAATCAGCTGTGTTAAAGAATTAGCATACTTATTACCTTTGTTTATATGGCCCGGTATGTTTATGTGGCCTGGAATATTGGTATATTCCTTTAACAACAACAACAACAACAACAACAACAACAACAACAACGGATGTAACAAATGTAAACTGGATATACTGAAAATAAATGGTTACGTGATACATAGATTACAAAAGTGTGATAGCTCTTTAGAGAAACTTGAAGAAATTAACAAAAAGTTTTGTTCTTTATTTCAAATATCTTAGCAGTGCACTAGGGAAAAATAAGAAAAGTAGAGAGGCGGAAGAAGCTAATTGTCAGGTAAATATGATAAATAGGTCTGCCTCAAAGTAAAAACCAAAGCATATCAGAGCATTCCTATTCAAGGAAAGCGTGGTTTGAGGATAAATAGCGCTCTTGCTAAATGCAGAGCAGTAACGGAAAGACCTGAGACAGACCTGGAGAGAGTCTAGTTCCTTTGGCTTGGAACATGGTACAGCAGAGAACTGTCACCAGGAGCTTGAACCAGAGGGAGAGCTCTCCTCCTGTTTAACAGGAACACACCACAAAATGGTATGAACTGGAAGTATTTAATAAATTCTAAAAAAAAATGTGAGAAATTATCTAACACATTTGGCGATACTTCATCTCACAGACTTGAAGTTCTTGCTTACTTGATCCATAAGTTATCCTAATGGAGGATAGGATGGGAACCCTGCCTTCTGCCTGGATATGCACAGATTTTCGTAGGTAGAGGGGCACTGGTTCCCCTGACCATAGGTCATCATCTCTTGGAGACTTGTTTTTATGTCTTAATTACAGGGACAAACTTTGGGACCATTTTTCTCTTAGCATAGCTTCTCTACAGTTCAATTTACAGTTATATTTTGAACCATGAGTCTTCCACAGTACTAGAATTCCTGTCAAATGAATACTTTCACTTACACCATCACATGATTTCTATATCTCCAATACTTGGAAAAAGCAAATTCTGCCATTTTATACACTGGAGAATAATATACTTAAGCTGGAAAGATGGCTCAGTGGTTAGGAGCACTGTCTGGTCTTCCAGAGGCCCTGACTTCAATTCCTGAGCAATGACTTGATAGCTTACAACAACTAGAATCTGACGCCCTCTTCTTTTTTTTTCAACTTTATTAACTTGTGTATTTCTTATTTACATTATGATTGTTATTCAATTTCCCAGTTTCCAGGCCAAAATCCCCTAACCCCTCCACCTCCCATTCTCTATGGGGGTTCCCTCCCCATCCTCCCCCCATTACCACCCTCCTCCCAACAATCACATTCTCTGTGGGTTCAGTCTTGGCAGGACCAAGGGCTTCTCCTTCCACTGGTGTCCTTACTAGGCTATTCATTGCTACCTATGAGGTTGGAGCCCAGGGTCAGTCCATGTATATATAGTCTTCTGGTAGTGGCTTAGTCCCTGGAAGCTCTGGTTGGTTGGCATTGTTGTTCATATGGGGTCTTAAGCCCCTTCAAGCTCTTTCAGTCCTTTCTAAGATTCCTTCAACGGGGGTCTCATTCTCAGTTCAGTGGTTTAATGATGGCATTCACCTATGTATTTGCTGTATTCTGGCTGTATCTCTAAGGAGAGATCTACATCTGCTTCCTGTCTGTCTGCACTTCTTTGCTTCATTCATCTTATCTAGTTTGGTGACTGTCTAAGAATGGGCCACATGTGGGGCAGGCTCTGAATGGGTGTTCCTTCTGCCTCTGTTCTAAACTTTGCCTCCCTATTCCCTCCCAAGGGCATTCTTGTTCCCCTTTTAAAGAAGGAGTGGCGCATTCAAACAGAATTTAGAAAGTTATCCTCTGACTTTGCACATGCACCTTGCCATGTGCATGTGCACATGCATATAATGTTTCTTTACCAGATGAGCCATCCCCTGGCCCCTAAAACCCTAAGACAATCAAACAGCAAAATAAACCAGGGACTACAAGCACCTTTATAAGTTCAATCACATAGATGATGTTAGGATAAATATTGTGTTGGTTGGAGCCAATATCCTTCTATAAAAGATGCCTAAATTAATAAAATCGGAAGAGCAAAGAAAGGATCAAACTGCACCATTCTGCATTGCTTCCTTGGGAACTACTCTATATGGAGGAGGGCTGGAGAGATGGCTCAGCGGTTAAGAGCACCCGAGTGCTCTTCCAGAGGTCATGAGTTCAATTCCCAGCAACCACATGGTGGCTCACAACCATCTGTAAAGAGATCTGATGCCCTCTTCTGGTGTGTCTGAAGACAGCTACAGTGTATTTAAATATAATAAATGAATAAATCTTTGAAAAAAAAGAAAACTGAAGGAAATAAGTGCTGAGAACTAGGTCAGATTTCATTATCTGATTCATGATATTCAGTTGTTGATTATTTGAGCTAAATTTTTAGTTTTTCAAGGCAAAGAAAGCCCTTCTTAGAACTTTGTCAGTCTTAGAAAAGGTGACTGAACAACTGAGCACACCTTGGCTTGCACTGTTTCATTGTAGATAAGCAAAGACATCGCTCTCAGTCACACCAGATTCCATGACTGTGTTTAACAAACACTAAGTCCTGAGATCAAAATGGTTGAACAGTCTCAATACCAAGTAGCAAGAATTTGTAAGTTGATTGTGCTGACCTGGCCAATATCAGACTTTTCTCCTATTGTCCACAGAACTTACAACTTCTTTTGTCACATAGTTTACTTGTTTAATAAAGTGTGTGGACCTACCCATTTCTCCTTTTCCAACTAAACTGTGCTGTATATATTTTAGGAACACAGCACAATTACTGGACACATGTGAAGTAAGAAGATTACTATAAGGAGACAAATTATCACTGTCCTGATTTTTCCCTATCCACTGCTTTTATTTTTTGTACCTAAAGCAACTAAAATGAACTCACCTCTCAGGAATCCCACATAGAATACAGAGTTAGGGTCTCTAAGTCTACCGCAGATTTCCATATTTGTTCATCTGACCTATCAAATACCTTATCTCCTCTGCTTGCACCTCTTCAAACATTACTTCTCTAACAACATTTTTAGCTTCTAAATTTCCATGTAATAATTGTATCACTTATGTGTAGTTGGGAAAATGGTGGATTTGCAGCGAGGGTCTTCATTAGCCTACTTTAGCTACTATAACAAAGTATTACAAAAAGGGTGATTTAAACAACAGGTATTTTCTCCTGGTTCTAGAAGCTGGATATCACAAGAATTACCAGAATCAGCAGTCTGTTTTAGTGAAACACGTGGCTTGTAAATGGTCTTCCAGTTAATGTGTCCTCATGCATGTTCTTTGGAACCTGTGCACTTCTGAACTGATGCCTGTCTCTTAAATTATAGTTCCTCTGGTGACCTCATCTAAAGTTAAGAAGCTCCCCAGAAGCTGTGTCCCCAAATAAAATCACAGAAGACTATAGCTTTGAATCTCACTGTTACTCAACTCAACCAATCGTAGGAGTGAGGAGTAAAGAAAAGGGGGACATTTTAATTGCTAAAAAATTAAAGAAACATTGGACTCAAGAATATATGCTCTGTTCTGAAATCATGTACCAACTTCTTGTTCCACAAAGAATATTATTTAAATGCTTTCCCAGTGCTGTTCTGTTTAATTTGTAAACAACAGACCTTCAGCAAATTTTATTTCCAATTTAGCCTGATTGGAAAGATAGGGGATTTTTCATTTTCTTTTTGCAGGCAATGAAATTTAACCCATAACAAGTGACCCGATTTCCTTTACTCTCATTTTAAAATGACAATTTCCATCAGTGTTTATGATCATTGCACTATCTCAAGAACCTTTCTTACCACATGCTGTAAGCCAAATGCTTTCATGATCATATTAAACTTTGATTTTAATGAACAAGTTAGACACTCATCTTGCTGGGGCCTGGCTGAGGTGAGAGCAGCAAGCAGCTTTCACATCAAGTCATTGAATGCTTTTCCAGCCCTACTTTCAATTTCCAGTGATCCTGAAGGGATCCTTAGCAAATGAATAGCAAATGACTGTTCATGAAGCTTAGGTACACAGGAGCCAGGCAATGTACATTTCTGCACACAGTGTTCTTGACTTCTGGGACTTGGTCTCTGCTGTGTGGAAAATGTCTGTAACCTGTGAGAAAATTAAGCCTCAACTGTTCTACTGTTGTGACTACGTTTTCAGTCTATGTGTACTTGATACCAACTTATTTCAGTGCCTGCTGCTGATATGTACTATGTGGAAACCATGGGCTTTTTTTTAGTCTCTTTTTTTTTTAGTTTTAGGGTTTCTTTTTATTTTATTTTTGTGTATAATGTTTTGTTTGATTGTTGTCTATGTTCCACATGCTTGTGGTATCCAGGAAGGCAAGACGAAGGTGCTATATTGTCTGGAACTGGAGTAACTGACGGCTGTGAGCCTCCTTGTTCATTCTGGAAAGCAATTCCTGGTTCCCTGGAAAAGCAGCTGGTGCTCCTTACCCCTGAGCGATGTCTCCAGTGTACCGTGTTAAACAATTATCCTCTTTGTTGATGCCTTCTCATATTGTACTTATTTACAAAACAAATTAGATTTATCATTTTAATCAGTTTTAAATTATAAAACAATTTTCTTCAAATGTCCACTTATATCATTAGTGGAAATTACACAATCAGAATTATAATGGTCCATTTACTCAAATAGTTGAGATTTTTTAATATTTTATTTGCCATGCAAATTTAAAATCTTCAGTACTGATGATCATGGACTGAAGGAAATTTTTTTCTTATAGTCATTTCAGAATTGTGATGTCAGATGTCTTGAATGATTTTGAGAATAATTTGGGTTATTTATTAGAAAAATGCGAGTTAAATTTTGTTTTAAGGGTAGTGTAATATCTTTGTTATTTTCCTTAGAGACACATCTGATTGGTTACTGATCAGTTTACAGTTATGGATATGTAAAATGGTATTTGATTGTAATCTGCAGATTGTAATGAGTTATACATTACCTAAAAGCTATATTATTGATGCACTCTGATGATGTTTCGATTATATTACGGTTCAATGCTATGGGAGAGCCTTCACCATTCTTCTCTTAGTAAATTCAGAATTTTGTGTGACAATCATGCTAAAAACTAATGATTATTTTATACCATTAAATTCAGTGGAGTGCTTTCCCACTGAGAAAAATACTTTCCTGTGCTTGCTAGATCAAATATGGCTCCTATATTTCCACCTTCTAGCCTGACATTGTTGAGGTGAAATAGCTGTGTAGGTTTCATCAAAGTTGTGCATCCACTTTCACTCAGTCTGTAAGGAAGGGTGACTATCAGTGAACGGAGTAAGTGTGATGTATGTCCTACATGTCTCTAAGGCAAAAGTTCAACCAGCAGGTGGCACCATTTGTTTCCTTGATCCATAAAAATAAGCAATGGATTTGAAGGTAAAAATGAAGGAATCTGTCGCATCCTGTTGTTTCTCCTCCAACTCACTTGCATTTACTACCACTTTAAGATAGAAAAACAAACTTGCTCATCTGAACACAGACAGGTGGCCTTGCTTCTGAAGCTTTGTTTAAGGTTTCAAGATAGACATGAGGTAAATATTACTCAGCTGCAATCCTGTACATTAAAATACCTGTTTCCTCAACACGTAACTAAGATAAATGTGGTGAGTGTACTCTGAGAATACTTCTCCCAACAAACAAAGGCAGTTTAAGCCTGAAAAGAGAAAACCACAAAAGCTGTCACTTTTGAATTGGGGAAAAGCTGGAAGAAGCTGAGGAGGAGGGTGGTCCTATGGGAAGACCAACAGTCTCAACTGACCTGGATCCCGGAGATCTCTGACTCTGAGCCACCAATCAGGCAGCATACACCAGATGATATAAGGCCTCCGACACATACAACAGAGGAGTACCTGGTCTGGCCTCAGTGAGACCCTTGAGAGACTTGAGGCCCGAGGGAGTGGGGGAGTCTTATGCGGTGGAGGTGGGGGTGGGGACATCCTTTTGTAGATGGGGCAGTGAGGAGAGGTATGAGATGAGGAGAGGTGGCAGAGGGGGCGTCAGGGTGGGGGGACAGACCGGGAGGGGGATGAAGTCTAGACTGTCAAAAAAAGATTAAAGATTTTTTTTTTTTTTTTTTTTTTTAGGAAAAGAAAGTGTAAGAAAGGATCTCTATGGACCAGAGGCAGAAGTGGAGCACGCTGAGAACGTCCTAGCTCTCCAAGGCTTTGGAGCCACAGGTAAGACTACACTGCTAGGAAATGTCTATCCTAAGAGGTAGGAGGCAAATCCTTCAAAGACTTTCATAGAACCAGAACAAACAAAACAAACAAACAAACAAAAAACAAAAACAAAAACAAAATCACATCTTGTTTGTCCCTGCAAAACTGACTGCACAAGCAGGAGAAAAGAGGAACTGGTATTTTTGTTTGCTTGTTTGTTTTTTGGGTTTTTTGTTTTTGTTTTTGTTTTGTCATGACCTGAGCCAAGATGCCTCCTTGTCCAAGACACGTGTTCGAATTTCATTCTGTTACTATGATAAATACTCTGACCAAAAGCCTCTGAAGAGAGGAAAGGTCTGGTTTCAGCTCCAGGTTACAGTCCATCACTGAGAAAAATCATGAGAGGAACTTGGAGCGGGAACCATGGAGGAGCACTTCTGGCTCTCCTGCGCATGCTCGTGCTCACTTAGCTTTCTTATATACTCAGGACCACCTGTCTACATCGCTGCCCACAGTGGCCTTGGTGACCCAGTCCCTACATCAATTAATGAGACAATCCCAATCCCCCACAGACATGTCCACATCCAATCTGAGCTAGGCAATCCCTCAGCTGAGATTTCTATTTTAGATGACTCTAGTCTGTATCCAGCTGACAGTTAATGCTAATTAAGACAATGTGGTTGGTCTTGACACAACCAAGAAAACCCAGATTCTACTTAGAATATTTGACTAGAGTTGATGGCTGCTGGAGGAAGCAGAGTCATTTGTCTTCTAAAGTGAGGCCGCTAGAAGGTTTTCCATGTTCCCTCAGGACTCGGAGCCAAACCTTTTTTTTTAAGTCGGGAGGCTTGTCCAAGCTTCTGATCCTACAGAATTCAAGGCCACCAATGTTAAGGGAGGTATCCATTCAACTCAAAAAAGAAGAGAACACTCTCGGTCTGTCCCCAGGACAGTCTGAGAGCTTAGTAGCATCATTGACTGGAGCTCAGTAGCTCAAAGACATTTGCATTGTGCTGGTTACTAACTAGAAACATTATGCTTTATGATTGAAGAGACAAAAAGAAAGTTTGAGAGAGGGCTCTGAGCCATACTTTTTTTAAGGAAAGGGATTTATTAATACTGCTGGCAACAGTAGTGAAAGAGGATCTGAGGTAGACTTTCATCCCTCCTATGACCTTGCAAGGCATCTTGCATTGAAGGTTTTATAAGGGAGATCTTGTGCTATGGACGAACAGGATGGTTTACCATCTGAGACTTGCACTATGGAACACAGAGAGTGGGGCATGCATGACTTTTACTGCACAACAGAAGTCAGTTGTGTTTTGGCGATGGGGAGTATTGCCAGGTTAATATATGACCTATACTAAGTGACAATTGTCAAATTCTTTCTGATCCCTGTGCAAAAGGGGAGCTGTCTATCCTTTTGCCTTTCTAATAGCCCTCCCTTCTTTTCACCCTATTACACGTAGGGTTTGGTAATTTGGAGGTACTAAATTATCTACAATTTTGAGAAGAGGTATGAGTGTGTTGTAACCTGGTTTTCTGTTGCAGTGTTAAAATACTCTGACTGAAAACAATTTAGAAAGAAGGGAGTTTATTTAGCTTATACTTCCAGGTAACTATCAGTCATAAAGGGAAAACAGGGCAAGAAGTAAAAATGGATGCGAGGGTGGAAACCATGGAGGAACACTGCTTAATGGCTTCTCTGAGATTCATATTATCTTTCATATACAGCCCAGATACACCTATCTAAGGATGGTGGCCCTCAGTATGATGAACCCTCTCAAAGCAGTCATCAATGAAAACAATCTCTTAAGAACATGGCCACAGGCTATTATAATCTATATAATTCCCCCATTTGAGATTCCCTCAGATGACTCCAGGCTGTAGCTCCAGGTTGACAGCTGAAAATGACTAGGATAGGAGCCTAGGGACTTGTGGGAGAGGAATGGAAGCTATATTTGATTCCTTCTCACTAAAATTGAACATTCTTTCATTAGAAGATATGTGGTACAGTGACTACTCAAGATGTGGTATTTACGTGTCAGGGGAAAATGATCCTCTTTCTGTAAAACAACATGAACTCTGGAATGATATTGTGTAAGTTTATTGAGAAAGGGTCCTGAGGCTCAGCAGAATAGTTAATAACTGAAGTAGCACTACTACAGGAGTGTTCAAAAGACCACGTTTTTTATTATATAAGTTCCCTGAAGGATATAGAAGTCATTTATAAAGTCAACTAAAAGCTACCAAGGAAGGTCTCTGAGATAGTTTACATTAGGTTGTCCTGGATGTTCTTGAACTTAATTCTAAATGACTATGACTACATAGCTTCAGAATTCCCATCATAAAATCAGATCATCAGAGATGAACACTGAAATTTTCTCCCTATGGATCTGAGCAGCTTTCCTTCCAGATTCAGGAATATTGTTAGCTGTAAACCAGATTAAATATGCAAACAATGGTCTGAAACTGAGAATAAAATGTTCATCATGGCTGGTTCAGAAATGGACACATCTAGATTCAAATTTAATAATTTAAATTTGAAATAATAAATGAACAAGGAAAAAACTACCATATTCCTCTGGAGATTTAAAACACCTCTTAGAAGATGGCTAAGAATTAGATGAAAAGGAGAAAGGTAGAAGAAGCAACATTGTCTAGTGTCCACCAAGGGAAGACTGTTTCCTTTTGATGGAATATTTTAATTTATTCCTAACAATTTGCATTTTGACTATAGCCACCCCCAAACTGCACCCTCCCACTTTCTATAGATGCTTCTAACATTTCTACTCCCCTCATGGCATTTACTGTTTGCCTTTGTAACCACTATTCGAATCAATGATTCCTGTTAGAACTCAAGCTGATCTTACTGACTTGTTCTCTCGTACAGGTCTTGTATACATACCCACAGCACAAGTTCATGGGTAGAATGACTCTGACTATTTTAAGAATGATTTCTATATGTTCTGCTGTCAGCATGTGAGGTATCTTCAACAGTGAGACCTAACCATTCAGTCTGAATGGGTAATCAAAGTCAATTGCAATAGCCCATGTTGTTCTGGAGACCACTGGCACCTCCTTAGCCAATAGCTCATAGGGAAATATTTTATGATTTACACTGAGATTTTCATTTGTAACCCACCTGGAAGCAACATTTTCCACACATATAGGATAATTCCATTAAACTAATTTTACTTGATTTTACATTCACTACGTTTTATATGTGTATAATGTATATGATTATAAAAATATATGATTATATTCTTTCCCCATTTCCAACCACTCCAAGATCCTCCATCCTCTACCCACAAAACTTCATACACTGCTTCTCTCTTTCTTGCTTTCTCAAAAGTAAACACAAATCAATGATCAAACAAACAAAAATCTACTCTTTAAAGTTGTATTATTCTGAGATTAGGTAGTAGGATTTGATAAGACTTTTTCATATACACCTTCTGGGTTGGTTAACATATGCACTATGACTCTGCTACTCCACCAAACCCACTTCTGCTTAATTATGCCCTTAAACCCCAAATATTTCCTTTCTCTTCTTTCATATCACATATATTCTGCTATCCCTCCAAATATATTTTAATTGTGTTGTAAGGTAGTGCAGTTTTATATGGCTTTTCACACAGCCTTTCTTGTGTTAGCCCTCTCTCTAACGCCTGAATACCTCCATAATCTGGTGTCATTTTCTGTTAAAAACTGTAATAGCTAGAAATGGAGGTTGTAACAATGGGATTTTTTTCACTAGCTATAAAATCAAAGAAGAGAGAAAAGATATTTTAAGTCACCATCCTTTAATAAAATAACGGAATTGATGGTGTCAGAACTGGCACATATTCCAGTTTGGGAATGTTGTGATTATGTTAAATATTCTGGTTATATTGCTGTGATATCAAAGGAGCATTCATCACCTATAAATATGGCATCTAAGCATGTTTTATATGGGTGAGGGGGCAATCTGAGGAATGATCGTGGGGAAAGAAGAGGAATTCTTCACAGTAGTTTAGTGATCTCAAGGATGCAGAGGACAAGGGAAGGGCTTCTGTGTCCCTCACAGAGTGCCATCTCATTATTGTGTCAGAGAAGATTCAATTAGGTTGAAAGGGGCAGGAGATGGGCTAAAGATGTGTGTTGGGGGGGGGGATTTGACTTAGCACAGAGGAGCTAAATACAATTTTGTTGTTTTCTGACATTATAAAAGTAAAGCTATATAATAGATGTCAAGGAAGAACAGAACATGAGATGATAGAATTAGCCCCATTTTCTCTGCTATACAGTGGGTATTTTCAATACTTATATATTGTAATGACAAAGAATGGCTTAGTAATATTACTTCAAATTACTAAAGTAACTACAGAAATGTCAAAGAAAATTTTCATGTGTTAAAGGAGAAAGAATCCTTTTCATTATTAAAACTCTGCTTTTAGAAAATAGGTAATACAAACAGAACAATTTTTGCTTGCAATTTTGTCCTGAAGCAATATCAAGATATTAATATACCTACAAAAGAACAACAGCTGCTGCTTGAAAAGACAGTGTTCCTAAAACTAAAGCATTGTTGGAATTACCTCTCTGTTTTGATTTCTACTTTAAGTAGAGTTATTTAGAAGTGTATTTATTTTAAATTGAGTTGTTTATCATGTTGTTTTTCCTCTATCTTAATCTTATTAAATCAAATTGAATTGTGCTCAGAGAGTTTCACACCTTGGAAGTCTACTTTTGAAAGTCTTTAAAGATTTTCTTTGCAGTTGATTTTTCTAACTTGTTGTGAGATTGTAAAAATAATGCAAATTGTTCCTTTAGTTATGCAGGACTGTGAGCTTTCACTGTTATTGCATACTGCAGTGCACCTAGGTAATAATTTCTATAGGCTGCATACAAAGACTTCATAGTGCAGCTTTGACCCAGGGAGATAGACATGTCTACATCACCAAGATATTTAATCAAAGTAAAGCCCATTAACTTTTATATATTTACCTTGGTTTCATCTTGTTGAATATAATTTTGCCAGTTACACGTTCCTCTGGTTATCAAGTACTTGACTTTTTCTATAGCCTACTATAATTGTATTTAAAAGCAATAAGGAGAAGAATGTAGAATGGAGGAGAAAATCCACCTCAAGTCCTCTCTTTCATAAGTCAATGAGAATACAAGGATAAAACTGTTACCAGTGACTTTTCAGAAAACTAAAAGCTAATAAAGACTTTCAACAATTCAAAGAAAAGCTGTTTAAGAAAAATTGATGAATCTTCATACAAATAGTGACTGTGTGGGGGTTTGATAGGGTGCAGTATTTATATGCCTGTGGAGGGCAGAGATCAATATTGAACATCTTCTGTTGCTCTATACCTTATCTTTTGAGACACAGGATCTCATGGAACCTGGAACTCAATAATTCAGCTAAGCTGGCTAGCCACTGAACCCCTCACATCTCCTGTTTTAATTGTCCAGTACTGGGGCTAGAGTTGTGCACAATTACACTAGGCTTTTATGTGGATGCTAGTGATATAAACACAGGTCCTCATGATTACATAAAAAGTACATCATTCACTGAACCATCACCCTAGTTCAGAAGCACGATGTCAGCCATAAAGGAAAACAACAGCAGCAACAACAACAACAATAACAACAACAACAACAAGCCCCAAACAAAAAACAATTGTTCAAACATCATGTCTTAGAAAATAGTAGCTTGGCAGTGGAAGGGAAGGAGACTGCATAACTAATTCTCTTTTGTCTGGTGTTACCATTTGGCTTATATAAAGGCCGCTGATGAACTTCATCCTGCTGGCTTATCTTTATTTGACCAGATTCAGATTTTTCTCTGTGAGTGAATCCACATTCTTAGGTATCTGTCTAAAGTAAACATTGATATAACAGCTATCACTGGGACTAATAAGAGACTAAGAAACCTAAACGAAAAGACTGAGGAAGGAGACTAACTCAGGGACTTAAAAATGTCCAAATATTCACAAGAATCTCAAAAGCCACTTGTACATATGGGACTGTGGAGATGTAAGCAGTCACCTGAGAAAGTCCCAGTATATCACTCATGTCAACCTCTGGTTATCCTGAGTTGCTGCACATGAGTAGGGCAAGGTTAAGACAAAGTTATAAACAGTTTGTGGAATATTAAAGAAATGGGCCAACATACACTCTAACTTTCCAAACACAAATTCCTGCAGCAAAGGCTTTGATTACAGATATTTCACAGTTGGAATCTCAGTCATTTCAGAAGGATGTACCTAACAAGATGAGATATGGTCAGAACTCAGGCACACAGGACTCACATCCTGTCATACACATGATCCCCAACAACTGGACAAAGTAACTGGACAAATGAACAGATCAGCATGGTGGTGGCTGAAATCATGGATAAACTGTCCTCTGGTCTCTGGGAAGAGCCAGTGACCATCGTTTAGAAGTTATCTGGAAAATGTTAAAATGTGATTTTGTTTTTGCCTTTGCTTGGAAACTAGGGTGTATAAGACACCACAGCTTGTTTCTTGTAACCTAGTCAACCCCATTAAAACTCTACATGTTCTCAATCACAAAGAAAAAAAAGGAATAGCACTACTGAATCACAAGTTGACTAACTTAGCTGAGGAGGAACTTGAGTATTTGAATATGGCATATATTATGGATTCAGTAAAAACCATCTAGGAAAAACAGGAATAAGAAAAAGACCCAAAACTGAAAGAAACAGGGGCAATAGCAAACTGTACCATCAAAACTTAGAATGATTGGAAAGGGAACATGAAATAGATTATATGGGTGGACAGGAGATTGGTGGGGATGGGAACAGTGAGGATCATGTTGAATATGGAGGGCAGAGGGAGAGATTTGTGAGAGAAGACTGAAATTGGAGAGCAATATAGAACCTAGTGCAGTGGAAACTTTCTGGAACCTCTGAGGTCTTTACTGGCAAGGACTCCTAGTAATAAGAGGATAAGAAGCATGAACCAGCCAACTTCTGTAAGCAGGTAAGGCATCCAGTAGTGAAACTGGGACATCAACTCAGCTACAATACCTTCAACCAACAGTCTGTCTTGCCTGCAAGATGTGCTGGGACAATGGTGGCTCAGAGCTAGTGGGAGTGGCCAGCCAGTGATTGGTCTAACTTGAAAACTTGAGGCCTATTGCCTGACCCGTCCAATGGGTCCAGTTATTCAGGGTCCTGAAGAGACTTTCTACCTGCGGGTCAAGGGGGTGAAGAGAAGAAGGAGACCAAGCAAAGTTCTGTTGTCAAGGTCTCGTTTATTGAGAGAAATGTACAGCATTTAAAGCTCTGAGGCAGGAATTGAAGCTTAGGGTGGGGGAGTATTGAGAAGTGCCCAAGGATATAAGGTGAATCACTAAACTGCAAGATATCCTCCTTAAACAAAGAGGCAACAGTCTTCCGGGGACATGTTCTTTGAAAAGGTCGAACCCTTCTCAGGAATCTGCTCAGGGACATCCGGTGTTTGCTCAGGCTGAAACATCCTGTGATTGCTCCCAGAATCTTCCTGGAAGAGGCTTTTGTCCAACAATCTCATAATCTTACAGCAGCCACCTTAGGGTTGAGCTTCTGTGGCCATGCAGCCCAGAGTCACGTAGCCACCTTGAGCTATGCAGTCACGAAGCAGCCAGGCCCAAATGCAATATGGCTCCCTACAATTGCCCAAGAGGGAGCCCAGTTGTACCTAGAGGGTCAGAAGCCAGAAGCTGGGTGGCCTAGCCACTTAGGATAGATTCAAACACAACTGGCAGAAATTAATTAAAAGAAAAAAATCAATAAAATGATTCCTAATGATATTCTGCTATACTCATAGACCAGTGCCTAACACAATTGTCCTTAGAGAAGCTTGTTCCAGCAGTTGATGGGAGGAGATATGGAGACCATAGGCAAACATTAGGCAGAGCTCAGGGAACCTCCACAAGAGGGCAGGAAGGATTGTAGGAGCCAAAGGGATCAACAAGGCTGCATGGCTCTGTGCTAGGTTCTCTACATATGGTGTGGTTATTTAGCTTGGATTTTGGGTGTGGTGTGTGTGTGTGTCCAAATAGTTGGAATGTAGTTATTTCTGACTCTTTTGTCTGTTCTTGGGACCTTTTTCCTCCTATTGAGTTGTCTCATCCAGCCTTGATAGGAGGTTTTATGCCTAGTCTTATTACATGGTGTTATGCCATGTTTGTTGATATCGCTGGTAAGCTGGCTCTTTTTTTGAAGAGAAATTGGAGGGGGCATGGTTAGTCGATCTGAAGGAGAAGGGAAGAGGGTTACTTGGAGAAGGGGAGAAAGGAAGACTGCTGTTGGAATGTATTATAAAAGAAAATATTTTTAAAAAGCATAGGGTGATTGGATGTCACTTCAGTTTCGTCCCACAGTTCACACAGTATTATTAAAAAGGAGACATTTTTTTACAAGAAACTGAGACAGACAAATGTCTCAGGTTGAGTAAATGAACTTACCCTGAAAGGAGGTATTAGACTTAAAAGTGTTTGGTTTACTAAAGATCTTATTAGCTATTATAAAAATATTTAGGAACAAAAGAAAACCAATGCCTTGATCACCTCATATGTACTTTTGCTGTTCAATATAACAAACACCAGTCAAATGTAGTATTTAATCTTAAAGTAGTTTAGGGTTAATGAGAAAGATCCAAGTTCCTGCTACTTGAACAAGCCTATCAGTACTCAAGAAAGTAGAAGCAGAGAATCAACTCTACAAGGTTTTCCTCTATCTTAATATGCTTGCCATAGCATGCACACACACACACACACACACACACACACACACACACAAACACACACACACACATACACACACATTAATCAATAAATTAAGTGAAAAAAGTCAGTAGCCCTCCTTTATACTAATGATAAATGGACCGAGCAAGAAATTAAGGAAACAACACTCCTTATAATATTCACAGATAATATAAAATACCTTGGTGTAACTCTAACCAAACAAGTGAAAGATCTGTTTGAGAAGAACTTCCAATCTCTGAAGGAAGTAACTGATGAAGAAAATATAAGGTGGAAAGATCTCCCATGCTCATGGATAGGTACTATTAACATAGTGAAAAGGGCCATCTTATCAAAAGTAATCAACAGATTCAGTGCAATCCACATCAAAATTCCAACTCAATTCTTCACAGAGATACAAAGAGCAATTCTCAATTTCATCTGGATTAACAAAAAACCCAGAATAGGGAAACAATTCTCAACAATAAAAGAACATTTAGAGGAATCACCATCCCTGACTTCAAGCTCTACTGCAGAACAATAGATAGTTGATCTGTCCCTGATTTAACCGTGATACCAGGTATCTGACAAGAAAATCATCCATTTAATCTAGATTTTCCAGTTTTGCTGAATATAGGCTTTTGTAGTAGGATCTGATTTTTTTTTCCTGATTCTATTGTTATGTCTCCCTTTTAATTTCTGATTTTGTCAATTTGAATATTGTATCTGTGCCCTTCAGTTAGTTTGGATAAGGGTTAATTTTCTCAAAGAACCAGCTCTTGGTTTTGATGATTTTTCCATAGATCTCTGCTTCTAGTTGTTTGATTTCAGCCCTGAGTTTGATTATTTCCTGCCTTTTACTCCTCTTGGCTGTGTTTGCTTCTTTTTGTTCTAGAGCTTCAGATGTGCTGTCAAGCTGCTAGTATATGCTCTCTCCAGTTTCTTTTTGGAAGCACTCAGAGCTATGAGTTTTCCTCTTAGCACAGCTTTCATTGTGCCCCATAGGTTTGGGTATGGCAGTACCTTCATTTTCATTAAATTTTAGAAAGTCTTTAATTTCTCTCTTTATTTTTTCCTTGAACAAGGAATTGAGTAGAAAATGGTTCACTTTTCACGAGTATGTGGGTTTTCTGTTGTTTTCATTATTATTGAGGACCAGCCTTAGTCCATGGTGATCTGATAGAATGCATGGGATTAACTGAATCTTGTATCTGTTGAGGCTTGTATTGTATCTGATTATATGGTTAATTTTGGAGAAGGTACCATAAGGTACTGAGAAGAAGGTATATTCTTTTGTTTTAGGATGAAATATTCTGTAGATATCTGTTAAATTAATTTGTTTCATATTTATGTTAGTTTAACTGTGTCTCTGGTTTCTGTTTCCACGATCTGTCCACTGGTGATAATAGGCTGTTAAAGTCTCCCACTATTACTGTGTGAGGTTCAATCTGTGTTTTGAGCTTTAGTAACTTTCTTTTATAAATGTGGGTGACCCTTTATTTGGGTCATAGATGCTTAGAATTGAGACTTCATCTTGGTGGAATTTTCCTGCGATGAGTATGAAATGTCCCTCTCCATCTCTTATTACAACTTTTGTTTGAAAGTCTATGTTATTGAATATTAGTATGGCCAATCCATCTTGTTTGTTGAGACCATTTGCTTAGTAAATTTTTTTCAGCCTGTATGCAGCAAAATGCTGAGTCCTGTTTACATATCCAGTACATTCATGTTGAGAGATATGAAATAACAAGGAGTCTTGGTTCCTATTATCTTTCTTCCTAGAGCTGATATTGTGTTTCTGTGGGTATTTTCTTTGGGGTTTGTTGTGAAAAGATTACTTTCTCACTTTTTTGCAATGTAGTTTCCCTCCTTGTTTTGGAGTTTTCCTTCTCTTATCCTCTGTATGGCTAAACTAGTGGGAAGATATTGTTTAAATTTGGTTTTGTCTTGGACTATCTGGATTTCTCCATCTAGGACGATTGAAATTTTTGTTAGGTTTAGTAGCCTGGGCTGACACTTTTGTTCTCCTAGGGTTTGCATGACATCCGTTCAAGATCTTCTGGCTTTTAAAGTCTCTGTTGAGAAGTCTGGTATAATTCTGATAAATTTGCCTTTATATGTTACTTGACCTTTTGGCCTTACCAATTTTAATAGTCTTTCTTTGTTCTGTACATTTAATGCTTTGATTATGATGTGACTGGAGAAATTTCTTTTCTGGTCTAATCTATTTTGTGTCCTGTAGGCTTCTTGTATATTTATGGCCAGCTCTTTCTTTAGGTTAGGAATGTTTTATTCTATGATTTTTGTGGACGGTGTTTTCTGGCCCTTTGAATTGGGAATCTTCATTCTCTTCTATAAGTCTTATTCTTAGGTTTGGCCATTTCATTGTGTCCTACATTTCCTGGATGGTTTAGGTTAGGAGCTTTTTCTACTTTGTATTTTCTTTCACTATTGTGTCAATATCTTCTATGTTATATTCTAATCCTGAGATTCTCTTTTCTATCTCTTGTATTCTGTTGGTGATGCTTGCATCTGTAACTCCTGATCTCTTTCTTAGATTTTCCACGTCCAGTGTTGCCTCCCTTTGTGATTTCTTTATAGTTTCTATTTCCATTTTTAGATCCTGAATGGTTTTGTTCAATTCCTTCTCCTGTTTGGTTGTGTTTTCCTTTATTTCTTTGAGGGATATATGTGTTTTCTCTTTAAGGGCTTATATCTGTTTGACTCTGTTCTCTATTGCTTTAAAGAAGTTATTTATGCCCTCTTTAAGGTCCTTTATCATCTTCATGAGATGAGATTTTTAGGTCAGAATCTTTTGTGTTGTGTTATGGTATACAGTTTCTGCTGTATTGGGAGAACTAGGTTATGATGGTGCCAAGTGGCACTGATTTCTGTTACTTATGTTCTTGTGTTTGCTTTGGCCATCTGGCTATCTCTGGTGTTAACTGTCCTTGTTGTCTCTGACTTGGAGCCTGTCCCTCCTGTGTGCCTGTTAGCCTGTGTAACAGACCTTCTGGGAGTGAAGTTTTCTCTGGGTGTGAGTTGAATGGGGTACTGGAGTGAAAGAGCTGCCTCTGGATAAAGTTGTAGACAGGATGGAAGGTGTGCGTCCAATAGGCAGGAAGTCCTGCTTCTGGCCCTGAGGGAGGGATGTCCTAGTTAGGCCAGGTATTAGGACTGGGTTGGAGTCTCACCTATGAGGCTGGTGGTTTTTGGGGTGTGTAGAGCACATGATCTGCCCCAAGGGGGAAGTTTGGAACAGGAAGAGTGAGTTATGTATTAGGCTTCAAAGAGATGGAACCTATTCATGAACAAAGACAGTTCCATGGGGTAAAACCAATCTCTAACATTTAAATGTAAAATGATTTGTAAGAATGAAGGGCAAAACGGAGAATGGGACCCCCATTGAAGGAATTAGAGAAAGGACTGAAAGAGCTTTAAGGGGCTTGAGACCCATATGAACAACAATGCCACCCAACCAGAGCTTCCAGGGACTAACCAACCTCATAGGTAGCAATGAATAGCCTAGTAAGAGCACCGGTGGAAGGGAAAGCCCTTGGTCCAGCCAAGACTGAAGCCCCAGTGAACGTGATTGTTGGGGGGAGGGTGGTAATGGGGGAAGGATGGGGAGGGGAACCCCAATAGAGAAGGGGAGGGGGAGGAGCTGGGGGATGTTGGCCCTGAAACCAGGAAAGGCAATAACAATCAAAATGTAAATAAGGAATATCCAAATTAATAAACATGGAAGAAAAAAAAAGAATGAAGGGCAAATTAAAAAGAAGGGTTAAGTTGGGTGAAAGGACAGGAGGAAGAAATAGGGAAATGCATATGGGGAAGGGTAACATATTAAAGAACTTAGAGAAATCAATGTAGAAACATCATAAATATGTACATACGTGTGTATAAATGAAGTTTATCCAATAATGGATAGACAATAACTCTCTCAAACATAATAAAATAAAAAGTGCAAAACCCCAAGTATGGGTTGCTTCTTTTCCCATTGTAAATTAACTGAGGTTCAGACTTCCTCCTAAATATTAAAGACTGTTTCCATTATTTTTGGTCACCCTCTTGAAAGTGATAGTAAGATATTCTTGCTGAAGACAACACATGTTTAAATCATAAGACATTGAGAAATCAGGCTGATACTTACCTAGAAGCTTCATTGTTATTGACTAGCTTTTATAGTGCTAATAGGTTCTATGTACAGCACTAGGTAAGAAAAGTCATCAACAACCTTACTGAGGAGAAGTGAAACTGGTGAGTTATTATAACTACTAGTCTAGAAAGACATTCCCACTGATGTATGACATAAGAGTAATGGAAGTAACCAATACCTTTCTGGCTAGATTTGAAACTGCCCATAAAATGGAACCCATACTGATATTGTTTGCTGTGTTGATAAACAAAAGATAAGAACAAAGTAAAAATATATAACTGGTTATGTCACAGGTACTTTTGCTATTATAATGCTAAATGGGTATGACTAACTGTATTCTAAATTGTATCCTTTATGTGTACAAACTATTGCATACCTCTACCTTCATCACAAAAGATTCTTTCTGCAGTACGTAGTAATTAATACTGAGGTGTACAACCAGACAACATGCAAGAGAATAAGAGTCTGTGTAGTGTCCACCCATAAATGAGACAGTCATTTCATACCCAGTGTCCTAATTAGGGTTACTATTGCTCTGTTAAATTATAATGACCAAGCTGGGGATTAAAGGTTTTATTTGGCTTAAACTTTTAAATCATAGCCCCAACCTTAAAGGAAGTCAGAACAGAAACTCAAGCATGGCTGGGAACAGGAAGCAGTAGCTGATGCAGAGGCCATAGAGAGGTGTTAATTACCTGTTTGCTTCCCATAGCTTTATCAGTCTGATTTCATATAGAACCCAGGATTACCAGTCCAAGAATGATCCACCCACAATGGGCTGCACCCTTCCCCCTAAATCACTAATTAAGAAGTATTCTGTAACTGGATCTTATAAAGGCATTTTTCTCAATTGAAGTTCCTTCTTTTCAGCTCCTGTTAAGTTGACATAAAACTAGCCAGTCACCCCCCTACTTCACCACAAGGCATCAGATAACTGCGGAGGAGAAAATGGAATTGTAAAAGCCATTACCAGTAGGCATGTTCAGTGAGACAGTACTTGCCAGATAGAACACAATTTCACACATGCACTCAGAATAACTGGCATTACATATTCAAGACTTGTATAAATCAACCCAGAGAAAATCCCAGCATGGATAAGGGTATCTCCCCTCTATGAGGAGCTAGTGGCAACGGATGGACATTGTGAGTATGACAGTCAATTTATTTTCTCTACGTTTTCAGGCCCTGAAAGGCTACCAATGCTACCATAAAAATTCCTACAACCACCTATTCATATGTAAGCTTCACTAAGCACCCAATCAGTAGATATTAAGTTTTATTTAAGACATATATAAAGCATGTGAAGTAGAGATGGAAAAGTAGTGGGTGAAAAGAAGGAATTGGAGTGGAAGGAATGAAGGGTATATTTGATATAAAATACTATGTGTATTATTAATATTAAATATTTCTAACACTCATTTAAAATATCTAAAAATAAATTGAGAGTAAAGAAACTGGAACCTCTCTAGGTGTGTCCATTTTTCTTGGAAAGAATACAGTATTATCTATCCAAGCAAATTATGAATTAAGTACATTATTTAGTAAACATTAACCATATTTGGACAAAAGTACAAAAATAGTAAAAGGATCGTTATAGTGTTGTATTTATTATAACAAATGACTGAAAATGCTGCCAATGAGTAACAAAAAGTTTAAGATCAAATGGTACTTGAGTGCTAGGGAAATGTAGAAAAATACCTAAGAGCAAAGAAAATGAAGATATCAAGAAATATGATTAAAATTGTTTTAAAGAGGATGATATTCCAGCGTTAAAACTAATAAACTCAATCACTAATGAAAATACTTACAGATATGCCCACTGGCAAATGTTTTTGATTGCTTTTCTTGAAACAAATTTTTTTATGTTTTTGAATTGATTGTTTTATTTATTTACATTTCAATTGTTACCCCCTTTCCCCATTTCCCCTCCCCAAACCCTCTATTCCGTCCCTCTTTCCCCTTCCTGCCTCACTGCTTTAGCATTCCCCTACCCTGGGGTATTGAGTGTTCACAGGACTAAGGCACTTCTTGGCATCAGTGAGTGTCTGTGTTTGAAGTTTGCATATGGGATGTATCCCTAGGTGGGGCAGTCTCTGGATAGCCTTTCCTTCAGTCTCTGCTCTGCTCTTTGTCCCTATAACATTAAGGGATATAACATTAAGTTGTGTCACACATATCACTGAGAATATTTGTGCATTGTATGCATCTATTTATAACAAAAAACAAAACAAAACAAAAACTTTACTCTCACAGATATACCAAGCCACAAATTGAGGAAGATAAATAATGTTCCCAGGTCTAGGTGACCTTGCCTGTCATCTGTTCCAGGATTGAATTTGTAGTTCTTATCATCTGGACTCATGTCTTTTCTTCTTATCTTGTATTTCTTTGCCTCATTCCCTGAATAATAAATGATGGAAGAACACAGCCCCTGAAAATAAGTCATGTCTAGCTTCTATGGTCAAAAACAAACAAAAGAGAATGCTATAAACAAACTGCTTCAATGAATAACTTATTTCAGACCACAAAAAGCTAGAAACATCTTATTGTGAAAGTAGAAATGCCAAATTAGAAGTCATGCTGCTCCAACAGTACCTGTTTTTCTAGGTGCTATGGGTTCATTAAGGAATAGCCTAGTAAGAGCACCAGTGAAAGGGGAAGCCCTGGGTCCTGCCAAGACTGAACCCCCAGTGAACATGATTGTTGGGGAGAGGGTGGTAATGAGGGGAAGATGGGAAGGGGAACACTCATAGAGAAGGGGAGGGGGAGGGATTAGAGGGATGTTGGCCTGAAAACCGGGAAGGGGAATAATAATTGAAATGTAAATAAGAAATACTCAAGTTAATAAAGATGAAAAAAAAGACTCAATCTCCTTAGACATCCTACCTTACTGAGAAAACTATCAAATCATACAGCAAGGTAGCATGAAAGTCTAGCTGACAGATACTGCTTAGGGCTCAGTAGACAGGACTGACCTGTAGGTATATGAATTTCACTCCAAAATTCAAGCTAAAGTTATATAATTTCCATACAAAAATACATCAAGAGTCTTCTAAGTACCAGAATTACAATCTTAAGGACACACAGTAGAACAGAAAGATAATGGCTACTTTTTTTTGGTATTTGTTTTGAATTTTATTTTTTATTGGATATTTTTTATTTACATGTCAAATGTTATCTCCTTTCCTAGTTTCCCATCCATAAACCCCCTATCCCATCCTCCTTCCCCTACTTGTATGAGGGTATTCTCCCTCCCCAACCACACATCCCTTCCTGCCTCTCTACCCTGACATTCCGCTATACTGGGGCTTCCAGCTGTGGCAGGACCAAGGGTTTCTCCTCCCATTGGTGCCCAACAAGACCATCCTCTGCTACATATGCACTTGGAGCCATGGGTCTGTCTATGTGTACTCTTTGGATGGTGGTTTAGTCTCTGGGAGCTCTGGTTGGTCGGTATTGTTCTTTGGGGTTCCTTCAATCTTTTCTCTAACTCCTCCAATGACAATGGCTCTTTTATAATAAATGGAATATAAATGTGTTTTGTATTTCATAATACTTACAAAATAAATACACTTGCACTAAATGTGTATGGATTTTTTCCTACCCATTATTTCCTGAACAATGAAACAAGTATTTACATGAAATTTCCAATGTATTTGGATATTATTAGTAATCTAGGTATGCTATAAAATATGCTGAAGTGTTACAGGGTTGGAGCAAGTGTTATGCTGTTTCATATAACAGACTCAAACATCTGAAGAGTTTGGTAACCATAAGAGATACAAATAAAATTCTTATTGTCAAAGACTATTTGGGAGATATATGTCCTACCCTTATAGAGAATCAGAGCCCAGAGCACGAAATAAAGCAGTGTGATCAGGTGCTAGATGAATCCCAAATCTTAAATCACAGCTAGAACAGCAGTGCTTCATTGAGCAGCTGCTTCCCAGCAGGAAGTGAGCCAGGAGCCAAGGTGCATTTTCAGAGATTAGGAAACCAAGTTGCAAGAACTCAGCAATTGCTCAATGACAGGAGTTTGATGAGTAATGTTGCTGAACTTCCAGCCATCATTCCACCATTAGATGAAATAAACCATGAGTGTTCAGTTAGGGAATCAGGCTGGACCCTGAAGTGAGGAATGGTTTGTCAACGAGAGAGAAAAGAGGAAGATGTAGTCATAAGAAAATCATGGATGATGTCATAAATCTATAATTTCTATTTATGGGAGCAATGAAGAAATCCTAATAGGGTAGGTTTAATATTATTTTATCTTTTCTCCAGAAGAAATTAATAAAAATTCTTGGTTTTTCAATAATAAAAAAATCAATCTTCAAGTCAATCATTCAGAAATATGGAAAATTTACTGGATGTATTAATTTATGTAAGTTACAATTGTATAAAATATTGCAGATATACAATATATAATCTGCAGTCACATGATCAATATAGCCATATGGTTGCCAGATGGAATCTTAGTGAACTTTGCTGCTTTTCAACATGGAAATTGTATCGCAAAAATAAAGTGCCTCAGGTGAGTCTGTGGAAGAATACCATATTTTATGTCCCGGCATCCTAGTTTGGAAAGTTATTGCTATCCGTTTTGTTGCACTTTTTATTAAAGTCACTTCAAAATCCAGCTCAATTTTAAGACAAGGGCCTTATCAAGCCTTAAGGACCTTGTACCTTCTGCCTCTGACCATATGTGTCTAAATGACTGTCCGTTTAAGTTTGCATTAATATTGTTCTCCCCCCCCCCTCTCTCTCTCTCTCTCTCTCCTCTCTCTCTTTCTTCTCTTTCTGTATCTCTCTCTCTGCCATTCTACTTTCTAGAATTCTACATTCTACTTTCTAGTTCACCAATATAATGAGAAAATAAAATACAATGACTATAAAGCATGTGTTTAGCATTCCTACTGGAGTGTGCCCAAAATTGAAGACTGGAATGTGCAAAATAAGAAAAGAGCATAGCATGACACTCTGGTCAGTGGTCGAACATACAAACACTAAGTCAAACACAAATTCATAGCCCAAAAAGTCTCTAGAGTGGAGGATCTCTGAAATAAAAGGATTCGTTGAACCATTACAGGACCTATACAGAAATAAACAAACAGAACAAGTTCCTGGAACTCCCAGAAGCAAAGCCAGACAGCAGTTTGGAAAATAACTTTTAGACTGACCTAGCATTGGATAGATGTTTACAGAGGGCTGGATATCTTTTTGTTTGCCTGTTTGATTACTTGTTTACTTTACATTCTGATCTTTGTCTTCCTTCCTACTCCTTCCCACATTCTCTCTCCTCACCCCCTCTCTCCTTCTCCTCTGAGAGAATGGAGGCTCCCCTTCTGGGTATGCCCCCTCCCTTCCAGCATATCGAATTTTTGCATGGCTAAGCACCTCTTCTCCCATTGAGGCCAGACAAAACAGCCGAGTTAGGGGAATGGGTTACACAGACAGGCATAAGTGTTAGGGATAGTCCCCTCTCCTATTGTTCAGGACCCACATGAAGGCCAAGCTACACAACTGCTACATATACGCTTGGGGCCTAGGTCCAAGGCTTGATATTTTAATTAATTTTCTACTGTTATTATAAGGTACAATGACCAAGGCACACTGTAAAAGTAAGAATTCATTTGGAGCTTAGAGTTTCAAAGGGTTAGAGTCCTTGACAATGATAGTGAGGAACATTTGAGCAGGCAGGCAGACAGTGTTGAGGTCACATCATGAGATACAATAATACAAAGTAATCAAAATTGTGTGAGCCTTTTCAATCCTCAGAATACCTCACATACTTCTTCCAACAAGATCACACTCCTGATACTCTTCAAACAGATACCAAATGGAGAAAGGACCCAAAAGTATGAGTATACATGGGGAGGACATTGTCATTCAAGACATCCCATTCTGTATTTGGCTTCCATAGGCTTGTGGGCCATATCATAATGGAAAATGCATTTAGTCCAACTTCAAAAGTCTGCATAGACTTATTAGAGTCTCAATACCATTTGAAAGCCCAAATTCCATCCCACAGACTTAACAACCCTAACATTTTGTGGTGTCCAATAAAATAGGGCTATACTTTCAGAATTTCATGTAATAGCCTCTCAGAACCGCAATGACTCCCCTGAGACACAGCTGGCCTTAGCAGCTTTCTTTAACTGTGAAGGAAGTTGCCCAGAGCCCCTTTGCTCATGTATCCTTTATGATTCTAAAGTCCAAATCATGGGAACAAATCTGCTATGTTCAGCTGACTACTTTGGATAGAGGTTGACCCCACTGAAATGCACTTGTATATGCTTTTATTTATGTGTTTTTATGCACAGAAAACTCCTGAGCCCTTTCCTTTTTATAAGTTGGATGGTTAGTGGATTAGGGGTCTTGCCCTGAGAGCACCCACCTCTTAATTTCACTTTTGAATAGACATTTCTTTATTCTTCAACTCTTAGCTCAAACTTTAAATATCCTAGCTTTCTTTTTTTTCCTTCTAACTGTACATTTTGTATTTCATTTTCTTGTTCTTGCTGCTTTTCAATGTAGAGCTGAATAAGATAGGATACTAATAACCATGAAACAAAGTTAATATTAGTCAGTCTGGAAATCTGTGCCACTCAAGAAAGGCAAATTTTTAGGACAAGAAGAGAAGGCAGACACATTCTTCACTAAAAGATTTCTTAGAATGGGCTCCAGTCTAATTCCTAATAATGTTCTCTGAAAACTGTTCACTGGACTTCCATTTTCCCCATTATTCTAAGCACTATTAATTTTCAAGATCCTACTCTGATATTCCATTAATCTCTGACTATAGCATTCAACTACTTTTGTAGTCCAAAAATACAATTCTACATTAAAAAAACCAAACCAAACAAAACAATGAAACTAACCAAAACAAAACAAAAACCCATGGTAAGGTGTGCCACAGCAACACACAATTCCTTGTAACAACTTCTGTTTTAAGTACCTTTGCAAATCTATCATAAAACTCTGTGATCAAGACAACTTGCAAAAGAAACTTTGTTTGGGGTTTATAGTTTCAGAAGAGTCTTATATTATGTGGTTGTTTGATTAAGAATGAGCCTCACATGCTCAGTCGAATACTTGGTTCACAATTGGTGAAACTGGTTAGAAAGAATTAGAAGACATAGCCTTACTAAAGGATGTGTCACTGGGGTATACTTTGAGATTTCAAAAGCTCAAGTCATTCTCAGTTTTCTCTGCCTCATGCTTGTGTATCAAGGTGTAAACTTTTAGCTACTTCTCCAAGAACAAGCCTGGATACTGAACTTTTGCCACTATAACCCCAAATAAACTCTTTCTTCAATACATTGTGTTGGCCATGGAGCCTTCTTATGATGATAGAAATGTATATACAATAGACTTTATAACCATCAGGGTAGGGAGCATATCAGCAGGAAGGCAAGCGTGGTGTAGTAGCTAAGAGCTCATACTCTGAAACATAACTGTGAAGCAGAGAAAGCTAACTCAAGATGGTATCTTTTGAAATCTCAGAGTCAGCGACATTCCCTCAGCAAGGTCATGCCTCCTAATCCTCCTCAAATGGGCACCAAGTGGAGACCAAATTTTCAAACTATGAGGCAATAGCATTTAAACCAAGTGGATTGAATAATGCATTTGAATGTATAGGGAGAGGTTAGTTAGGAGGTGAGCTCTTGTTTGGGGTAGGCATGATCTTGTTGGAGGAAGTATGCTATTGAGGGTGGACTTTGGTGTTTCAAATGTTCAAATCAGGTCCAATGTTTCTCTCTTTTCATGCTGCCTGCCCATTCAGACGTAGAACTTTCAGCTACTTCTTCAGCATAATGTCTGCATGTACGCTACCAAGAATGCTGCCATGATAATAGTGGACTAACCTTCTGAAACTTTGTAAAGTAGCCGCAATTAAGTTGTTTTCCCTTATAAAAGTTGCTATGGTCCTAGTGATTCACCACACAATAGTAACTGTAAGACACCACCTAATAGGCATAAGTTGTTCAGTGAACAGGGTGAGAGGAATGACAAAGAGCAGACGTAAGGCAGGAGGTAGTCTGGGAGAAGTCATGGTTGCTTTGGGAATATTTTAAGCTGAAAATGGGGTGCTGTAGTATTTGGGAGCAACACCTGAATTAATGTTTTCCCACATAAGCATGAGTATGAACCGAGGCTTTGTTTTTCAGCCTGTATTAGTTTAATAATGCACCTCTCCCATCTCTCTTCTGTCTTTTATCATTAAAACTAAATGTAAGACTTCATAATTTTCTCCTTACCAAAATTAAGCTTCAAAATTTATTATTTGTGAAGTTTTCTTTACTTAATCCACTAGACCTTGGAATCCTTTTATGATGTTATCTCTCCTTCTCCTTCTCCTCCTCCTCCTCCTCCTTCTTCCTCTCCTTCTCCTCCTCCTTCTCCTCCTCCCCTTTCTTCATCATCTCAGAAATCTCAAGTTGTTTGAATATGTAATATAAAATTTATAAAATAGTTCTACTGCTTGACATTTTTAAGCCATCAGGAAATAAACATTAGTAAATATGTTATATATATATATAAACATATATATATTCTTATTAATAAGAAAGATGCCACAAAAAAGAATGAAAACAGTATATTTTTCATCACTTAATTTAGGTCTGAGATCAGAGCTTATATCACTGGGAGAATGACAGGATCACAGCATACTGTCCTCTGAGTCTGCATTAGCTACAGTTTTATCCACATTGGACTCTGCATCCTTACCAGCCAAAGCTGCATTGGCTGTGTTGACTTCAGCTGAGGTGTACTCGCTTTTTTATGGCAGCCAAAAGAGAACAATTGGTTCTTTTAAAACTACTACAGGGCTAGTAGGCTTCTGGATTCTCATAAGTTCTCTCTGAAAATCAGTCATTTGAAAGTCACCATACTGTGTGCTCTAACTACTGTTGCTTGACTTACATTTGGGCTGCAGTAAAGTATAGAACACTTATCATTCTTTACTGTGCAATTTTCTTTCATGCCAGTTTCCGGTTCTTAATTTTTCTAACAACTACTCAAATGTCTCCTCTCACAATAAGAGTTACATCCTGCCTGTGTCAATAACACTTTGAGATTCTCTTTTCTGATCTTCCTGTCTTTGTCTCTTCCTTTTAATTTTTCCCCTCTTGCACCCCTTGTTACTTTTTCTATAACCTTGCAACTTCCAACACCTGAGAGGGGATTCTAGGCTGAGACTTTGTCCAGATCCCATTGGCCTATAGGCATATCTGTGAGGGATTATCTTGATTGCTAATCAATATAGAGAGTTCCATTTCAGTAACTTCCCGAGGCATATGATCTTGGCATTTGTAAGAGAGGTAGGAAAGCAAGCATTCCCCAGTGATTTCTGTAGTACTTATTTGTCTGTGGTTGATGTTCTCCAGTCAGAGATAATATTGCATGGAATAGCATGCTGTCCTATCTTCAAGTTCCTGCCTGGAGGATTCATTTCCTGACTTCTCTCAGTGATGGACTGTGAGCTGGAAGTATAAGATGAATAACCTTTTCCTTCCTCTAGTTGCTTTTGGTGAGTGTGTATCACAGCAAAGGGAACAAACTAGACCGACTAAAGGATGGCAGACATTATCAACTCCTTGCAAAGCTAATTACCATTTTCAAATGCTTTTTGCTTTTGTTTTAATTTCAAAGGAATCTGCACATTATTCTACACACGTCTCACTGTTCAGAAACAGAACCTGAATACTGCCGTTTTCAAAACATTATTTCCTCCCTCATAGCAATTTTAAGGTTCTCATGATTCACACCAAAAAAAACTCTTTTATTTCCATTTCTAAAACAGTTCAAAGCAATTGAGGAATTGTCTTGCACATGACACAAATTCTCTGCTGTAAATGAGAGTGTTTTGCTTAAAAACTTGCATGACTGATGACAAAGAATTTCTGAGAAATTCCATGTAACCTGTTTCCCCCATAAGTGATAAGTCACAATTTTAAACTTGAAATTGTGAGAAACCTTATTTACAAGGCAATATGATAGGCTATACTTTGTCTATTGTTTCAACTATTCACCCATATATTTCTAAATGTATTTCTATACACCAATCCTTATTGGGACCAAGCTTGGAACCTAGGACTTCAGGCACCTTCAACGAGCACTCTGCCACTAAACAATGAAGGAAATGGAAACAAAGTCAGAGCTAGTGTAGCACAGCAAGACCACTGGAATACTTGTTCTTCCTCTTAGAAATGTGAACTTTTGTTTTGAAATATAAACAAAACTCCTCCAGGGAGAGGAAGAGAATGTCTCTAGCTTCCCTGTACTTATCTAGAATACAGACAAATGGCCCCACTGGGAGTTTTATTTTGAAGGTTGCTATAGTCAACCATCCTCTACACAAAAAGATCTAAGTCATAAATCAATGGACAACAATTTTTTCATAGTGTGGTGATCAAAACAGAAGTGCTGCTTTCTTAGCTGTTTGGTGCAACTGACATTCCGCTGTCGATCCTGTGATGTTTAGTGTTACCAACACAAGAACTCAGAATTCCCTAGACAGCTGCTGCTATCTCTGAGCACACTTGCAAGGGAGTTATCAAGATTGCATTAATTAGGGCAGGAAAATTTACCTTAACTGAGGATGATACTGTTTTGGGGGGTAGCATCTTAGACTGAGTAGAAGCATTTATCTCTCTACCAGTTAACACACAGAAGTTCCAACAACACCAGAATAGAACTATATCAATTGTATGTTCAGGCCCAAGAACAGAGAAGCCAACACACGAAGGCTCTTGGGGACAGCCAGTTGCTGATGTTGGAACAGTACTTCTTTGACTAGTTGCCCCTTATCCTAGGCATTGATGCCAGCTTAGACACAGTGTCCAATAGTTCTTGAACTTCTTTTATTCCCATATTCCCAGACTATGGCTTCTATGAGGAAAGGGCTACAGCCTCTTCGGGAATTACTTTGTGAATCTTTCGTGCATTACATGTGAATCATTTGTGTATAAATTTTCATGTTTACAAGGACATGCAGCACTCTATCTGTGAGGCTCATTTCTTTCAGACAAATTTCAGAAAATGAAATTAGCATACATTTGAAATATTTTATTGGTCCTAGTAGAACTCAGCTTCCCTCCTCGGCTTATTTTGATTTTTGTGAATAAAGTGTACATCTTGTGGCTTATCAATTATGTAGCCACCATTGAAGACAGGTTTTCTTAGGCTGTTTCCATTGTGCCCTGTGGTCCTGTTCTGTGATTGTCCTACCAGTCTTGCTGTTTATCACATTAATTGTAGTCACTTTTCTTTTGATAGTTAAGTGGCTGCGATTGATGCTTATTATCTGGAGATTCTGACATTTGTGATTGTATTGTTGAGTCCTGTTCCATAACAGGATACTCCACTGGTTATCTCTCTCTCTCCCTCCCCCCCCCTCTCTCTCTCTCTCCCTCCCTCTCTCTCTCTCCCTCCCTCCCCCTCTCCCTCTCCCTCTCCTTCTCCGTCTCTCTCTCTCTCTCTCTCTCTCTCTCTCTCTCTCTGGTGTGTGTGTGTGTGTGTGTGTGTGTGTGTGTCTGTGTGTGTGTGTGTGCGTGTGTGCACACGTGCACTTTAGTTCTCCTTACTTATAGAAAAATGTTACCCTCATTATTTTCAGTGATATTGTGTTCCTCTTGTAAGAATCCAGTTACTATTTTGACAAAAGAAATATTCTCCACCTCTACTCATCAAATATAACCACCTGCTAAATCTTCTAATCTTACATTAATGACCATTCTAGAACTCCTGGTTTCTCTTCATTTGCTCTGTGGTTGTTTATTTTTATTATACTTTCCATAGAACTTCTAAACTCCATTTAAACATCATAATTGCCCAATCTCTTCAAGTCCTTATGGAATTTTAAGATGCTGCATGGCAGTACCACTGTACTAAAAGACCCCTTCATTATCCAGAGTTCTGTTCCATCCACACCCCAACCCTCAGTCTATCACCTTCAGAATCCATCAAGTCCCACTCATTTTTGCTGGCTCCTTCTAATGTTTGAAGAGATTACAGAGCTATTTAGGGATTTATTTATTCCTCTCTTTGGGTCCCTGAACTTCATTGGCCAATTAATGATACATTTTGGTGTTATGTATTGCTCTGGTGGTCACAGGGATATGAAGCTTGGTTCTTAGGTGAGTATTTATGATGGATAAGGCTGTTTTGTTTGCTAGCAAAGAAAAGAGAAAATTTTTGGCCAGAAGAAGTAGGAAAATTGTAGAACCAGAAGTGTTAATACTACCTGGAGTTTGGCTGTTTGCTACTCCATACACCATCCCACATATCTGGGCCTCACTCTTCTCCATTTAAGCCTTTTCCAACACAGTTGAGATTTTAGCATTCTGTGACATTATGCTGCTGGTCCTAATCACCCACAACTGTAAAAGTGAGTTAACTTGATACCGGCCTCTAACTTCTTAGATTTTCATATTTCCTTTTTGATCTGTGATCACTTACTCTTGGTGTCTTCCTTCCTGGGTCAGCTATGCTCATCAAAAGCCATGTGACTTAATGTCTTTCTAATTAGTACTTCTCTGAATATCTCCAGTGGATGTGTGATAAAGCCTGTGATTTCTGTCTTCTGGTATCTCCTTCAGTTTCTGTGGAGTAAGCTTAACAGCCAGCACTCCTGCCAGGCTCCTTCCCATCTCCTTTCTTCGCTAGGTAATATGCAAAATTATTCTCAAGTCCTTCATTCAGTGCTTATTGCAGTGCAATTCTCTGCTTGCTGAATATGTAAAGTTTGGAACTTTTTGTCAAGTTCAAACCTAATAATTGTTTGTCGTTTATGTAATTCAAATAGAATAAGGCTAATTATTTTTCTCCTTTCAATTTTTCATTTTTAAAATTTCCATTGTGTTATCCATTGCACATACTATTGGGTTCCGTATGAATATTTTCTTTAAAGTACACAATGTACTGTGAATAAAATTTCCAATGTTCACCCAATTTATCCCTCAGCTCCCCCTTTTAGTTCCTTGGCTTGCCTAGACAGTTTCAATTCTGTTTTCATGATGTAAACACGGGCATGATTTTAAATGCAAAGTGTAGGAATTTTGATGAAAGAACGTATTTGTCCTGCTGAACCTGATTTACCCCATTTAAAATGAATATCTCCAGTTGCATATATCTTCCTCTGAATGGTATAAATCCTTTATGGCTTAAAAATCTATTGTACATATACTTATTGCTTTTTCTCTTCTTGGTGTCTAGTTAAGTTACATAATAGGCCACTGTGAATAGAACTGCAGGAAACATTGAAGAGTAAGTGTCTATGCGGTGCACTGGTTTGGTCCAATACCCATGAATGGAGAAAATGGAGTGTATGGTAGATCTGTATTTAGTTTTAAGGACCTCCATGCAGATTTCCTTAGTGGCTAGTCTACTTCACATTCACATCAGTGCATGAGAGCACTCTTATCAGTATCTTGCAAGCATTTGTTATTGGTAACATAGTGACTGCCATTCAACAAGGAATAATATTTATCACAATCTAGTTGTAATCTGCATTTCATTGATGGCTAGTAAGACTGAACATCTTTTCATTCTGGTGATCATTTGTTTTTCATCCATTGAGAATTTTTGTTCAGTTCATTGACTCATTTATTGATTTGGACTGTTTGATTTCTTGTTCAGTTTTAGAGTTTGGTGTTGTTTTTGTTTTCTTATTATTTTTTCAGTTCTTTGTATATTCTAGATGCTAATCCTCTAACTTTCTATCAGATGTATAGATATCAAAGAGTTCCTCCCATTTTCTAGACTGCCACTTTACCTGATTGTTTTCTTTACTATGCAAAAAAATAAGTGCCAAAACTGACTTTTATCTTATTTAATGAATCTAATTAAACTTAAGAAGTAGATTGCAGCTAAGTTAATGATTATGTTATATTTAATTATAATCTCTTAAATCTAATATACATGGTTCCTGACAATACCTTGTTTGTTCAGGTTCCTTCTAAGTGAACAGTAAAATTCTTGCCATAGTTTTCTCTACAAGTAATAAAATAAATTCTAATTAGAGCTCTGGGTTCATTTTAAATCAACTAGATAAGGATTAGTGTGTCCATCTTGTTAATACCTGAAGTTATCATCTTTACATATACACAAAACACGTGCAATTGAATGGCTTATGACATGCAAAGGATATCATCCATGTTTCTTTAACTGCTGGAACAAAGCGGGATCCATTCAATCCCCCTGCCTCACAATCTAAGCTCACAGAAAACCCTGCTTTTCCTTTCTTATGCAATTCTCCTCAAAGCAGGCTGGCACACTTCTGCAGAGCAGATGCTACTGAAGCTTTTTTATATCCTTCAATAGAAGGTCAAAGGTTCCAAGTACGTTTTTCTCCCCCAAATGAAGAAAGGACAAGAGGAGTGCTGTTTGTGAAACAACCCTGCTGCTTGAACACATGCCTTTCACCAATGTGTGGAACAGCAAGGCATCCCTCTCTTCACTGACATCTATGCCCTATTGCATGCTCTACTTCAGACTCTGCTGTTCCATGGCCCTCCATCTGAAAGCACCAGTGAGTAGACAAAGAATTCTATTCCTTTTTTGTCATGACTGCTCTTGCTCAAGCCCCCTGATACTGCTTCTGCTCAGCATTCAGCTGTTCAAACAAAAAGGGCTACCCCTTCAGCATGCCATTTCTGGCTCTCCATCCAACAATCACAAGAACTAACAAAAGGAGTTCATTAAAGGAGTTAAGTTCTTGGTTACTATAAGAAGCAAGAAAGCAAATATTGCTATTTTTGATTCTGGTGCCCTTTTAAAATGGCACCGAAGCCTGTTCTTTCCTTAGTAAACTGTTACCCTCAAAAATCACCCAGTTTCTTCATGATGTTATTCTGTGATGGACATAAGAATAACAGGAGGTTTCGTTGCTTAAAAATAAAGGGCTTCTATGTAATTATTTGGAAGTCTCAGTGGGTTTTGTTTGTCTGTTTGCTCATTTGTGTGTCACTTCAAGAGTCACTGCAGTTCTTGGTAAATTTTCAATGCTAACATGAATAAGTATGACACACAATTAATAACTTCTCTAGAGAGCACTTTAAAGAAACATCTTTAACAGAAGAAAGTTCATAACAGAGGAAAATTCTTCTAAGAGTAGTGAAATTTCCATAGCTTACTCACTTCAGAAAGAAACCCTAGCAAGGTATCCCTCTGTTTCTGCAAAAGGACTGAGCCCAGACATTATTGATAATTATACTGTTACATAGAAAAGTACTCTATTCTTTTATAAAATTGCTTTTCAGTGAAGCTTTCAAGTTCCTAGAAAATTCAGGGCAATTGATATATCTGAGATTTGACAAATGTCTCAGGAGGGAAAAAAATGAATAAAGCCAACTGGGATGACTTCTAAAATTCATTGTTTACTTTCCAAAATAACAGTGAAAGCATTTGGATGATTGTATCGTCATTAGAAGGAAAAAAATGAACATGCCTGCTATTTGCAAGGCTAAACACAGGGAAAATCTATCTGTAGTTGCTGAACACATCTTATCATAAATGTATATTTATCAATTTTGGTAGTCAGTACAATGGAACTTGGTAAACTGCCATATTCTTCAGTTGTAGAAGTAGCTCTTAGTTCTGGCATGTAGCTCTAAGAATTCTCCTATCTGAGACCTGCACCTTATACCTAGCAATGGGGCTCTTCCACTCACAGGTCCACCAAATTGCTTTTATCTAATATGCCTCATTTAGCTCTGGCAGCCAGACCACCACAAGAATTTGGAAAGTGACTGAATGACACAGAAGCTTTGGTCTGGTAGCTGAGTCTCACAATAGCACTGCACAGACCTGGGCACTTCAGAAACCTGTTCTGTCCCGGCTGAGCTCTGCCTTCTCATCTGGGATAGTCACTAGCATCTTCTGAGAGAGAAGATTAATTTAACATAGACCCAGATGGTGTTTGTTATCCTTGCAAGGAAAGAATCTTAACTAATGACTGCAGCCTATCTTTATCTTACGTACATGTGTGTTTACCATTGATGGCATTCCCATATCTCCAGCTTTCTATAGTGACAGAAAAATCCAAGTTTAATCTGTAGAACAGGAGAGAGAGAGAGAGAGAGAGAGAGAGAGAGAGAGAGAGAGAGAAACAGAAAGACAGAGACAGAGACAGAGAGACAGAGAAAGAGGGGGTTTGTTTGAAATTTTTTACTCAGATAAAGGGGCTTGTATTCCATCCAGTCTTCATCTGCACCTCGAAACTAACCCTGTGGCACAGTTCTGCCCTGAAATAGCTGGTCTTCCAGTACTGCTGTCATCCCTAACTTCACAAGTGAGACCACCATTACTGCTCCAATAACTGGCTAAAGAGAGACCTGGCACGAGTCTACAAGGCACAGGGACTGCGGAGCAGACAGAGACAGAATACTTCCAGTTTCCATCGGTGTCCCAGAGCTAACCTTGTGCCACAGCATTCCACACCCAAATCCCACTCAGGGATATATAGTCCACCAGAAGTGCTGACATAACTAAGATCACAGGCTCACAGGCTCACAAGTGGAACAAAATCCAGTCAGAGACAGCAAGACCAGCTAATGCCATAGATAAGTAGATGGTAAGGGTCAAACACAAGAACCTAACCAACAGAAACCAAGCTACTTGGCATCATCAGAATTCAGTCTTCTCACTATAGAAAGCTCTGGATGCCTCAACACACCAGAAAAGTAAGATTTTTGATTTAGAATCGCATCTCATGATGACAATAGAAGACTTTAAGAAGAACATAAATAACTGCCTTAAAAAAATACAGGCGAACACATATAAATGGGTAGAAGCAATTAAAGAAAAAACACATAAATCACTTAAAGAAATACAGAAATACACAACCAAATAGGTAATTGCATTGAACAAAACAATGCAGGATCTAAAACTGGAAATAGAAACAATAGAGTAATCACAAAGAAAGACAACCTTGGAGATAGAAAACCTAGGAATGAGTTCAGGAGTCACAGACACAAGCATCACCAACAGAATACAAGAGATAGAAGAGAGAATCTCAGGTACAGAAGATACTATAGAAAACATTGACAAAACAGTCAAAAAATGACTAAATACAAAAACCTCCTAACCCCCCCCCAAAAAAATAAAAAAATCAAGACCAAACCTAAGGATAATAGGTATAGAAGAGAACAAAGACACCCAACATAAAAGGTGAGTAAATATATTCAACAAAATTAAAAAATGAAAACTTCCCTAACCTAAAAAAGAAGTCTACAGAACTCCAAAATAGACTGGACCAGAAAAGAAATTCCTCCTGTCACATAATAATCAAGACACCAAATGCACAAAGTAAAGAAAGAATATTAAAATCAGTAAGGGTAAAGGTTCAAGTGACATATAAAGGTAGAACTATCAGAATTATACCAGACTTCACAACAGAGACTCTAAAAGCCAGAAGATCCTGAGGAGATATGTTACAGACCCTAAAAGAACAGAAATGCTAACCCAGCTACTATAACCAGCCAAACCCTCAATTAAAGTACACAAAGAAACCAAGATATTCCATAACAAAACCAAATTTGCACAATATCTTTTCACAAACACAGCCCTATAAAGTATAATAAGTGGAAAACTCCTACGGGAGGAAACTACACTCTAGAAAAAGCAAGAAAGATAGCCACAGAAACATAATTCCACCTCTAACAATGAAAATAAAAGGAAACAACAATCATTGGTCCCTAATATCACTCACCATCAATGGATTCAATTCCCCAATAAAAAAAACATACATTAACAGACTGAACACATGAACACAGCCCAGCATTTTGCTGCATACAAGAAACACACATCAGTGAAAAAGACAGACACTTTCTCATAGTAAAACTTTGAGAAAAAATTTCCCAGGCAAATGGTCCCCAGAAACAAGCTAGAGTAGCTACTCTAAAATCAAATAGAATAGACTTTCAACCAAAAGTTATCAAAAAAGATAAGCAAGGATACTTCATACTCATCAAAGGATACATCCACCAAGATGAACTCTCAATTTTGAATACCTATGCTTCAAAGGTATCCATATTTGTAAAAGAAATCTTACTAAAGCTCAAAGCACATATTACACCTCACACAATAATAGTGGGAGACTTCAACACTCCACTCGCATCAATGGACAGATCACAGAAACAAATTAAACAGAGACATAGAGAAACTAACAGAAGTAATGAACCAAATGGACTTAACAGATATCTATAGAGCATTTCATCCTAAAACTAAAGAATATACCTTCTTCTAAGCACCTCATGGTACCATAAAATTGGTCACAAAATAGGTCTCAACAGATACAATAAAATAGAATAATCCAATGCTTTTGACCGGATATCATAGACTAAGACTGGTCTGCAAAAACTATGAAGAAAAAAAAAAAAGAAAAAAAAAAGAAAGCCTACATACACATGGAAGCTGAACAAATCTCTACTCAAGATAACGTGATAATTCAAGGAAGAATAAGAAAAGAAGTTGAAGACTTTTTAGAATTTAATGAAAATGAAGGTACAACATACCTAAAATTATGAGACAGAACGAAAGCAGTGCTAAGAGGAAAACACATAGCTCTGAGTGCCTCCAAAAAGAAACTGGAGACAGCATACACTAGCAGATTGACATCAGACCTGAACGTTCTAGAACAAAAAGAAGCAAATATACTTAAGAGGAGTAGACAGAAGGAAATAAACTCAGGGCTGAAATCAACCAAGTAGAAACAAAAAGGAATATACAAATAATCAACAGAACCAAAAGCTGGTTCTTTGAGATAATCAACAAGATAGATAAACCCTTAGCCAGACTAATGAGAGGACCCAGAGACAGTATCCAAAGTAACAAAATCAGAAATGCAAAAGGAGACAGAACAATAGAAACTGAGGAAATTAAAAAAGAATCATCAGATCCTACTACAAAACTGTATACTCAACAAAACTGGATAATCTGGAGGAAATGGACAACTCTCTAAACAGATACCAGGCACCAAAGTTAAATCAGGATCAGATAAACCATCCACCCAGTGCCCTAACACCTAAAGAAATAGAGGCAGTATTAAAGTCTCCAAACAAAAAAAAAATCACAAGACCAGATGGGATTAGTGCAGAATTCTACCAGACCTTCAAGGAAGGTCCAAACTATACCACAAAATAGAAACAGCAGGAACACTACCCAATTTGTTCTGTGAAGCTACATTTACACTTATACCTAAATCTCAGAAAAACTGAGCAAAGAAAAAGAACTTCAGACCAATTTCCCTCATAAATATACATTCTAAAATACTAAGTAAAGTTCTCACAAACCAAACCCAAGAACACATCAAAAAATCATCCATCATGATTAGGTAGGTTTCATCCTAGGGATGTAGGGAAGCTTTAATACTTTTAAATCCATCAATGTAATCCACTATATAAACAAACAAAGAAAAGAACCAAATGATCATCTTATTAAATGGTGAGAAAGTAATTGACACAATTCAACACACCTGCATTGTAAAACATTTGGATGGATCAAGAATTCGAAGTCAATACCTAAACAAAGTAAAAGCAATATACAGCAACCAGTAGCCATCATCAAACTAAGTGGAGAGAAACTTAAAGAAATCCCATGAAATCAGGGACTACACAAGGCTGCCTACTCTCCCTACCTATTCAATATAATATTCAAAGTCCTAGCCCAAAAACTTAGACAACAAAAGGAGATCAAAATGATACCAATTTTAAAGGAAAAAGTCAAGGAATCACTACTTGCAGATGATATGATAGTATACTTAAGTGACCCCAAAAATTTCACCAGAGAACGGCTAAACTTGATAAAAAGCTTCAGTAAAATGGATGGATATAAAATTAACTCAATCAGTAGCCTTCCTCTATTCAAAGGATAAACAGGTTGAGAAAGAAATTAGAGAAACAACACTCGTCACAATAGTCACAAATAATATAAAATAAATACCTTGGTAAGACTCTAAGCAAGCAAGTGAAAGATCTCGATGACAAAAACTTCAAGTCTCTGAAGAAAGAAATTGAATAAGGTCTCAGAAGATGGAAAGATCTCCCATGCTCATGGATTGGCAGGATTAATATAGTAAAAATGGCTATCTTGCCAAAAGCAATCTACAGACTTAATGTAATCTCCATCAAAATTCCAACTCATTTCTTCATAGAGTTAGAAAGAGGAATTTGCAAATTCATTTGGAATAACAAAAAACCCAGGATAACAAAAACTATTCTCAACTATAAAAGAACTTCCTGGGGAATCACAATACCTAACCTCCAGCTATATTACAGAGCAATAGTGATAAAATATGTATGGTATTGGTACAGAGACAGGAAGGTAGATCAGTGAAATAGAATTGAATACCCCGAGATGAAACCACAAACCTAGGGTCACTTGATCTTTGACAAAGGAGCTTAAACCATCCAGTGGAAAAAGGACAGCATTTTCAACAAATGATGCTGGTTCAACAGGAGGTCAGCAGGTAGAAGAATGCAAATTGATCCATACATTTCCCCCTGTACAAAGCTCAAGTCTAAGTGGATCAAGGACCTCCACATAAAACCAGATATACTGAAACTAACAGAAAGGAAAATGGGGGAGAGCCTTGAACACAAGGGCACAGGCAAAAATTCCTGAATAGAACAATGGCTAATGCTCTAAGACCAAGAATTGACAAATGGGACCTCATAAAATTGCAAAGCTTCTGTAAGGCAAAGGACACTGTAAATAGAACAAAACAAAATGGCAAACAACAGATTAGGAAACTTTTCCCAATCCTACATCTGATAGAGGGCTAATATACAATATATACAAAGAACTCAAGAAGTTAGACTCCAGAGAATCAATGACTCTATTAAAAATGGGTTACAGACCTAAACAAAGAATTCTTGACTGAGGAGTATCGAATAGCCAAGAAGCACCTAAAGAAATGTTCAACATCCTTAGCCATCAGAGAAATGCAAATCAAAACAACCCTGAGATTCCACCTTACACCTGTCAGAATCCTAACATAAAACCATTAGTGAAAGCGGATGCTGTCAAGGATGCGGAGAAAGAGGAACACTTCCATTTTTGGTGGGATTGCAAGCTGGTACAACCACTCTAAAGACTAAAGGAAAGGTCGTACAGAAACTACCCCACCTGAGGACCCATCCCATCTGCAGACACCTAGCCCACACGGTATTACTGATGCCAAAAAGTGTTTGCGGACAGAAGCCTAATTTAGCTATCTATGGAGAGTCTCTGCCAGAGTCTGACAAATACAGATGTAGATGCTTGCAGCCAACCACTGGAGGTGGGGTAGGGGGTGGGGACATCCTCTTAGAGACAGTGGGGGAGGAGGAATGATATGAGGAACTGTGGGAGGGGAGACCAGGAGAGGGGTAATGACTGGACTGTAAAAAAATAAAAGTAATAATAAACAAAATAAATTTAAAATGACTTTAAAAAAATAAATGAAGAATCATATTTCAATCACTATAAAAGGAAAGAAGAGACACATTTTAAAAACAACTTACCTTATCTCTGATAATATTGCAGCTATCTTTCTCCTTTCCTTCCTTAGATCCTAAAACTGGTCTTCGTGAATACATAGGTGGTCTAAAAATATTTATTGAATCAGAATTTGTCCTTCTGGGAGGCTAGAGAAATGCAGAGGATGGAAAAAGCAAGCTGGTGACATAAGCAACAACATGGCACCCAAAACATCAGTAGTTCAAGCAGAGGGACTTGCAAACCTCTAGGTTGCCAATTTAAATGGAGGCCTGGATAGAGACAAGCAGGAATGAAAAGAATGGGTTGTACCCTTCTATATTTCTGTTCTTTTACCTATGACTTTAGCAGAAATAAAACCTCAGGAATGCCAATCGCAGTAGTAGCATGAGAAACTGTTTCACAGGAAGTCTGAAGGACTGTGACAGCCAAGTGCTTGATCTGCTAATCAATCATCTCTCCATATGCTACACATTGATTCTCACAGAGGAGACTTCACATTCTACATAATGCTGAAGGAAAAATTAAGGCCTTGGCTTCCCCAAATTCACACAATGTTGCCTATGACTCTGTAATTGCCTGAGCATGAAGGTGCAACATCATCTTTGCTATCCTGATTGCTATTATTAGACCTCTTTGCCCCAGTAGACCAGCTGACAAGTAAGGAAGAAGTCTGAAAGGCTAAGCAGGCCAGGACAACCTTGCCCTGAAAAATGAAGGAAATATGAAGCACACTCTGTGGAGACTTGTCCAAATCATGATGTTTGTGAAAGCATCGCTATCCTCATTGAAGAACTGCATAGTACCAAAACCACAATTACTGCTTTTCTTCAACTACAACTTACCAGATCCGAGGGCTGAGAAAATGCCCCAGTAGATAAATCGCCTGCTGGCAAGTATAAGAATCTGAGTTCTCTCCAATCCATGTAGAAGCCAGGTGCAGAAGCATACATCTGTTTGTTCAGTGTTGCTATGGTGAGGTGGTAGCAGAGACAAGAGACTGTCTGGATGTCTGTCAGCCCAGCTAGCCTGGCTCAGGCAACGATCAATAAAAGAGACACTATCTCAAACAAGGTGGAAGTTGACGACCAGTTTTTATGACATACGTGTGTATGTGTCCTTGCACAATTGCATACATGGCATGCATTGGAGAACATGTTTATTAAAATGGTAACAGTTTGACACAGAACATGCAGATATCAAGTTAGTACTGACTAGAAGGCTTCATCGCTGTTGGCTAGCAGTCATAGTAATGGAAAGTGATACGTAAGTTACCGGGAAAGCAAAGTCATTAAAAGTTGTCTTACCCAATTGTGAACCTCAGTACTGCTCTGCATATGTCCATGAATGCAGTAGCAACACACATGTTATGGTAAATAATAAACTAATTTTTATTGTATTCAAGGCCTGAACCAGAAAAGGAAATACATGCCTGGATTTGTAAATCTGACCCTAGGGAGCACTCATGCCCCCAAGGGTAACTTGTATTTATTATTCTGTTCAAATAAACCATCAAAGAAAGAAGAACAAGCTGAAAGATTGTAAAAGTCAGAGGTCAGGTAGGACCGAAGCAAAGCAATGTCTCCTAGAGGGCAACTGAACTCATGAACTTATGGTTACGAGTGCTCATTGCTCTTCCAAAGGACCTGAGTCCAGATCTTAGTAGACACACTGAGTGAATCCTAACAGCTTGCAATCCAGCTCTAGAGGATCCAACATCCTCTTTCAGACTCTATGGTAGCCTGCATAAACCTGCACAATGTCAAGTGAGTCAACATAACATGGAGATGGACAGAGTTCATAAGCTCCCACCCGTAGCTTAGAAACTATAGACTGTTGATCACTTCTCAGGGAGAGAGTGTCCTTTAAGGGCTTAGATTTTGGTACATGAACTGTGCTCCAGTTAGTAGCCCCACATCCACGAGTATATGGGCAGCACAAAGTGCACTCTGTTATTTAAAATGAGAAAAGAGGAAGGAAGAAAAATGTAAGAAGACTTAGGAGGTAAGATGGATATGGGAGGAGTTACAGGAAGGAATGTGGGATCAATAAGCTCAAAATACATTCTATGAAAATCCCAAGGAATTAATAGAAAAGTTTACATTAAAACTGTTAACAGCTCTGAATAATACTTCAATATAGAAGCTTAATTTACCTTTCAGGGTTTTTTTTAAATATTTACCTAACTTTCTAAGAACCATTGTGGAAAGAATATATCTTTTCAAAATAAGATGTTATGTTACTCTTTGATTCGTGAGGCAAGTCTAGCAATTACACATTATTGTGCCTCTCCTGCTTCCTAACCTTTTCTGGGTCATGTCCATTTTAGAAGTGGTTCAAAATATAAATGTGTTCAGCCATAAAAAGTTGCATAGACATATGGACATTAACTTTTATGTAAAATGCAAAATTTGCATATTATTTAAGTGTGATACTTTACCATTGGACATTGTAAGAAGAAAACTTGAACTTTGAACTTTCCAGCTCTCTTAAAAATTAAGATTTCTTTCTTTTTTTTCATATAACCATGGGTAATTTAAATTGTAAGGTTCTATTCCTACCATTTGTATAAGTAGGTGATTTTTACTCTTGCTGTGCCTGAAAATGCAATACACAAAGAGTGTTGCAGATAATTACTGCATCTAAACTATGATGAATTATGATATAAACAACACAAACTCTTGGGGCAGGAGTATTAGTTAAGAGTGCTCATTGCTCTGACAGGAAACTTGAGTTCAGATCCCAGCAGACACACTGAGGGAATCATAATAGTGTGTAATCCAGCTCCAGAGAATCCAACATCCTCTTTTAGACTTCATGGGTACTGCACTGGTATGAACATTCGAATGGACACAATTAAAAGTAAAACAAATATTTTTTAAAAATGTATTTCTGCAGTGTAAACTTCTGACACACTAGAGTCTACCTTGTTATTGATCACCAACTCTACAATATTGGGTTCGGCAATAGACTTAGCACAGCCATGTAAGCAGCAAGGGGCCCACTTTATGTGTTAGTTTCCCCTGAGTTACGATGAGGTAAGATTATACTTACTTACTGCTTTGCAACCCAGTTTAAAACTATGCTCATAAAGGTATTCTGAATCAAAAGATGTTTTGGAAATTATCAAGTTCTATCTAAGATGAAGTACAAGAAAATATTTCTGCACTAGCAATAATCCTTAAAATTTATCTCAAAAAATATCTACCCCTTTGCCTCAATCTCTTATTCTTTGAGGTCTTACTTACTTATTTTTAAAGTAATCTTCACAGTAGTAATAGAAGAAATTAACATATGTAAATATATCCATTTAGACAATATTTTAATTTGATAGCATCTTGCTTTTAAATTTTTGACTTTTTTCTTTTATGAATTTTTCTTAATCCACTGAGGATGAGAAGATAGAACCCTGGATTTTTCTAACAGTACTTTAGAGTGGATCTTAATTATTCTCTAGAATCATATAATAAATGCTCAAAATATCAGCTTATATCTAATGCTCAGAGCCTCTGAATATTCCCTAGGATTACATAAGTAGCATGTCAGAACCTTGAAACAATGAACCAAAAACAAAAGCAGGACCAGGTTTAGAGGAATGAAAATGTTGAAGAAATGAAAAATGTGTTTGTTTGTTTTATGTTAATAGCTTTAAAACAACAGGACATGGTAGTGCATGCCTGTGGTCTCAGCTACTTGGGAGATACGGAAGTAAGTTGTTTGAACCCGTGACTTTGGGGTTAGCCTGGTTGTGGAGCTTTATGCCCAGCAGTGGATGGCCAACACAAAACAAACTCAGTGGGTTTTGGGAGAACTTTTTATCTCATATTAATTTATTTGCACATTTTTTTACTTTACTGATATTTTGCTTCTATAGTATGTCTTCTTTCATTAAATAATTTTTATTTGACTGTTTCCTTAAGGGAGAAAGAGAGGGGGTGAGAGAGAGAGAGAGAGAGAGAGAGAGAGAGAGAGAGAGAGAGAGAGAAAGAGAGAGAGAGAGAGAGAGAGAGAGAGAGGAGAGAGAGACAGAGACAGAGACAGAGAAGAGGGAGGGAGGGAGAGAGAGAAAGAGAGAGAGAAGAGGGAGGGAGGGAGAGAGAGAGCGAAGAGGGAGGGAGGGAGAGAGAGAGAAGAGGGAGGGAGAGAGAAGAGGGAGGGAGGGAGAGAGAGAGCGAAGAGGGAGGGAGGGAGAGAGAGAGAAGAGGGAGGGAGAGAGAAGAGGGAGGGAGGGAGAGAGAGCGAAGAGGGAGGGAGGAAGAGAGAGAAAGAGAGAGAGAAGAGGGAGGGAGAGACAGAGAGAGAGAGAAGAGGGAGGGAGAGAGGGAGGGAGAGAGAGAGAGAGGAGAGAGAGAGACAGAGACAGAGACAGAGAGAGAGAGAAGAGGGAGGGAGGGAGGGAGAGAGAGAGCGAAGAGGGAGGGAGGGAGAGAGAGAAGAGGGAGGGAGGGAGAGAGCGAAGAGGGAGGGAGGAAGAGAGAGAGAAAGAGAGAGAGAAGACGGAAGGAGAGACAGACAGAGAGAGAGGAGAGGGAGGGAGGGAGGGAGGGAGAGAGAGAGAGACAGAGAGAGAGAGGGAGAGAGAGAGAGAGAGAGAGAGAGAGAGAGAGAGCATGCTGTTGTATGAGTGATGAGGTGAAGAGGATCTGAGAGCGATGAGGGAGGAAGAACCATGATCTATATTATATGGAAAATTTCATTTTTTAAAAAAAGGGCACATCTCTAAAGAATAATGACTGTCATTTCAAAATGTCAGGTCAAGCTTGTTGAACTAAGTCAGAATTTGTTTTCTGGAAAAGAAAGTCTTGAGGCTAAAGCTTCATGAATGTAGCCATGCTTGGTGGCACAAGGATACACTCAGAGAGATTGATCTCTGCGTCATCCCATCACTGTATACACATCCTAGGGCAAACCCTAGAAAGTGCTGGTCAATGACTGGGCACAGTATTTTGCAACTAAAAAACATGGCAAACATGTTCAAGACTGATTTTAAGAAACCTTTTTTTCTAAGTAAAATGATTAATCACAACACAATGAATACATAAGCCAGAAGAAATGATTATTCACTGTCATTACCAAGGGTTCAGAACATGATTTTGTGCTATATTCTTTTTATAAATGACAGCACAGTAGGTTTGTTTCCAGAGGAGTTAACATGAATGTGAGCTTTGCAGTGTCTTATGGTGAAAAAGCCATTGTGAGAGAGAGTGAGAACAGCACTGGCTTCCATTGTAGTTTTGTAGGAAAGCTGAAGTCATACCTCTTGTTCCCAAACATCACAACTGTAGGTTTGCACAGTAGCCAGTTGCCAGTACCCAGGGTTCAATTTCTTTTTACTCTGTTGTCTCTTAATGCTGTGTATCCTATGCTGGGCCTGACTCTAATATCTAGATCTATGGTATGTCATACAGAAAACTACTCTCGAGACCCTGTGAGAGAGAGACCCAACCGCCTGGTCAGGTGGGCACTCCTGAGGCTGCAGAGCGGAAGAGACCACCAACACTGCTCACCCCTGCCCACATCCCTGGCCAAGAGGAAACTGTATAAGGCCTCTGGGCTCCCGTGGGGGAGGGCCCAGGAGCGGCAGGACCCCTGTGCCTGAGACACCACCAGAACCAGAAGGAAACAGACTGGAGAAACAGTTCTCTGCACCCAAATCCCGTGGGAGGAAGAGCTGAACCTTCAGAGAGGCAGACAAGCCTGGGAAACCAGAAGAGACTGCTCCCTGCACACACATCTCGGACGCCAGAGGAAAAAGCCAAAGACCATCTGGAACCCTGGTGCACTGAAGCTCCCGGAAATGGCTGCACAGGTCTTCCTGGTTGCTGCCGCTGCAGAGAGCCCGGGGGCAGCACCCCACGAGCGAACTTGAGCCTCGGGACCACAGGTAAGACCAACTTTTCTGCTGCAAGAAAGCTGCCTGGTGAACTCAAGACACAGGCCCACAGGAACAGCTGAAGACCTGTAGAGAGGAAAAACCACACGCCGGAAAGCAGAACACTCTGTCCCCATAACTGACTGAAAGAGAGGAAAACAGGTCTACAGCACTACTGACACACAGGCTTATAGGACAGTCTAGCCACTGTCAGAAATAGCAGAACAAAGTAACACTAGAGATAATCTGATGGCGAGAGGCAAGCGCAGGAACCCAAGCAACAGAAACCAAGACTACATGGCACCATCGGAGCCCAATTCTCCCATCAAAACAAACATGGAATATCCAAACACACGAGAAAAGCAAGATCTAGTTCCAAAATCATTTTTGATCATGATGCTGGAGGACTTCAAGAAAGACGTGAAGAACTCCCTTAGAGAACAAGTAGAAGCCTACAGAGAGGAATAGCAAAAATGCCTGAAAGAATCGCAAAAATCCCTGAAAGAATTCCAGGAAAACATAAATAAACAAGTAGAAGCCCATAGAGAGGAGACACAAAAATCCCTGAAAGAATTCCAGGAAAACATAAATAAACAAGTAGAAGCCCATAGAGAGGAGACACAAAAATCCCTGAAAGAATTCCAGGAAAACACAATCAAACAGTTGAAGGAATTAAAAATGGAAATAGAAGCAATCAAGAAAGAACACATGGAAACAACCCTGGATATAGAAAACCAAAAGAAGAGACAAGGAGCTGTAGATACAAGCTTCACCAACAGAATACAAGAGATGGAAGAGAGAATCTCAGGAGCAGAAGATTCCATAGAAATCATTGACTCAACTGTCAAAGATAATGTAAAGCAGAAAAAGCTACTGGTCCAAAACATACAGGAAATCCAGGACTCAATGAGAAGATCAAACCTAAGGATAATAGGTATAGAAGAGAGTGAAGACTCCCAGCTCAAAGGACCAGTAAATATCTTCAACAAAATCATAGAAGAAAACTTCCCTAACCTAAAAAAAGAGATACCCATAGACATACAAGAAGCCTACAGAACTCCAAATAGATTGGACCAGAAAAGAAACACCTCCCATCACATAATTGTCAAAACACCAAACGCACAAAATAAAGAAAGAATATTAAAAGCAGTAAGGGAAAAAGGTCAAGTAACATATAAAGGGAGACCTATCAGAATCACACCAGACTTCTCGCCAGAAACTATGAAGGCCAGAAGATCCTGGACTGATGTCATACAGACCCTAAGAGAACACAAATGCCAGCCCAGGTTACTGTATCCAGCAAAACTCTCAATTAACATTGATGGAGAAACCAAGATATTCCATGACAAAACCAAATTTACACAATATCTTTCTACAAATCCAGCACTACAAAGGATAATAAATGGTAAAGCCCAACATAAGGAGGCAAGCTATACCCTAGAAGAAGCAAGAAACTAATTGTCTTGGCAACAAAACAAAGAGAATGAAAGCACACAAACATAACCTCACATCCAAATATGAATATAACGGGAAGCAATAATCACTATTCCTTAATATCTCTCAACATCAATGGCCTCAACTCCCCAATAAAAACACATAGATTAACAAACTGGATAGACAACGAGGACCCTGCATTCTGCTGCCTACAGGAAACACACGTCAGACACAAAGACAGACACTACCTCAGAGTGAAAGGCTGGAAAACAACCTTCCAAGCAAATGGTCAGAAGAAGCAAGCTGGAGTAGCCATTCTAATATCAAATAAAATCAATTTCCAACTAAAAGTCATCAAAAAAGATAAGGAAGGACACTTCATATTCATCAAAGGAAAAATCCACCAAGATGAACTCTCAATCCTAAATATCTATGCCCCAAATGCAAGGGCACCTACATACGTAAAAGAAACCTTACTAAAGCTCAAAACACACATTGCACCTCACACAATAATAGTGGGAGATTTCAACACCCCACTCTCATCAATGGACAGATCATGGAAACAGAAATTAAACAGTGATGTCGACAGACTAAGAGAAGTCATAAGCCAAATGGACTTAACGGATATTTATAGAACATTCTATCCTAAAGCAAAAGGATATACCTTCTTCTCAGCTCCTCATGGTACTTTCTCCAAAATTGACCATATAATTTGTCAAAAAACGGGCCTCAACAGGTACAGAAAGATAGACATAATCCCATGCATGCTATCGGACCACCACGGCCTAAAACTGGTCTTCAATAACAATAAGGGAAGAATGCCCACATATACGTGGAAATTGAACAATGCTCTACTCAATGATAACCTAGTCAAGGAAGAAATGAAGAAAGAAATTAAAAACTTTTTAGAATTTAATGAAAATGAAGATACAACATACCCAAACTTATGGGACACAATGAAAGCTGTGCTAAGAGGAAAACTCATAGAGCTGAGTGCCTACAGAAAGAAACAGGAAAGAGCATATGTCAGTAGCTTGACAGCACACCTAAAAGCTCTAGAACAAAAAGAGCAAATACACCCAGGAGGAGTAGAAGGCAGGAAATAATCAAACTCAGAGCTGAAATCAACCAAGTAGAAACAAAAAGGACCATAGAAAGAATCAACAGAACCAAAAGTTGGTTCTTTGAGAAAATCAACAAGATAGATAAACCCTTAGCCAGACTAATGAGAGGACACAGAGAGTGCGTCCAAATTAACAAAATCAGAAATGAAAAAGGAGACGTAACTACAGATTCAGAGGAAATTCAAAAAATCATCAGATCTTACTATAAAAACCTATATTCAACAAAACTTGAAAATCTTCAGGAAATGGACAATTTCCTAGACAGATACCAGGTATCGAAGTTAAATCAGGAACAGATGAACCAGTTAAACAACCCCATAACTACTAAGGAAATAGAAGCAGTCATTAAAGGTCTTCCAACCAAAAAGAGCCCAGGTCCAGACGGCTTTACTGCATAATTCTATCAAACCTTCATATAAGACCTCATACCAATATTATCCAAACTATTCCACAAAATTGAAACAGATGGAGCACTACCGAATTCCTTCTATGAAGCCACAATTACTCTTATACCTAAACCGCACAAAGACACAACAAAGAAAGAGAACTTCAGACCAATTTCCCTTATGAATATCGATGCAAAAATACTCAATAAAATTCTGGCAAACCGAATTCAAGAGCACATCAAAACAATCATCCACCATGATCAAGTACGCTTCATCCCAGGCATGCAGGGATGGTTTAATATACGGAAAACCATCAATGTGATCCATTATATAAACAAACTGAAAGAGCAGAACCACATGATCATTTCATTAGATGCTGAGAAAGCATTTGAAAAAATTCAACACCCCTTCATGATAAAAGTCCTGGAAAGAATAGGAATTCAAGGCCCATACCTAAACATAGTAAAAGCCATATACAGCAAACCAGTTGCTAACATTAAACTAAATGGAGAGAAACTTGAAGCAATCCCACTAAAATCAGGGACTAGACAAGGCTGCCCACTATCTCCCTACTTATTCAATATAGTTCTTGAAGTTCTAGCCAGAGCAATCAGACAACAAAAGGAGATCAAAGGGATACAGATCGGAAAAGAAGAGGTCAAAATATCACTATTTGCAGATGACATGATAGTATATTTAAGTGATCCCAAAAGTTCCACCAGAGAACTACTAAAGCTGATAAACAACTTCAGCAAAGTGGCTGTGTATAAAATTAACTCAAATAAATCAGTTGCCTTCCTCTATACAAAAGAGAAACAAGCCGAGAAAGAAATTAGGGAAACGACACCCTTCATAATAGACCCAAATAATATAAAGTACCTCGGTGTGACTTTAACCAAGCAAGTAAAAGATCTGTACAATAAGAACTTCAAGACACTGAGGAAAGAAATTGAAGAAGACCTCAGAAGATGGAAAGATCTCCCATGCTCATGGATTGGCAGGATTAATTTAGTAAAAATGGCCATTTTACCAAAAGCAATCTACAGATTCAATGCAATCCCCATCAAAATACCAATCCAATTCTTCAAAGAGTTAGACAAAACAATTTGCAAATTCATCTGGAATAACAAAAAACCCAGGATAGCTAAAGCTATCCTCAACAATAAAAGGACTTCAGGGGGAATCACTATCCCTGAACTCAAGCAGTATTACAGAGCAATAGTGATAAAAACTGCATGGTATTGGTACAGAGACAGACAGATAGACCAATGGAATAGAATTGAAGACCCAGAAATGAACCCACACACCTATGGTCACTTGATTTTTGACAAAGGAGCCAAAACCATCCAATGGAAAAAAGATAGCATTTTCAGCAAATGGTGCTGGTTCAACTGGAGGGCAACATGTAGAAGAATGCAGATCGATCCATGCTTATCACCCTGTACAAAGCTTAAGTCCAAGTGGATCAAGGACCTCCACATTAAACCAGACACACTCAAACTAATAGAAGAAAAACTAGGGAAGCATCTGGAACACATGGGCACTGGAAAAAATTTCCTGAACAAAACACCAATGGCTTATGCTCTAAGATCAAGAATCGAAAAATGGGATCTCATAAAACTGCAAAGCTTCTGTAAGGCAAAGGACACTGTGGTTAGGACAAAACGGCAACCAACAGATTGGGAAAAGATCTTTACCAATCCTACAACAGATAGAGGCCTTATATCCAAAATATACAAAGATCAAGAAGTTAGACCACAGGGAAACAAATAACCCTATTAAAAAAATGGGGTTCAGAGCTAAATAAACAATTCACAGCTGAGGAATGCCGAATGGCTGAGAAACTCCTAAAGAAATGTTCAACATCTTTAGTCATAAGGGAAATGCAAATCAAAACAACCCTGAGATTTCACCTCACACCAGTGAGAATGGCTAAGATCAAAAACTCAGGTGACAGCAGATGCTGGCGAGGATGTGGAGAAAGAGGAACACTCCTCCATTGTTGGTGGGATTGCAGACTGGTAAAACCATTCTGGAAATCAGTGTGGAGGTTCCTCAGAAAATTGGACATTGAACTGCCTGAGGATCCAGCTATACCTCTCTTGGGCATATACCCAAAAGATGCCTCAACATATAAAAGAGACACGTGCTCCACTATGTTCATCGCAGCCTTATTTATAATAGCCAGAAAATGGAAAGAACCCAGATGCCCTTCAACAGAGGAATGGATACAGAAAATGTGGTACATCTACACAATGGAATATTACTCAGCTATCAAAAACAACGAGTTTATGAAATTCGTAGGCAAATGGTTGGAACTGGAAAATATCATCCTGAGTGAGCTAACCCAATCACAGAAAGACATACATGCTATGCACTCATTGATAAGTGGCTATTAGCCCAAATGCTTGAATTACCCTAGATCCCTAGAACAAACGAAACTCAAGACGGATGATCAAAATGTGAATGCTTCACTCCTTCTTTAAATGAGGAAAAAGAATACCCTTGGCTGGGAAGGGAGAGGCAAAGATTAAAACAGAGACTGAAGGAACACCCATTCAGAGCCTGCCCCACAGGTGGCCCATACATATACAGCCACCCAATTGGACAAGATGGATGAAGCAAAGAAGTGCAGACCGACAGGAGCGGGATGTAGATCACTCCTGAGAGACACAGCCAGAATACAGCAAATACAGAGGCGAATGCCAGCAGCAAACCACTGAACTGAGAATAGGTCCCCCGTTGAAGGAATCAGAGGAAGAACTGGAAGAGCTTGAAGGGCCTGAGACCCCAAAAGTACAACAATGTCAAGCAACCAGAGCTTCCAGGGACTAAGCCACTACCTAAATACTATACATGGACTGACCCTGGACTCTGACCCCATAGGTAGCAATGAATATCCTAGTAAGAGCACCAGTGGAAGGGGAAGCCCTGGGTCCTGCTAAGACTGGACCCCCAGTGAACTAGACTATGGGGGGAGGGCGGCAATGGGGGGAGGGTTGGGAGGGGGACCCCCATAAGGAAGGGGAGGGGGGAGGGGGATGTTTGCCCGGAAACCGGGAAAGGGAATAACACTTGAAATGTATATAAGAAATACTCAAGTTAATAAAAAATAATAATAATAATAATAAAAAAAGAAAAAAAAGAAAACTACTCTCATCATTTTAATACATTTTACACATATAAAACACACACGCACACACACACACACACACACACACACAAACACACATCTGCATTTTGAAAAGTAAGTGTACTTGCTAATCTCAAGTGAAGAAGGCCTTATGTGGCTGGCCCAGTTTGCAGTCTTGTGTCTTGTGTAGTTGCTGAATTCACACCTGCTGCTTCCCCATCTGCTACAATTTTAGATCAGGAAGACCTTCCCAAAATATATGGAAAATGTCAAACATAATCCAAAAAAGCACTGTCGTCTTCAAGCTGATGCTGTCCTAAGATGACTGATGCTTTTCTGTCTTAGCACGGCTTCCCTTTTTCATTAACCTAGAGCCTCTGCATTTAAAGGATGAAGATGATTTGATCATGGTTTAAAGAACAGAGAGATAGCATTTCAAAAGCAAATGCCATTATGCTCTGTGGGAAGCCCTTGAAAGGTCATCTCTCGTATACTTAGATATTAATCATATGCTTGAATAATATAACAAGCCTTAATGATACATTGTGACATTCAGTGAATATAAAAGCAGCTTCTGTCTCCACTTTAATATATTTGGTAAAAGAAATTTTATGTGGAAACATAATTGATTCTTATTCATGAAGATAATTCCTGTGAGCAAGAATCTACAGAGACTGATTTGAAGGCTCCAAAAATATGGCCAGTAATTTGATGAGATTATATTTTTGCAGAAATATGGTTGGCCTGATTTTATATTCTGTTCTTATTGCTTAATGTTTAGACATAGAATCAGGTGTTTACTTTCCTACACATTTATATAAAACTGGTATCACACAATTACTTCATTACCTATAGCAATAAGAAACATCTGGGAGCAAAGTTGAACATAGCGGCTCCAGGGAGTGATGTGCAATGAATGCTAAGCCTTAGAGACTATTTTGTGTGTTCCTCTTAGAATCAGATTCTAGCATGTTGGTATTCTGTAGTATTGCGTTCATTAATAGCTTTTGAAATAACAAAATATTGATTGTAAAAATGTATGTGAATTCAAAACAGTGAATTGTTCAGTGCTGGTTTTTACAATGAATGTGCTGAGTGATTAAAAGGTGGTGTCAATCACTAATTTTGAGCCAGTCCATAGCTTTGTAGCAATGCTAGTGTATTGGTGAGTTAAGTTAAAGAGGATCAGCTTCAGTGCTGGGGGTTGGGGAGGTTGCACTACCAGAACTTTGTGTTTGCTAGAACATGATACTAGAGACAATGGAAATTAGATTTCCTTCTCCCAGCTCTGTTAGAGTCTGAAGCTCAAAACTTTGCATTTCTGTATACTTTATTACTTTAGACTTTAAGGAATTGTATCCTTTATCAATGTAGAATCTGTCAATCTGTCCTGACTTGGCTACCATGTTGGGTTTGTCACTAGACCATCCCCATCCATGACTCTTTTGAACCCAGAAGATAAATTCGTACACCATATTGAAAACTAATCAAATCCCCACCTTGAAAGCCTAACTTTTCCAGAATGTGCATTAAGAACGTTCAAAATGCCTAGTACCAAACAGTTTTCTTCCTGAGATTTGTATGTTTTAAACTTTTAATTTCTCCCTAAAAAAAAAAGAAAGATGAAGCATGCACAGGGTCTTAGAAACTGTATCCTGTGTATGTAGCAAATGAAGTTTCAAGTTCCTGTTTTGCCTTGGACTTCGTCCTCCAGGTATCTTTGTTTCTGAACAAAGTTCTTCATAGCAACATCATAAACTTTACTCTAAAAATAGAAATTTTTTTATCTGTCAAAGGATCAAGAGCATCATAACCATTTTCTTTTTAGCTGGTTGTATGCCTGTGCTACATCTGAGAAATTTGATAGCTGTGAAGTCATACATATGTGTAAATATATATTTATTTGGGAGTTTCGTATGTTGGATCACATTCGTTCCCCCTAATACTCTTCCCAGATCCTCCATGCCTACCAACCCAAGTTTGTGTCTTTTTTTTTCATTAACACATCAAGAATAATTTGTGTTACACAACTATTATTGGATGTGTGGCCTTTCACTGGAGTGTGGTTAACTGACCAAGGTCTATACTTTTAGAAAGAACTGTGTCTTCCTCTCCCAGCAGATAAATTTTACCTGTATCCCCATGGCTAGAGGTGTAATTTTGAGCCCAACTCCCATCTTCATGTTGAGATTTGGTCTATCTTGGGTTTGCAATGGTTTCATGCATCCACATATGAGTTCATCAGTTTAGCTGTCCTGATGTCTACTGAACACAGTTTCCTTTCAGTCTTTTTCTGACTGTTTCTTATACTTTTTCCACTCCTTATTTCTAACTGATTGTTAAGCCTTTGCAAGAGATGATTGTGTATATATACTCTCCCTAGAATTAATCATTTTGAAGTCCATTATTCTGTGCATCTTGACCAGTTGACAATCTCCCAATTAATCACTGTGTATTCCAAATAGAATACTCTGAGATGAAGGCTGGAAGATACACTGATCTGTGGATATGATACAAGTTTAGGAGTCAATTGAATACTATTTATAGTTAGCAAGATAATAGTAGTGGGTTTTCCACTAGGGTCTATGACCTTTCTAGCTATAAGTTCTAAACCTGATAATTGTGCAATGTATGGATTTTATCTTGTTAAGTAAAGCTTAAATCTAAGCAGAAAGTACTTAGATATTATGTCTACCCCCTTCCATGCTTGTATGATTATTGCACCAATAAGCTTACCTTACCAGGAGAGTCATTATGTCTTAGTTAGGGTTAGTTAGTTAGGCTTTTACTACGTACACCATGAACAAGGCAATTTTTATAAAGAAAACATTTAATTGGGGCTGGCTAACAGGTTCAGAGAGTCAGTCCAGTATCTTCAAGGTGAAAGCATAGCAGCATCCAGGCAAGCATGGTACACCAAAAATTGAGAGTTCTACCTCTTTGTCTAAAGGCTGCTATGAGAGGACTGGCTTTCAGATAGCTAGAAGGATCTTTTTTTATTGGATTCTTTTTTAATTTACATTTCAAACGTTATCCCTTCATGGTTTGCCTTCCATATTCCCCCTATCCCATCCTTCCTCTCCCTTCTTCTATGAGGGTGCTTCCCCACCCATCTACCTACACCTATCTACCTCCCTGCTCTGATATTCCCCTACACTGAGGTGTTGAGCCTTGGCAAGACCGAGAACTTCTCCTCCCATTGGTACCCAACAAGACCATCCTCTGCTACATATGCAGCTGGAGCCATGGGTCTGTCCGTGTGTGCTCTTTGGATGGTGGTTTAGTCTCTGAGAACTTTGGTTGATTGGCATTGTTGATCTTATGGGGTTGTAAGCCCCTTCAGCTCCTTCATCCTTTCCCTAACTCCTCCAATGGGGACATTGTTCTCAGTTCAGTGGTTGGCTGAGAGCATCTGCGTCTGTATTTCTCCTGTTCTGGCAGAGCCTCTCAGGAGACAGCTATAACAGGCTCCTGTCAGCATGCACTTCATGGCATCAGCAATATTGTCTGGGTTCGGTAGATGTATGTGTATGGGCTAGATCTCCAGGTGGGGCAGGCCCTGAATGGCCTTTCCTTCAGTCTCTGCTCCAGACTTTGTATTTCCTCCTATTGATATTTTTGTCCCCCTTTTAGGAAACACTGAAGCATCCACACTTTGGTCATCCTTCTTCTTGAGCTTCATGTGCTCTGTGGATTATATCTTGGGTACTTTCAAGCTGTTGGGCTAATATCCACTTATCAGTGAGTGAATACCATGTGTGGGTTTTTTTGTGACTGGATTACCTGGATTCCCTCATTCAGGATGATATTTTCTAGTTCCATCCATTTGCCTATACATTTCATAAAGTTATTGTTTTTAATAGCTGAGTAGTACTTTATTATATAAAGGTACCACATTTTCTGTATCCATTCCTCTGTTGCGGGGCATCTGGATTCTTTTCAGCTTCTGGCTATTATAAATAAAGCTGTTATGAACATAGTAGAGCATGTGTCCTTGTTATACATTGGAGCCCAGGAGTGGTATAGCTAGGTCCTCAGAGGAACCTCCAGACTGATTTCCAGAGTAGTTGTACCAGCTTGCAATCCCATTAAAAAAGGAGGAGTGTTCATTTTTCTCTACATCCTGGCCAGCATCTGTTGTCACCTAAGTTTGATCTTAGTCATCCTGACTGGTATGAGGTAGAACTTCAGGGTTGTTTTGATTTGCATTTCCCTGATGACTAAGGGTGTTGAACATTTCTTTAGGTGTTTCTCGGTTTTTGATATTCTTCAGCTGAGAATTCTTTTAGCTGAGAAATATCAGCTCTGTACCCCATTTTATTAGGGTTATTTGATTCTCTCAAGTCTAACTTCTTGAGTTCTTTGTATATATTGGATATTTACCTCTGTCAGATGTAGGATTGGTAAAAATCTTTTCTCAATCTATTGGTTGCCATTTTGTCCTAATGACAGTGTCCTTTACCTTACAGAAGCTTTGGAATTTTTTGAAATCCCTTTTGTCAATTATTGATCTTAGAGCATAAGCCATTGGTGTTCTGTTCAGGAAATTTCCCCCAGTACCCATGTGTTCGAGGCTCTCCCCCACTTTTTCTTCTATTAGTTGGAGTGTATCTGGTTTGATGTAAAGGTCATTGATCCACTTGAACTTAAGCTTTGTACAGGATGATAAGGATTGATATGCATTCTTCAACATGCTGACCTCCAGTTGAAACAGCACCATTTGTTGAAAATGCTATCTCTCTTCTACTGTATGGTTCTAGCTCCTTTGTCAGTGATCAAGTGATCATAGGTGTGTGGGTTCATTTCTGGGTCTTCAATTGTATTCCATTGATCTACCTGCCTGTCTCTGTACCAATATCATACAGTTTTTATCACTATTGCTCTATAATATAGCTTGATATCAGAGATGGTGATTCCCCAGAAGTTCTTTTATTGTTCAGTATAGTTTTAGCTCTCCTGGGTTTTTTAAAGCCCAGTCTCACAGTGACACACTGTTTCCAACAAAGGCCACACCTCCTAATAGTCCCACTCCCTGGGCCAGGCATATTCAAACTACCACACAGCATTCAGAGGTAGATATTGTTTATGCTTACTTTTCTCTCTTAGTAGCTTCACAGCACCTCCAACACTGTGAAATCTAGCAAGGAAGGAGTGAAATTGGTCAGTACTGTAAGGATTTCTCCATGTTGTATGACTCAAGTATATGGTATCTTCAGCAAATAGCATTTTACAATGTAACCAATTCATAGAAAGCTCTGGAGATCTACTTTTGAGCCCCTCACTTGGTGTAATGGTGTTTACCACCCTCAGACTTTTTTGCTGTCTGGTAAATGCCACATATGTTTATTATGTACAGAGTACTGCTTTACCCTTCACCTTTTGTGATTAACTTTAATGCACAATTTATTGACATATTTTTTTTATTTCTATGTATCAATAATCTTCCCTGGCATTTCCTTTTCCCCAAGAACCAGTCAATTTTACAATATTTTTTTCTTCCAGTACTATTCATAACATCAATACCTCTGTAGTCCAGTGCCATTACCATACCTTGTTAAGGTAGACCAATGACTCTACTGGGTCCTTTTCTTAAGGAAAAGTGCTTCAGCATTTTTAGTTTTATAACTATGTAGGTGACACCTGGGACTAGGATAATTGCTTTTGGAAGCATAGCAGAACTGACAAACTGAAACATGTCCCACTGTGTTTGAACTCCTAGACTTAAGAGGAAGTATTACAATTAGTTTAAATCCTTTAGTATTAGTAAGTCTTGGGGCTACCAATATTTCTCCTTCAGGGAAAAATTCTAATTAAGATGTACTTGACTATTAATATAATTTGGAAGGGTGTTTTTGGTTGTGCCATGTCTTAAATTAGACATTTGTTTATAATGGACATTTGGTTAATTATTACCTACCACATTTTGTGTAGTTATATTGTTGTACTATTTAGGATTTTTTTTTTACTTTAAAATAGTCAGCACTATTAGTTCACTTTAAGGTTTTCTGTCTAGTTTTTGGTGACTTACTTGTTTGTTACACTCTAAGCAAATTATTATTTGGAGACAAGTTGGATACATATATAAAGTTAATATTTAATGATTGAAAATGTTATAGGGGTGTTACATGTTAAATACCGGATATGAGCATATCTGTTCTTAATATATCATGGATTTAAATATGGAGAATGACAGATGGGTCTATGTAAGCTGTGATGGGTGGGAGGAGTGGGCTGGAGACATATGTCAGCTGAGAAACTGCTCCAGGAACTCAAGTCAATTAAAACCTGTCAATAGAAGTTATCATCTATAAAAAAGAAAGTAGAAGTTAATGTTATTCCAAGAAGTATTACTCAGGAAAAAGTAAAAAACAAACTGTTTCTATAGCATTCAGAAAGTGTCATGGAAACGATGACCTAAGGATGTTTCTAAAGGCTTTGAAATAGTTCTGGTAGGAGGAAGCAAGCTGAATGTTTCTTGTCACCACAGACAATGACAAGACACCCATCATAAGAGTGATACCCAGAGCTCTCCTGAGACACAGCTTTGAGAAATGCTAAACTCCTTAGAGTACCAGCGTATTTCCCCAGCACAAGCTATGATTAAATCTTAAAGTTCATTATGAACAACACTAGCCTTCGTTCCTGAATCTTTGCTTAGCTTAGAGAAGATCTATAAGGTTGTGAGAAAAGTACTATCTCTGTAATTATCCTTTTGTTCATCATACTAAAGAAATTTCCTCAGCGAAATTATTGCATAAGCTGCTAAAGTCTCTCAAGGCAGGTAGCTAGGGACATCTGCCAAGAACACTTGACAGTTTCTCATCATTCAAAGTGACACGACATCTTTAACAGCAGGAGCCAGTCCTTCTGAATTACAAATACTTGGCAATTTCTGAAGTCTGGTCCTACCATTTACACAGAGAACTGAATGAGGCCACATGCAACAGACAGGATGTGTGTATAAAGATATTTTATGAGCTAGCCTTTGTTAGGAGTGAAAAGGTTAGATAACAATGCCCTGCTATTTTTAGTACCAAAAGCTGTGAAAGAGTGTGATGGGTCAGAGTGTGAAACGCCATATTCATGTTTTCCTACTTACTGACATCCAACTCTAGGCCTTAGGGTGGTCCACAGGCTGCTACCACAGAAAGTACCTCATCTGTCACTCCCTTTTATCAGTATGCAACCATAGGAATAAAGGAAAACAAACAACACTTTCCCTATACCGTCTGGCAGAAATATACCTTCTGGCATTTCAGTTATTTCTGGGGTAATGTAGAAGTTGTCATGTAAACATTATCTTCTTTTGGGTCAAACCAATGGGTAGGACATAAAGAATGATGGGAAATGAATTAAATTTGGGAATGAGGGACATTGATGGATGGATTTTAAAGTTTTTTTTTCTTTGACTTTATAGATCAATGAGTTTTAGGTTAGTGCTTATGGTAATATATATTACCATAATTTTTACTATGAGAGTTTTCTCTTCACTATCATGATCAGAGAACACACACACACACACACACACACACACACACACACACACACACACACACACATATATATATATATATTTCTGTCTATCATGTCACCTGGTTGATGATGAATGTAGTTTGCTCTAAAGATAGATGTGCTTCATCAACACACTGTTTATGGATAATGCACATATTTGCCTCTCAGCAATTTAGCATTGTTTTGATAGCATAACAATACTAAGTTAAGTCTAGTTATGGTAGCACTGTTTATTACATCATTAAATGTCCCAACACAACATAGTTAATAGCTTCTAGCTCTAGTCCCCAAAGTTCCAGCATCATTTGAACCTTGTTCGGTATTTTCTATTGGGAGTAGATATAAATTATATAACTGAGCATATCTAGCATCATGTTTCTTTCAGAACTCTAAGAATATAACTTATTCTAAGCAAGTAATAGCAGCACAGGTGCACTGATCATTTTCTGTTAGCCAGCAATAATCTAAAACATTCTACTCAATATTTATCTTTTGTACAGTAATGCTTTGAAGTATTATGATTACCATACATATTTATTTGGCCAAAAAACAGAGGTACCCATCTAGATATCAAGTAATTTGTCTGAAGTAACATTAGCAATAGGTGAGCCAACCTTTAATGGTCTTGTTTTGGAATCTGGGTCTTTAACAGTCCTCTGGTCAGCCTCCCGAAGCATGCATCATTGTCTATTCTAAGTAAAGAATATTATATCTTTCCTTTGATAAACACATAGATTTGCTACTACATGTGCTTAGCTTTGACTTTACTATATTCCAGGTTTAACTTCCACATTTGTGAACATGGGTTACTGTCTAACTTCTTTCATGATATAAACTGGTATTTATTTACCTTCAAAAGGCAGTTAAGAGGAATGTAATTAAGATGCAACAAATTTCTAAGACATCATGTCTTACTGTGTTGCTATAGAAGCAATGGGAATTTCTGGTCACTGACCTTTCAGGGAATCTAAGGATACACTTCCATAAGACTCGTAAGAGTAATCAGCCCAAGATATTCATCTCTAGTTTCTGGTGCAACATCTGAAATCCCCTTGGAAATCCAGCATGATTTTTGAGTTAAATTGTATTGTTTAGTGTTATATAAAGTCAAAGTAGAGCCCTTTGAAAAAAATGTTTTTAAATGATTCTAATATGAGATCTATGGTAAATACAGTGACCATAGAAGCATCAAAGAAAAATAAATTTTAGATGAGTGTATTGGGATTATAGGAAGCAGAGTCACCTTTCAAAAAGTCCTGATGCTATATATGTTCTGCTACATTTTGAGTTCTTCTATCTTATTTTTAGCAAAAATTAAAAATATGGCCTCACTGTATAAAAATGTAACTGTAAATTAGGAGTTTATCACAAAATATTAGCATATCAATATCAATAATCAATAGAAATTCTTAGCTCATTCCCTTACTATGGTAATACATTCATCCACTAGGCTATTTCACTGATAAATAAATACAATTAAAATTGGAACGAATTTATCTGTCTCTTTGGCCATTTGAAAGACACCAAATAGCAATGATTCTATGGAGATGTGACAATGTTTGCCTTGTGATAGACTTTTGTTATGATTACATCAATATTTAAATTTGTATTTGGAAAGAAATGAGGAGGATCATCAGGAAATGCATCACTTAATTACAATAAAATATCTATCAATGGGTGACTATATTTCCTATATCAGAAATATCTCTCCAGATATAAAAATCTCATAGCACAAAGGCACCTGAAGAACAATAGAAACATCCCAGTATATGTACCTTGAGTAGTAGAATCCACACTACTGCTTAGACATCTAGACATTTCTTTCCTGTAGTGACACCTTCTTCCCTGAGACTTTGTGAAGGCTGGGACTCAATGTGCTTCCACTTACTAGAGAGGCAGTCTTGATCAGCGCTTTAGCCAGGAGGAGCTTAATCTTGCTCATGTAATAAACGAGAGAGAAAATTCAATTCTCTGGTGTTGTTTTAAGAATTAAATGACCTGACCCACGGATCCCGGCCCGCAGCAGCTCTCTGCTCCCAGACCCGGTGAGAGAGAGACCCAACCGCCTGGTCAGGTGGGCACTCCTGAGGCTGCAGAGTGGAAGAGACCACCAACACTGCTCACCCCTGCCCACATCCCTGGCCCAAGAGGAAACTGTATAAGGCCTCTGGGCTCCCGTGGGGGAGAGCCCAGGAGCGGCAGGACCCCTGCCAGAGACACCGCCGGACCCTGAAGGAAACAGACCGGATAAACAGTTCTCTGCACCCAAATCCCGTGGGAGGGAGAGCTAAACCTTCAGAGAGGCAGACAGGCCTGGGAAACCAGAAGAGACTGCTCCCTGCACACACATCTCGGACGCCAGAGGAAAAAGCCAAAGACCATCTGAAACCCTGGTGCACTGAAGCTCCCGGAAGGGACGGCACAGGTCTTCCTGGTTGCTGCCGCTGCAGAGAGCCCCTGGGCAGCACCCCACGAGCGAACTTGAGCCTCAGGACCACAGGTAAGACCAAATTTTCTGCTGCAAGAAAGCTGCCTGGTGAGCTTGGGACACACGGAAGCAGAATTTCTCTAGAACCTGGCACGTTCTGTGTTTACCGGAAGTCCCACACCCGCGGATCCCGGCCCGCAGCAGCTCTCTGCTCCCAGACCCGGTGAGAGAGAGACCCAACCGCCTGGTCAGGTGGGCACTCCTGAGGCTGCAGAGCGGAAGAGACCACCAACACTGCTCACCCTGCCCACATCCCTGGCCCAAGAGGAAACTGTATAAGGCCTCTGGGCTCCCGTGGGGGAGGGCCCAGGAGCGGCAAGACCCCTGCCAGAGACACCGCCGGACCCTGAAGGAAACAGACCAGATAAACAGTTCTCTGCACCCAAATCCCGTGGGAGGGAGAGCTAAACCTTCAGAGAGGCAGACAAGCCTGGGAAACCAGAAGAGACTGCTCCCTGCACACACATCTCGGATGCCAGAGGAAAAAGCCAAAGACCATCTGGAACCCTGGTGCACTGAAGCTCCCGGAAGGGGCGGCACAGGTCTTCCTGGTTGCTGCCGCTGCAGAGATCCCCTGGGCAGCACCCCACGAGCAAACCTGAGCCTCGGGACCACAGGTAAGACCAAATTTTCTGCTGCAAGAAAGCTGCCTGGTGAACTCAAGACACAGGCCCACAGGAACAGCTGAAGACCTGTAGAGAGGAAAAACTACACGCCCGAAAGCAGAACACTCTGTCCCCATAACTGACTGAAAGAGAGGAAAACAGGTCTACAGCACTCCTGACACACAGGCTTATAGGACAGTCTAGCCACTGTCAGAAATAGCAGAACAAAGTAACACTAGAGATAATCTGATGGCGAGAGGCAAGTGCAGGAACCCAAGCAACAGAAACCAAGACTACATGCCATCATCAGAGCCCAATTCTCCCACCAAAACAAATATGGAATATCCAAACACACCAGAAAAGCAAGGTCTAGTTTCAAAATCATATTTGATCATGATGCTGGAGGACTTCAAGAAAGACCTGAACACACTTAGGGAAGCACAGGAAAACATTAATAAACAAGTAAAAGCCTACAGAGAGGAATCGCAAAAATCCCTGAAAGAATTCCAGGAAAACACAATCAAACAGTTGAAGGAATTAAAAATGGAAATAGAAGCAATCAAGAAAGAACACATGGAAACAACCCTGGATATAGAAAACCAAAAGAAGAGACAAGGAGCTGTAGATACAAGCTTCACCAACAGAATACAAGAGATGGAAGAGAGAATCTCAGGAGCAGAAGATTCCATAGAAATCATTGACTCAACTGTCAAAGATAATGTAAAGCGGAAAAAGCTACTGGTCCAAAACATACAGGAAATCCAGGACTCAATGAGAAGATCAAACCTAAGGATAATAGGTATAGAAGAGAGTGAAGACTCCCAGCTCAAAGGACCAGTAAATATCTTCAACAAAATCATAGAAGAAAACTTCCCTAACCTAAAAAAAGAGATACCCATAGACATACAAGAAGCCTACAGAACTCCAAATAGATTGGACCAGAAAAGAAACACCTCCCGTCACATAATTGTCAAAACACCAAACGCACAAAATAAAGAAAGAATATTAAAAGCAGTAAGGGAAAAAGGTCAAGTAACATATAAAGGGAGACCTATCAGAATCACACCAGACTTCTCGCCAGAAACTATGAAGGCCAGAAGATCCTGGACTGATGTCATACAGACCCTAAGAGAACACAAATGCCAGCCCAGATTACTGTATCCAGCAAAACTCTCAATTAACATTGATGGAGAAACCAAGATATTCCATGACAAAACCAAATTTACACAATATCTTTCTACAAATCCAGCACTACAAAGGATAATAAATGGTAAAGCCCAACATAAGGAGGCAAGCTATACCCTAGAAGAAGCAAGAAACTAATCGTCTTGGCAACAAAACAAAGAGAATGAAAGCACACAAACATAACCTCACATCCAAATATGAATATAACGGGAAGCAATAATCACTATTCCTTAATATCTCTCAATATCAATGGCCTCAACTCCCCAATAAAAAGACATAGATTAACAAACTGGATATGCAACGAGGACCCTACATTCTGCTGCCTACAGGAAACACACCTCAGAGACAAAGACAGACACTACCTCAGAGTGAAAGGCTGGAAAACAACTTTCCAAGCAAATGGTCAGAAGAAGCAAGCTGGAGTAGCCATTCTAATATCAAATAAAATCAATTTCCAACTAAAAGTCATCAAAAAAGATAAGGAAGGACACTTCATATTCATCAAAGGAAAAATCAACCAAGATGAACACTCAATCCTAAATATCTATGCCCCAAATACAAGGGCACCTACATACGTAAAAGAAACCTTACTAAAGCTCAAAACACACATTGCACCTCACACAATAATAGTGGGAGATTTCAACACCCCACTCTCATCAATGGACAGATCATGGAAACAGAAATTAAACAGTGATGTAGACAGACTAAGAGAAGTCATGAGCCAAATGGACTTAACGGATATTTATAGAACATTCTATCCTAAAGCAAAAGGATATACTTTCTTCTCAGCTCCTCATGGTACTTTCTCCAAAATTGACCATATAATTGGTCAAAAACGGGCCTCAACAGGTACAGAAAGATAGAAATAATCCCATGTGTGCTATCGGACCACCACGGCCTAAAACTGGTCTTCAATAACAATAAGGGAAGAATGCCCACATATACGTGGAAATTGAACAATGCTCTACTCAATGATAACCTGGTCAAGGAAGAAATAAAGAAAGAAATTAAAAACTTTTTAGAATTTAATGAAAATGAAGATACAACATACTCAAACTTATGGGACACAATGAAAGCTGTGCTAAGAGGAAAACTCATAGCGCTGAGTGCCTGCAGAAAGAAACAGGAAAGAGCATATGTCAGTAGCTTGACAGCACACCTAAAAGCTCTAGAACAAAAAGAAGCAAATACACCCAGGAGGAGTAGAAGGCAGGAAATAATCAAACTCAGAGCTGAAATCAACCAAGTAGAAACAAAAAGGACCATAGAAAGAATCAACAGAACCAAAAGTTGGTTCTTTGAGAAAATCAACAAGATAGATAAACCCTTAGCCAGACTAACGAGAGGACACAGAGAGTGCGTCCAAATTAACAAAATCAGAAATGAAAAGGGAGACATAACTACAGATTCGGAGGAAATTCAAAAAATCATCAGATCTTACTATAAAAACCTATATTCAACAAAATTTGAAAATCTTCAGGAAATGGACAATTTCCTAGACAGATACCAGGTACCGAAGTTAAATCAGGAACAGATAAACCAGTTAAACAACCCCATAACTCCTAAGGAAATAGAAGCAGTCATTAAAGGTCTCCCAACCAAAATGAGCCCAGGTCCAGACGGGTTTAGTGCAGAATTCTATCAAACCTTCATAGAAGACCTCATACCAATATTATCCAAACTATTCCACAAAATTGAAACAGATGGAGCCCTACCGAATTCCTTCTACGAAGCCACAATTACTCTTATACCTAAACCAGACAAAGACACAACAAAGAAAGAGAACTTCAGACCAATTTCCCTTATGAATATCGACGCAAAAATACTCAATAAAATTCTGGCAAACCGAATTCAAGAGCACATCAAAACAATCATCCACCATGATCAAGTAGGCTTCATCCAGGCATGCAGGGATGGTTTAATATACGGAAAACCATCAACGTGATCCATTATATAAACAAACTGAAAGAACAGAACCACATGATCATTTCATTAGATGCTGAGAAAGCATTTGACAAAATTCAACACCCCTTCATGATAAAAGTCCTGGAAAGAATAGGAATTCAAGGCCCATACCTAAACATAGTAAAAGCCATATACAGCAAACCAGTTGCTAACATTAAACTAAATGGAGAGAAACTTGAAGCAATCCCATTAAAATCAGGGACTAGACAAGGCTGCCCACTATCTCCCTACTTATTCAATATAGTTCTTGAAGTTCTAGAGAGAGCAATCAGACAACAAAAGGAGATCAAAGGGATACAGATCGGAAAAGAAGAGGTCAAAATATCACTATTTGCAGATGACATGATAGTATATTTAAGTGATCCCAAAAGTTCCACCAGAGAACTACTAAAGCTGATAAACAACTTCAGCAAAGTGGCTGGGTATAAAATTAACTCAAATAAATCAGTTGCCTTCCTCTATACAAAAGAGAAACAAGCCGAGAAAGAAATTAGGGAAACGACACCCTTCATAATAGACCCAAATAATATAAAGTACCTCGGTGTGACTTTAACCAAGCAAGTAAAAGATCTGTACAATAAGAACTTCAAGACACTGAGGAAAGAAATTGAAGAAGACCTCAGAAGATGGAAAGATCTCCCATGCTCATGGATTGGCAGGATTAATATGGTAAAAATGGCCATTTTACCAAAAGCAATCTACAGATTCATGCAATCCCCATCAAAATACCAATCCAATTCTTCAAAGAGTTAGACAGAACAATTTGCAAATTCATCTGGAATAACAAAAAACCCAGGATAGCTAAAGCTATCCTCAACAATAAAAGGACTTCAGGGGGAATCACTATCCCTGAACTCAAGCAGTATTACAGAGCAATAGTGATAAAAACTGCATGGTATTGGTACAGAGACAGACAGATAGACCAATGGAATAGAATTGAAGACCCAGAAATGAACCCACACACCTATGGTCACTTGATTTTTGACAAAGGAGCCAAAACCATCCAATGGAAAAAAGATAGCATTTTCAGCAAATGGTGCTGGTTCAACTGGAGGGCAACATGTAGAAGAATGCAGATCGATCCATGCTTATCACCCTGTACAAAGCTTAAGTCCAAGTGGATCAAGGACCTCCACATCAAACCAGACACACTCAAACTAATAGAAGAAAAACTAGGGAAGCATCTGGAACACATGGGCACTGGAAAAAATTTCCTGAACAAAACACCAATGGCTTATGCTCTAAGATCAAGAATCGACACATGGGATCTCACAAAACTGCAAAGCTTCTGTAAGGCAAAGGACACTGTGGTTAGGACAAAACGGCAACAGACAGATTGGGAAAAGATCTTTACCAATCCTACAACAGATAGAGGCCTTATATCCAAAATATACAAAGAACTCAAGAAGTTAGACCGCAGGGAAACAAATAACCCTATTAAAAATGGGGTTCAGAGCTAAACAAAGAATTCACAGCTGAGGAATGCCGAATGGCTGAGAAACACCTAAAGAAATGTTCAACATCTTTAGTCATAAGGGAAATGCAAATCAAAACAACCCTGAGATTTCACCTCACACCAGTGAGAATGGCTAAGATCAAAAACTCAGGTGACAGCAGATGCTGGCGAGGATGTGGAGAAAGAGGAACACTCCTCCATTGTTGGTGGGATTGCAGACTGGTAAAACCATTCTGGAAATCAGTGTGGAGGTTCCTCAGAAAATTGGACATTGAACTGCCTGAGGATCCAGCTATACCTCTCTTGGGCATATACCCAAAAGATGCCTCAACATATAAAAGAGACACGTGCTCCACTATGTTCATCGCAGCCTTATTTATAATAGCCAGAAAATGGAAAGAACCCAGATGCCCTTCAACAGAGGAATGGATACAGAAAATGTGGTACATCTACACAATGGAATATTACTCAGCTATCAAAAACAACGAGTTTATGAAATTCGTAGGCAAATGGTTGGAACTGGAAAATATCATCCTGAGTGAGCTAAACCAATCACAGAAAGACATACATGGTATGCACTCATTGATAAGTGGCTATTAGCCCAAATGCTTGAATTACCCTAGATCCCTAGAACAAACGAAACTCAAGACGGATGATCAAAATGTGAATGCTTCACTCCTTCTTTAAATGAGGAAAAAGAATACCCTTGGCAGGGAAGGGAGAGGCAAAGATTAAAACAGAGACTGAAGGAACACCCATTCAGAGCCTGCCCCACATGTGGCCCATACATATACAGCCACCCAATTAGACAAGATGGATGAAGCAAAGAAGTGCAGACCGACAGGAGCAGGATGTAGATCGCTCCTGAGAGACACAGCCAGAATACAGCAAATATAGAGGCGAATGCCAGCAGCAAACCACTGAACTGAGAATAGGTCCCCTATTGAAGGAATCAGAGAAAGAACTGGAAGAGCTTGAAGGGGCTCGAGACCCCAAAAGTACAACAATGCCAAGCAACCAGAGCTTCCAGGGACTAAGCCTCTACCTAAAGACTATACATGGACTGACCCTGGACTCTGACCCCATAGGTAGCAATGAATATCCTAGTAAGAGCACCAGTGGAAGGGGAAGCCCTGGGTCCTGCTAAGACTGAACCCCCAGTGAACTAGTCTATGGGGGGAGGGCGGCAATGGGGGGAGGGTTGGGAGGGGAACACCCATAAGGAAGGGGAGGGTGGAGGGGGATGTTTGCCCGGAAACCGGGAAAGGGAATAACACTCGAAATGTATATAAGAAATACTCAAGTTAATAAAAAAAAATCAAAAAAAAAAGAATTAAATGACCTAAAATTATGCATTAAAATCATCCTTAAATCTACATTAGGCAAATAATGATTCCCGAAAGTATATTCAGAAATATTCTGAAAGTATAGGGACAGAGCTAGAATGATCAGGCCAGTCCTGATGTGCTGCAAAACCCAAACCAGAAAGAAGAAAGCAGGCATACTCATCCCACATAGAAATACAGCTTCCCCGGGGCAATGCCAGGAGCGATGTGCTGAGTTTTCAGTAAGAAGAATATATTTTCTTCCTTGGGATAGGTTTACATAACACTGTTGCTTGTAAAAATAAAATAAAAAATATTGCCCTCAGGCTAAAGTGTCCCCAAAAACTGTCTCCAATATCAGATGCCAGTAGCAAGTACTAGCTAGGTCTTCTCGTTACTCCTGCCTTCTGACTTGGTTCCTTAATTAGAGGTTCCCAAGAGTCTCTGCTTAGTTTTGATGATTTTCAGGAGGGGTTCACAACTTACTCAGTATATTATCAGGTTTTTTTTTTTTTTTAAAAAGATAAAGCCAAATAAGGAAGGCTCAAAGGGCAAGATGATGGGTGTGGGCTGTGAACCTCAGGACATCTCTGGATCCTCACTTGCTTAGAAGCTGTCTAAGCCCTGACATAGGGACTTTTACAACGAAGTAGTAAAGATGGATCTTTGGTTTTTTTTTTTTTTTTTTTTTTTTTTCCGGAGCTGGGGACCGAACCCAGGGCCTTGCGCTTCCTAGGCAAGCGCTCTACCACTGAGCTAAATCCCCAACCCCGTAAAGATGGATCTTAAGTTCTAGATCTTTTTCCTTCCTAAAGGACTGGAATAGGGTTTGAAAGCTTTAGGTTTCTAAACATGGTTTGACATTTCTGCTGGCCAAGGCCAAGACTCAGAACATGTGCCTTGAAATGTGTTCACACTTTGGCATGCTGTGTATTTGGAATTGAAGGAAAGAAAAAACTTTGGAATCTGAAATTGCCCCCACTTTTATCTTTCCATTCCTGAAAACCCTCAAGTAATACCCACCCACCTCCAAAGGAAAGAATGCTAACAAACAAGAAAAATACACACAGGATTTGTCAGCATTAGGTTGTATCTTGCCATTAGGTTGTATGGCATTTTAATTTAACCATAGTTCTATAAAACTTTATTTTTCCACAAAATTCAACCATAAAAATATAGTTTGTATTTTTAGCCCTCAACTCCTGAATACTCATCTATCATGACAAACTTTGGTTTGCTAAGTTTGCTCTTCATTTTGCCCATCTTTCTTACAGCGATGTCTTCTGCCATCCTTGTGCTGATTGAGGAAAATACAGTGCTTCTCTCTTATATATCAGCCAGCTTCAGAAGCCAAATTGTATGTATTTCACCAGAACAAGAGTCAGGAAATTTTTCAGCATTGGAAACTATGCCCAAACCATTGATGATAGACAGGCAGGCAGACAGACAGACAGACAGACAGACAGACAGATGGGCAGATTAGCTATTAGACTAAGAGATACACTTAGCAACCATATGGCTCACAAAAATCTCAATGCTTTTAAGGTATTCTGCCAGGAATTGTAGACAGAAACTACCAGTATATGTTTCCTGAGACAGTGTCTCAAACCCATGATCCTCCTGTCTCTGAATAGATTATTAGTAGTGTACTAGTTGTATGACACTGAATTTATATATTTCAATACATCACAAATAGTTACACAAGTTACTTGCATCTTACAATCTAGGAGAGAGACTTTTGAAAGAGACACGAGTTAAAAGTCCAACGTGTCCACTTGATTGTGTTGTGCGGCCAGCCGTGTGTCCAAGATTGCTGTGGAAGGCTTTCTTTAAAGTCGTTGGTGGACTCATTACAGATCAAACAGCTCTGACTTGGGATTTCAAGCTGAAAAGCTAGAGCTTTAGTTAAGAGGCATCCTCAGACTGCACTAGTCAGGGGCAGGACCCTTATCAGGGCACGTGTGCACTGAGAAACCACTTTTAGGTGTTGAGTGAAAAATCAATGCTTAGGATAAAACAAAGCAAAGCAACAATAACTAATTAACTGCTTCTATACCAACAGTCAGACACTGCTTAAGAGAAGAACTGGCTGGTTGATTACCTCCTCCCCAAAGCTCCCTGGGACTAAAGCACCAATGGGTACACATGGAGAGACCGTTGGCTCCAGTCGCATGTGTAGCAAAAGATGGCCTCCTCTGGCATTAACAGGAGGAGAAGCTTTTGGTATTGTGAAGGCTCTTTTTCCCAGTGTAGGAGAATGCCAGGGTGTTGAGGTGTGAGTGGGTGGGTGTGAATGGGAGCACATTCATAGAAACAGGTGGAGGAGGGATGGGGAATGGGAAAGGTACTTCCTGAGTTCTTCCTTACACACACACACACACACACACACACACACACACACACACACACACACACACGTGTGTACATGCAATAAATTAAGCAGGTTCTTCCACAGCCTGCCTTGGATATGCTAATATGTCTTATGAATATGTAAAAGGGCTGTAGTCGCTATCCCTCACACCTTTCAGTTCCAATGAAGTGTTTCTCAGTGCTCCCACAGCTCTGAGCAGGACTGTATATCAAGCTGGCTGTGGGCAATGGCACTGGAGAATTCCTCCTGCAGGAGAGAGTTCCATCTCTAACACTTCCCAATTCTTCAAGATAGTGTTAAGACTTTACATTCTAGTTCATTTTGTCAGCTGTTATTTCATGTTCATGCTCCTGATACGCATGATTTTGTTACTAAAGTAAAACAGGGAAAAGGTTTTGCAATGAGATAATATTTTATTTTATTTTAATTTCCACCATTTATATACAAACACAAGTTAATAAAACACGTCACAAAACTGTAAAATTCATAAATTAATATTTATAGGTGCATAGTCTCATGCTCACATATTTTAAAATATATATTAACAAATTTCACAGCACATCATTCTCCTTAGACAGAAAGAATCATTAAGGACATCTAAAAGTCTTATAGCAAATCACAACTTCTTGAGAACAGCAACAAAAAACGGTGAAGAGTTAGAAATAAGTGGTAGTCACTTAGGTGTTTTAAGTTTCTTCTAACATTTTAGGTTTGAAGCCACAACAATATCCACAGCACACAAGAGCCTGCTACCATGTATTCACTGTAGTGAGAGGGGAGCACCGGGATGCTGAGGGGCAGGTACAGGACTCCAATCACTGCTGATGGAAGACTTTGAAATACACTGTACAGCTTTGAGAAAAGGTCATGACTGGGCACGTTGGAACTGAGCACTTGTACGCCATGGAAGAACACCTGGGCAGATCTTAGGACAGTAGGTGCAACGACATTCTTAGGCTTCAGGCTCATAGTCTTGGTAGCCTTCCTAATATCAGGAAAAAAATAAGAGCATGCCTTGTCAGTGAGGTGACAGTTATCAATTGTCTGCTTCACAGGAGGGAGGGATCAGCCTTTCAATCAGATAAAATTGATCCTCAGCTCAGTGTTTGGGGCTTATCTGTCATGAACATGTATTGGTTTTTCCATACGTAGCATCTGTACGTTATAGGGGTCATCACAGATTATTAGGCCTAATTCTAGATATATCCTTTGATCTGTGATTTCGTGCTGCAGTATGAATTGGCTGGGGCTCTGATTTTCTCCTTTGCTCTGCGTTGTGAGCCGTGAACACCTAGGTGAGCTGCATAAAGCCTCCTCCAGAGCTCATCCTTCTCCTTTCTCCCCCATTAGGAAACCCCACCTTCATGAGAGGTTTCCACACAGGCTCATTTATTCTAAAGCCTGAGCCTCCTGGACAAAATCTAGGTAACATTCATAACAGGAATGGTACTTCCTCAATTAATTGATTATATCAGGATTCTACTGTTAAACTAAACCTATTATCAAACTCTTTTTCAAATGTCAATATAAACTTAAATGACAAAGTTAACTTGGGACTCTACAGTTTGTCTATAACCTTAATTATGTCTTCAGCCTTAATCTATCATATTTTATGTTTTCTAAACATGATTCATAACTGCCCATTGTTGCTCAGGCATTTTCATATGCCTTTGTTTCTGGTAACCTCTTGCGCTAGAATGTTCTAAAATGTTCTTCCTTTGACCTGCCATATCCCTTACCCTCTTCCACAAGGATTAAAATCATTTTCTCAAAACCCTTTTTATGATTGAACTACCCAAACCATAATATGAGGGAGATGTGATAGTGGCTGAGTGTTGCACATAGGCATTTACCTCTGAAGGTACCTAAGAAAATACCTAAGGGTATTTTTCTTGGTTTTCTGTTTGTAAGCATTTACCTCTGAAGGCATTTCATAAGCCTCACTGCTAGGGTCCACAGGCATGTCTTCCAGGATTCCCTCTTGTGGGTACCCTTCTTCACCCTACAGACAGGGAAGTGAAAGCACAGTAAGATAGTATTTTCACTACTGAAGCATAACTTGAAAAAAAAAACTTATGTCAGGTATATCTTCAAGGCGCTACAAGAAGTGTTCTCAGAAGTGCATTCTTCAGAATTACCGAGCCAAACTGTACCAAACCACCAGAGAAAAACATCATGCAAACATGGGTTACCAATCTGAAGCTTTCAAAGCTTTTGCCCAAGTAACTCATTACCCAGGAAGTTGCAAAGCAAAAGACCCTAAGTTCTCTCCATGAGCACAACGTTATAGTAGCAATGATTTGTAGTGAACTGGTAATGATGAATCAAATAATGGCAAAATATTCTATTTTTTTTCTGAAATCATGATAATTCTCTAATACGGACGACTTAATTTTGGTGTAATGTTTAACAGGACATTGTTTGTGGACAGAATCCACACAACACTTGAATCCGAAAGTAAAAATGTTCCAAGAAAGTGGAACTAATATACAGACACATCATTATGGTTTTCCCTAAATTTGTTAAGGCAAAGTCCATGTGTTTTGTAATTCATTGTTTTATTTTATTTTATGTGTAGGGATATTTGCCCTGTGTGTAGGTCTGTGCACTATGCATGTGTGGTGAAAACAGAGGGCAGAAGAAAGCATCACATTCCCAGAAGCTTGAGCTGTAGACAATTGTGATTCTCCATACAGATGCTAGAACATAAACTTGGGTCCCCTGGAAGAAAAACATATGCTCTTAATGACTAAGCTATATTTCTGGCTCCAATAAATTCATTTATAAATGCTCCCAAAGAAATAGTTTTCTTTGGAAATCTGGAAATTATACATACTTGAAGTTAAAAAAGAAGCCAAAGATTAGATTGGACAAAATTTCAGATTATCTCTCCACAGTGCTGACATCATAGCATTCAGTCTGACATGATGTGCCTTCTTTGTTTTCTCCATCAAAGGCCTTTTTGTTCTTTCCCGTTTGTTCCACCAAAGTAATTACTGAATGATAGAGTTCAGCAAATATTCAAAGAACAGAGATGTAACTGGAGCCTAAATGGGCTAATTTGAAGAGATCAAAGGATGCTTAGCTTCTGTGGACAATATGTTCTGTTTAAATGCTATCTCCTTCTGCTTTAATCATAGACATGAAGGACAGGTTGACAGAGGAAAGAAACAACAGTTAATACTAAGGCAAGATCAGACTCTAAAAATCATGTTTTGGCAGCTGGGCAGGGCAGCTTATAGACAATCTTATCCTGATGTACTGATATCACCAACATCTGTTTACAAACCCAGAGAATCCAATTTCCTCATACTTTCAACAAAATTCAAACTGTTCCTAATATATTACTCTAACAGTATTATACATGGAAGAAGTGTGTGTGTGTGTGTGTGTGTGTGTGTGTGTGTGTGTGTGTGTGTGTGTGTTTTTGTTGTGTGGTATTTCAACACCAGGACTTGATCACAAGATGCACATTACAAATGCAACATGTAAGTTATCAAACTTTTGTGACTATGGGCATGTTATCCACACCACTTCTTAGCATCAACTAGCTTTAGTGAGAAAAGACAGCAGAGAGATCATTTTATTTGTATATAATTGTGAGAAGCAAGTGACACAATGAACCCCTCCCCCTGATGTTTAAATACTTTTTAGACAACTCATGTAAAGGAAATATAGTAAAGCGCATGTTCAGTGCATTTTTTAATGTAAACTGTGAGATTTATGTTATAAACTGAATGAGACAATACGGAAGGCTAATTCTAAGGGTTGCTAACTCTGATATTCCTGAATGAGTAGAAGAGAATCTCACAGACTGTGAGTGTCCATGCATACAAGGGGCTAACTGTGTTTGCCCTTCAAAGTTCAGCCAGATAACTCTGGATGTTGCATAGAAATTTCTTTCTGTGTTTACCATGTACTACAAACAATAAAAATCCATCTATGTCAACTTTAAGCATAATACCAACCAAGATGTAAATGATTAATGGTTGGTTACTTTTTAAAAACACAGTACATGTGTTTGTGTTTCCTAGTACTACCTTTTCGTGTGCTAAAGATTGTACTCCCTTGGCATTCATTTAGGTACTCTATTTGACAAATTCTTGAGGAATTATCTTTATCTATCTTTTATTTTAAGACATTCAAATATTAGTTTGTAGGAAAGGGTTCCATCAAATCATAAATGACCCATAATTTTTATAATAAAATTTAAACCACAGACGTGTCCAAAAGTTTATCTGTGAGCATGTTCCAGGAGAGTTAATCTTTTATTTTTTAAAATATAAATTCACACTCAAAAAAGAGAGATGTCATCTAAATAAAAAAGCAAGAATTTCTTTACTTATAAAAAAACCACTGACAGGTAACCAGTCTGTGGAAAACACCTGTAAGAAGGGCAAAGATAGAAGATCTAGGGTAGGTTGAGGTGTCGGTACAGATATAGTGGCCATGCAAAATACAGGCTCATCAGTCATTTTTCCTACAGAGCAAGTAGTCCAAATCCTGTAGCAAGGATATCAAACATGTACCTTCTCTTTTTCAGAGAGATCTGTGCTGCAATAGCACCTGGCTTCCTTTGCATAGCTTGTACACTACCTGGACTTTAATGTATAACATGCATGCTACTTGGACCTTACTGTATACCTTGCATCATACCTGGCCTCTAATGCATAGCCTGCATCTCACATTGCATTTAATGCACAACTTTCATACAACCTGCCCTCACCCCATAAATAATTTGAATTCTACCAATTCCTTAATGCACAGCTTGAATCCTTCTAACCCTTAATGTATAGATCCCATCCTGGCTGCGCCCAAATGCATAGCTTGTATCCTACCTGCCACCTCCATGCATACATATCTTGCATCTTCCTAGTTCCTAAAATATAGCTTTCAAGTTACCTGGTTTCCAACCTATCTGGCCCTCATGATGATCTTGCAACTTCCTGGCCCTTAATGCATAGCCTGTATCATAACTGTCTCCCCATCCATAGCTTGCACTCTACTTGGTTCCAATGTATGGTTTGCATCTTCCCTGTTCCCCCATGCACATCTTATATCATAACTTCCACTGAAGTTTTCCACAAAGTATTTTGTAGAGGATAATCCTTGGTGGCAAAGTTACAATACAGAAAGCATGGACTGTTCGTGAAAACAAGAAGTTAAGGTCAGAACTGATCAGAATTTCCAACTGACCTTGGAAATTATTGTCCACTGTAAGCAATTGTTTGTAACCTTCACAGTGTCATTAGCATAAGAACATAATGTATTAACTGCCAGGATGAATACGGTAAAATAAAAGATGACCTTGCTTCAAAATTTCATGAAGGTAAAAGAAAATTGGTGTTTCTGAAAGACAGTTGCAACAGTATATAGTGATATTTTCAATGGTAAGGGCTAATCAAAGACCCAACAAAGAGAGAGAACTTCAGACCAATTTCCCTTATTAATATCGATGCAAAAATATTCAATAAAATTCTTGCAAACTGAATCTAAGAGCACATCAAAACAATCCTCCATCATGATCAAGTAGGTTTCATCCCATAGATACAGGGATGGTTCAATATATGAAAATCCATCAATGTAATTCGCTATGTAAACAAACACAAAGAAAAAGACCACATGACCATCTCATTAGACACTGAGAAAACATTTGACAAAATTCAACACCCCTTCATGATAAAAGTCTTGGAAAGATCAGGAATTCAAGGCCCATACCTAAACATAGTAAAAGCAACATACAACAAACCAGTAGCTATCATCAAACTAAATGGTGAGAAACTTGAAGCAATCCCACTAAAATCAGGGACTAGATAAGGCTGCCCACTCTCTCCCTCCTTATTCAATATAGTACTTGAAGTCCTAGCCAGAGCAATCAGACAACAAAAAGAGGGAAAAGGGATCTACATGGGAAAGGAAGAAGTCAAAATATCACTATTTGCAGATGACATGATAATATACTTGTGACCCCAAAAGTTCCACCAGAGAGCTAAGAAGCCTGATAAACAACTTCAGCAAAGTGGATGGGCATAAAATTAACTCAAACAAATCAGTAGCTTTCCTCTACTCAAAGGCTAAACAGGCAGAAAAATAAACTAGAAAAATGACATCCTTCATAATAGTCACAAATAGCATAAAGTACCTGATGTCTACACCTATAACACTGAAAGCAACAAGTCAAGATTTGACCCCCACACTCCCACTGCTCTTAAGCTAACATATGTTTTGGATGAGACCTGTATTTTGTTATCATGTCAGGAAGTGTTAATCAACCCATTAATAAAGGAAGCAACACAGTTGCTCTAGAGCAAATCATAAAGATGGAGAAAATAAAGACAAAGGAAGAGATTTAAAAGAACTTTGATATAATAGGGAAAGGTTCATTTAGGCAAACATCTGATTATGCTAAGTGCTTCTAATATAAAATATATCCCAGAATTCCATTTTAAATAAAAATAGCATAGATGTATTTAAAAAAATATGTGGCTGAACAAAATTTCTCCAAAAGCCATAGTTTATTATACCAAACACCAAATTCTAGGAGTGGGATATTTTCTTGAGTTGTTTATCATGAAGACCTAAGTAAAGCCCCCAAACACTACAGGTTCTGTGTACATTTTTCTTTGTTGTCAGTTACAAGTAGATGATAAGGCTATGCTGCTGAAGACACAAAACAACCTGAATGCAGGCCTTAGAGAAGTCAATGAGGATCAGAGCTGGAAGCTTCCCCTCTGCTGGCCAGCTCTCATAGTCATAGAAAGCACTGTACAAGATGCTGAAAGTAAAAGACATCAATCTACTTATCTTATTCTCCAACCTATGAGGCCAACCTTCCAAACACAATATGTATTAGTGCTACTACTGTAGGGGAGGTTACCAATTGCTCTCTGGTTGAAATAATGACCTGCTTCAAACAAGGGAATCCAAGTCTAGTATTAAAAACATTATAAAAAAAATAACACCCCGGCAAAGGATATTGTAGGTCCTTGGAAGAACTGAATAGTGCTGTTCAGCAAATTCACTTAGTATCAAACTGCCTTTAAGGATTCATGTTTATACTCTTAAATAAATGCTACTTTCAAGCCTTAATAAGATAAGACTTTCCTTCCAGTGAACAGTGGTGAATGTAGGCACTCATGGTTACAAAAGGCACTGAGTATTAGTGTTCAGCTTTAAACAATACATTTATACTGTCCCCTATAAGGGTCAGTATGCATTGAAGAAGTAATGGCAGAAAGATCGTAAGGGCCAGAAAAAAGAGATAGTGTTCCTTGACAAGACATAGGAATTTCAATCATGAAGGCATAGAAACTACAGCTGCCTACATGGTATATGTGGGAAAATGAGCCTGTCAAAGGTCAGGAATAGACAGAAGGGTTCAGATGACCCTATCTCTCACTGCTCTACTACTTACTACTGATGGTTTGGGGAAAAGGTAAATCATTGCCTTCAATTTTATACCCACTGATGATCACACCATGAACTGATATACAATCTCAACCAATACTTCACATAAAAGGATCTGATTAAACAAAATGGGTCACGAAACAAAACCAAAAGCCATGTATATGGGAAAAGGGCTACTGACAATTGTGGGAGTGAGGTCTTAATAGAGATAAAAGAGAAGTAGAATGTTAGGGAGAGAGTAATTATGAGGGGTGTGTGTGTGTGTGTGAGTGTGTGTGTGTGTGTGTGTGTGTATAAAATAGTCAAGTAAATTTAATTGAAAAAATGTACACACCATATATTCCATTTCCCATGTAGGGAAATCCACATATGTATTAATTGAAAAGCATATTTTACTAAGAGAAATAGCCATGTATTATATGGACACATTAAAAAGTAAACTCATCAGGAATGAAAATCTTGTTAGAAAGGAAGTGTAAAATATTTACCATGTATTCAGCCTTTTCTGTTGCCAGGTTTTGCTTTGGCCTAGATATTCACCCTATAGACAGTTTACAACTTGGAGGGGCTTTGTTATCTATGAAAATTGCTTAAGGCCAGGAGACAGTCCTTGAATAGTGCCCTTCTCTTTGCATAAGCCCCTGAGTAGGGTAGTTTGTGCTTGTACTCTCTGGGTAGGGTGTGTGTGGGGGGGCGATAATGGTGGGCACAAAGGACAAGTAGATCCCTGGAGCTTGCTGATTAGCCACACTAGAGTGGACTCTCAGTTCCATGTCTGCAAATGACTGCCTGTCTGGAACCTAAGGAAGAGTTCTCCCAGGTTGTCTTGAACTATACCTGCTTATTAACTGACAAACACTCATATACAGATCCAGGCACCCTATATTCGTAGATATATAAAATACAACTAAAGAGTTCAGTAATTGAGATTTTTCCCTGACCTTGAGGTCTACCTCTGGGTTAACAAAAACACAACTATAGCTTGATTTTAGCATCCACAGCAAAATAACGAGCCACACAGCTGACTGAAGATATGAGGTTCCCAGTTCATCCGAAAGGCTGCTTTATGATGACAGTGACTTAGCTGCCCTCACTCAGTACAGTATATCCAGCAAAATTACACCTAACAAGATTTTCTCAATGGGCAGAAAATTGCTACGCTATCAGTTGCATTGGAGTAGTAAAGATGGGAAACACTGATAAGAGATGCTGAAAACACTGTTCTCAGGTCACACCTGTAGACCGCTTTTTCAGGTTGTGAACACTAATTTATCCTGTTGGGTGACTTTCATGGAGATTCTAGCCCTACGTGGAAACAATATACACTCCTTCTCAATCAAACATGCACTTGTTCTACTTTGAAAGTCTGATCGCTCCCGTTCTTCATCCCTGAGGCACAGTGATTTAGTGTCAGCAGTCCTGTCAGAGGGACAGAACAGTATAGAGAATTAATAAATACTCCTTTACCTCAACGTTTTAAACGTTTTGAGAGATGATGAAAAACTATATAATATATTAAATAGATTTGAGGAATCTTTTTAGAGGGTTTTAATCAATTATCAAAAACCAATCGTATGAAACACTTGGCAAGCTAAGTAGGTATCCATGCAAAAGCATTTTTAAGTAGAGTTTTCAGGAGGTGACATGCTATCTTAATCTTCATTCTCTTTGGTAAGCAGCATAGTGCTTGCCCTTTTGAATGCACAACCCTGTCATTAGCTGACTCATCTAATGAGCCTACACAGCAAGGCAGCCACTGCTCGCTTTTATTCCTGTTATTTGAATATGATCTAGTGGGAATACTAACACACAATGGAAACCTCAGAATAACCGGCTTTATCATGTTTTAGGACTATTGAGGGAAAATATTATTCCATATGTTTACATATATACCTGAGGATTTTTACTATTATTTTAAACCCTTACAGATTGGGCTTTTAAAGATAAACTTCCTGGTTAGGGAAGGCACAGGGTATCATCAGAGTTCAAGTGGGATGATCTTGGGAAGATTTGCTGCACATTGGACTCAGAAAGAGCTAGCTACATCTTCTTTGCCAGTGTACTGGTTTTGAAAGAAAGTCCTAAAATTAGTAACTGAATGAAAAAGGTAGACATTGACCAACTATAAAACAGGATTAATGGTTTCATTTTAGAAGACCACAAAAATTGCTGAAAGTACTGAGGGGAAAATGAAGGAAACATTAAGACTTTAAAGGACCAAGGCACAAGTGTTTGTTTTAAACAAAGAAGGAAATAATGGATATTTTACCCTACTATTAGACTGATGGAAAATACTTCAGGCAAAACAAGATGCTTGCATGCAAAAAATGACTAGAGTTCTGAGGTTCTGAAGTAGACAATGAAGGCTTAGAAACCAATAGATATGAAATTAAGAAATCTTATAGGACAAAGGAAGGCTGTGTCTTCCTCATCTGAGTGATTAAAAGGCTTTAAGAAAACTGGAGCAAGAATGTGAGCAGAGACCAGGTAAAGTCTACCAGGCCTACCATCTGAAAAGAAAAGTTCCTTGCTTGGGCCTCAGCCTCTTAGATCAACTACGCTATCCAGTGTCTCCATGGAATCATCAGCACTGAGCAGGTAGGGCCTCACAGACCACAGCGATACACTTCAGGAGGATTTGCAAATACTGTCACAGTTAAACATTGTCACACAGTGCTGGTAGCCAGTTTTTTTTCCCTCCTCCTCCTCCTCCTCCTCCTCCTCCTCCTCCTCCTCCTCCTCCTCCTCCTCTTCCTCTTCCTCCTCCTCCTCTTCCTCCTCCTCCTCTCTTTAATTTAAGAATTTTTCTGGGAACTTCAAACCTGTTTGAACAGATTAGTGCTAAAGGGGAACTCTAAACCAGATTATAAAGAAAGCCGATAAGCCAGGGAAAACGTGAGATGGTGGTTCGTGCCTATAATAATGCCCTTGGGGACTGAAGCAGGAATGGCAACGATTCCAGCCCCCCCTTCCTTACATAGTTACATAGTACACTTCAAGCCAGCCTGGAATATAGAGTGAGACTTGACTTTAAAACTCAGTAAACAAATACACTAAATTAAATCTAAAAGAATAAGGTAATTAAAAGCAAATGCTTCTACATGTTTTCTTGCCCATCTTGCTTATAAATCAGCCACAGTTAAAACAAATAAACAAACAAACAATACTACCACACTCTCCTTGGTGATTATTACTAGGGTATGGACAAATTCCAAAGATCTTATAAACTTTACCTGAACTCAAACCAGTCCTTACAGAAGGCTGTCATCATCATCCCCATTTTATTCACTGCTAAACAGACTGCACCTGGTTCCAAAGTCTGCCCTCCTAATTATTATGTTGTATTTTTGTGAAACGTCTTGTAAATAAACCCTTCACAATAAAACATTAAGCCAGATTCTGTGAATGAGTTATAATTAATTTCTGAATACCTCAACTATCTCTGGTATTAATTAAAGCTTGTTACTATTTGCTCCAGGAAGAATGATCTCAGATGGCTAAGGGAATTGAGTGTGTGTGTGCGTAGTGTTTTGCCAAGAACAAAAACAGACCTTTTTATTTAGGGGGCAAAAACAAGTTGCTTCTAACGAAGAACCCCACTCAGACAATATTATCTTCTGAATTTGTAGTAAGTCATTTTATTGGTGGTCCTGACACTAGGAACTTTCAGAATAGTTCACATTATTATCATTTGAGTGTTTTCTTCTCCCCTGCTGACAAGGAGCAGAGCTTTGCTGAGCACTGAAGATGGTAATCCCTCCTAAGCCCCTGCATTAATGTCCACTTTGATTATTATAATAAGGCATCATGATCCATTAAGTCCATGGGGCAGATGCTATATCTAGTAATCACGTATTCTTTGCTTACTTATTCACATAGAATATAAAGGGAAAGAAAAGATTACTCCCTCATCATGGCTGAGCTCAATGTTGCCTTTCTCTTCTTCAGAATAAGGCACTGAATGTGTATTTATAGTCTTTTAATTACTTTTAAATCATCCATTATTTCTGGATTACATACATTATAAAACTCTCAATAAGTCACTGCACAGCTCTGTTCAACATTGTCAATGGATCTGCCATCAGTGTGGCTCCTTTAGATCTACTTATGAATGCTCAATAAGAACTCTCAGTTTCCCACAGACACAGAATGTCTACACCAAGACAATGTTAGCATCTTTATGATTGTGAGCAGTAGCTGCAGGCACTCTTATGTGGCGAGAGTGCATGTGTATGTGACAGAGAAGCACATCTGGAGAAAATTAACAGCGCTATCACTTTATGAAAGCTTCCTTACAAATCCACTTCAAGTTCTTTGGAAACTCTGGATAAACCATATCCCTCCCCACTCAGCACAAAGTATTTAGTAACTGACTAACCACGTGGCAAATGGTATCTGTGACATTAAACATGGGACATAAAGTTACCGGGTGGTAATGACCAGTTCATGGTTATATAACAGAATATTTACTGAGGGTCTATGTGCTTGAATGGGATATAATTTTGCTTTGTATTTCAATAAACATATTATTTCATTGATGAGTACTCATTATTTTTATACAATCAAGTTATAGCTAAGTTTTTTCTTTAGAATACACTTAATTTTTTAATCTTTTATGATAGAAAGTTTTTGTCTGTTTTCATCAATTAGTTACATTGGAGACACTACAAAAACCTCAAGCACCTCATGTGAGAGAAGGAACAGAGCAGAAACTGAAAATGCTGGTGCCAGCATCCTTCCCTCCCCCCTTACCCACAGCACCAGAGGCTGGAGTTCCAACTAAACACTTGGTGGGACATCTTTCCACCCTTGATTCAGAAGGATGAGTAGACTTTTATTGATTCTTATGGTATTGCCAAGAAAACAGCTCTTAATTTCAGTCACTGCTTCTCCTAAGTAAACCAGGATAAGAATTCTATGAAAAGCATGACCTTTTCTTGAGTCTCTGGGTTCAAACTTTCTGCAAAAGTCTATTGCTTATGTTGGCCAGACACAGAAAAGAATTTTACAATCTTAGAGCTGACAGATAAATCACACAGTGTTACTGCTTATGACAGCAACTCGATGCATGGAGGCCAGATTGGGAAAACACGACACATCTTGTGGTTAAGGGGTTATAAAACTTCTGTAAATGAACACTTAAAGTTAATTTATATGAAGAACCAACCAAATTATAAGGACATAGTATTTTATGTAGCAGTAAAGACTAAAACATTTTCGTGAATTTGAATAGAAAACGCTATTTCTTTACATTCTAATTTGTTGACAAGATCTATGCTTAATGCTGCCAAAAATACAATGCTCGTGCTAATATCAACCTATAGGTTCTTCAAAAGAAAGGTGAATTAGCAGTATAAACATTTATATATACTGCGAATGAGGCCAATAATTTCAGAGTATATAGTGATGTATAACAGATAGTTTCATCCCAAACACTATCAAATCTAGAAAAATTAACGATATTTCAGGACTGAAAAACAGAAGACTATAACCTTGATCTAGGGCACTGAGATGTAAAATTTTGATGTCCAAAATAAGGAGAGATTACTCTCAGAAACATTAATATTGCATATCTATATTTTGGGTCTGGCTGGGAAAACCAATGATGGGATATATCATGGACAAAATATGGCAGTAGGAGAGTGACACTGCCCCTGTGGGGATGGAAATTGGAGGCCGATGAGTACCTGGAACACTTGCCAGCAGGACTTGCACATTTAATAACCACAGTGACTTAACTGACCGACATAAGGCTAAAATTAGTTCCAGGTAAATGAGCCTGGCAGTGACCTGCAGAGTGGCTGCAGAACATGAGCGTCAGGTGCATGTGACAGTGAAACCTCATTTGGACAGGCTGGGTATTGAAAATGAAGATGCGGCGACTGTAATCTCCACCATTTATCATTTAAAGTCAGTAATGATTGCTTAAAAGTTGTCCATAGTTTGAAATTCTTTGCTACCTGTAAATTAATACATTTGTCAAGGTCAATATTATAGGTATTGAACAATACAAAATTTTTGAGACAAGTGACCTTACTGCTTACGAGAATAGCAGTAGCCAGAGCACAGTTCTCACACGGAATTCCCAAAGCCATAGGGAACATCCCAATCTCACAGGAATGTTTAAAGAAACCAAGACTCCCAATAACTGGATTCATCATACAAGGGAACTCTGGAGCTTAGGAAAATAGCATCTTTTAAGATTTATTTATTTTTATGTTCAGTGATGTTTTGCCTGCTTGTATTTCTGCGTGAGGGTGCTACGTCCACTGAGACTGGAGTTACAGACAGTTGAGAGCCGCCATGCGGATGCAGGGAATTAAACCAGATCCTCTGTAAAAACAGCCAGTCTTCTTAGCCTCTGAGCCATCTCAGATTTTTTAATAGTCAAGAATAACTATAAACAGATCGTCTGACTAAGGTTGCGCACTCACATCTGTCTTTTACTCAGAAGGCTGGGTCCACCTTCCAAGCCTAGTCATTACACAAGTATCCTCAGGAAGGTAGACCCAAGCAAAAGCAATCAGTGCCTTGTTTAAAATATGTAGAAATGTGAGATTGTATGTGTTCCAAGACTGTGTGAATATGGATAGGTAGCAAAAAGAAAAGGGACGAACCAATTGGTTTTTTCACATTTTTTTTTATTTTTTAGATTATAATTTAATTACATCTTCCTTCTCTCTCCAAACCATCCCATATACCACACCTTTCTTTCCTTAAAATTTGCAGTCATATTTTCATTATTATTTCATACCTATATGCATTTGTACATAAATATACATTTCTAACATAGCCTGTTGAGTCCATATAATGTTACCCATATGTATGTTTTCAATGCTCACTTATTGGATTTCTTGTCTGACAGGGACTGTTATTAGCTATAGAGAAAAAAGACACAATACATTTCAGGGCACATAAATCCTGTCTAAGATACATTGTCCGAAATGATTCTTCAAATCTGCTATGAATAAGACATTAAAGATGTCAGATCTATAAGTGTGTTTTAAAGACAAATAATAGAAGGCCCCTGTCCCTAAGGCACTGAGCAGAGTTGCTGTATACCATTAAAACATCAGTAATATTTATGATAATCCTTCATCATAAACACTACTTAATGCGAAATTTTCTTTTAAATAAATTATGGGGTCCGTTGGTTTCATAATGTGACTTGCTAACTGACAGCTGCTAGAATTTCTCTGGTACCCTGTCTATTTGAGTGAGAGACTCTCAGTCAATTAGCCATCAGTAGAGTAGCTGATATGGCAATGAAAGAAAGAAGGGGAGCTGCACGATAATGAAGAGAGAGTGGCCAAAAAGCTCCAGAGAACAGCTGAACAGAGATGATGGGAGAGACGTCATGAAAACCATGAAGACTGTGAGGAACTAGAGATAAGAAGCTGCAGATCTAACCTCCTCTGAAAGCTCTGGGAAGAATTCAGGCATGATGATGACTTAGACCTTAAGCTCATATCCTAGCTGCTGTTAACGGCTGTCAACCCAAACAATCCAGACCGTGGAAGTATGCCACATTGTTTTAGCATGAGAAGGCTAGCAAGAAAGCTCTTTTTCAGAAGGCTACCACACTAGCCATGGTAGCTATGGATCCTAGCCTTGGTGTCCTACCAACAGGCTGTTATCACTGGTAGGACCTGCCTGCATGCCGAGAGCATTCTCTGGCTAATACATAAGCAATAGAACTCTATCCTGATGGGAGAGTCCAAAGATGACACACCTTTTCTGTTTTCTCACCAAAAGTGATAGGACCCAGAACAGGAAAGCAAAAGAAAAGGGGAATTCACTTATTCACCAAGTAACCCTATAAAGTAGCCCATCACAGTGTTGGTCTTCAAGCTCAGTCTATATCCATGCAGATGTTAAACTAAAGCATGAGTTTTAAGTGCTGGGATGTGGTTGTAATTGGAAAAGTTCTGTAATAGATTCTGGAGAATAAATTAGAAGGAAATTAGCCAACTGCGGAGAGAGGCGATGTGTAACTAGTGGTAAGTGGGCATTGCGGAGGAAGAAATGGAACATAACAAGTAGAACCTGGGCATTGCCCCTTGAAGGATTAGTCAGTCAGCCCAATGTCTTCTGTTTTCTCTAAAGATTAAAGACAGTATAAATTAATAGGATGTTTTGCATCTATAATGAAAAAATACTGTCCAGTGTAAAAGATAGCAATGATTCTCCAAGGAGAATATTCAGATAGGTCCTACATAAATGACTCAGGTTGTGCTACAGTGTTACAGTTAAACTAAGCACATGTGTAACACACATGAAAAACGTATCTTATCAAATTCTTGAATTAAATTCCTGTGTTAAAATATTAGATGTAGAAGAAAACCAATAAAGACCTAAAAGAAAAAAATTATCATTCAGACATAAAATTGACATACACAAAAGTGTTTTTGCACAATGAGCTTTAAAAATTGAAAGTTGATTTTTGAAATGAAACACAATTGGATCTGTTTTTATTTATTTGTTCTGAGCAAATACTGTTTTGTATTATCCCTCTAGAGAAACTATTCTACCTACCTCCTTTGATACATTCTTGTAACTTTAATCTTTTAATTAAATTTTATTTTTACTCCTCAGGATTTTCACACATTGATAAAATGCATATTGATCCTATCACTTACTTTTGATAACTCTCAATTCTGAGCGATTCCCTAGTGACATCTGTTGAATGCTTGGATTTTCCCCTGAAACTGTGGCTCTTCTTGTTTATTATTCATTCCTTAAGTCGTAATTCCATGCCTAGTACTTGAACATTCACTCTGTGCAGATTGGTCATGGTGTAGGCAGCACAAATATGAAGGCTGTGAAAGCCCATCAGTGTGGAGGAGCAGGACATACATCTCTTGTGCTAGCTGCTGCCTCATCAACGTCTCCTCAGGAGGAGATATATATATATATATATATATATATATATATATATATATATGTATATGTATGTATATGTATATATATATATGTATATGTATATATATATATCATATATATATATATGTGTGTGTGTGTGTGTGTGTGTGTGTGTGTAGAGCGAAAGGGGGGATATATATCTTGTTTGTTGTTTGATTATTTGAGACACAGTTTCTCTGTGTAGCCCTGGGTGTCCTAAAACTCACTCTGTAGACCAGCATGGCCTTTACTCAGAGATCCATCTGCCTCTGCTTCCTGAGTGCTGGGATTAGATGACTTAGACACGTAAAATGAATCTGTAGGATTCACTGGAACAAGTGTGAAAACCACAGCAGAGAACTCAGTCATGTTTCTATCAAAAGACAGCATGATACAATCCACTGATTAGTGAATGAGGCCACTTCCATTGCACTGATAAATTATGATTTCATTAAGCACCTAATATGCTGCATATCAGCACCCCTATAATATGGGTTTTTTTTTAAACAATTCCTCAATGAGAAACTAATTGGGAAAATTTAGGATTTCCCTTTTATTTTCTTCAAACACTAGCAAAATATGTACTGGATGAGTCAGCAACCTGCTAAAAGTGGTTGACAAGGGTTATTCATCACATGCAGCCATTTGTGACTATATTTGAAATGAAGCTGCTCATGGATTGCTCCCGAATTTCTCTTTCACTTGTCATTCCTTCTGCTTTGAAAATCACAGGCCATTGTTGCCTCAGGTCCACTTTTAAAAGTCTCCTATTTCTAGGAGAAAGGATGACTCTCTTGCTTAATGAACACACACTACTGTGTGTCAAGTCACCTGTGAGAAAAGGCTACCGAACTAGGAAAGCAACAGACGAGACACAAGGAGAGTACTGAGAACAGCAACTATAAGCCTTCCTTCTGTCTTGTAGCCTACAACATAGCTGTGACAAAAGGAACATGCATGGCCTGTGGCTAAAATGACCACTGTGACCACTCGATGAAAAGCAATTTGTTCTTTCTTTCTTGAAGGACAGGACATCTATGAGCTAGCTTGGTCTCTAAGGTGATCTACACAATCATCTTGACTCTCACGGAGAAGATATTACTTATTGTCTTGAGAATCCATTGCCATGATTCAAGTTAGACGGGGTCACTGAGAGCAGGTTTTTTTTTTTAAGTTTTAAAAAACCACTGGGGTGAAGTGGTTTTAATAAAACCAAATCCATTTATGTGGGTTCAGATTGACTGAATCTACAAGCCCAGTGAGTCACCTGAAGGCCACAGAGATTCCACTTAAAAAACAAACTGTAAAGGAGGGAACTGGGATTTATTTGGATTCCCAATTATGAGTTTAAGCCAAAAGGAAATTTAGCTAATGAGTTGTTTAAATATTCATAAATACAGTACCTCAGCAAGATTTTTCCAGCATTGCCCATTACTGGATTACTGAAGAATACTCTTTATGAATGCAATATATTGTTGTCTGATATCAACCTTTGCCAGCCATTCTCCATTTGCTGTCTAATAAATCTTATAGTATATATAAATATATCTTATATCTGACCCACATTATTCATTACTGCATAAGAACTTCCCAATTTTATTTGTAAGGAATCCCTAATTTCCACCATTTTAAGAGGCACTTTATTTTCTACTGAAATTCCCACAGGGACTTTACTAGCATTTGAGTTTCTGACATGCGCTGACTTTGTCAATTACAAACACCAACAGGAATGAATAGAAGGCCTAAATCAACATGGAATTTCAAGGTTTCAGGATATCCTGTGTCTTGAAAACCTCCCTCCTGTAATTATCTGAAGCTTTGGTTGGATAATTACTTAGGGACTCTACAGTTGTCCCTTCTCTCTACACAGGTCACCACATTAATTAAGAGAGTTTCACTGGGGACAGGTTGCTGCTCTGAATCTTAAAGTAATTTATTTTTAGTATTTTATTTCTAACAGAGGTGGAGAAAACTTTAAGATGTAAAGTCTGCTTCTCAGCTACATTTTCTCACACAGAGATTTAAAGGGAGGGGGAAAGCAAAGGAAAGAATCTTCTAGAATGAGCCTTCACAATTGTACCATTACACATTTTAAAAAATAGGTCAGTTTGAAATTCACACATCTTTGATGACTTCTAATATGGTTTTCTGGCTGATTCATTTGAACTAGCATAGACATGGGAACCAGGTGCTGGCTGTGATCAAGAGACTAAAATTGTCTTCACACTGCACCACCATGGTCAGGTGAGAAAGCAAGACAAGAGTAAGCTGAGACCTGAACCGATCAACTGGAGACTGACCCAAATCCACCCGGAGGGCTTCTCTTGGGATGATAATATGTTGGGGAAATGATGATTAAAGCATGTTTTCCATAGACTTTCTGAGGCTGCCCATGTTACAGTAAAATGTAACTTGACTGAAACTTAGACTCCCATCACTAATTGCCCCAAGAAGAAAAGGGATATGAGAGGAGTAACCTAATGCTGTTCCCTATTCTTACATCCTATTGGTGAGAACCAGCCTTGGTTCTTCTGAAATTATTTCTTTCCTATGTGGTAATGTAAGTACCCTCCCACATAAAGTGCCATGTTAGACTGTTCTGGTGTAGGCAAAAAGCCTTTAATCCAATGGGGTGGTGAAGAACTTAAAAATAGGGATATCATATTTTTATCTGCACCTTTTATAAATCTTTCCTCAATTTCAACAGCAAATTGAAATTGAAAAGCATAAATATGTGAGACAATTTAACTGTTTTTAAACTGAAAATTTTCAGTGATTTGTGGCTGAAATTTGAGCTCCGATAAAAAAGGAAATACTGTCCTAAGCATATGATTTTTTTATATCATAGATCAAATACATGTATTGTTTGACGTTGAGTTTTTTGACATCGAGTTTTCAAAGTACCCTTTTCTTTCATGTTTTAAGATTATAATATAATTACATTATTTATCACTTCCCTTCCCTCCCTCCAAGCCCTCCCATATGCCCTCTTGCTCTTTTTCAAACTCATGGAACCTTTTCCATTCATTGCTTTTACATGTATATATACACATGTATGCACACACACACACACACACACACACACACACACACATATATATATATATATATATATATGTATACATATTTATAATGTTACTTATGTGTGCATTTTCAGAGACAGGTAGTGGTGTTCTATAGCCAGTTGTGCTCTTCCTTAGGGAAGGCTATTTTTCTCACAATGAGAATTAGCTGCCTATAGTTATTTGTATAGGGTTGAGATCTCATGGGCTCTTTTCCTTTCAGTTTACCATGTCATTGTTCTTGTTCAGTTCATGTTTAGGCAGTCACATTGGTGGGACTTTATGGGTACAGTTTCTGACATTACTAGGAGGCACCATTTCCCAGCATTACCAGACAATGAGTTATATGTACAATGTTGAAATATCCAGCATCTTAACAATTAAAGAGGCTGTAAGTAGAGGACTTATGTTGACACACATCTGAAGATTTATTCCTTGACAGACACACACTAGGAATTTCATGTCAGTCTTAGTAGGTGTGCTGAAGGATTAGACTTATTCTGCAGATGGTTAACCTAGAGCTCTCAATGGCAGAGGACAACAAGCTATGTCTAGGAAGTGTGTCTTTGTTCTGAGCTACCAGGTCTCATGGCTTCTCAAAGCACACTCATGTGTGGCTGCATGTTTAGGGGACAGCACGTCAGGATGGCTGAGAGCACTTACCAATCTATACCTCGTGGTCTGAAATCCCAAGAAGATGAGAGAATCCCTTCACTTTTAAAAATAATAGAAAGTGGCACTGAATTCATTTAGTCTGCATCATGCACATTCCAATACTACAGGAAAAGTATAATAGACATGTGGGAACTTTATAATTGATTTGTATACACACACACACACACACACACACACACACACGTACACACACACATGAAAAATACTTTTGTTTAATTTGACATCTTACTCTCAAATCTAATGTGTCTTCTCAGAAATGAATACATCTTCTTACAAACTTCTATCAAATATTTAGAAGAAAGAAAGCAGATAACACAATGAATCCTTACAATATTGTCACTCTCAGATTGCATCTCTAGAGACTGGCACTTCTCCCACAGTGCTAATCAACAGGCAGCTTTGTACATTAGATACAGTTAAGCTGTAGTTATACAAGGGATACATTTAGGTCACACTTGAGTTAGGCATGCTTTCCTAGAGGTGATTCTGGGGCCCTGGATGATTCTTCATTTTTGTCATTTGTCAGTGTGCAGTTTAGAACTCGAGAACCAAAGCATGACATCCATTTTGTTTTTTCTATTTATGAATATGTGTGCAGGTACATATGGGATGGGGTGGGGATGCAGGCCACAGTAAATCTTGAGTGTCATTTTTCAGGATCTGTCCAATTTGTTTCTTGAACCAGGGTCTCTGTTTAGTCTGGGTATGGGTAGACTGTCCAGGAGCAGCAGCAATCTACCTGTCTTTGCCTCCCCATTGCCATCATACTCGGGCTCAAATTAAGGAATTTGCATTGTGAATGGCAAGAACTTCACTGACTTAGATATTTCCCCAGCTTGATATTAGTCCTTAAAGTGTTAGATTTTTAATGCACAGTTTTGATTTTATTAGTAACTATTTGACTAGAGCCCTAGCACGTCAGTTATATAGATAACTGGTAGTATTCTGCAGTGGAAAGCACAGGTTCCACTCCAGGTAATGGTACCCAGCCTCTTCCCACTGGTTAACCCATTTCAGTTCTTATGATGCAGTGCTTCAGTCTTCCCACCCGTTCCATGAAGTGATTAGATAACATCTTTGACATGTGTTGGTTTTGCTTCTGCGCAAGAATCAACACATCCTTTAGCGTTTGAAAAATGTTCCATTTAATGTAACAAGAACAACTGGTAAACTAAGGTGAAGTGGGATGGGATCGTTTCCTCCTCCAGTTTTTATAATCTGTACAATCTAAACGCTTTGAAACATCAGGAAGTATCTTAGTCTCTCTTTACAGGCTCCGTAAGTACGGTAATGTCTTCTAAGTAGGTAAGAAAGGATCCATAACCACACATGCCAGGGAAAGCTGTTTTCTGGGTCTCCAGCTGTGCTCTCTGTAACGACTCTTGACTCGAAGAGCAATGAGTCTGGGCGGATGGTTTGTGCACTCTCCCATGGGATAGCCCTGTAGGTCGATTTCAGAAATTGCACTGTCTTATTTATTTTTGTATTTGAACACACTATGCCCTTTGAAAATTGCAGATTAAACATGTCACTTGCTCAAAGAATCTTTTTTTCTGAAAATACAGGTACACGAAAAGAAACAAGAATAAACAGATGACTATCTTGTCAAATGGCCTCAGGAGCACATAAGCCACATTCTACAGCCGTAATTGAGTCTAGCCACAGGCAAGCCCTGGGGAGGCAAAGCTTTCATAGGCAGCATCTTTTTGTTCTGTTCCAAAGACAAAGGACCTCCCCAGATAGTACCTTTCCTAGGTCCCCACTCCTCTCTACACATAGACCCAAAGAGATCAATTATACTTGTTCCAGGAAGAAACACAGAAAATAGCATCCGTATTGCAGTATTCCTTTGTGAATAAGTCTGAAACTTGTGGAGAGGAAGAGAACTGTTTTGAGGGAGGCAGAAATAAAACAAAAACTTTGACCTTGCTACTTAAAGACAAGTGTTACTTAGAGTCAAAGGAAAAGATAAGATATTGAGTGTGGATTGTAACTGCATCCTTGGTCTTCTGAGATTACATCAAATGGATAAAGTGTCTAAAGTCTAGTGTGCTTGAACGACTCAGTGAGGAGATCAGTAGAAGATTGAAAAAGCAGACCTACTGTAAGGCGGCCAGCAGAAGGCAGAATCATAGCCATTTGTGAATAAACTTATGTAATACTGGTGTAAATGGATCTTCTTTTTATACAGTAAAATCTACAGCCTTGTCCTCAACAGTATAAAAAGATTTCTTGCTACTCAAAGAAACTCATGAAAGCAAATGCTTTGAGAATGTGGGAATTCTGAGTCTATTTCAATTGACAAATTTCAAGTTCACTTTTAAATTAAATGGCTAGGTTAATTAGAAGTGATTGATTTCCTCACAGTATTTTCATGGGTTGATATCATTGTACTTGATCACATTCACTCCATTGCCCTCTCTTGATCCTCCTCTCCTTCACACTGATGTCTTCCTTCTTCCTAAATGCTCCACCTCTGTCTTCCTGTCACGGTTAGAGCAATGTATATTTAAATCTAGGAGGAGCAGATCCTAGTTATGAGAGAAAACATGAGATATTTGGTTTCTCTTACCAGTGCTGTATTTCTCTTCCTCCCCTTAGCCCCCTTTTCAAACTTAGACAATGGAACAAGCACAGATACTCAACAACCAGAGAATGAATGAAAATAAGAGAATCCCTACCATACATTTGCTTTTCAATGATGGTTTTGAAGCCATCAATCAACCTGTTACAACCCTTCTAGTCACAAAATTACTTGAAAGCCCTTGGATATACTTTGAAATAATTTCTTCTTCCAGAATTCCAAGAAGGAAAGAAAATGCATATGCTCTAACTTAACAGTGATGCTTCTCTTTAGCAAGTGGAAACCTGTTTTGGCAAACATTCTCAATAAAAGTTAGCATTCATAAACATATGCATGTGTAAATTTATAAGCAAAATAGTAAAAGATCTTTACATCTGTATAATACATACACATGCATTTTGTGACCCAGCTCACCACTATCATCCCAATACTACTGTCTGTGATGGTTTGTATATGCTCAGCCCAGGGGGTAACATGATTAGAAGATATGGCCTTGTTGGACTAGTTGTGTCACTGTGGGTGTGGGTTATAAGACTCTCATCCTAGCTGCCTGGAAGCCAGTATTCTGCTAGCAGCCTTCAGATGAAGATGTATAATTTTTCGCTCCTCCTGTACCATGCTTGGCTGGCTGCTGCTGTGTTCCTGCCTTAATGATAATGGACTGAAACTCTGAACCTGTAAGTCCGTCTCAATTAAATGTTGTCCTTGTGAGAGCTGACATGGTCATGGTATCTGTTCACAGCAGTAAAACGCTAAGTAAGACACCGTCCAGGTTTGCTTCTGGATCATGTTTAGCTATAAGTAAAATATGTCTTAAGTTGGACCATAATAATTGTCTTCATAAAATATTAACAAGTCTATGCACAAGATCAAATTTTTCTTCTTACTATAACTGAACTAATCCATCAACCCTCAGTCTGCATCTCTTCTCTCCCTTACTCTGTCCTCGTCCTATGCCCACTTTCATGCAGTTAAGACAGAAGATTCTCAAATCTTTTAAAACTTCATACAGGATTTTTTTCTGCTTTGGATATGTCAATCCTACAATCTAATGGGACTATTTCTACTATTGTGATATGACTTGACTCTTTTCTTGTTTGATTCACATTGAAATGTAAGTTTTATATGAAATGAGCTGTCTTACACTCATATTTCATATGCTGTAATTTTATGATAATTTTAAAAATATGTGTGTGCGTGCATTCACAAATTCACAAAGGATGTACGTAGCTATGGGAGAGATTAAGGAAACAGTGCTAATTTCCAGCCTCGCATGAAGTATTGCACTACTATTCACAGAGGACACTCCAACCGGAATATTCCAGACAGAAGAAACTAGGTCATTAGCAAGGGGAACAGACTTGCATGGTTCCTTCCTGAATAACTCACAGGTAGCTGATTTCAAAAAAGTCAGCCAGGCAGATCAAAGCAAACTTATTCATTCTCAAGTGTATGAGATAACCTTACAGATGCTAATAAATCACCAGTGGTCCAGGAGGGAGGCTTAGGGCTCACAGATAGCATTTACAATGGAAGGAAATCAGGTTCAGTCTCAAGCTACCTGGTCTGAAGAAGTTCAGGGTAAGTAATGGAGCTGTGGGATGGAAAGAGTCAATGATTAACAGTTACCGATCCATCTCTATACCAACACTGTCTAAGACTATGAAAAGCCACAAACCAGCTTTAGTGCCTCATCAGGCAGCCACTCACTGGTCACTCCTCTCCTCCTCCTCGATACTCAACAGCTGTCAAACAGACAAGAAGTGAAGATGTGCATTCTTCTATCAACTAGTTTCTAACTAGTGAAACTCTATCAACATGGATTTCATCTGTCTCTAACCAATTTTCTTCTAGCACACAAATGTTATCATCACTGTCTTTAACCTGATGATGGAGTCCACGTAAGCATTCATTTAACTTTCAACAATGAAAAGCCTGCAACCAATGTGACAGTAGGGATGGGCTCTCATCTCTCTGTGTATTTCATGACACTATCAATGCACGGATTCCAGGGTTGTAGTTTTTCTTGAAATGTCAGTTAGCTTGAACAAGTTTATATCTTCATTGACCTGCTCTAAGTAAAATAGGAAGTATCTGATAGGCAGTGGCTATGGCTGACTACATAGCCAGCCACTAGATGTCTCCTTTAACGTCAAATGAATTATGTTTGTAGAAAACAAACGCGGCATAACTATTCATTTTAAAAACACACTTGCTGTCACATCATCAGTCGGTAATAAGTTTATATAAAGCTGAGTAGCTGTTAGAAACAAAGTTTGTACTTAATTGAGATGTTGAATTGCTTTTATAATCTCAGGGATTGTTATTTTTTAATCTAAAAACAAATTTAGACAATCAATTAGATTTTAAATCCTGCTTAATAGGTTTCACAATAAACAGCAAATCTGTGTATGCTTTAAAAATGTGATTGATATCCTCTACAGGCATGAATGCTCACATGTACTCATTTTGTTAAAGATAATTATGACACAATTTAGACAAAAATAAAGACAGCTTCTAATCATGGATAATGGTTTAATGGGAACTTTTAATCACTGACATAATCTAAACACAAAGATCTTTAAGACTTCATCAAGTGTTAACAGTTTTTGTTCATCTACTCATAAGGAAGGTAATGAGATTCAATGAAAGAGGCATCATATGTGAACAGCTCCATTTTGAAACTCCAATTAAGCCATTTGAGTGGTTTATTTATGGCCCCAAGTCTGAGTCCGGCAGGTTTGTGTATCCTCCTATGTGGCCATATTGTGAAACAGTAGGGGGTTCGAAAAAGTAAGGCTCAGACATTCAGTCAGGCTTCCAGAGCAGTGAAGAAAGCTTCAGTTTGCAGTTATGGTGAATTTCAAAAATAGTAACACTGTTTTCAAGTCTATGTTGGTCCAAAGAGCAAAAATATACAACAGCACAAGAGAGTAATTAGAACTTGACTCCTACTTTCAGACATAATTATTATGATAAAGATAAAATATCAGGACACATTTTTTAAGGTTGAAAATAGATTCTTTTCTCACATAATCTATCCTAATTACATTTTCTCCTTCCTCTACTTCTGCTATCGAGATCAACTTTTTATCTCTCATTGGAAAACAGGCTTCTAAGAGAAAATAATAAAGTATAACAAAGTAAAATATAATAGGATAAAACAAAAACGATCACATCAAAGTTGAACAATACAAACCACCAGAAAGAAAAGAGCCCAGGAGAAGGCACAAGACCCACACCTTCCCGCACTCTGAAGAAATATAAAAGCACTAAACTGGAAGCTGTAATGTGTATGTAGAAGACAGAGGGCTGCCCGTGTTGGCCCTGTGCTTGCTTATTCTGGCTCATATGTGCCTTGTTTTTTTTTTTTTATTCAAATCGCCATGTTGTCCGAGTGTCCTCCAATTCCTCATATTCTTTCTGCTTTTCATTCCATGGGGTTACCTGAGCTCTGAGAGGAGGAGTTCAATAGAGACATTGGATTTGAGCTGAGTATTCATGATACACTTCTTAATATATTTTCATTTAATTTATCTCATTAAATTAAAAATATTTAACATACAGAACTGTGGGTTTCAAGTCAATGAGTGCCAAATTATCACAAACTCATATTTACAGACCAATACATACATAGTATACTTTATTTTATATATATATGTGTGTGTGTGTATACATATATATATATATATATATATATATATATATATATATATATATATATATATATGGCATAGGATGGTGATTAGAAAGGCATGTTAAAACATATCCTTAATTAGAAAAAACAAGGAAATAGAAATATTTAATAACTCTCAGCTTCTGAGTGGACTTGATCAACACACTTACAAAAGTTTACTACTTTTATGCACCATCTTTCTCTACCATTAGCCTGGATTTCCTGCTGATTCTAAAGTCAGCCCAGCTTCTACTTCAGCTGCCTTTTCAGTCACACTCCAGAAACGTGGGCTGAAGGTTCCTATCAAGAAATCTTAAAAGCTGTGCTGGTACAGATGTTGTAAAGGGAGTTTCCAGTGGCTGCTGCTCAGGCCATCATCAGAACCCCCATCAGGAAAGGAAAGGTCAGGTTAGTGCTTAGCACAAGCTCAAAACAGTCCTTTGAGTACCACAAAGCCTGGCTCCTTTGTTGATCCTAAAGAATTACAGAAACTCAGTTTAGAAGAGGGTGTCTCTGCTATCTACAGTTCACAGATGATAGTCAAGAAAACTCCAAATGTAAGGGGAGATGTGACATGGATGTAGCAAAGACCAGGACCAAGAAAGCCAAAGTCTTGGATTCACCAGGATGATGAAAAAGCAGCATTCAAGCCAGTGGCCTCACTTCCTTATAATGCCCTTATGTCTCATCTCATGACATATCTGCCAGAGAATTCATATTTCCACTTAGCTCTCCTCTCTGCACAGCTTTTTCCTATCTTTACAGTCTAGTAGGTCAAGTAGGCAACTGACACTGGTCCCTCTCTACTCTGGACCTGTTATTGATGTGCATTCTTTCTCTCCCTCTCTTATTTTTCTTCTCCTCCTGCTTGTCCTCCTCGTCCCTCTCATCTTCATTCCCTTTTTGACTTTCTTTTTCTTGTTTTCCTTTTTTCTATACCTTTCCCACTAATTATTAAGATCAGAGGCTGACCTGTTTTATGGTATTTGAGTACATATTTTTACCTACTCTTTTTAGTGAACTAGCTGGAACCTCCACACATACATGGCACTTCTCCCCTTTGCATCAATTATTCCCACACATATGTCCTCCCCCTCTAATTCTACCTAATAACCTAATACTTGTCACTGGTTTCCCATCATTTCTGAACTCCTTTTTCCTTTCCAACCATAACCATACTAATTGAGCAATGCCTCTGAAGTCACTTTACCCCTTAAACTAAATGGTAAACAAGTGTCTGGTTTTAGCCACCCCTTTCTTTAATATCAGAGTGGGTTCGCTGTTGCATAAAGACTTTCCATAGAGAGTACACAATGGCCAACTGGATATAGAACCTGGTACTTGAAATACCAGTCTGACAGACAAAGGAATCATCAAACTGTGCTACAACCTAGTGTCCTCTGAAAACAACAAGCACAGAAGGAAACAATGCAACCTCAATTAATTAAAACAAAGAATCTTAACCATTGTTTAAGCTATAGATTGATACGAAAAGTCCGTAAAAACCTACTTACATGGCATTTAGCTTGTATTACGTACTATAAATCTAGAGATGGATTTAAGTATGTAGGAAGGTGCACATTGAAAGCATGTTGAAAGATGGCCTTTGAGATTGATATACTTCTTGTTTCTCTAGAGATTAAATGATACTTTAATTAGCATGAAGATTGATGAAATTAAATGTTTTAATATAAATGTATAAATATTAGATGTTTAAATGTAATTGTTTGAAAGATAAATGTTAAGGAGGTTATATAACAAGCTACGACTTAATATTACTAGTTATCTAGATTTATGAAAATAATATATTAAAAGTTCTGAATGACACTAAACGTGTTTATAAATGAAATATAACTGTTTTCTCTTCAAATATGCTTTTATTTTGACATTCAACAATTGACAAAGCAAAAATCAGGTGGGATAAGTTGAAATTACAATTAAGTAAATTAGTCTGTGATAGCCAAATTCCCATAATTAGAGATAGATACATCAAGCATGATTGGATGTACACAGTCTCTAGTGTGCTGACAACACTTGCTGCTGTTGTCTCTAGAGTTAATCCCTCTCAAACTAGTGAATTTGCCCTAACAAACAATGCTAGGCATTCCTCAAGTATCTTTTCTGGATTCTTGTTCAAAAGTGGCTAGAGCTATGAATCTGTGTATACAATAAAGATAGGAAGTAGTCAGACTAGTAGTCAGACTTCTCTAGTGTCTTCCCTTATTACTCTCTTTATACATATTTATAGAGATATCTTTATATAAAGACAAATTTGATAGTTAATATATTCACTACTTTATGTGTATAATAATGAGAAGTTGGTCTAGTAATATGAGCATTGAGCAGAGTAATGGCAGTACATTTTCCCCTGGGGGCTATGTCTATTGAGGTATGGGAATTTTGACCCAGTAATGGTGGCCTGTATGACTTTCATCTTGTGGAGCAGGCCTAAGTTAAATCCAACCAGAAAGTGGTTGATTACTATTATGACATCCATGCCACTACTACACCAAGGGTCATGTCTTATCAAGCTGGGCATGGTTGTACTTCCTAGACCTCAAAATTGGTTAATACTGGTGACTGTCTTTCACCTCTGGTAATATTATCAAGCACTATGAATACAAAGTAGTAGAGAAGATGTTTCCAAGTGAATTCCATCTTGATTTCTTCATGTTCTATAACTCAAGAATGTGATTACTCCAGCAATAGGGTCACAATATCAGGTTCAAGACGATAAACAATAGTACTAGTAATAACCTGTAATGTTTGTTGATTTCCCCAACAATTCTAAAAGATAATAAGTCATTCCTCACACTGGGCTTCTATTTGTTACCATGTAGAGTCTAATAGAGTCATTATTTCCCTGCTATAGGTAACTATATTTACACCCTTTCTATATAGTGTATGCATATTTTAGAAACATTCCACAATAGTTGGCATCCATATGACATTTTTATTTTTGAAATTTTAACTAAATTTTTCCATTCACTTTCTATATGGTTATTATTCAAAAGGTCTTCAATAGTAGTTATTCCTTTCTATATTCCTTCTTCTGCCCCACTCTCCCATTTTCCCCTTCCATTTAATTCTTCCTGTCTCATAATTTCCACGTAACTATTACTACCACTGTGCTGTTCCTCCCTTCCCTTGAAATCTTCCTCATGTCCTCTCATAATTTCCTGACCCTTATGGATAGTCCATGTGAAATACATATTTCTATAGCTCTAAACCAGCATGTATAAATGAGAAAAAAACAGGATTTTCTTTTCTGGGTCTAGGTTATCAGAGAAAAGTGTTTTGGTTGTTTTGTTTTCTTTTGTGTTTTTTTTTTTTAGTTTTTTTTGCATCTTTTTCAATAGATGACAATTAACATGGAGATCTACAACTAGTCAAAGTAGAAAGAACAAAAGATTGAATAATGTCCAACTGTAAATTGGTCATCCTTATCAAATCAACCCACCCCAAGGGTCAGTGATAGTAAAGAAAGAGAGGACAGAAAGATTCTAAGAGCCAGACACTGTTTTCAAGGGAAACAGTGTTTTCTCTACATAACCGAGCAGCTGCATAAATGAACTAACAATAGTCCTCAAATTATGGACCAAACCTGTATAAGGTCAAGCCAAAAATAAAAAATCCCTGCATGAGGGGAATGTGTGCAGGAGGTCCCAATACTGGCCAAGGAGCTATTGTCAAGTGTTAGCTGTAGGGAGAGTGGGAATGGATTTTCTTTAAGAGTGCTTCTCCTGGTAACTAGACCATACACCAAGAATAACTAAACATCACAGATTGTATTTGATAGATGTGTGTGTGTGTGTGTGTGTGTGTGTGTGTGATAAAGGAGACACAGAGATGGGTAGAGAAGTTGAAGTTGGCGAACATGATCAAAATGAATTGCACGAAATTCTCAATGAAGTAATAGAAAAGTTGGAAAGTATTTTTGATAGAATTTAAAATTTTAAACTACAGATCCTTATTTAAGAGATGGTATGACAGTTTATAAGAATTCTATGACTATAAGAAGTGTATTCACAATATAAAATATCTGGAATGAATAATGTCAACATTACATAACACAAAAGTGTTCTGAGATATAGAAACTGTTCCGAGTCACTTTTTAATTGTATTTTACCCACACTTGACACATTTAGGTTGATATAGCCTTTAAACAAATGTCTTCAGGGAGACCGTGAATCCTGACATATGATGTGTTGGAGATAGCTGTATAAGAAAACTAATGAATAAGCATGTTTATAGGTAGAGTGGGAGATGTCCACTTAAGTCTCCCAGGCGATGTCATGATTGTAATGCTAAACAGTTGCATTAAAAAAAAAACAGTGTGTTGGCTCCATCATCACTGTTCTAAAACAAGAAGTAAAGAAAAATATTGGAAATTTATAAACTACAATAAAATATTATAAAACTGTGAGTTTTCTAATACATTAGTAGGAACAAATATTATTTACAATGTGCAGAGAAATGTAAATTCCACACTATGTCTAGGGGACAATGTTTGGGGGATTTCTTGTGATATTAATCATCAATCAAAGTCTATCATTTTATTGGCTGTTTTCAAAGGAGATATGTGTGTGTGGGTAATGGGGAGACAGGAAAAATTAGGTTGTGTGCCATTTCCTGATGCAAAAGCAAACATTTATGAAGTCATCCATGAGGCGATGGTTTCCTAATAACTAAGCATTCACAGAAATCTTCAGGGACTCGTGTTCTCTGGAGTGTGACAGAAAAGTCATCTGAAAGGCAGCAAGCCCATTTGCAAAGATCACATGCAGCAAATGGCCCTGGCATTGTTGCTACCGCTCAGTGACAGGTTTATTTTCAATCTGATTAGCATCTGAGGATGAAAAATGATTCTATCCTAAACCTGTCCTGCAATTTTTCTATGTAAGCCCTGTTATCAGGAGTCTTTGCCTATAGTTAAGAATGACCCTTCAAACATTGCAAAGGAGATACTGAGACCTATGTCTGCAAAACCATAGTCATCACCTTTGTTCATGTTGTCCTTTGACCATGATTGGGGAACTATATGCGAGAACAAAAGTTTATGTCACTGCCTAAATCCAGAGTGGGTTAGGCATCATTGGTCAAGATGGGTTACAGCTTTGGTGGAAAAATAGGTTATACTGACATTTAAAATCCACAGTTCTTACTCATTGCCTTCCTTTCATCCATCTGTATGACATCCAGGCATTTTCTGACAGAGACAATGAAAAACTCCCTGTTAAACACCACCAGGGGATACAGGCATTTGCTGAGCTGCAACAGCATAATCGCAACAAAGTAGGCAACATTGTCTGCCTTACTTGCTTGCTTGTCCTTCCAATTTGACTTGTCATTCCTTTATGGGAGTAAAAAGATCAAGTTCATATTATCACAGAAAGGACCATGGGAATTGTACATTCACATGCTGCCAGACTTGTGACTGCCGTGATTCTTCACAGCAACACTTTCATTTAAAATTGCTTCCATTTGTGACACTGCCTTCTTTTCTTACAAGATACTTTGGCACGTGCATATTATCAACATCTACATTATTCAGTGTTCTACACACTTCCTATAGTTATAGCATTAGTTGTTCAGTTTTAGTCTGATTATATTGGTTGTCATTAAAGGAACATCCATAAAGCTTCTACCACCATTAAGCAGGAAACAATTAAGAGATGTCATTTTTCTCTGACCATAAAAGACACTGATTTGCCATGGTGCATGAGTTTTTACTATTAACAGTGATCTATGCTGGCTGCAGTCCTGCAGTGACTGTTAGAAGTAAAGAGAGAATGGACAGGCCTGCTGGCTGGTTGGCAGGCTATTCTTCCCCCATCCCTTCCTCAAAGCTATGGTGGTGCTAGTTAGGTGAAGCTAGTTCCTCTCCTGTGGTGCAGTCAAATGAGTCATACGAATAGGGCACTGGATTGTGGACTGGACAGTAGTACCATGGGCAGTGGACAATAAGCAGAATGCAGTCGTACAGAGGACTTAGGGAAACTTCTAAGACAGTGTCTATTAGTTAGTAACAGGGCCAGTGAAACCTGTAATTACAGGTCTGTTTTATTTGACAGCACTCATTCAAAAGAGCTCATCCCAGAGCGATAATAGTGTACAAAACATCTACCAGGCTTTAGTTGTCACCTAACATCAGCTTTAATTTCTATTTCAACATTTCCACAAGAACGCAATGCAAATGCCATTCATATTTTGGGCATTTGTTGCAGTATCCTTTTCTTTTTATTTTTCCATTTAGATAAATGTACTCTATGAATGAGGAATTGTGGGCGATTCCAGAGCTAAGGACATCACTAACGAAAATGGAGGTTATTAGGCTGCTTAGCAGCGCTGGACACAGAGGGTCAGGAGATGCAAAGAAATGAGAGTTTCTCATCCCAATGCCAAGATTGTAATTTTCTACAGAGGACTGCTGGATGTCTTGCCAAACAATAATCATTCCTGTTGAGCTTTTAACTCTATATTTCCTCAGATATTTTCTCATAATTGTATTTACAGGATGAGCCTACATAATAAAATACCTGCCTAGGATGAGTACTTTGTCTCCTCAACATTTGCTCAATGAGTGAGGAGGCCACTGCTTATGAGAAATTATACTATTGAACTTACAGAATGGATTTTAGAAGTGGTAAACAGTGACTGAGTGACTAGGGTTAGCACACTGCCAAATTCCCTACAATTTATTGAAGGAAGGTGGTATTGGACAGATATACTTTACATAAAAATTATCTATAATCTCTCTACAGCGTGGACTTTCTTGTTAACTTTAAAAATATAAAGTCTGTGCCATTACAAGCTATAAAACTTTCTGAACTTTGTAGCTATACTTTCTATAAGCACGGGTGCACCCATATAAAGTCTTAACAAAATTTACTGTAATGTAAATTGTATGATTTTTCCTCTAAGAAATCTATGTGAGAACAGTTATGCTTATAAATACCAGTAGCCCTGGACAGATTAATATGTCTTTCAATAAAGCTGGTACATACCAAAGACATTCAACTTTGAAAGCCTCACTATGTAAAGTCAAATTACATTCAATTTTATCACTTTCAGTGAGAGAGAGAGAGAGAGAGAGAGAGAGAGAGAGAGAGAAGGAGGGAGAGGGAGAGGAAGAGAGAGAGAGAGTGAGAGAGAGAGAGAGAGAGTGAGAGAGAGAGAGAGAGAGAAGGAGGGAGAGGGAGAGGAAGAGAGTGAGAGAGAGAGAGAGAGAGAGAGAGAGAGAGAGAGGGAGGGAGAGAGAGAGAACCAATGCTATGATGGCGGGATTGAATCGCTTGCACAGCAATTACTGTAAGGGCTGTAGTGAATCCATGCTAGACGTCTTAATCCTAGTTAAGGAATGCTTCTACAAGCATTCCTATGCAGATTTATCTTCAATGTGAGCCTCTTCGAGAGGAGAAAGGAAAACAGAAAGAAATAAATGTTTCATTTCTCTCTGATCCGGAGAGAAGTAGTTCACTGATACTTAAGGCCTGTAAATTCACATAAAATGTGAACGTTCTAGCTGGTTAGTTACAGTGACAATAAATCTGCACACCATTTTCGGGTCTGTGGAACGCCGTAATAATAGTTGTTATCCTAAGGTCTTTCCTGAAGTTGTGGTGAGCTTGTGTGCACTAACTGAAAGCTTTATCACACACTAACAGTTCAGGACCTCTCCCTCCAGAGAGCTGCAGCTCATCTTCAGCAGGCCTTGTCTCTGGTCAGCTGTCACAACCATAAAACATTACGTTTAAATGGCAATTGTACATTCATGCTGCAAATTTAAACTGTGAGTTTGGTAATTAAAAGATAATTTGAAAGTAAGGTGACTTTGTTTTAGGACGAAAAAAGGGGCTATAAGTCTTAATCCAAATCTTCTCACTTGCAGTTTGACAAAAACAGGCCCAAAAATATGAACAGTCTTCAAGTAGCTGGGAATGTGGGGATGGCAGTGCACATCTTTAATCTCAGTATTCTGGAGGCAGAGGCAGGAAGATCTTTGTGAGATTGAGGTCAGCCTGGTCTACATAGGAGTTATAAGATAGATAGAAGTACATTGAGAAACACTGCTTCAACAACAACAACAACAAGAAGCAAACAAAGAAACAAAAAGCAAAAAACGGAAATTGCTTTAAAAATGAAAATACTATAGAATTTATATTTGCAAATAAAGGGAAGAAAGAAGCCACTAGGCTTGTGGAAACTGATAGAGGGAAAAACAATTCAAAAGGTTTTTAGCTATGGCTTTCTGTGATGAATGCTAAGAGCTACACTTATATATGGGTCTAAGAATAACGATCTAGCCTGCCACTGGAAGTTACACTGAGAATTTAATTCTTTGAGAGTTTCATACAGCGTCTTTGGTCTTGTGCTCATATGTACTCATGCTCCCCTCTCCCTATCCCTTGCACATTTTTTAGGAGGGCCCCATATGTTGACAAACTGCCAGGTCATCTGGTCTCACTGTCTTTCTACCCCTTCTTCAAGAATATTTTCTGAGCCTTAGGTATATGTGTTCTTTGTAAATGTATTGAAAGCGATAAGCAAACAAGGGTCTGTTGCATCCTGGCCAGTTATGGATTTCTATACTGGTCTTCTAGTTGGCCTAAGTCCTATTAAATATGGGGAAATTCATGCTTGGTTACTGTAGCTCAGCCAACTACTTGAAGCAGGTGAGTCAATAGACTCTAGAAGAGAAGTTCTACTGCCACATTTCTAAGCAATATTATTCCTAGCTGTGTTCTAAATAGTTATCCCAACACCCACAGGGAAGTGTCATTCTCACCACTCATAAGGAAAAATAAGCTTTATTTTGCAGCAGCAGACGGAGAGCATCACAGAAAGGTACACTGAATGCCGTTTGAACTATTCTACCCTCTTTAAGTTTCCAAAAGACCAGTGGTTTCATTCTTCCCTTTATTTGCAAATAAAAATTCTGCAGTCATTCCAAATATGCCAAAAATTATGTCATTCTGTAGTCAGTTCTTTCCAGGTTATCCTCTCTGATCCATATTTTACACACACACACACACGCGCGCGCACACACACACACACACACACACACACACACACACACAAACGATATATATATCAGAACTCTAAAATCCAATTTAAGTCATGTGTTTTCTCTTCATGATATCATTGAATTGAATTGTTATAGGGTAGGCACTATGTTAAACACTTTACTTAAATCTGAGGAAGTAGGGGTCATTTTGATTCCTATCACACATGTACAAAAGCTAAGGAACACAAAAATCAAGATAACGCTGATCAAGACCTCACAGCAGGCAAACAGTCTATCTGGTGGGAAGGTTCTTGTCAACATCTACAATCAGGCATTTGGTGTAATGGCCATGAACCAACTTATTGCAGAAATTACACACAAACTCTTCAAGTTTCATGTTTGCCTCCCATGTGCTAGTGATAATAAATTTTACTTGCATTGGAAGCCAAGTGCTGAAAAAGTAGCAGCAGAAGAAAATGAAATTAGACCACAGAAAACCTGAATGTGTTAATAATATGCTTTACATTGCTTTGTAGGTTTTGAAGAAGTATGTAAGGATTGTAGTTGGAAATGTGTGGTAGTATAATATGGAGAGATCTAAGGAATGTTGAACTACGTTAATGTAAGCAAGCTTAGGCTACATATATGTGAAATTGGTAAAGTATGGTTGGCAATAAATGTGGAGGGCAAGATGGCACCCATTTTGACTAACATTGTAGAGTTGGAAGAGAGACTTGCATGTGGCCCTGCTCTTGTGGCGACGGTTGGCCTGGACAGTTCCTTTCAGAGGCAACTCCCTTCAGCGATAAACTCTCAGTCTCATAGGTATCAACTAGAGAACATGGAAAGGGGAAAATGAGAAGCCGGAGTCTGCTAGGCTGTGACTAAGAGGTAGAGAAGATTTTGGTCCCTATGTCGGTACATATCTTAGTCATTGATAGGTTTACTTTAAATAATATTATAGTCTGTCTTTAGTTAATATATTAAATCCTTTACAATTTTGTATTTAAACGATACAGAAAATGGTCAAAATAGCATTTAATTAGTTATGTTTCCAAGTAAAACTCCTCACCATGAAGTAGAATTTGAATAGGCAAATGTTTATCAAACACAGATGACAAAGAGCATGATTAGAGATGATCAGGATCTTAGAAGACAGAAACATCTTACATGTAGGGACATATAGCTAAAAGCTATGGAATTAAATGTATTCTAAATGGGGTACATTTGCAAAGTGGTTCTTAACTAGCAACAATAAAATAGTTGTCATAAATTTTTACCTTTACCACCTCAGGATAAAGGCTCATTTAAAACTGCATCTTCCTTAGCACATCTTACAAAAACCCAAAAGCCTTGCTTCATGGAAGTAAAGTTATTCAGGGAATACTCTGGAGTCCCATAAGCTCTGTTCAACTAGGTCAAGGCAAAAGAGCAAGTCAAAAACAAAATGAAATCAAAATGTTCCAAACAAATATGGGTTCAACAAAGTATTTTTAGTATAAAAATTGGGGAAGCATGTGCTTGTACAAGACATAAAGGGTCTAAGAATACAGATGGGAACCTTCCTGGAAAACACATCTAAAACAGGTTTTGAAGGCAAACAAAGCCTGTTTATTAAAAGACAGTGGTTTTATTACAGCTCAAAAGGAAATAACCAAAGGAAGGCAATCTGTACCTCTTGACAGCTGTCCAGAACAGGAAAATAGGGAAGAAAGGGAGAAACATTACATAAACTGTAGGAAGCACACTTAGAAAAGGCAGAAGAATGAGAAAGTTATGCTCCTCTGACTAATTTAGAAAATGTGGTCTCATTATGACATAGCATAACTACACTCATAAGACGTCTGTCTCATCAAAAGGATAACTGTCCTGCCTATCTTCTATTCAAGGCTTAAGCTGAGTCTGCCTTACTCTAGAGTGGCCCTTTTGCTAGGTGACTGCAGAGCTCAATTCAATTAATTTATTTGTGCTTCAGATAGCTTTCAGTGTTAGTTATTGCTAGAAAAGGTAATGATTCTGAAGAAATCAAATCTTTTATCCTTCACATGTTTCTAATGTGGGCAAGGAGGGGAACAGAAGAAGACACTGTTGAAAATTTCACGGAATATGAAGAAGGCCATGGAGTATAGAGAATGGCAGAGCAAACACATACCAGGCTCTTGCTGGGTAGATGATGAAGGATAAATGGTCACAGAAATGAGGGCTGTTCAAGTGAAACGCAGTCAACTGCTCAAGGTGAGGATACAATGAACCAATGCAGGTAAAGGGCACCACCAGTGCCCAGCACATACCAAGTGATCACCACTCAGCACTGAGGTTCTGTCAAACCTAGGAATTTATAAGACTATGCTTCTTATAATACATGTTTTAAGACAGTGGATATATTCTTTTCCTAGCTGGTATATCTAGTCTCTTCCAAATGCTATTAAATTAGTTGTATAATATTGCTGACTTTATAGTCAGGAACAAGGTTATGTTTGATTTGATGGCTGAGATAGAGAGAAAATGAACCCAGCAAGCGGGAGACGTGATTGACAGCTCCTAATGGTTCTTCATCTTATCGCATCTTCTCCACAATGCTAATTCTGTTCCTTGGCCATATTCTTATTTAATTCTCAACAAAAAGAAAATATCTTGTGTGGTGATCATAAGTGGTTTGGGAGTTTCAGAAAATGTACTGTGGTAGTCTTCATCTACAGGACATCAAAGCTAGCACGAAGCAAACATAACGATGGTTTTGCAGCTGTGACTGCAGAAATAGTCAGGTCTCCAAGGATAGAAGTGATGCCAGGTTGTGATTTCAGTGTTCCTCATTTTATATTTCTCTAAAAAGCATCAGCCAAAGAAATTCTGTGATTTTTGTAACCAGTGTAATTCCCTGCATTGACACTGAAGTGTGTTCACATTTCCTATGTGAAAATGGTACAGCTCTCACTCCCGAATGTGTTGCTCCCTGGATTCTGTATGAACTACAAAGGCAAGGAAGGATGGACATGCTAATTTACACCTATCTCGTGTCAGGGAAGTAGATGGCCTGGCCAAGGCTGTACTGACAAGCCAAGTGTTTCTTCTGCTGACAGCAGGGTCAAAATGGGCACTTCCTACTTTAATTACTTCCACCATGGAGATGAGAAGCTTGATGCTTGCTGGCTGTACATAACTAAGGTTCTGTTTAACTACTTTTCTAGCAAGATGTAGGATGCTTTTTTATAATTCATTGAACTCAGTGTTGAAGTCTGAGTTTCAGTTATCAATGGATGTGTCATCTTTAAGTGAACCCATTATGTTATTAGACTGTTGATGTTTCTTATTAATATAAAAAAAGTTGAAAATGCAAAAGAAAATGAGTTTTTTCTAGGTAAGAAATGAATTTTCTCCCTCCTTGACTGCTGAGCATTCCCTATATCTGAGCACGCAAGTTGTTTTTGTTATCATGGGTGTTTCCACAGAGTAAAACTCATGTCATTGGCATATGGTAGCTGCTGATAGCTTTACACAATAAATACTGGGTCGTGAGAGTAAGAAACTAAGAAGGCAAACAAATGGTTACTAGCTCTTGTATCTTGTTCCATTGAGAATACATATAATATGGAAATGAGGGAGCAATTGGTTTATGGCTGTGTATCTAATTACAGCAAACATACAGAGGTATGGTTGCGGAAATATGCCTCCACAAAACTGATAAAGATCAAAATGCAAGGTAGATTCAACCCTGTGTAGCTCTATTCTTCCAAAATGTAAAAAATTTGCTCACACAAACTCACTGTTATCTGGCTGCAGTTACTGTTGACTTGGTACAAGCTGCTACCACTAAACCAGAAGCTGAATACTTTCTAACATGCAAACAGTAATATAAGGAGAATAAGAAAAGTTTGTATTAAGTTCCTCTTCCTCCCATGCATTTTACATGGATAGGCTTGAGCTTCATTCATAAACTTCCTAGTTTTTAGAAAATACACAGAAGAAAGAGACACATAGAGACCGTGTCTTTCTAAAGTGACCTACTCTCCATATATTGTACTGGAGGCCAGAATGGCTTCCTAAGCACCGAGGAAGCCAAAGCTTTTATTCTGAAAAGAAGATGGGATGTGTACTATTTTGAAGCTGTCTCTGTTTCCTATTTCTGAATAGAATTCTGGAATCAGGGCACAGCATTTCTGACCTTTGGAATGGAATCATTTTGCAGGGCCAGCCTGATACATGACGCTAAGCCCGATTTGGTGTTTGGCTTTAGAAATGTTTGGCAGTTTCTTCCCTCAGCAACAGGCACCCAGCCAAATCATTTCTAGCCAAATCCCAGAACCCAGTTATGCCTGTACTACTGAAACTATTCCAATCGCTGTCAAGAGAGGCAGAAGAGTGAAATACTGGCACTTCTAGGATAAATAAATCATTCATCAGTATATTCCACCATAAATTAGAGTTGCCAGTGGTTTTTCATGTCCACTATTATTGCTTTGTTTTGAAGCAGCACTTTGAGGAAATGGGGCGTGAGCGTTTTGATTGGAAATATTCAACTTCTGGACTGGTGGCTTATAAAACCCAGTTTTCAGGTTTTCCTTAGGCTGAATCTTTTGTGCTTTACACAAAGTGTGAAGGACTTGAATTTTTTTTCTAAAAAGCAGGAGAAAATTAATCAAATATCTAATGCTATTTTCCCACAACATTCTGTCTGGTATTATTTTTAACATTTTTATAAAGTTTTTGTGTGTGTGTGTGTGTGTGTGTGTGTGTGTGTCCACTTTGTAGACACAATCATAGACGTCCACTTTGTAATATAACGAAGCATTTTCCCATATTTCATGTAATTTATTGAGCAGGAGTCCAATATTTCCCTCTCGTGGCTTAATTATGTAGATTCTAATGAAGTGGCTAAGGAGGATAGTATGTTTTATTGAGGCTTAACGAAAAGACTAGAATAAAAATAGAGAATTTGCAAACAGCACCATAAAAATAATATAGTATGGATATAATGTAGAAGTCATAGTACTTATTTAAATCAATGAGGTATTCTTGCTTAAAAGACAGTTACTTAAAAAGATATTTTATATACAATGTAATATACATCAAATATAATGATATATATCCATAGATTTGAGAATTTATCTACATTTGAATAATTTTAAATTATTATAATAATCATTTCAAAATGTTTTTTCATTAGACTGCAAAGTTTTACCTAGATAAATATAGTTTTCCATAAAAATATTAAATATGTATACTATGTAATATAGTATGATATAATTATAAATATATAATCTATATAATATGCAATAAATATAATACACAATTAGAAAATATAACTGAATAATTACTTATAATATGAAATATATTATCATATTATATGTGACTTACATCATATACATATACAATATATAATATATAATGTATAATGTCATATTATATATTGTTAAATATTTTCATGGAAAACCATATTTGCTTAGTTAAAACTTTGCATTCTAAGGAAACAAGTGTTTTCAAAATGGTTGTTATAATTAATGACTGTATTAAAATTATTAAACTGTAGGTAAATTATTGATTTCATTGAAATAGAGAGTAGAACAGCTGTCACAAGAGGATAGAAAGGGTAAAGAGGGATAGAGGAGGCAGGAAGAAGCTGGATAAACACAGCAGTATACAGATAGAAAGGAAGACTCTGGCATTTCTACTACAGCATAATGTGACCACAGTTTATAACACTTTATTAGCTGTTTTATAGGGATCAAGGGGAATGACATTGGCAGTTTCCTAACAAAAAGAATGAGCAATAGCCAAAGCAATGAAAATTGTAGCCTGTCTTTAAAATAAATGGTGTGTGTGTGAGTATGCATGTGCATGTAAGTGTGTGTGTGTGTGTGTGTGTATGTGTATTCATGTGTGGGGCAGAGGTACATGTGTACATATGAATATGTGGGTATGGGAGGGGAGGAGGAGGTGTGTATAGGCCAGTGCACAGCTTTTAGTGTTGTTCCTTAGATTCTGTTGACAATTTTCTTTCCAACAATATCTCTAGCAGGCTTGAATCATGCCAAGTAGGCTGTGCTGGTTAGCCAAGAAACTCAGAGGCCTTCCTATCATCTTTTCAGAGAGAGAATCATTCACATGTGTCACAACCAGTTGTTTTCAAATATGAGTTCAGGAAAACCGAGTCAAGTCTTTGTGTTTGTGAGGCACCTACAGTGCTGTCTTTCCAGGCTGGAGTCCCTGATCGAATATCACACACCACATATGTGTGTTAAATTATGGAGCAGCACTTTGTAGGGACACACAGTGAGGTTCCCATGAAATGAATTCAGAAAAGCTCTTGTTCAACCTATAGTTAGAAAAATGCAGCATGTCATGGGGATTCGTGGAACTCCCTTCTTTTTGCTGGTCTAGGATTTTTAGTGGGATTTGGTGGCAATAATGTTAGATTCCTTTGGCAAAAGTGAGATACTAAAAAAACACACTTAACCCCACTAGACTTGAGGCTCCAGGGAGTGAGAAGGTCTGATGGGGTGGGGATAGTGGGTAGGGACATGCTCTTGGAGACAGGAGTGTAGGAATGGTATGAGGAACAGTCAGAGGGTGGGCCATGAGGGGCAAAACAACTGGATTGTAAAGAAAGATTAAATAATAATAATAATAATAATAATAATAATAATAATAATAGTAGTAGTAGTAGTAGTAGTAGTAGTAATAGTTTACATTTTTAGTTTTAGTCCATTGCACAGGCAAACTGTTAAGTCACAAGCATTTTCCTTCATTCAAAAGTAAATATTGGGCCTGCTTAGCACAGATACGTTTGTGCATCTCTTAAAAACAGACCCACACTTAGCCGTTCTTCACACTGGAGCCCTCACTCCTAGCATATATTTTGGGAGCTTTCCTTCATTCTCACCTTACAGTCTGCTTCAGTCCTTCACTGATTTCTCATTTGATCCATAACTTTAAACTGAAAATCCTCTGTCTGTGTATAATTTATTAATTATACACAGGTCATGTCATATTCTTAAAACCCTGAAGTGAGTATGCTGCCCAAAAACAAAAACAAAACAAAACAAACAAATAGAAAACACTGTCAATGTATACACATTGTCCACTAGCTATAGGGTTTCAACCAGCACAGAGCACTCATGCACCATGGGACACAGTCCATTGTCCAACTTCATCTATTGGTGTAGTGCAGAGGATGGCAGCTATTGTCCATGAGCTCACAGTGGAACTCTGGAGCCAGACCCCCAGACCACTATAATACAGTTTAGCTACTGCAAAATGAACATCATATGATATGGAACAAAAAGGAAGGACAGATAAGCATCCAGAACCAGAGGGGGAAGAGTGTTAAAGGAGAGATAGTGGTAGATAAATGATGGGAGCATTTAAGAGAGCTGGCTAAGGTAAGGACAAGGGTAGCAAAGCAGGTAGTAAGACCATGAGCAGAGAAAGTCTAGAGAAAGCAGTTTAGGGACTGCTGGCATTCACATCTGTATGCACTCCTGCAGAGCTCTTTGTATACTCTACATTCTCATGCAATTTTAAATTGGATTCTCCACTCATTGGTACATCTCTCATTTCTGGAGCATGGGCGCGAGTAACCATACAGATGCTCTGTGGACATGGGGCTTGCAGGAGATTAAGTGGTTAAAGAGACTTATGACTTGCATAGAAACCAGGAGACCCAAATATCAGTTGTTAAAAAGCACTTGCTAGTAATTCCCCATCATAACTATGCTGAAGCATCAAAAGTGTATTTTAACCAAAGGGTAGAAAAAAACAAATAAACAGTAACATAGTTCCTGGTACTTTAAGACTTGGGATCTTAAACTATTATGAGAACAGCTCTGAGCAATGGCAAACCACCTCTGAGTGCTTCACATCCATTCCAGAATCTCTGGGCTCTCTCATTTCCCTCAAGGTTTCACCTCCTTTTGCATCTCAGACCTGCCAGAAATAAGGCTCAAAATACACCAAGTACCTGTTTAGGTAGCACTGGCAAGTGTCTGCTTCTGTCTCTCTTTTAACTGTTCCTTCATTCACTCTACTCCAAAATGATAGCCAAGGCCCAAGAGGCTCCAGTTGAGTTTAAGGTCAGCCTGGGTGTTCTCCATAAAAAGGACTGTTGTCTGTTTTGCTTTGTGATATATTTTGTGGAAACTGGCATTCACTCCCTGATGGCCATCCAAGTTGCATTTTCTAATACAATGGCTCTCTTCCCTGCACACAAGTGTGTATATGAGGGAGGAAGGGGGGAGTGAGTCTGTCTGCCTGTCCTCCTGTCTGTCTGTCTGTCTGTCTGTCTGTCTGTCTGTCAGTTACTTGATTTTGTTTGAGTCCTGCAGGAAAATCTTCCACATAACTGCATTCATATCATATGTTTTGCATCTTTTGGTCAGTCCTCAATAGAATCCACTAGAACTAATGAATTTTCCGACATTGGCTACATGGCCTGACCATTTTGGATGCTTGTTCATTCTGCTTTCCTGTTAAAGAGGAACAGTCATAGAACAATTCCAAAAGAAGACAATGAAAAGATTTCAGAGTTTTCCAGAAACATCTGAATGCCACACTGTAGTGTGAAGTCAGTGTATGAAAACCAATAACAAAAACTTTGCATGTCATTTAAATTGGGGACTTTAAGAGTTACTACATCTGCTTGTAAAAGGATTGGTTTGATAAATTTCAAAAATCTTATTTATTACAAAAATTTTAAAAATATTCCTTTAAGAATACAGAATGTAGGCGCTTGTCTTTACATTGTATGGTATGTATGAGTGTGTATAGAATGTATGGTTAGATACAAGTGCAATGTGTAACATGCGGAGGTCAGGGGACATCTTTTTGCACTCTGTTCTCTCCTTCACCTTTGGTGGGAATTGAATTTGGTACATCATGTATGCATGATCTTTTACCTGTTGAGCCTTCTTTCCTGATTATATGCAAACCACTGCTAACAAAATAATTTTTGTTACTTGTTAAAAAACATTTGTATAGTTTTCAGTGTACAAAACAATGTTGTGTAAAGCAATTTTGGATGAATTCATTATGGACTTCAAATTTTAATTCCCACTTCTAAATTCTGCCCTAAAGTATTTTGCACATAGCCATCAGAGTTCCTTTAAGTTTCAAGTTCATATCCCTTTTCTTACTCAGAATTTTGAAGGACCAGATGAAGCTTAACTATTGTATGGCTATTCCTCAATCTACCCTTCCCCACTACACACACACACACACACACACACACACACACACACACACACACACACACATCCATATGTATTTTGCTATTAATCCATAATGTTAGTTTCTTTGTGGACTATGTACTTGAGTATTCTAGTAAATCATCAATCATCTGTTATTAATTTTATTGACTAAGCCTAGTGTCTCTCTTAAACTTTGTATTTAGTATGTGAGTACATATGTGCTAGAGTGAGAATCGGGAGCTCAAAGGGTCAAAGGACAACATGTGGCATGGTGTTGTTCCTTCTACTAGGTGGATCCTACGGGATCAAACCTGGGTCATCAGACATGGCAGAATGTTTCTTTACCCTCTGACTCATCTCACTGATGCTAATACCTCTTTATTAATTACATAGAGTGAGTACAAGTCCTATGAGTGACTGCTGATTGAATTATCCTATCCTTCTCAGCACATAGAGACTCACATAAAATACCAGATTTGATTACAAATAAGATAATTGATCGATTAAATGGCTGAACCTCACAAAGGCTTCAATAAACAATATCTAACAGGGGCGTTCACACGTCTTTGAAAACAAAGTTGGAAGTCCTGTGGCTCCCTGATTTGAGGTTAATTCACAAAGTCAGAACCTTTATAGATCCCCAAGGATACAATCACTTTTTCACAAAGAGTGAGAGGGGATCTAGGCTGAGTGGCAGCAGTTGTAGTACAAGCCATAGAAGGATGTGCCTAAGGGAACTATGGGTGTGTAGAATTTTTATTTCTATTCAGATTCAGTCTGCAGCAGTCTGTCCACTTTTCCCAGTTGGATAAGTTACTAGAGTAAGATGACCATGTAGAAGTTACCCAAGAGCACTTGTATTTGTGTTGCTTCAAATTGTGACTGAACTTAAAACAGTGATTCTCAACATACCTAATTGCTACAACCCTTTAATAGAGTTTCTCATGCTGTGGTGACCCCAACCCATATTTTTTTTTGCTTCTTCATTACTCTAATGCTGTTGCTGTTATGAATCATAATGTAAATATCTGATATGCAAGCCCAAAGGGGTTGCAACCCACAGATTGAAAACCACTGCATCATCATTTTAAATCCTTTCTATTTTGGATAAAAGAAAACAAGGATTCCTTAAGCACAGCCCTCAAAGTACATAATCCAAATACACAAATTTTACTACTTTTCCTTTCCATGTGCCTTTTATGAACATAACCTGAAACTAGTTACAAGTCTAAAAACTGGTCAAGCAGCATGCATGGCATGTCCTCCCTTTCACTGCCACAGAGTGTGGTATTTTATTAGTAGAAATAGGTAGAGTCTAATAAAGCATAAAGTTAATACATCTTCCTATTTGATCATTTGCATTTTGATGGTGTTGGGGGTGGTTGAACCCAGAACCTACGCTGGACAAGTGCTAGCACATTGAACAAGTATGCTACCATAAAGATAACTCACAGCTCCTAGACCTCACAGCTTTAAATGTGATTTAATGATTTTAGTGATGGGCAATGATAGTAGATAATAATGACAGTAGATGGTAAGACCTAGGAAAAAATATTCTTCAGATCTGAGAACAGATGGCTAATCATCATGACAGCAAAGAATATATTCCGGATGAGTGGCTGTCAGGCAGAACTTGTTTTAATTTTTTAACTCATCCGCCAGTTGAAATTCCATGCACTAGTGGAGCCAACAGACGCAGGGCTTTAATATGTCCCCCGTGCTTTGGAGAGTGTCTTGCTGCTTCTGCTCACCAGAACAGCAGTGTAGTCTCAGTGGTGTTTCTCTCTGTCCTCAAGCATCCTTAAGGAATTACTTGTTTCTGCATGACAGATGGGAAATAAGATGTCATATTAATACTGACCTTAGATACAAGTCTTTTCTGTAATTATTTTATTATGTAGAATTCTGTGCCTAATTCTTCACTAATTAGCTTGTCTAATGATCAAAGGCTAACTGAAAATTTACCATTTTAATGTTTGAAGTTGTAAGAGTCAAGTAAGAACAAAAGTTATATGTTTGTTCCAGTCATCAGCATAGTGCTAAGAAAATGTTATTAGGAATGAGAATGGTTTGGAACAGGGGCTGTGTCTGACTCTGTTACCTGCCTGTGGATCCTGTTCCCCTAACTGGGCTCTCTTGCCTGGTCTCAGTGGGATAGAATGTGCTTGGACCTCCATGAATTGATGTGCTAGTGGCTGGGGGATGGGGTGATATCAACAGGCAGGGCTCCCCGTTCTCAGAGGAAAAAGGAAAGAAGGAACAGAGGAAGGTTTGTGAGGGGGGTACTGGGAGGAGAATGGGGGTGGATATTGGGATGAGATTGGTGGTTTTCAATCTCTGTATTCTACCCATTCATAAGGGAATAGGAAAAACATATAAAATGTACAGGGGCTTTTCAATGTGAAGTTTTAACTCTCACATTTACTTTTCATGTTTAGAGGCATAAAACAAAACACATTCCTTCCTGGTATCCCTACATGTGTCATGATGTTCAGAGACTGATGGAGTTGCAACCTACAGTGACTCTTCCTTAGTTCTTGAAATCCACAACCTGTTTACCTTTTATGATCAGTTCTAGCCCCCGTCTGCAGATGTACGCTGTGAATGACAGAAAGTATTTCTATCTCTTTGAGTCCAGATGGATATAGTGAAGGCAGAGTTATGGACAAAACATTTTCATCATATTTTGTTCACAAAAGGTGATAAACAGTATTTAAGGATTTTGTTAACTTTGGTTTCATTAACTGCCTTTAATAAAATCTAAAAATATTTATTTTAGTGAAACATAATATTATATTGCCTATTAATTTCAGAAGTCTAATTAGGCAACCATATTCTTAAATTGAGGGTTTTGGAGAAACACATTTATAATTCGGAGCCTTTGCTATGGTGGACACATTAAAAAAAGAAATTAAATACCTTGTCTAGAGCACAAAAATTATGCAGAATGGGAAAAGTGTTTACTGAAAAGGAGGAAATGAACTCAGACACTTATCATATAATCAAAAGGTGGCATAAAGTGTTTATAAACCCACTGCAGGGGCTCTGAAGATGTTCAAGAGTCAGCCAGTATAGCTAAGAGTGATTCCATATTCAGTGAGAGACAGTGTTTCAAAAATATTATGAGAACAATGGAAAAAAGACATGTGATGCCTCCACACAGAAATGCACATCAGAATATGTATATGTATGTGTGCATGTGAGACATATGTATATCACATGTATATATACAACACACATATATAAAACATATACACATATACATACACACATATTTCTGGTATGGAAACTGGAGAAGGCAATAACAAAAAGTCCATTGTTCATATGAGGCGCATTTACTTTTTAATATTGCTATTAAAGCACTATATATTACTGCTATCCAGCACAAATAGGTCTACTGACCATAGTATTGTAACTCATAATCTGGGTCCTGTTATAATGACTTTGGAAACAATTTTTGGATTAACAATCAAAGTATCCAAAAAATTATTTATGCCGCAGATACAATGTTAAAGTGTAAGAAGTCTAAAGTCAAACCCAGGTCACAGTCAAGATTAGGCCAAACAAAAGTAAATATATAATTTTACAGGAATAACCAGTGACGGAAGAGAATGTACAAATGGTCCCTATATTCCTCAAGGTAGGTATTGAAGTTGATTCAATACTGGTCCATAAACAGCGGCCGAAGCAATGGATAACTGGGAATGATCTGGTGAGAGGAGAGGCACCCGGGGACCTTTGAGTCTTTGTGCATACTTAATCCAGTCAATTAGAAAGATCATGTGAAATGCTTTCTTCGCCTGTGTCCAAACACGGGGCTGGACTAATACATGGCCATGGAGCTCAGAATGTTACAACAAGGGATGGGGTGGGGGAAATGTGAGAATTCCTCTGCTCAGATAAAGAATGTCCTCTAATGAATCAGGAAACTGCCTGGATGTGAAAGAAAACATTTCTATTGGCTTTCAGTCCTACCAATTAGATTGCAGACAACAAAGAACAGGCGAGTGTGGTTTTTAAAGAGCTGTTGCTATTCTATGTTGAGATGGGAAATAATAAGGTGTCTCATTGTTGATTAACCTATGCAACAGCCAAAGAACCATCACAGGGGATAAAATGTGTGATGATACCAGAGCACAGGGAGCTATGTAGGAAGATGGCTCCCCCAGTCAAAGCTAGACATGTGCAGGTGTTCTTTTTCCCATCTAGTTGACGACTGTAAATCAGTTAATCTGGATCCGGAGATAAAACTGAAGATAAAGAACAATGTGCATCCTGCCTGAACCTAGACAGTTAAGCTCAGCCCTTGTCCTGGAGACTTCATTGGCATCTTCTGAAACTTGCACAGACCATTAGGAAATTGTCATCATAGAAAATTACAATGTATTTTCCAATCAAAAAAAACTGCCATAAATATTAAGGAAAATGTCTTGTTGACTGATCCTTCCCATTAAATCGGAATTGAAAAACTTTAGTAACTCATTCAGAGTCAATATTATTTACTCAACTGTAAAACTTAAAATAATCCTCTTTTTTACAAATATTTTGTTTGGAATATATGTCTAGCTACTTATTAATTTTAATTTGCATACAGAGATTGAATATTAAAATAAATCAATTTCAGATGTATAAAATAGAACTATTAATTTACATAGTTTAGGTTTTACTTGCCTAAGATAATATAGAAAGTATAAAGTTCTATAATACAAACAGTATTGGACTCATATGTCATGTAATTGTGGAGAGGAGGTGAATATATTTTAAATGTGCTTAAGGTTTATTTTTATGTATATAAATATTTTGCCTGTGTGTGTGTTTGTGTGTGTGTATGTGTGTGTGTGTGTCTGTGCACGTTGCACCTGCCTGAAGACCATGGAGATCAGAAGAGGATGCAATACTTCCTGGAATGATAGTTACAGACAGTTGTAAATCATGTTGGTGCTGGGAACTATGGCCAGGTTCTATGGAGAAACAGCAAGTGCTCGTAATGATATGTCATCTCTCCATCAACAAGGTGATAACTCTTTCATTGTTTTGTAGGAATCGAGATGCTCTTCTGGAGGAATATCATCTAGCTTTCTCTTTCTAGATCCATCAAGCCCTGGTCATCATATCACTGCATCAATCGCCTACCTGCACCCAAAGGTGGGATAAGATGTCAAGGTAACCTTTCTACAAGCCTCCAAAGATGATCAGATGGTTTTCTCTTACTGCTTTCCTTTTAACATATACCATATGAGCCCCATCTTGGAATTGAGCTATTAGTTATGTTCTGTGTCTAGGAACTGCTTCAAGTAAGTCTACATGTTCAACTAAAACACAAAGGCCAATGGATTACTTTAAATGGAGCTTAGTTAAAAGCAATATTATATGCTTGTGTCTAAGGAAAGTCTGTATAGTGAGTTTCAGGATAGCCTGGGCTACAGATTTAGATGCTACATTTTGAAACATAACCCACTCCAACCAAAAGAAAGAACAAGACTGGATAGATGGCTCAGCAGCTACGAAATCACTTGATAATACTGGAGAAAATCTGAGATTTGTTCCCAAAACCTACATTGTGGTCTACAACCTCCTGTTCCTTGGGATCTGACACTCTCTTCTGGCCCCTGCAAGGACCATGTACACACATGTATTGCACATACTGGTACTCACATATACACATAAAACAAATAAATAGTAGCTATTGACAAATATTATGACACATTAAAGGAAAGCTAATATACCTGAAATTTAAACTAAAGACCTTTTAGTGCACTTGTCTACTTTATTAATACAAAATTAATAACAGTCAAACTATAAAGAGTGTTACTGCTTTTAAACTGGTTATTTTTCCATGTTTCCAACAAGTAAACACTGCCTTACTTTATGCATCAGATACTAACAGCAACTCTCCTGCTATAATTAGATTCTAAGAAGAGGTGTAACACAATAAGACCCTAGAATTCTAAAACTATTTGCTACTGATAACCCCTATGTTCCTTTGGTAGAAGCAACTGGTTCCACTGACATCAAAAGATTGCTTATGAATAAATGCTTTCATGAAATTTTTACTGACACTTTCATGACCTGACAGGCAATTTTTTGGAAAAATGTTGTGAAAATGAAAGGTGAATAAATATTGAAATGAGAAATATTTACTAAATAGGATGTGTTAATTGTATCCATCAGGAATTCATAAAATTTTGAGTGGAAGTTTTGTACTTCTAGTATTTACCACAAATTTTCCAAAAGACTAGTTAAGATATAAAGAGGAATGCCCAACAAAACTATACTTATAATATTTAAAATCTAGTAAAATGGATTTGAATTTTTAAAAATTGAGTGGATGGAGTTTAATTCAAAAATAAATCAGAGAGGCTACCTGATTTCTTGACTGAATTGTAGGAGGGCAAAAGCAGATTTGGGTTTAATCCACTGTTAGCTGCCCAGGCACAGATTCCCCCTGCCTTCGGAACACTGCCATATTCTACCCAAAAGGCTTGTGGTTTGTACAGCCGCATATGTGAATTGACCTTGTGGATACTTTTGGCTATGATCTGTAACCTTTCTAATGAAGATACGAGCAATGATGACTGTGGTACAGCCACACTATTATCCTGCTATCATGCTAAATATTATATAATATGACATGTTAAATCTCCTTCCAGGTTGGGGATTTAGCTCAGTGGTAGAGCGCTTGCCTAGCAAGCACAAGGCCCTGGGTTCGGTCCCCAGCTCCGGAAAAAAAAAGAAAGAAAAAAGAAAAAAGGAAATCTCCTTCCTAGTGTTTTTGCTTTTTGGTCTCTGGAGACAGAACCTCACCATATAGCTGATGTTGGCATTAAACTCACTGTAGGATCCAGTCTACCTAAAACAGAAGCCCTCCTGCCTCTACCTCCTGTGCTGGATTACAGGTGTGTGCTACTGTGTCCCATGCCCAAGGTTGTTACTTCCATATAATATGAGTATATTTGATACTCTATTGAAAACTAGTCTACAAACATTTCACTCACCTAGCAATGAAGGCCTGAGTGGAATGGAATCCAAAAAGTTTATCAAAAAGTAAGGGATAAGTCACTATAAGCACTTATCTGAGTCTACTTACAGCTTACTTACCCACATAATAGTTTTGATTTCCTTCATAAATCCAAAACCTATTTCAAATAAAAGATAACCTAGGGATTCTAATTGGAAGAAAGTTCTGAGCTCCATTCATGAAGGCTGCCAGTGTCCTCCTGGCGGTAGATGCTTCTAGGGGTGAACCATACACAAGGAGCCAAGTTCAAGCTGCCCCACAGGCTGGCTTTAATTACTTGAATCTACGCCCAGTAGGACAATGCCTAAAGATGTTTTCATTGGAATAGCATATAGATTTGTTTACAGGGTTATGTTCTAGCCAAAAGGATGTCTGGTCTCTGAAATTGCCACTAGCAATACTCTCTGGAGAGGATTTGTATGTGAGTGGGTGGAAATCTGCAGCATAAAGGGGTATCCTCACATTCTGGTCATGGCCACATACATGACCAAGTCAATTATATACAGAGACACCAAGGTGATTAGATTGCTGCCTGTGAAAAACGCAACATTTTCATTGATAACATGTTTTCTTACTATGGTTATAAAACTACAGTCTTTACCCTAAATGATGATAGGCATAATATCTTTAAACAACAAAAGAAATAAAATAAAGGAAAAAACTGCTTTAAAAATTGCTCTCTTTGTAACTCATCTTTCTCTCTCATTGACATGATGGCAGTTAATGATGAGATTTAGCCTGCCTACAGCAATTTATTGCTACATTGTACTTGAGAATGCTCCATTTTACTTAAATGGCACAAGCTCTCTACAGTCATTATTTTTCGCACATTCATCTTTTGTGAGCTCACTGACAGAATTGTGTCCTCTTGTTAAATTCCTAGCTTAGTTTCAAGCCAAAGAAAAATGCTCTCAGTTCTCATCTTGAGGGACGTTTCTAGTGTCAGCCGCATGGTGTGCTTCAAAGGGGGCCAAAAATCTGTTCTACCTTCTCTGTCAGGCATGAACTCTATGGGACATTTTTCCAGCCTCCTCAGATTATGAATCAAAGCCCATGGTATGGATAAACAAATTATATGTGCTTCTCCAAACGAAAGATGGAATGATGGACACACTCTTGCATAGGGCTGTGGCCAGTAGCAGGAGAGAGATTAGATGCCTCAACTTCTTTGCTTAAGAAGCTCCCACTTTCAAAAACTCCCGTTATACATTTATTATATTTGAGCATTTTTATAGGAGATTCTATGAACCATGCTTCTTTTGTAGTTTAAGGATTACTTAATTCAAAATTCAAACCTGCAAAAAAGTTTCAACTAACAGTTTAAGGAATGTTATACCCTCATTACCAGAATCTCTAATCATAAACATTTTACCTCATTTGTCTTTTTTTTTCATTGACATTTTCTTCCCCCTTTATCCCTCTCCCTCTTGCCACTCCATCTCTCTCCTTCTCTTTTTCTTTCCTCCTATTCTGCATGTGTGTGTGAGTGTGTGCGTGTGTGCATGTGTGCATGTGCATGTGTGTATGTGTGTATAGCAAAATGGATGATGGGATATAACCCTTAATGTTCAGCATGTATCCCCTGGTAAGAACAAGACTAGTCTATACAGACAACATATAGTTTCTCATCAATCAGGAAGACAAGACCAACCACAACACTACTGTGAAAAACAAACAGTGTTAAAATTATTCTACTTAGTATTCGTTCCATTGTTTTGGTGTGACAGACAATCTGAAGCCATGTTTTCTTTTTCAGAATTCTCTAGACACCTCTTTCTTTGCTCTCCCACTTCAGTGGCTTCTGAATATTAACCTTGACCTCACTTCACGTCATTTTTCCTCACCAATAGGCCTGTTCAGATACCAGGCACTGCGGTTTTCACACCCCCATAGCCATATAGGGGTGGGTAGAAATGTCAAAGGGCACGTGAAAGAACAAGGGAGAAGTGGTGAACAGGCATACTTTCAGTAATGCCAGAATGAATCTGAAAATCAGGTATTTTTTTAAAAAATCCCTATCAGAAACCTAATATGGACATTCACATTTCACTCAAGATCTTATTATAATTGGGATGGTCTATGAACAATTTGAGAACAACAAATGTTCCTTTAAACCATCCAGTTGCGATAACAGTCAGAGGGCTGGCAGAGCCTTATTCCTATATGCTTGGCATTTAGCATCTTATAGCTTTTACTACATGATGCAGCACTGCCTGGTTATAAAATATCTGTGTAAGTCAACATGACTTTGGATCATCGCAAATCTTTTCTCTTAACTCAACATTGCAGAAGAAAACGGGTTTGTTTAAAGGAGATAGGAGAGTATGGTACACATTGAGAAACATTTGTTTCACAGTAAACACTTTCTCTCTATGTAGGAGATAGAAGGGTGCTGCCAAAATATGTTCCCTTCAGTGAACATTCACAGCAGCTTGTCAAAAATTCTCACAAACGTATTAAGGCAGGACTGATTATCTGTGCCATGTTTTGCACAAATAATAATTTGGATTTTAAATAATTTCATCATCTATTCATTGTTTTAAATAATCATAAAAGTCTCTTGGTTTAATGCATTTTCAGCAAAATTAAAAAATGTCTTTGTTCCCTTCAATAATGCTGTTAGTTTCAACTGAAAGCACAGATAAAGAATATACAAAACAATCGTGTTTCCTAATGTGACATGAAAAGAACATGTCTTTTAGGTTATCAATGTACTTCTCCCCAATATGGACTTTCCAAATATTTACTCTGAAAAGAAAAAAAAATTTACCTGAGAAGTTTTATTAAGGGTATATTTAGTTTTCAGGAAAAGTCCAGAATAATTCTTTTAAATTTACTATGTTATAATATTTAATGCTATGTTTTACCCTTCATGATTCCAAAAATCCATTCTCAAGACCTTCCTTTCTCTACCACCTCTAGCTGAACTTGAAATCCTTGCCACATCCATTTGAGTGATACATGTCCATTATTTAAATCTCAAGAAAAGTATTTTTTAAATTATTTATTTTTATGTGAGTACATTATAGCCATCCACAGACACACCAGAAGAGGGCATTGGATCCCATCACAGATGGTTGTAAGCCACCATGTGGTTGCTGGGAATTGAACTCAGGAACTCTGGAAGAGCAGCCAGTGCTCTTAACCTCTGAGCCAGCACTCCAGCCTATATGTTGGCAAGGATGTGGAGAAAGAGGAACACTCCTCCACTGTTGGTGGGATTGCAGACTGGTACAACCATTCTGGAAATCAGTCTGGAGGTTCCTCAGAAAATTGGACATTGAACTACCTGAGGACCCAGCTATACCTCTCTTGGGCATAAACTGAAAAGATGCCCCAACAAATAACAAAGAAACGTGCTCCAGTATGTTTATAGCAGCCTTATTTATAATAGCCAGAAGCTGGAAAGAACCAAGATGCCCTTCAACAGAGGAATGGATACAGAAAATGTGGTACATCTACACAATGGAATATTACTCAGCTATCAAAAACAATGACTTTACGAAATTCATAGGCAAATGGATGGAACTGGAAAATATCATCCTGAGTGAGGTAACCCATTCACAGAAAAACACACATGGTATGCACTCATTGATAAGTGGCTATTAGCCCAAATGCTTGAATTACCCTAGATGCACAGAACACACGAAACTCAAGAAGGATGACCAAAATGCGAATGCTTCACTCCTTCTTTAAAAGGGGAACAAGAATACCCTTGGCAGGGAATAGGAAGGCAAAGTTTAGAACAGAGGCAGAAGGAACACCCATTCAGAGCCTGCCTCAGATGTGGGTCACACATATACAGCCACCCAATTAGACAAGATGGATGAAGCAAAGAAGTGAAGGCAGACAGGAGCCGGATGTAGATCTCTCCTGAGAGACACAGCCAGAATACAGCAATTACATCGGTGAATGCCAGCAGCAAACCACTGAAGTGAGAACAGGACCCCCGTTGAAGGAATCAGAGAAAGGACTGAAAGAGCTTGAAGGGGCTTGAGACCCCATATGAAGAACAATGCCAACCAACCAGAGCTTCCAGGGACTAAGCCACTACCTAAAGACTATACATGGACTGACCCTGGGCTCCAACGACATAGGTAGCAATGAATAGCCTAGTAAGAGCACCAGTGGAAGGGTAAGCCCTTGGTTCTGCCAAGACTGAACCCCCAGTGAAGGTGATTGTTGGGGGGAGGGTGGTAATGGGGGGAGGATGGGGAGGGGTTAGGGGGATGTTGGCCTGGAAACTGGGAAGGGGAATAACAATCGAAATGTAAATAAGAAATACTCAAGATCATAAAGATAGGGAGGAAAAGTATTTTTAATGGGTTAGAGGATAGCTCAGTGTGTAAGAGTACTGTCATATCTATGAGGCTCTGAGGTCAAATCTCCAGAATCCATGTAATCACAGCTGCTACAGCTCCTGAGTTATGGGGCAGACACAGGAGGGTTGCTAGTGTTGCAGGCTGCCCTCCTAGCTCTGGTTCAGTGAGAGACCTTGTTTAGAGGGAATAAGGCAGGCAGTGATTAACAGGATGACCCTAGTATCCACCTCCACCTCTGGCCCTGTGAACATTTTCAGACAGGTAAACACACACACACACACACACACACACACACACACACACACACACACACACACACAAATACATTATACACATAAACTATCACACACATGCAAAAAAAACCCCAAAAAGAAACCATTCTAAAGTTTGAAACTATTTTCTCTATCATATTTTCCATTGCTATTATTTCCTTGTCTACTTACATTAGTTTTTTTTCAGTCAGCTTAATAAGACAAAAGATTCTATGTCCATCATAGGTAGCCTGGGATTACAGACACACAGTACTATACCTGGATCTGCACTGGTTCTAGTGATTCAGAGTCAAGTACTCACATTCGGACAGCAAGAATCATCTCCAAGCCCTCAATTGCTGTTGTTCTTTTTAGGCTTCTTGTTTTGAAAACTTTATCCCTCTTGCTTAATTCAATTTCCAGTAATCAAGCAAAAGGTTGATAGTAACCATATGCCAAAGTGTTAATGAATAAGATTATTAATGAAAGGTTTTAGAGAGGGTAGCTTTCAGTACTGACAATAGGCATAAGAAGATATTTACCCTATCTTGTTCAGCCTCATATGAAGTTGATACTTTGATAGTTTCCAAATGAGTCAAGTTAAATTGTGAGATATGGGTATAAAGAGTGTACTGGATTTCCAAGACATAGTATCTTTTAAATAACATAAAATTTTTGATAATATTACCTAGCTTCCACATACAACCATTGGTACGTAGATTAAATAGGTTACTTTGTAGTTTGTAATATGGCACTCAGAAGTTTATTTAATCTATGTCTCAGTTGAGTGTGTGTGTAGAATCCTATTTGACCTATGTATCAGTTGAATGCTTGCTACAACTGTATCTCATTTCTAAAGGTTCAGTGGCAACATCAGGCCAGTGACAAACACCTTAGACACACAGGAGTAGAGATCAATAAGAAGTACTTATCAACCACTGTCTTAGAAAATATAATTTCTTGGATCTTCAGTTCAAATGTATGAATAGACAAATGACAGAAAATCTATGTACACAATGAGGATGGAGAAAAACGGAAGCTTAGAACAAACTCTGGCTTATCGTGAGGACCTGGTAAAATGTGTGTTCACAAGAAATGATGTGGCTAGGGGAAAAGGCAGATAAGAGTTAACTGGAAGGAAAGGCCAACCAGATAGACAAGTTGATGGTCTCCTACACTCTCCAGGCGAAGTGTCTCTGAACCTTCTGAATGAAATGATGGAAGAGAGAAAGGAATACAGAGTTGGAATGACAAGGAACCTAGGTTCATTTTATCGGAGAAAGCATAATTACAAACCTTAAATACATCTGTGATTTGTTTTGTGGATCACAGTGAACTACTGTTTCCAATGGTAGGAATGCTTATTTGAGAAAGAGATTAAGTTGAACGTTTTGTCCTTTTGAGGCAGAAATGGGGGATCAAAGGAAACATGTGGTATATGAAAAGAAATATTAAGTAAACAATCTAGCTAGAATTATAAATAAAATCATAAATGGTTTTGAGAACATATGGCATTTCTGGTGGGAAAGGCAAAATTGGATAATATGTCTGTAATCCACACAGTGGTTTAAAAGCTTAAATTGTGAAAAGTGTAAGAAACAATTTTGTGGATAATGCATTGGGTAATAAATAAGAGATGAATAAAGAATCAAATAATAACTAGACAGGAAGCTTATGTGCCTCATGTGCAAATATGTACAGGTGCAAAAATGTCAAGGTTACTGTCTCATGTGGCTGCATCACTATGCAAATCACAGCCTCTAAAAGTGCACAGTGAAGGCAGAAGTATCATGTGTTATATCACAAAATCCCTTGTGCAAACACTGTTATCCTATTACTTTCTTGTCCTGTTTTACATAACATGTCTGATTGTATTATGAGTGCTGTATGTGTCCTTTATTAACAGATCCTTGTATAAATCCCACAAGGATTTTTCTAAAGACAAACCTCACTTGCTAAATATTGTACACTCCTTGTTGAATTTTAATAAATCTCATAAACACCACCAGATGTATTTGCGAGCTGTCTTCTATTTTTCCTGCTGTCTCTCCCCAGGTCTCTTTTCACCTGTCTTTTTTGTTTGTTTGTTTGTTTGTTTGTTTGTTTGTTTGTTTCTTTGTTTCTTTGTTTCAGACACTGGCACCATCCTACTCCTGCCACACGTAGTGAAGAGGAACTATATGTAATGTACTGGGGCTTGTTGTGTCTCACACTACTGACATCTAAACAGTTGACTGAATCATAGAATATGTCCTGAGCATTAGAGGTTGGACAGAGAATCCTCAGCCCATATGCAACCTATGCTAGGAAGCACATCTCTCTCACAGATTGAGGTACACTCAGAGTCCCTTTGGAGAAACCTGTCCTACATAAAAAACTACTCTATGTCTGACATGTCTATACAACTATGGGACATTGATAAATCGGAGCACCATAAAGACAGACATCGGGGAGGTCATATGAGGTGAGGCAATCTGTTCCCAGACAGTCCCTAGGCACTTCCTGCCTGGCCAGGGTAAGCAGGCAATTGTCAGTTCACAGATGGCAAGCCCAGTCAGGAGGCCATTTTCACACAGTGCTTGCTGCTTGCTCCCCCTGCTCTCACGTCCTCTCTCTTGTCCTCCCTTTCCCAACTCCATCTCTCTCCTTAGCTCTCGTTCTTCCCTTTATGGTGACCTCTCCTGATTGTTTTACTGGTTGCTATAAGGTGCTTTTATTACCAACCTCCACAATTAGTCACTTAATGAAGTTGTCTAATCTGTGCGTACCATCTGTTCTTGCAGGATTTTTAATAAATACAGAGGAAGTATATACCACAATATTTAGAGAAAAGTAAAATTGTTAATAGTTACTGAGTTTTCTCTGTCTTGGCCCTCGTCACTGGGATGTTTGTGCACACAGCCTTGTAGTAATCATGAGCTAATGCTTTAGTTCCTTTTATACCTACATTTGCTTAATTGGAAAGATTATTAAAAACCTACTTTATCCTTCTTATGTGAGATGATACATGTTTACAATAAGGAGTAGCTCATCTTGGACATTGCAAAGACACCCAAAGGTACCCTAAGTTGGTGGACCCTGAGACCATGTCCTGAGCCTATGCCCTGAGCCTATGCCCTGAGGCCATATCTTGAAGCAGCACCCAGAGGTCATGACTTGAGGCCACGCCTTGAAGCCATGGACAGCATGTACCTTTGGTAGCATTCACCTGTCTAATGTTATAAATGAACAAGGAAGGAGAAATATATGACTGACTACTCCTTCAGTCAAGGGATCATTTCTAGGTACCTGTGAAATGTGATCAATACTGTAGAAGGACAAATGCAGCTAAGATGCAGCCTTAGCCTGAAGAAGGTATATAATCTTCCAAAGCAATTAGGATTATACATGGACTGGACATAAACTTCAATGTCAAACCATCAGTGTCACTACAAAATCTTTACAGTGCCTATAAAAGGTCTACTCAGCAATGCCACAACAAATAGTTGCTGAGCACACAGATTACATGGAAACTGAAGAGAGAAGACAAAATCTCTACCCAGTGCTCCAGTTTTGTGTGGAGCTATCAGAGCAAACACTTCCCCAGGTTCTAGGTATACGGCAGACATAGGTAATGCCTACCAATTTCCCATGGTTAAGGAACCCATTAGACATGTTCTGCTCCTCTTTATATGAGGAACACTATAGTACCAAGATTACTGTTTTATTTATTTACTTACTTACTCACTTTGCATCCAGCCCACTGCACCCCTCTCTGCCATCACCTCCTGCAACCCTTCTCTCACCCCCTTCCCCTTTTCCTCTGAGCAGTTGGGTGCTCCCTGGGTATCCCCCTCACCCTAGCATATCAATATGCTTCTCCTCCCACTGAGACCAGTCAAGACAGCTTAGCTAGAGGAACATATTCCACTTAGAGGCAACAACCTTCGGAGTAGCCCCCACTCCGGTTATTATGGACCCACATGAAGACAAAGCTGCAATTCTGCTGCATAAGTGCAGGGAGACCTAAGTCCAGCCTGTGCAGTAATGAGATTATTTTTAAGATACAAATTTTTTCTATACATTTTCAACCTACATATTTCCATTTCTAATTTTATCAAGGTGAAACAAAAGGGATGACACAGAATGGTAAAGGATTTAAATGAGGCTCCTAGCATCTAGAAATACAGATAATCAAGAAGGTACACCCTTCTGATATACTATTTTTAGATATGCTTTGGGAAGAATAATAATGCAGAAATAAAAAGGATTTCCAGATTTCCCAATACCACCTTATTATCTTGCCTTACTAGGTTTACGAACTTTAAAGTTTTTAAAGTTAATGAGAGCTGAGATAACGTCACTGAAGATCACAGTTGGCATCCCCTTCTTTTATATGAGTCAACAAATGCCCAGCATGGAAAACCATGGCATCATAACTTCCTTGCCTAGTGGTGCCCCACCCCGACCATGTTGCTTCACTATGCAACCTTCCCCCTATCCAGAGGCCCCTACAACCCCTGCTTTATTTTCTTACTGGCCTCAGAATTTTGTCATTCCAAAACCATCACACTTTTTACATATTATCACATTCTTGATTCATAGTCTAAAGACTGTCTTATTTCATTTGGTATATATATTTACTTTCCTCCACATGTCTTTGCGCTATGATGGCCATTTTTTAATCATCACTGAATAAAATTCCATTGAGTGGATGCATCAAGTTTTACTTGTTAAGAAGTTCTTGGCTGCCTCCACATTTGGAGAACTGCAGATAAATCTGGTAGCACACTACTTAGCAGGTTCACCACGTAGAAACATAAGTATTCAACACAACCAAGTAAATACCAAAGATTTTGACTCTTGGATCATATAATAAGTTCAGAGTTAGCTTTGTTAAAAACAAACAAACAAAAAACAAAAACAGAAACAAGCATCCACACTATATTCCAAAATGTCAAAGCATGCTTTGTGTGTACAGATGCAGTGCACGGGTTTCTCTTGCTAACTACCCCTCCTCTATGGACTAAAGATTTGGTCATCCAACAGTTGTATAATAAGCTTATCAGGCGGCTAGCTGTCATGTAGACTTTTAAGGAATGAAGGAAAGCAAAGCCAGAGACTCTGCTGTTCCAATGAATCACTGAAGAAACGAATAGATAACTATTGAAAGGCAACATGTTAAATGCAGAGAATATCAGAGTAGTTAAACTAAGATTTGTAATGGGTGACTTTTAAAATCTGACTTCTACATACACTGGACATAAATCCTTCACTACCCATTTGCTACTGGTTTAAATATTTCATAGGATAAAGATTTGCTAACTGTTAGGAATTTTGATTAAAAGGCCATATGTTGTGATATATCTGATTATATTCGTGAAAATACTATAAGTTAGAATGAAATTCCTTTGAGGCACAGTACTCTTCATGAGCCAGGTTGACATGGAATTTCAAGTCATTAAACCATTTATGAGATTTGGGGTATAACTGGAATTTTTTACAAACTTTAAAATGTATTTGTAAAAAGGAATTGCATCACTCTTTATGTAGCATTAGTGTTGACAAATAGAAATTAATAAATACCCCATGCACTTTAAACAGTAAAAATCTGAAATGCATGAAACCCTATAAAAAGTGTATTGACTCATTAGTGACAGTCCTTTCTTTGTAACGTTTATAACTTGTCAGGGTAATGTGACACTCACCAACCACAGTGCAACTTGGTTCATCCTAAATGTCAGGATGAAACATTAAAATTTCTAGACCTCAAAAGAATACCAAGGCTATAAACTCTAAGCTCTTTTATGGCAGGCACTAGGGCATTTATCACCATACCTCTAAAACGTGATTTTTCTTAAAGTTCCCATTATTAAATAACTAATGAAGTTGTGCGTTCCTGACACTGGAGAAAGCTACATTACATAGCCTCACTGCACAGACTCGTTCAGAATTCTAATTTCTTGAAACCAAACCATACACATACATTATCACATAGCATATGGATGGTGCCAAAATCTTGGGTCTCTTTGCCAGATGCTCTTACAGGCAGGATTTATACTTTGAGTGTTGTTTTTGATCATGGCTCTGTAGCAATAATACTGTTTTACTTTTTCCTTTTATTAAATAAATAACAACAGCAGCAGACTCTTAACAACCTCAATTCTGTTTGCCACACTCAGTAAAAGTGAGTCTAGAGAGAATATCAAGATAAATTTGTGGACGATTTAGTATCTTAGCATTTCATCTTCAGAACTGCCCAGGGGTTAAGAGATTTGGGGAGGGATTCCATTGTGAACAGGAGAAAGGTACACTGAATAGAATGTCTAGTGCTAAGACGGACTGAGGAAACTATTCCTTTAGATTAATTCTTGAATTCAATATGGGTATGGAACAGAAAAGAGGAGTCAGAGGTGTCCCATGAAAATGCTATGCTCATTATTCTGGATCCAAGAAGGCATCTTAATCACTCTTGTATCTCAGGACTTATGACAACATGTGATGCTCCCTGGGAATCGATCACACAATTAGATTTTCATGTGATAGAACATAATAACAGACTAGGACAATGTACAATTTGTGTTTTTGTACATGCTGAATATTTACTTATATGGTTGCTTTGGAGAGAGTTTTGTTATTGATATTTTTATCATTTTCTGTGTAGGAATTACCTTCTCCTGTCACCCAAAACCCTCTGTGTGAATGGAACATTGAATATTAATATATTTCCAGCTTAGGTTGCATAAAAGATCTGAAGTGTGCAGACAAAGTATGATGCTGTTGGTACCTAGGCATTGATAGGTCCTGACCAAAGTATTATCATATTATCACTACCAGCTTATGGGAGATATAACTGGGTGAGATGATACAATAGCATTTCACTTGATCCTAGAACACTGAACATCAGCCAGGCACAGTGAAATGCACAAAAACCAGACACAACTTTTGGAGAAAACTGTGTTGTAGTAACAGTGATGATTTTTAAAACACATTTCAATTGTATCAAATATAAGTATTAAAAATTGTACATCTTTCAATTTTCCAAAAGGAAACACATAGAAAAGAAATTGAGAAAAGCAAGCACAAAATTGAGAGAAAACTTAGAGGAACTAACATCAAGAGCCCACAGAACAAAACCACATGATCATTTCATTAGATGCTGAGAAAGCATTTGACAAAATTCAACACCCCTTCATGATAAAAGTCCTGGAAAGAATAAGAATTCAAGGTCCATACCTGAACATAGTAAAAGCCATATACAGCAAACCAGTTGCTAACATTAAAATAAATGGAGAGAAACTTGAAGCAATCCCACTAAAATCAGGGACTAGACAAGGCTGCCCACTCTCTCCCTACTTATTCAATATAGTTCTTGAACTTCTACCAGAGCAATCAGACAACAAAAGGAGGTCAAGGGGATACAGATCGGAAAAGAAGAAGTCAAAATATCACTATTTGCAGATGATATGATAGTATATTTAAGTGATACCAAAAGTTCCACCAGAGAACTACTAAAGCTGATAGACAACTTCAGCAAAGTGGCTGGGTATAAAATTAACTCAAATAAATCAGTTGCCTTCCTCTATACAAAAGAGAAACAAGCCGAGAAAGAAATTAGGGAAACGACACCCTTCATAATAGACCCAAATAATATAAAGTACCTCGGTGTGACTTTAACCAAGCAAGTAAAAGATCTGTACAATAAGAACTTCAAGAAACTGAAGAAGGAAATTGAAGAAGACCTCAGAAGATGGAAAGATCTCCCATGCTCATGGATTGGCAGGATTAATATAGTAAAAATGGCCATTTTACCAAAAGCAATCTACAGATTCAATGCAATCCCCATCAAAATACCAATCCAATTCTTCAAAGAGTTAGACAGAACAATTTGCAAATTCATCTGGAATAACAAAAAACCCAGGATAGCTAAAGCTATCCTCAACAATAAAAGGACTTCAGGGGGAATCACTATCCCTGAACTCAAGCAGTATTACAGAGCAATAGTGATAAAAACTGCATGGTGTTGGTACAGAGACAGACAGATAGACCAATGGAATAGAATTGAAGACCCAGAAATGAACCCACACACCTATGGTCACTTGATTTTTGACAAAGGAGCCAAAACCATCTAATGGAAAAAAGATAGCATTTTCAGCAAATGGTGCTGGTTCAACTGGAGGTCAACATGTAGAAGAATGCAGATCGATCCATGCTTATCACCCTGTACAAAGCTTAAGTCCAAGTGGATCAAGGACCTCCACATCAAACCAGACACACTCAAACTAATAGAAGAAAAACTAGGGAAGCATCTGGAACACATGGGCACTGGAAAAAATTTCCTAAACAAAACACCAATGGCTTACGCTCTAAGATCAAGAATCGACAAATGGGATCTCATAAAACTGCAAAGCTTCTGTAAGGCAAAGGACACTGTGGTTAGGACAAAACGGCAACCAACAGATTGGGAAAAGATCTTTACCAATCCTACAACAGATAGAGGCCTTATATCCAAAATATACAAAGAACTCAAGAAGTTAGACCGCAGGGAAACAAATAACCCTATTAAAAAATGGGGTTCAGAGCTAAACAAAGAATTCACAGCTGAGGAATGCCGAATGGCTGAGAAACACCTAAAGAAATGTTCAACATCTTTAGTCATAAGGGAAATGCAAATCAAAACAACCCTGAGATTTCACCTCATACCAGTGAGAATGGCTAAGATCAAAAACTCAGGGGACAACAGATGCTGGCGAGGATGTGGAGAAAGAGGAACACTCCTCCATTGTTGGTGGGATTGCAAACTGGTACAACCATTCTGGAAATCAGTCTGGCGGTTCCTCAGAAAATTGGACATTGAACTGCCTGAGGATCCAGCCATACCTCTCTTGGGCATATACCCAAAAGATGCCCCAACATATAAAAAAGACACGTGCTCAAGACGGATGATCAAAATGTGAATGCTTCACTCCTTCTTTAAAGGGGGAACAAGAATACCCTTGGCAGGGAAGAGAAGGGCAAAGATTAAAATAGAGACTGAAGGAACACCCATTCAGAGCCTGCCCCACATGTGGCCCATACATATACAGCCACCCAATTAGACAAGATGGTTGAAGCAAAGAAGTGCAGACCGACAGGAGCCGGATGTAGATCGCTCCTGAGAGACACAGCCAGAATACAGCAAATACAGAGGTGAATGCCAGCAGCAAACCACTGAACTGAGAATAGGACCCCCGTTGAAGGAATCAGAGAAAGAACTGGAAGATCTTGAAGGGGCTCGAGACCCCATAGGTACAACAATGCTAAGCAACCAGAGCTTCCAGGGACTGAGCCACTACCTAAAGACTCTACATGGACTGACCCTGGACTCTGACCCCATAGGTAGCAATGAATATCCTAGTAAGAGCACTAGTGGAAGGGGAAGCCCTGGGTCCTGCTAAGACTGAACCCCCAGTGAACTAGACTGGTGGGGGGAGGGCGGCAATGGGGGGAGGGTCGGGAGGGGAACACCCATAAGGAAGGGGAGGGGGGAGGGGGATGTTTGCCCGGATACCGGGAAAGGGAATAACACTCGAAATGTATATAAGAAATACTCAAGTTAATTAAAAAAAAGAAAAGAAAAGAAAAGAAATGTAAAAAAAAGAGCCCACAGAAAATGGAATTTTATGAGAAAACTATAGATATATAACCAGTGGGACATGAAAGCAGAAATTATAAACGTGTTTTTTCTGAGAAACGTATTTTGAAATTAATTTTAAAAGAAAAATTGATTCTGATTGCAGCAAAAGACCTGTTCATGTGCATGTACACAGCCTGCCTTGGGTTTGCTTAAAATGCTGGGTAAAGAACACTTAAAAATGAAGGAAGATGTAATTCCACATTAAATACGGTGAATAAATCCAGCGAAATCTAAGCTGATGATTTATATAACCAATTCCCCAACATTTTTGTTGTGTTACAAACAACTTATTATGTCCAAGTATATGCCCATATCACAAGATGAGGTGTGGATGGGTGACCTGTGATTTCAGAATATTTCAGGGCCAGCTTTGGACTTCTCTAACACTATCATCTAGATGAGGGTCAAGCAAGTACAAAAGTGAAAGACTGTGTCTGTCAAGTATCTGGCTTACATAATTCTCACCGGCATCCAGGTCCCATGGATGTGTTTTGTATCTAGGAATAAGCACTAATAGGTAGCAACATGATTTAACATGGTTGTGCTATAGAGTATCAATTAATTCTTTCACACCAAAGAGAAATTGTTAACTATGTTTTGAATAAGAATGGCCCTATAGATAAAATGGCATATATTTGAATGTTTAGTCATCAGGAAGTGACACTACTTAGGAGAATTAGGAAGTGTAGCCTTGTTAGAGGAAGCATGATACTAGGGAAGAACTTTGAGGTTTCAGAAACCCAAGATAGGACTAGCAGCTTTCTTTCTTTCTGCATGCTTCAGATCTGGATGTAGAGCTCTCAGCTATTTTTCCAGCACCATGGCTACCTGTCTGTTGCCATGCTCCCTGCCACAATGACAATGGCCTAAGCCTTTGAAACTGTAAGCTAGCCCCAGTTTTAAGAATTTCCTTTATAAGAGTTGCCTTGTTCATAATATCTCTTTCTAGCAATAGAACAGTGACCAAGACACTTACCTACAGTGGTTTAAACCAGAACAAACAGCACAGTGGGCTAAATTTCTTGGGAATTTTGGATACAGTTTTTTAATTAAAAAAAATGATGCTGTTGAAGATTTACCCCCCCAAATGAGAAATTTCTAGATAGACTATTGTAAGCTATAAATAAAGGAGGTCATAGTTTTCCTTCTGGAATGTTGAGAAACCTCGGAAGTGAATACTCAGACTCACAAACGCTAATGTGCTTTGACATGTATAATGACATGTATAATGACATGAAGTGTCATTGGTGTATGAGCAAGTATCGCCTGCTGAAGCCCATGGTTTCAGCAGGGCCTCAAGTCTTCCACTCGAATGAAGAGTCCGGGACAAAGGCACACGGTCCTGTCAATCAATAGAGCTTCATTCACGGTCCTCAACATACCTCCTCAGTGTGTGTGTGTGTGGGTGTGTGTGTGTGTGTGTGTGTGTGTCTGTCTGTCTGTCTGTCTGTCTGTCTCTGTGTGAGAGAGAGCTATGTGTGCATGTGTATATTCCCTCTCTCTCTCTCTCTCTCTCTCTCTCTCTCTCTCTCTCTCTCTCTCTCTCTCTCTCTCTCTCTCGTCACTGAGTAAACCATAGTGTTCCTTTCCACGGAATTTACTTTGCTCTTTTTAAAAAGGCAGCCTGCCTAGCCAGTTAAAGGCAGTAAAGGCAGAAGGAACATGAAATCTTTTTTGAGTCTACCTCAGAGTTTCATTTTATTATTTATGATCTAATTGCTACAGGAAATCATTGGTATATCTGGATTTGAGATGTGGAAAATTGTTTTGGAAGGCATTATTTCCAAAGGAAAACCCACAGTTAAATGACGCTTTCAAATATAAACATGTATAGTTCAAAAACTCCCACAATATACATGAGATTCCTGTTCACCTGTGAAATAAACCAATACACTATAGATGTGTCTAACTACTGGGAGTGTAATAATAGAGAAGTTCCAGAATGTGCTTTTGTGGCTTTTTGTGCCTTATCAAACAGGATAACAAGCAAATGGGGAATGATATGTAAGACAGGGATGTGTCCCCACTGTGAATGTTATTAATGAAGAGAAGAAGCTAACATTCAAATGGTACATGAAAATAAAGATAATAGCTATTATGTCCCAAATATCCCAAAACCCATTACTTAAAATACAATCACTAATATAACAGCATTACGAGGTAGGGCTCTTTATGGATAAGGTGCCATGAAGGATTTGTGGTCCAATAGCAGGATATAAGGGGACAAATTTACCACTTCAGTTCTATCCACCTTGTAAAACCTCCCCTCAAAGATACAGTAACAAGATGCCGTCCTCGAACAAAGATGAGATCCTGCAGGACTTTAAACTCATCGATCTCCGATTTTACCAGTTTTACAGTGTGATGAGTAAATTCTGTGTTTCATAAATTACCCAACCGAATGTGTTTAGTTACCCTAGCACATACTGACTATGAGGACAGCTCTCTCCGAGTCCAAAGATAAGAATCAGCAAAGCCAGTTAATTATCAAGGCTCAAAAGATCAGAAATTCTTGTCAAATATACATAAGCCAATAAATTAACCACTCAGGCAATATAATCCATTGCTCTTAGAAAGTTTTTGTTTAAGATATTTTGATATTTAGATATTTTTGTTCAGGATATTTTGTTCTGATATTTGGATATGGCATGGAATTATCATTAGCCAACAGGAAAGAGAATTGACAAAATGGTATTTCATATTAATTTGATATTTATAACCAAGAGTAATATATAACAAAAAACTTTCCAGCTAGGAAGGTTTAATTATCCAAAGCTTCAGAACTTCACAAGAGAAATCTCATTACATACTAGAAGGAGACAAGATGATTGATGTCAATGCACTGGGTCCCCAAAATCAATCTTCTACATCACTACGCTTATAATACTTGGTACAGTGTTGAACACATAATATGAATTAGATAGGTCAACACATGCATGTGTGGATAGTAAATGAATAAACATCAATGGTCACAGCCATATTAATAATTTCAAGTCCTTCACTGCTAAAATGATTTTATGTGTCAATTTAATTGAAATTTAGAAACATACAATAACATTTTGTATCTTTAATTTCTAATTGTAATTAAATGAAGATAGCGCTTAGAAACACACACATGCATACATATGTGTATGTGTTTTAAGAACAAAAGTTTTACAAACTTTATTACTTTTTCATTATCTTGTCTTTTCACTTAATGAAGCAAGAGCAACATATTATGCCATCCATTACTCTTCTGCACCTTTCTGTTCAAGTAATTATTACATAGGATAAGCCATCATGTATTTGGCCCAGTGGCTATTGCCAAGCTTCTAGCATTTAAGAAATGTATCATTACCAATGTTTTGATAAATAACCTTATATCTAAATCTAGAACTGTTAAACTCTTGAACTCAAAATACACTGAGTGGAGAAGCACTTGCCGTGCTTTTCCACCAGTGTCCTGTGTGTTCCCAGGGATTCTTCTATCAATACATTCTTAACCTGTGTAACAGAGATTCTCAACATGTGAGCATCAGTAGAAAGCAGTGTGTCCTTCCCACACCAACCTCAGTTCCTGAGATTCAACACTTCAGTGACAAATTCTTAGGTTATCTGGGTTCAAATTAGGTCTTGGAAAGAAGTGTAGGCTGGCTTACCATAAGGGAGAAAAGAGCAGGGAGAGGGCTCTCCTTCCAAAGGCCATAGGTTGGGACTGTACCAGTGAGGCACCATTCAAGCACATAGAAGAGTGGTCACAGAGCTATTGAGGAGTCTGGAATGACTACCAAACACCAGGCAGAGCAAAAGCACTCTGTGTGTCTATTGTTTTTCCTCTCAGCAGAACCATAGTCCTATGTTCAATAGACCTTAGATAAGATCTCTTGAAGGTCTGTGTGGAGTTTCTCTATGGGACAGCTCCCACTTTTAGGATTTCTAGCACATTGAATTAGCACAAGGAAACCATTTCTGTGTGTTCCTCTATAATGTCTGGGAGGAAATGGGTTGAGATGAAGAGGATGCCAATTTCATAGTTGGTCTAGATGGACCACTCACCATCTAGGCTATCAGAATATTTTCCAGGATTTGATGCAAAACCTCACAGGAAGACAGGGAATATTTCTTTGTCCTTCTTTCACAATGTTTTAAAATGTGTCTCCAAAAAATAGATTATGATATAACATGCTGAGTTATCATTCATTTACTTGCTCTGAATGTCCTTTTATCTGGGATCCAAAGCAGCTATTACTGAGAAGAGGAAAGCAGAGTGAGGAGGGTCATTATCTAAGCCATCTCCTATTTGTGGTTCATGAACATTTAGAATTATTCTCTATGCACGGTGCGAAGAGCCACTAAGAAAGATAAGTGTCTTATATTGCCCCTATAATATAATGCTAAGTACTTGGCTTTTTTTCAATTTAAAAGATAACTTTTAAAACTTTGTTTATACCAGTGTTTCTCAAAGTCATTTGAACTGAACCCTTTCCAATTATAACATGAAGATAAAATTTAATAAAACCTAGTGGTTTTGAGAAATTTAAGAAAAAGTAACAAATGTATTATTGCTAGCCTCAATTGTAAATTTTATAAGATGTAGAATCATGTAGATTAGCCTCTGGAAATGCCTGTAAGAGGTTATATTGATTAGATAACTGAACTGGTAAAAACCAGTCCACTGTGAGTGGCACCATACCCTAGGCTAGGATCTTGAATTGTATAAAAAGAGCACATGACTGAATTGTTAGCATTCAACACCTTCTGCACTTGACTAGGTTTTTCTTTTTTTAAGTGACTTGATGTTTCAAGTTTTTGCTACCCCAGTTTCCCTGCCATGGTAGACTGTACCCATGATTATGAGTCAAAGAAAACCATTCTACTTTATATTGCTTAAGTCAGAGGAATTTAATCACATCAACATGAGAAAAAAACTAAATCAAGGGATGTGACTAATTTTATTAAGCCAAATAAAGTGACCTCCTCTCTGAAGAATATTACTTTCAGTGTTAAACCACTTAACAAAGCCAAACCACACAATTAAGAAAAACGATCTCGATAATCACATGTGTAAACCAAAGATATAAATGTGAACATCAGGCTCTGTACTGACAAATACCACAATTATGCTACAATCTATTTGATTGATTGTCTTTGCTGTTATATTTCCTTCTCACTCCAACTCTGTAGTTGACTGGCCAATTACAGAGGACAAGCTCTTATTTAGAAAGGTTAAATGAGTTGCCAGGGGGCTGGAGATGAATAATTGAAAAACAAGTGGCCTAGAATTCAAGCCACTGAATCGAGATACAAAACATTTTGAGCTCATTTCATTCAGCAATTATATTTCATGGATAAAAATGTCAGTGCTCAAAGCAGTGTGGTGACCTCATCCAGCATGGTGAAAGAGATGAGAATAATGCCACACTCCATGACGAACAGAGTTGTCATCTATACCCAGCCACAATTTCTATACGCCTGAGCAAACAGGGCATAGAAACCAGACACTGGGGATAAAGGCCAGGACCAGATGGTGGTCAAAATGGATTGAGTAGCAGGTATGAAGTAGCTCTAACCAGAACATGTTTGAACTATCTTCGTCTCAATGTTACAGTGGCTGTCCTCCATGGAAAGATGATTGCTACTATAAGCGATTCTAGAAGTTCTAGCAGAGATATTTTGAAAGGTATCTGAATTACATATGTTGTAAAATTAAAGATGAAATATTGTAGTAATTTTTAGACTTTGTTTAACAGATTGATTAATTCCAAGCTTGGTGGCAAAAGTAGGAAGCACATGCCTACCCCCAGACACTTAACAAATAACATACAATCCACTGAACAAAATCTGAAATATCAAAGCTAAACTGAGTATGCATTCCCCAAAGTAGTATGACAAGAAATCATATAACATACTTAAATTTTATTCTCATTTTTTGTGTGAACTCTCAATAATCAAATAGAAAGAAGTGTGTGTGTGTGTGTGTGTGAGAGAGAGAGAGAGAGAGAGAGAGAGAGAGAGAGAGAGAGAGAGTGAGATAGAGGGAGAGAGAGAGAGAATGTGTGTTGCTGATGGTTTGTTATTGTGAATTTTCAAACTCATCCCCTCACAAGTATAGTTAAAATCTAAATTTCATTTTACTCCTCAAATACACAGACCTGCAACTGTATTCATTTGTGTGAACTGAGTTCTGAATAAATTAGCCAGATTATTTTAATAAGAAATACTAATGAAAGATAAGGTATAAAGGAAATTGAAATAAACTTAATTCTTCCCATTTTTCATTTATTTCATCATTTTCTATTCAACTGATTCCAGACTACATTTTTTTGTTTTAATGGAAATTAAATACTACCATGAAAATGTTATAAATATATTTAATGATTCTACTACACCAGAAAGTAGGGCGGATCCTTAAAGTATACCTAAATATTAAAGTGTTAATAAAAGTCATTAATAAAAATATGGAGTAATTACCTTATATCAGAATTGACAATTTATATTCACCTAATAGATTGATGATATATGTCATCTACTTCCAATTTTCATGATAATATATTCTAATGCCAACACAACAAGTCTTATTTACTTTATTTCTACTCCTGAAATTGTCAAGGGAAATATCAATAATTGTGTTATATCCTGAATCGTTGTATATTGTTGAATATTTGGAAAAGTATAGAATACGTTCTGACATTTATTTTGATAAGTAACAATACAAGCTATGTTTCTATGGGATTAGAATCAAAGCCTCCATGCAAAAAAGGAACAAATCAAATGATTTCTTACTCTTTGAATTTGGATAAGACTAGTGACTATCATGCAAACATATTTTAATCAGGTTCTGTCCCCATGTGAAGATTTTGCCACTTTGTTACAAATACAAGTGAGATGTGGAAAGACATTAAAAAGAATACAAGCAACTATATGAGTAAGTCTGGAGAGTTCAGGTATGTAAAGACAATATGTAATATTCAGTATATACAAGTAATTTTCCAAGAAAGTAACTTTTAGCTTCTGTTACTAAAAAATAAAGAGTAGTAATTCTGTGAGATTGCAAACATGTTAACTTGTTTGATTGTAGGAGTGTGGGGGGTGGGTGAAGATGAGTTTATCATTTTTAATCCCTTTAGTAAATAAATTTAATAAAATCCTTAACTTTGAAATCACCTTAAATATAATGATAGCAGTTCAAATGAAACCCTATCAAAGATATTACAAAAAGTTTTATGTGAAGACAGTAGCAATAAATGTTTACATGTGAACAATAAAACCAAAGAGAATAACAATATCAACCAGCCAGACACCGACCCCCCAGAGCTCCCAAGTATTAAACTCCCATCAAAGAGTACACACGGAGGGATACATGGCACCAGCTGCATACGTAGAAGAGGATGGTCTTATCTGGCATCAGTGTTAGGGGAGACCCCTGGTCATGAGAAGGATTGATGCCCTAGCATAGGGGAATGCTAGGACAGTGAGGTGGGAGTGAGTGCATGGGAGTGTGGTTGGGAGGGTAGGAAGGGGGCTGGGTTGGGGAGCACTCTCATAGAAGCAGGGGGACAGGGATGGGATAGGAGGTTAGTGGAGAAAAAACAGGAAGGGGGATAAAATTTGAAATACATAAAATAACCAATAAAAATTTAAAAAATAACAATTCATGAAACCGTAGTCATTGTTCTTATGTAGCACTTGTTAGAGGGTCAATCTATACCAGCATTTGTGAAGAAGTAAAGTGGTTGCATAGTATAGCCTGTATTTGTCCACTGGTATGCTTAAAGTCATACTGCCATGCAGGCCTTACAGTGCATTTCTCTTGTAAACCACAAAATCCATTGTCTAGACTGAACATTTTTATTCAAGGTCTGTGTTGTGAATATTTCATGCTGTCAGATTATAAACCACTGAACCTAGAACTGGAGTGAAAGCAGTTTTATGTTCTCATGTCTAAACAGCTAAAATATTATGGTTACTAGTTGTCTGAGGCTACTCCATTTGCCTATGGCCTGTGTATTCTTTGTGAGATTGTGATAAAATGAATCAGCTAGAGGCAGTGTATGTCATCTGATCAAGCTTGATTTCAGGGTTTAAGAGTTAATTTGTGCAACAGTGCACACATCAATCATGCCAACAGGAAGCAGGGAGAAGAATGTCATTATCATTAAAGACCATGCCAAATATGACACTGCTCCTTCTGCCCTTAGTTAGCTATCTTCTTTTGAATCAAGAGATAATTATAGATGGCATGTGTTTTATTCTGTCTTGAAATTGAGTACTTCAAACATTATTTATATTCTAATGATGAAAGTTTCAAAATTATCAAGTTTCAGAACTACCTTCTGATTCTGGAGAAAAATAACGAACACTCCTGATTCTTGGTACTTCAAGCTCACCTGTGTGAAAACTATGAGTTAGCATGTAGATAGGATGTACCTAAAAGGACAGGATGGAAGGCAGGGTGATATCATGTATACAAGGCAGCACACTCCAAAACTGATTCAGTCCATTCACACCTTTTTTAAACATGTTTAAACGTCTGGCTACAACTTTTCTAAATTGAACTAGAGATATCCATTTATTTAGCAATGGTTGATTTGAACAGTAGGCTCAAACAGAACACCATTAAGCAGCTATAAAAGACAGACAGGCCAGATGTCCCAGACAGATGCTCAGTGACTAACTCTGCATTGTAAACACTGTGCCATTACTCAACAACGTGGCGTCCAGCGTTCTTGGTACAACCAGAACTTTCTTTGTCAAAAGGGTTAATAGTTTCATCTGTTGTACATAATATCACTACTAGCTTTTATTTGTGCCAATGCATATTAGTCAGTTTCCACTAAATGAGCTTAGCAAGTTTACTAAGTTTGTAGCAACTGATAAGCTTTTACACACAGCACATTGTAGATCAGGTCTACCTATTACTGAGTCATTCATAAAATCTTCCATATTTCATATCATTAAGTGTTTATGGCTGACTGTTTATAGTACAATCATAACATATACATGTATTTTATATGTGCAAATTGATATATACATTACATCAAATAGAACTAATAAACATGTAAAGTGGTTTCAAGATATGAAGTTAATGTGCAAAACTAAGAATCAGTTTTATACATCTATCTAACTACCTAAGAAAGAAACCAGTGATTCATTCTAGTTAAATGGTGTCAAAAGTGTCAAGACTATCAACAAAAAAGAACATAGAAATAAATTTAATGCGTGTGTTAAAGCCTAAGTAGCTGAAAATTATAAAACATTCATTTTAAAGAATGAGAAGGCAGAGGTAAATGGGAAGAAAACCTGTATTTATGGATCTGAAGAATCACCAATATAGCCAAAATGGCTTAGATTTGGGATGTGACTCCTCCCCAAATTAAAAGTGTTACAATTTACAGAAATAGACAAAAACCATAAACCCGCAAGAGTCAAATCAGAGGATTTTAAATATCCAAAGCCACCTTGAGCAACAAGCAATAACACCAGAATTTCAGCTCAGACCTGGAGGCATCAGAATGGGAGATTAAAACAATCTGTTACAAAACCAGAGGAACCAGAACAGCATTATACTGGCACAATGTGTGCACTGGAACAGAGAATGGTAAACCCACAGACTTGACAGCAGGCAAGCTTTGCCAAAAGTGTCAAAGGCACACAATGGGAAAGGCGGCTCTGAGAAGTCTTCAATAGACATCACTGGGGAAACTGAACAGCCAATTACAAAACAGAAAGTAGGCCTAAGCCCAAACACAACATTTAATACCTGAAAACTGCTATAACAAAGCATAAAGGAAAATTTCTCCCCATTGGTCTGAGCCTCAGACTGACAGCTTCTCCATGGCTAATTAGAATACTATCAAGATATAGGAGTAACTTGTAAAAAGAAGAAACAATTTGCAAATTGTGTATCTGTTCAGTGCTCAATAGAAAGCAAGTAACTTGGTTTAAAAATGAGCAAAACAGTGTCTGAGCCAGAGGGAATGGGAGACAGCAGGGAATAAAGGCCTTCTAAACATGGCAGGACCAACACACATAGGAACTCACACAGCCTGAGGAAACATATGCAGAGTCTGCACAGCTGCACCAGATGGAGTTCTAAAGATGAACTAATGGACACATGCCACCACCCCTAACCCAGAAGCTTGCTCCAATAAGTAAACACTTGCAAATAAAAACTTGGTTTCTTGGGAAATCACCATCTCTGACCTAAGCTGTATTAAAAAACAGTAGTGATAAAATCAATATGGTATTAGTACAGAGACAGGTAGGTAGATCAATGGAATAGAATAGAAGACCCAGAAAAGAACCCATACACCTATGGTTACTTGATCTTTGACAAAGGAACTAAAACTATCCAGGGGAGAAAGGATAGCATTTTCAACAAACGGTGCAGGTTCAACTGATGGTCAGCATGTAGAAGAATGCAAATCGAGCTATTCTTACCTGCTTGTACAAAGCTCATCTCCAAGTGGATCAAAGACTTCCACATAAAACCAGATACACTCAAACAAATAGAAGACAAAGTCGGAAAAATCCTCTAGAACACATGGGCACTGGGGAAATTTTCCTGAACAGAACACCAATGTCTTATGCTCTAAGATCAAGAGTAGACAAATGGGATCTCATAAAATTGCAAAGCTTCTGTAAAGAAAAGGACACTGTCAATAGGTCAAAACTATTGACAACAGATTGAGAAAAGATCTTTACCAATTCTACATATTGGTAAAATATATTTAGCCCAATAGGTAGAGGGCTATTTTCTAATATATACAAAGAACTCTAGAAGTTAGACTCCAGAGAATCAAATAACCCTATTAAAAATGGAGTATAGAGCTAAATAAAGAACTCTCAACTGAGGAATATCAAATGGCTGAGAAGCACCTAAAGAAATGCTCAACATCCTTAGTCATCAGGGAAATGCAAATCAAAGCAACTCTGAGATTCCACCTCACAACAATCAGAATGGCTAAATAAAAACCTCAGGTGATAGCAGATGCTGGTGAGGATGTGGAGAAAGAGGAGCACTCCTCCACTGTTAGTGGGATTGCAGACTGGTACAACCATTCTGGAAATCTGTCTGGAGTTTCCTCCAAAAATTGGACTTAGTTGTACCTGAGGACCCAGCTATACCTCTCTTGGGCATATACCCAAAAGATGCACCAACATATAACAAAGACACATGCTGTACTATGTTCATAGCAGCCTTATTTATAATAGCCAGAAGCTGGAAAGTGCCCAGATGTCCCTCAACAGAGAAATGGATACAGAAAATGTGGTACATCTACACAATAGAGTACTACCCACCTATGAAAAACAATGACTTCATGAAATTCATAGGCAAATGGATGGAACTAGAAAATATTATCCTGAGTGAGGTGACCCAATTACACACACACACACACACACACACACACACGGAATGATCTCACTAATAAGTGGCTATTGGCCCAAAAGCTCGAAATTACCCAACATACAATCCATAGACCACATGAAGCACAAGAAGAAGGACGAACAAAGATGTGTCATTCTTTCTTAGAAGGGGAAACAAAAAAAATTTCACAAGAGGATATAAGGAGACAAAGTTTTGAAGTAGGGACTGAAGGAATGGCCATTCAGAGACTGCCCTACCTGCGGATCCAGCCCATATACATACAGTCACCAAATCCAGTCACTATTGGGGATGCCAAGAGGTGCATACTGACAGGAGCCTGATATAGCTGTCTACTGATAGGCTCTGCTAGAACATGACAAATACAGAGTCGGATGCTAGCAGCAAACCATTGAACTGAGAATGGGGTCCCCACTAGAGGAGTTAGAGAAAGAATTGAAGAAGCTGAACGGGTTTGCAACCCCATAAGAACAATAACAACCAACCACAGCTCCCAGGGATTAAATCACAATCCAAAGAGTACACATGGATATATCCATGGCTCCGGCTGCATATGTAGCAGAAGATGGCCTTGTTGGGCATCAATGAGAGGAAAAGCCCTTGGTCCTGCCAAGGTTGGACCCCCCCAGTGTAAGGGAATATCATGGCAGGGAGGCAGGAAGGGTTAGGGGAACACCCTCATAGATGCACAGAGACGGGGAAGGGTAAAGAGGGGGGAACTTGGAAAAGGGGATAACATTTGAAATGTAAATAAATAAAATACCCAATAAAAATTTACATAAACACAAACTCACATGCACATATTACACACATATAAACATGTAAACCGCACACACCATGCATACACATATATACTATATACACCAGAGACATACACAGCACACACACACATACGCACACACACACACACACACACACACACAAACACTGAATTAATTGGCTGGATAGACACTTATCAAAGAAAATATACAAATGACCAAAGGCTATACAGAAACCATTCATCATTAATCCTTAAGTAAATACAATTCAAAACCACAATGATTATATCCATTAGACTGGTCATCAAAAAGACTACTCACAGCAAGAATAACAAGGATGTAGAGAACAGGGAAGTTTGAGCACCAGATGCTAGGAATATAACTGAGTCATTACCAAGATTGTATGCAACTTCCTTAAACACTAAAATCCCAGCTACCATATTGTCTGATAATCGTATTGTTATGTATAAAGAAAGAAATCACTCACAATAGTTAAGATGTGGAAACAAACAAAAGATTAATGTGCCCCACCAGGTGATCCATCCCATCTGCAGCCACCAAGCCCATTCACTATTGCTGATGCCAAGTAGTGCTTGCTGACAGGAGCCTGATACGGGTGTCTCATCAGAGGCTCTGCCAGAGCCTTACTGATACAAATGATGATGCTTGCAGCTAACCATCAGACTGAGTACGACCCCAGTGGAGGAGTAAGAGAAAGGAGCTGAAGGGATTTGCAACTTCCTATGACTAACAATAATATCAGACCCCACCAAAGCTCCCAGGTACTAAACCACCAACCAAAGAATACACATGAAGGGACCCCTGACTCCAGCTGCATGTGTAGCAGAGGAAGGTACTGTCTGGTACCAATAGGAGAAGCCCTTCATCCTGTGAAGGCTTGATGCCCCAGTTTAGGGGAATACCAGAGTGTTGAGGTGGGAGTGGATGGGTGGGAGGGGAAGCATCCTCATAGAAAAAAAGGGAGGGGTATGGGAGAGGGGGGAATGGGGAAAAGGGGTAACATTTGAAATGTAAATATATAAAATATCCAATAAAAACTTTACAAAAAAGAGTAATTATAGTAAAAGATGTGTACAAATGCAATATTATTCAGTCCTCAAAATGTGTTTACAGATAGAGAAATAATTACATTTGCCACAGCATAGATAAACCTTGAGGACATTATATAATGCAAAATAAACCAGATACACAAATGTACATACTTTGTGATCTCTCTTCTCTGTAGAACATATTCTAAAATAACATCCAATCCATAGAAACAGGTTAGCATGGTGGCTACCAAAAGCTGGGGACTGGGAAGAAATGGCAAGATGCAGGTCATAAGTTATCAAGGATAAGGAGAGGGGAGGAAGGGAATACCCATGAAACTTAACATGTGACACAGTTCTTGCAGTTAATAATACCTGACTGTTAGCACAATAAGAGAAAAAGTCATTTAAGGCATTGATTATGTTAATTATCTTGATTACTACAAGAACTTTGGGTTGTATGAGTACTTGACATAACACTGTGCTGTTAACATGTGTTAGAAGATAAATACAATTTTCTACAATTTAATAATTGTACCTTATTAAAGTTGGGGACAAATATTACCTTAGGCACCGCAAATCAGAGATGAAATTACAAAATAATAGGACCGAGAATGAACTGTTACTGATTAGTTCCGAACAAGAAGGCACAAATATGAAGAAAGGAAGGAAAGAAGAAAGTGTGCCTGTTCCCTTATCATCGAGGAAGCAATAGGACAAATACCCTCAGAAAGCATGTTGGGTATATCCAAGGTCACTCTAGATTTCCCCAATGTTCCTGATCCTTGAGACTCCAACAACCAAAAAATAAAGTGTGGCTAATTCCTTCTATTAGACAGCTGTGTATGAGCACTACTGATCCAAACCCTCTTCTCCAAGTTTCTTACAAATGGGCCAAACGGGGTCACTGACAATCAGTTAAAAAAGTAAAGGAATACATGGACTGACCCTGGGCTCCAACCTCATAGGTAGCAATGAATAGCCTAGTAAGATCACCAGTGGAAGGGGAAGCCCTGGGTCCTGCCAAGGCTGGACCCCAATGAATATGATTGTTGGGGGAGGGCGGTAGTGGGGGGAGGATGGGGAGGGGAACACCCATAGAGAAGGGAAGGGGGAGGAGTTAGGCGGATGTTGACCTGGAAATCTGGAAAGGGAATAACATTTGAAATGTAAATAAGAAATACCCAATTTAATAAAGATAAAGAAAAAAGTAAAGGAATATGTGCTTGTTTCTTTTCATCGAGATAATTTTAACTAGAATCTGAAAGATGAAATAAAATATCTCAAATTTCATTAGAAACAAATTCAATTCTATTTAAACTCTAGATATGTATAAGCATCAAGAAATACAGCCATACTCACTGGCTTTTATGTGAGTATTCCGTGAGTGATGAGACCTATTCAGAGCTTCAGTGCTGGACTGGGCTTTATCAGCTTTCTGATAAAGTAGCAGCACTGGGAGCTCCCTCACTGCATAAGAAAGGGGCTTGGGCACATAACACAAGCTTTCATCGCTACCAAATGGCCCCTGTGCTACAAAGATCAACCATTTAAGCACATACCCGCTGGGTTTCATCCCAATTTTTTTTACTGCAATTTCTGTTTATGGCTTCATTTTTATATTAGAAAATTTTAGGAACCTACAGCTAATTCCCCTAGGAGAGATATGTGCAAATGTTTCATTTTGTAACATTGTTAGATTTCTACTTTAGAATACTAAACTAAGGAGTGGTATTTTAAAAGGTAGAAAACGAGTCCGAGTTGACAAAATGTGAACTGTTTTTAATAAACCATCTGTGACTTTTAATGTGTATTCTGAATGCAGGCAACGTGGGAAATGGAGTGAGGCATACGTCCTGGCCTGTATACATTCGGAAGCAGTAAGTTTTTCCACTAACTCTACTATTGCTCAACCCAGTCTATAGACAAAGGAAGGTGTGTCTTGCTGTCATAGCTAGGCAAGTGATACCGCAGATAGATGTGTGCAAGGGTCATCAGGTAACTCACCTGACACTCACCTCCCTTCTACAAATCCCATATTCTTCATTGTACAATCAGGAGTTGGTTTTAAATTGAGGGTCTGTTGATGGCCTTCCTTTGGTGCTTTGGTGCATGTGTGTGTTCATATATTTTTCAGACAAGTCGTTCCCTTTTTTTCATTAGATTGTCAATGAATCTACAATTCCATTCTAGACTCCTCAATATTAAATTGATGTCTCTTAAATTTTGAAATATGGTAAAGATAAACATATTATTACAATTTCAGATGGAAAATAGGCATTAATATAATTATTACCACAAGCAAGATTACTACAATAGCATATTACACTCAAACAAAGCTGACTTCATTAGTCCTGTGTTCACATTAGCAACGCACTTCTCTGAGCACTCCCTAGATTATCTGGGATTGCACTTAATTGCTCTAACAATGGAACTGTCTGTGGAAAGCACATTATGGATTTCCCAGTCCTTTATCCATGAAGTTTATCTTGCCACCTAGGATGACTGAGATAAAGAAAGAGAGACTGAGATAGTCTGCCCACAGATGAAAGTGTCTTTCTTTTGGGTTTTATGATGTCCTCTTCAGAAGCCATTTGATTACAACTTTTGAATCAGTCAATACCCAAAGGTTTTAATAGCATCTATATGATTATTAATACTCAGAAAATTGTCATTTCTCCTTCTTTCTATCCTTAATAAGCACTTAGTAAGCGCTCAATTTGTAGTTAGTAACTTGCCTAGGCACATGAAGTATCAACAAACAAAATAAATATTTACATTATGATAGTGCCTACCTTGACAAGGAAATCTAAACAACATATTCAAAATAAGTAAATTATTAATTTATTTGAAATACAATGACACTTTATCGAACAAGAAGAAATAAGAGTAGAAAGATTAGGGTTTTCATGGGTAAGAATGGTTCCAACTTTAAATAAGTCAGGCATTTCAAGGAAGGTATCATTTAACAAAGACCCAGGAGAAGAGGAACTGAGAGCAAAGTGCATGCTTTGGGGGAAGAGCACGGGGAGAAGCCCGGCCAGGGGAAGCTGGAGTCCCTCAAAAAATGTAAAAGGACATGTGACATAAAAATGCAAAACTTATCCTACTGTAAGATCATGAGGGTTGTGAAACATCTTTTCGAATACCTAGAATATGTCACTACCATCCTATATTCATCCAGAAGCAGATTTAAAATTCTGATAATGTAAGAATCACCATATGAAGCCATGGTCTGTGTTTGGTATGCACTTTAAGTAGCCCAGTTTGCAAAATCATGTTTGGTACTGAGTAGTTATGTGATATGCAAATATGTCATTTCATAAGAGATTAAGTCATTACAAAGAAATCAGATAAAAGATCTTCGTCCTGGAAATTTAGAAATTACTCATGAAAACATTTTCTATTGCCATAAAGAGGAATTCCAGACCCACCATTCCCATGAAAGCAGCCATTCTTTCTGAAATGTCACTGATTTCTTAGGGATTACTACAGTGTTCAGTTCTGTAGCTTTCCTCCAGAAACTATAACAATCGGGGTTATTGTACAGTGTGCATGACCTTTCCCAAGGAAAACAGTGCATCGAAATAAGAGCCTTTTAAAGTCAGCCCTTCCTCATATCGTATGCATGCTTTCTTAGGCATGCAAGGACCATGGTGTCCAGGGTTATCACTGTAGCATAAAACAGGCAGCCATACCTTGCCCATCTGGTCCTTCTTGACAAAACCAGTGGCAGCAGCAATGTTCCCAGCTCCCTCCACTGTCTTCTGAGCGACTGCTGTCACACCAGTCACCACTGCCCCTCCAACATTTGTCACTTGCTCTTTGGTCTTCTCAGCCACTTAAGAAAATCAAGAGTGACAACAGATTAAAAGATGGTGGTGTCACAGAGACCTGACCAATTCCACTTCCAGCAGCTGTCGACTTCTATAGGCACATGTACCATAGGTAACAGGAGTCTGAAGAAACAGGACAGCAAGGTAGAAGTGACATGTTTCAGCCAAACACTAAACATGAGTTTAGTGCACAAATTAGAAAATATTCAGAAGTTAATTATAATCCATAACAACAAGTGAACTGGATCTGGTTTGCGTTGAAGTGAGAGGACAGAAAACATTGCATCCAACAGTGTCAAGTGGTGAGTCTGAGCACCTCTGCATGGTTTCAGCTCTGGGACCTCACTTCCCAGGGTCACTTCCATTATCCCTTCTAAGTATACACTTCAAACATATCTAGTGTCAATACTTTGAAAGTCCAAAATCCAAAATGTTCCTAAATTCTTCACTTTTGAGCAGCACCAATGTGATACTAGCAGAAACTTCATAGCATGAATTTTATTACATTTTGAGAATTATTCTAAAATGGTTAAGGTTTCTATTGCTATGAAAAGACACCATGACCATAGAAATGCTCCTAAAGGAAAACACGTCATTAGGGCTGACTTACAGTTTCAGAGGCTTAGGCCATTATTGTCATGGCAGCATGCATGTAGGCAAGGTGCCGGAGAACAGAGCTGAGAGTTCTACATCTTTATCTGCAGGCTGCAGAAGTGACCGTGTGCCACACTGGGCACAGAGTGGGCACATATGCCCTCAAAGTCCACCTCCACAGTGACACACTTTCTTCACAACACATCCGCAACAAAGCGACACCTCCTAAATGATGCCACTCTCTATGGCCGAGCATTCAAACACATGAATCCTTCGGGGTCATTTAGAGCATGAAATTGCCCTCAGACAATATGTACAAGGAATTTGAAATATAAATGCATTTCACATTTAGACTTGCATTTCATTGCCAACATGGCTCACAGCGGTGCATATATTCCCAAACCTAACAGCTGAAATCTCAAACAAGTCTTTCCTTAAACCGCCTTTCATACAAAGGACCTATGGGTACATATGTGCTCTTCATAGATTTTGGAGATAACAAAGGAACATGGTAGAGAAAAAGGGTGCATCTTTTAAAAATATTTAATTTTAATTATATATATTTTCTGGCAGGGTGAAGTATGTGCACAGTTATGCAAGTACACAGGGATGCTAGGTGGTGGTGTCACATCCCCTGGGGTTGAAGTTGCAGGAGGGTGAAAATCTCCCAGCATGGGTGCTGAGGACAAAATTCTGATCCTCTGGAAGTAGCCAGTGCTCTTCAGCACTGAGCCATCTCTCCAGACAAACAAAAATATTAAGACAGAATTTCAGTCACATTAGTGATAACACAGTATCTAGAGCTTTATTAAGGTGAAAATGAAGAGATTTGCTGAGTATACTTTTATTTTCGTAAAAGGAATATGGTTGTTTAACATGTCTTTAAGCAAGTTAAATTCAGAGATGATGCTATGAGTATTTCAGGTGGGACTTATAAGCAGAGAATTACTTAGATCAAAAATTTTCCATCCCATCCTAGAAGTACGTTCTATTGCTAAGTCACTCCTTCTTTTCTAGTCCCATGTACACATTATAGAAACACGAAATAAAAGTAATGCTGTTTCCATTGACTCCATAGTACCACGCAAGAAGTGAAAGACAAAAGATTATACTTTTAAAATAATTCTACATTAACCAAATAAATAAAAGAAGCTATCTGCGCCTGAACCTCTGCACCCTATTTCCACAAACGCTGGCGTCTCCCACCTGGATGTCATGTTCGCCTTTCATTACGCTACAATTTTTTTTGCTTTTGTATAAAATTTCAGACTGTTAGGTTTTTGAGTTCATATTGTCCTCTATTCTCCTACCTAAGCAAATAACACGTGTTTTTCTTCAAGCTTTCCTGAAAAGCCTGCCAAGGTCCCTGAGGAGAGGAATCACACCACATCAGAGCTATTCACATGTTATTGTCCTATATACACTTCATGGCATCAGCCAGAAAGGCCAAGAATTCAATGTCGTGGGCAAAGAAAATCATGTTGGAAAAGACAAGTTTTATAACTGAAGTTAAGTTGGTTTGTAAAGGCATAGAGATTACCCCTTAAAACCAGACAGTGTGGGGAAGCCTAACAGTCAGGCTTATTGCAACCAGCATTTACATAAGAGACTCTGTAGCTGTCTTTCAGGTTAGACCCCTGTGAGTCTGCATATAAACTCCTTACCATACTGTAGGTTTCCAGAAGTGCACTGGGCATCCACAGTCTAATTTTAAAGGCCAGGGTCTCCCTAGAAATTTTGTTATAAACATTGCTGTAATCATGCTGAATTCTGTGTTTCAGGTTATTATGTTTTTCTTCCAAGAATATGATAAAAAAAGTTTTGCTTCAGATGAACACATTTTTCTTGTTGAAAAATCTCAAAGCAAGGCAAAGATAGGTTTTGCCTTTTTGCATAGTAATATTTTTTGCTAGCCATAATTTCACTTTATATGCATACTTCTTTATTTTAAAACATTAATATGTTGTTTTAAAGCACAGAATTTGTTTAGTAAGTATAATTCATGCATGATTCCCATCAGTGCTTTATCTTAATAACAAATAAGGAACATTTTAAATATGGCAATGATAAGAGATAAACTTTAAAAATATATAAACATCTATAGGATTATCTCTTTTTTGTTTTGTTTCATTTATTGTTCTTGTCCGTTTGTTTGGCCTTTAAGGTTTTTACCCTGTTTTGCTACTCATTGACATTGCCTTAAAAGACAAAAGGACACAAACTTATTTGTACTTTTTTGTTCAATAAATGGCATTTATTTTGTGGCTAAAGACCTTGTAATCAGAATCAGAGTATTTACATCCCAATCAATAGATATGGTAGAACTCTAATTGACTTGTTTATCCCAATGTGTCAGTTTTGCCTGCTTGATAAACAGACTTCTATCTAATCCAAAGTCTTTATCTACTGTTCGTGCAGTGGCTCGGTCCCGTATCATAATTTGCTCAAGTGTCACAGCCTGTTTCTCCCTCCATGGCCCTATGCGTTTTTGGCCACATCATGCTGGCTATATCTCAGTGGCAAACACTGAGAATGTTACCGTGATATACTGAGTGTCTCCCTATCTCTAGCTCCATGTTTGGAGTTCTTTAAAATTATGGGCAGAGTTGTCTTGTTCCTCACATAATGCAATGGCATATAAGATATTTTCTACATCTATATTGAAGGGTTATCTGGCTAAGAAAAATTGGATTTAGTAAGTAGAAAAGTTACCACCAGAGTTTCTAGGTTTGTATTCCTGCTAAAGAAGCTACTGGCATAAATCTTGGGAGAACTTCAAGAGTGGTGAATAATTGTATAGGCTGTAGGATGCTCTCCTGCTTCTTTGTGTAAACATTACTAAGAATAATAGAAACATTTACTGGACAGGTGTGATGCAGCTCTGGTATGCCTTTTATACCCAGTATAATAAACCATCTATCTTCATATTGAGGGGATTACCAGAAACATTTATCCCTGTAATTGAACTTTAGGGTTTATATTAAATAATACTACTCAATAAATTAAGCAATTTATTTATATGCAATGGGGAGAAATAGTACTTACTACGCCCTCCTTTCACGATGCATTTATTCATAGCCAGACTAACTGTGACAGTATATTTCATAGTGTATATTACTGTCAGGGTTCTTAACTGGTGGAATTGTAATGCACATTGCCTACAACTACACATGGTATCCTGGTTGCTTAACAGTGTCTTTCATAGTGTTTTATAACACTAGATTCATTTGACACAGTTAGATATTGAAAGGAAGTTTCAGTAGCAAATGTTTCAAGACCCCTGAGTTATATTATATTATGTGTCTTTATTTACTGTGGATTATTTCAAATTCTTTAACAAACTAAATGGATACAGCATGTAAAAATTGTCAGCATTATAAAATTATGGAAATGCAGGCTTGCTGAAGATTATTTTCTAGCAAATATTTGTAAAATGTTGCCTATTGCATAAACTTGCTACACCCCTCTTCCCTTTCTTGCTCCTTCAGTTTCACCCCCTGTTTCGCACACAGCATAAAACTTATGCTTTATATTCTGTTATTCAGGGAATATTAAACATTTCCAAGCTTGTCAATAGAGAATGCTGCATGATCAACATACTCTGAACCCCACCAATTGCTTCTCCTCAACACCATTGCTCTAGACATGTCTCTACCTGTCTAATCTCTCTATCCTACTACAGTCACGCTTAAGTTTCAGCCTCCAGAAACCAATGAGCCTGCTTACTCTCTCGCTATCTGAACTTTTTTGTGGGACAACAACTGAAAGAAGGGCTTCAGTGTTGCTTTTGCATCTGTATTCTTTATCAGTGTGCTAAAAGAGATGAGCTGTTTTCTTCCATGGCTGGCAAATATTTCTCAGGAAAGGGCCACTGGAAGACACAGGTTGCCTCTGTGTGATGCTGTATAATCCAATGTTATATTACATGGTATAATGGCCAAGGTTTCCTGATCGATCATATTGCATTCCTAACAGGTCTCTTCCCATTGAAGTAAGTCTGATGCATGCCAAATGCACATTAGGGGGTTGGCTAATACCAAATTATGGCAAATTGTTTATATTTTTTCTCTTTTGCTTTTCTCATCTTATTACTCTACTGTTTCTCTTCCTCCCCATAGTCACTTCATTCTCTTTGTCATTTTTGATCTTATTTTATCCTGTTAGTTTAGTCTTTATTATTTCAGTCTTACTGAAATTGTTTTTTAAATTATGCTAAGTGAACATAAGTACAATAAAAATACATAGTTATTTTAAATAACACACTACTAAATATATTTTCTAAAATGGAGCCTTAGTTGCGGAGGAAATGTTCTAATCAGTATAGTTTATGGTGCAAATACTACATACTACAGAAATGTTTGCACTAAATATTTAAAGAAAGAATAGCATCAGCACATTTTATTTATTTAGCCCACTATCCAAATACCAAACCATTACAATTAAATACCATTAACAAATTTAAAGCTATCATTCTCAGCCATTAGAAAATTTGGCTATAAGTTATTAATTCATATTTGTCTATTAAAATACTTCATAAACAGTAAACTTTAAAGGAAGCCAGTGTGGAAGATATGTTGGTGATGCCTGTAATATGGCTAGGTAGAAGGCTGAAGCAAAAGCCATTCTGCTTATGGAGCAAAACTCAGTCTCCCCATACTAAAAGAAAACAATAGATTCATAAAAATAAATTGACCAAGGTTCCTCTGAAGACAATGGCTTTTACAACTGTATCTTCAACTGTATATGTCAAGTGCAGTTAGCCTAGAAGGCATTAGGGATATCACCCCTGGATAAAAGACAACAGAGCTTACCTGTTGTCACTCCATGAACGACTCCCTCCTTAGTTTTGGAACCTAAAAAAAGAATTGAATGCATAAATATTAAACTGTCCTTGGATTTCTAACAGTCAGTTAAAAATTCTCAATATTCAGAAGTTTATGTACAAAGATAACCTCAGAAGACAAACAGCCACCATTTGCACTCAGAAATCACTTAAGTGGGAGACCTGTTCACTACCCCAGAGGAAAGTCAGCACAGGCATGTCCATGTTGAGTTCAGGAGGGAAAAATGCAGAGATTTTAGTGGGTAGCCAGCTGAGTTAATCAGCAGTATGATGGACTTGTGCTGTTCCAGGAGGGGTGATCATAGACACCAACTGGGCACTGTGTAGCTCAAAAAGCTATAAGCTACAATGGTTCATGTCATAAAGATCTGACAAATGCTTGAGACAATAGAGATGTGTAATTTGACCACACAATGCAAGCACGGATGGGAACATCATGAGAAGCATCACTGATAAGTAAAAGTTTTGTGCCTTTATGTATCAGATAAATGTAAACTTAATTTCTCTTCTAAATGAAGATTTTGCACAATATATAATAACCTTTTTTGATGCTTTATATATATTGATTTACAGATAGAAGGAAAGGGGAGATAACATGGGCATAGTAAGGTTCTCTGTGCAGACTTGAGAATGCTGTGAAAGTACAGCAGAGCAGAGACTGCACAACCCACAAACAAACAAACGAAAGGAAAGAAGGTGTCATGTCTGCCCAACCTCTGGTACAGATTCACCTCATCTCATCTCTGAGGCAGCCATTCAATACCCATTTCATGCATAAGGAAATTTAAATCATAATTCAGTGATTGGCCTCATGTTGTTGTGGGCACTTTCAAACTAGTTCTGTATGTAAGATAAGATAATTCTATCTATGCCATGGACCATTAATAAACAAATAAATAACTATTGCACATATTATCAAAGGTAAGTTAGTTAACCGTTTTAATAATAATCCTCTAATGCTGAAAATTTCAGTATAATAAATACACTTAGATTTAATTTTTGCATGTTTAAGGTTCATTTGAAAAGCACCTGTTTTGATTTATACCAGAGTCTCTTCTTCTGTCATCCATATGTTGAGTATCTGGCTGATTCCATAACACTCTATGGTTTAATGGTCAAATATGCACAGGTATGCAGTAAATCATTTTGTATGCTGACTCTGGTGATTGCTCAGAAGTGGCATGGCTGGAAATTCTATTTTTAACTTTGTGAGAATTCCCCACATACAGAGTTTCATAACTGAGTTTTACTTGGTAATAAAGAAGAATGAAAGATATGTGTGGGGAAGCAGACAGATCATCATGTTAAGTGAAATGACCCAACTCACAAAGATAAACATGGCATTATTTTTTTCTCCCAGACATGCAATATAAAAAAATACAAAAGCAATAGTGCTCTACTAAAGATGCAGAGAGGAAGAGCAATGGAAAGAGAGAATAATGGAGGGGAACCTTGAGGAAAATACATACACAAATTGGGGAAAATCGTGTTGTACATACTTACATAAAAATGTCCTTATGGAATGGTACCATGAACAATGAGTATTCACAACAAAAATAAAACATCAAGAACAACAAAGAAATATAAAAAGGATCATCTCTACAAATAATAGCAAGATGGCTATAAGTCTGTATACTCAATGCATATGTGGGAAGATCATTGTGAGCATGTGCAGCCAGCAGAACGGGCTTGGAGCAAGAGTGAGGCTGAGACATGATTGGAAGCCTGAAAATCTCATCCTAAGACAGGATGAGTTAGGATCACTCTCTCCCTCATTTCTAAGGACAATCGCATTGTTACAGCCAGATTACAGATTCATCTTCCTCTTTCCCAGTAAATAATTCTTGGAATGCCTCTTTATGTAAATGAAGCATCCCCAGCATCTCAGTTCTAGCCAATAATGTACGCCCACCCTAGAAACCCCTACTACAGTGCAAGCTGTTCTGTCTCACTGAAGCTCACACCAGAAGTCAATCTGTTGTACTTAAGGTAGTCTGAAGCCTGACCCTCCTCTGCTCCACTCAGCCTCTTAGGCCAGTTGCCAATGACCTCCAAGAGAGAGGAAACCCACAGATCATAATGAGACCTCTCATTTTGTGCAATTAATATTGACAATTTTATATACACATAAAAAACCTTTTAAATATCTACATGTATACATAATATACATATATATGCAATATATATATACACATACATATAAGTAATACACATTTAAGTGAAAGTTATCCTATAGGGATGAAGATATACTTCTTATTAGAGCAATGTTTTCTGATGTTTAAGGACCTAAATTTGAGCCTCAATATTACCAAGAAAACAAAGAAAAAAGGACTAAAGAGAAGGAGAGAAGAACATTAACTAAAATAATCATATGTAGATACAGAAGAATGTAGAAGATAAAAAGACACGATGGCATATAAATTGAAAAAGATTTAGATCAAGATATGGGGGAAAATTATTAATCTTGATTTTTAAAATGCACTATTTAAGAAAAAAGGCTTGCTAAGTGTACAGGAAATAGGTTGAAAAAATTGAAAAAAAAAACCATATCATATACATAACTTCCTAGAAGCCAAGTACTCAGTAATAAAGTACAGATACCAACATTTGTAATAAACATTCCCTCTACATAATTAATTTACAAAACCAAAGTCTTCTGTTTTGTGATAAACAATGTGACCCAACTCACATTCTTACACTTTCCAGTTTAGAAGTTCATTATCTAGGGAACCAAATGTGGAAACTCAAGCATGGCAAGAACTCGGAGGCAGACACTGATGAAGAGGCCTTGGGGGAGAATGCTGCTTACTGGCTTGCTCTCCATGGCTTGCTCAGCCTGCTTTCTTACAACACTCAAAAACACCTGATTAGGGGTGGTGCAATCACAATGGGCTGGATGCTCCTCCATCAGTTGTCAATCAAAAAATATATTCACTAATATTAATGCAGGTAAATCTAATATAGACAATTCCTCAAGTGACATATCCTCTTCCCATGTATCTCTACTTCTTATCAATTTGACAAACACTGAGAGGTAATTTCTTTTTCTTTTTTCTTTTTTTTTCTCTTTTTCTCTTTTTTTTTCTTTTTTTCAGAGCTGGGGACCGAACCCAGGGCCTTGCACTTGCTAGGCAAGCGCTCTACCACTGAGCTAAATCCCCAACCCTGAGAGGTAACTTCTAATTGCAAAATTGTTTAAAATTCAGAGGTACATTTCTACACGCTGAATAATATGATCAATAAGATGATGTAAGTACGTATGCAAAATTGTGTTAAAGTATTTAGTAAATGTTTTTGAACATATATAAACACAGCCTTAAGTGAAATTTTTGTCTATCATATTTAAAATGATATTTTAGAAAGGAGTCAATTAAAAAAAACAAGCATATAGAGGAATGTTCAGTTTGTAAATGAAGAATGTCCCCACCTCAGTACAGCATCCAGATTTAACTCTCTACTTCACTAAAGGACAACCAAATCTGCATCACGATCTTGGCAAAAGAATAAAAGTAAGTAGTTGACACAAAGCCCTGAGTGCTGTTTAATGCATGATATAGACATGGTGCAAGCTCTAGTTCTTACCCACACAAATGCTTCTGAAGGAGAAGCTGAAGCCAAAAGCAAAAGAAAGGTCAGTGAACTAGAAGCAGCGCAATGAGAAAGGCAAACGTGTTAACAGGAATGGACATGTTCTAGTGTTTTGCATGTGTGCTGTCTGGGTGCATTTCACAGACACCACTCATTTTGCAAGGGACTCTAGAGCTGTGAGAAGGACAAGCTGTGCTGTGTGGTGTGCATAATCTAACAATGACTGGGGAAACTGTATAAGCAGGGAAAAGTTTCATGGCTATTAGTCAAATTATTAAACATTCTGTGCCTTTTTTGAGTATTTTTGGAAATGATAATACAGCTAACATTTATCTTATATTTTATAGATTAAATTTTTTATTATTTTGCAAAAAAATATAGTAAGTAGTTTCAGCAATGCTTGCCTTCTTTTCATTGTGTATGCCTTACAGGGTGGGTATCTTTCTCATGTCCTAAAAACTTGCGTCTTTTAAGAGTCCCAGTGGTGTAGGGAGGGGAAAGCAGCAGGAATAATGGAGAGCTTGAATATTGATCTAAAAGCAGGAGACCAAGAGTACAATGGGAATGATGGATAGCTCTTGAACCTGCAGAGTCTCCCCCTGTGACATACCTCCTCTAAGGAGGCCACACTGAATACTCCTTCCCAAACTACCACTAGCTGGACCCAGACTCACGGGACTCTGGGTGGCATTCTTATTCATACAACTCTTCATGCTGTGATCTGACTCTGATGGCTCTTTTAGCACGGAGTTGAGAAGGCATTACTTTACCAATGCTACATCTGATAGAGGGCTAATATCTAAAATACACAAAGAACTCAAAAAGGTAGACTCCAGAGAGCCAAACAGTCCCATTAAAAATAGGGTACAGAGCTAAACAAAGATTTCTCAGCTGAGGAATATCAAATGGCAGAGAAGTACCTAAAGAAATGTTCGACATCCTCAGTCATCAGGGAAATGCACATCAAAACAACCCTGATATCCCACCTCACACCAGTGAGAATGGCCAAGATCAAAAACTCAGGTGACAACAGATGCTGTCAAGGAAGTGGAGAAAGAGGAACACTACTCCACTGTTGGTGGGATTGCAAGCTGGTACAAGCACTCTGGAAATCAGTCTGGAGATTCCTCAGAAAATTGGACATTGAACTACCTGAAAACTCAGCATATACCCAAAAGATGCTCCAGCATACAACAAAGACACATGCTCCACTATGTTCATAGCAGCTTTATTTATAATAGCTAGAAGCTGGAAAGAACCCAAAAGCCCTTCAACAGAGGAATGGATACAGAAAATTGTGGTACATCTACACAATGGAGTACTACTCAGTTATAGGTATCAAAAACAATGGTTTCATGAAATTCATAGGCAAATAGATTGAACTAGAAAATAATCATCCTGAGTGAGGTAACCCAATTACAGAAAAACATACATGGTACGCACGCACTGGTAAGTGAATATTAGCCCAAAAGCTCAAATACAATCCACAGACCACATGAAGCTCAAGAAGAAGTGAGGATCAAAATGCTGATGTTTCAGTCCTTATTAAAAGGAAGAACAAAAATATTCATAGGAGGGGATATGGAGGCAAAGTTTGGAGTAGAGACTGAAGGAACAGCCATTCAGAGCCTGCCCCACACGTGGCCCATATATATACAGCCACCAAAACTAAATAAGATTGATGAAGCTAAAAAAAAATGCATACTGACAGGAACCAGATATAGCTGTTTCCTGAGAGGCACAGTCAGAGCATGTCAAATACATAGGCATTCCCAATAACTCATTTGCTCTCAGCAAACCATTGAATTGAGAACAGGACCCCAGTTGGAGTTATTAGAGAAAGGATTGAAAGAGTTGAAGGGGCTTCCAACTCTATAAGAACAACAATGCCAACCAACCAGAGCTCCCAGGGACTAAACCACTACCCAGAAACTATACATGAACTGACGCATGGCTCCAACTTCATATGTTACAGAGGATGGCTTTGTTGGGCACCAATGGAAGGAGAAATCCTTGATTGTGCCAAGGCTAGACCCCACCCCCAATGTAGGGGAATGTCGGGGGGCGGGAAGCAGCGGGTGGGGAGGGGACCACCCTTATAGAAGAAGGAGGCATGGAATAGGGAGCCTATGTCAGGGAAACCGGGAAAGGGAATAACATTTGAAATGTAAATTTAAAAATCCAGTTAAAAAAAAGAGAAAAACAATCAAACAAAACAGATTGATGCTTCAACAATGGGGAGAGACAGACAGAGAGAGAGACAGAGAGAGAGAGAGAGAGAGAGAGAGAGAGAGAGAGAGAGAGAGAGAGCGCATTACTTTCTCTGAAACAATGGCTTCGAGTATGTCAAGATCCTCAGTGTACGCGTATACATTTACCTCCGGTCCTTTAACTGCATACATACTATCTAGGACTGCACTACCACATCTGCTACCTCTACTTTGCTTCAAGTTGACAAATACTAACCAGCATATGAGGTAACTGCTAATTCCAAAATTATTAAATACATAATTTACATTTTTGCAATCTGAATAGTCAGCTGTTTCTTCTGTAAAGCAATTGCTCCCAGAAAATTTCACTTGATCGCCTTGATGTGATTTCACCTCAGTTTTCTCTTTCTTAGCGGCATGTCTGTAAACTGTTACATGGATTTATCATCAGGGTACAAGAGACAACACACCCACAGGTGTTGCTCTATGTACGAATCATGTAACAGATGGAAAGTGGCAACTCATGGACAAATTCTGAAAGCAGTTTAATTTAGTCACCAATTATAATTTCATTATTTTATTTTGAGGGGAAGAGCTATCAGTAATGTCTGTACCTTGAATAATTACTATTAATTTATGCATTGCAATATCAGATGATTAAGTTGTGTTGTTTGAGACAGATGCCATTAAAGTCATAACTGGAAATGGTGAGGGCCAGGGCACCCTGAACAAGTTATAGTAGAACAACTTGCTTGAGAGAATTATTCTCATCTGTATTTTATCTTCACTCTCAACAGTCTTTAAGACCATGACAAATGGAAAGAAATGCTCACTGAATGGTCTCTTGTCTGTCTTCTTTGTCTCAGCAGTACCATATAATTTGTCATTTGGTAAAAACCACGAAATGTCTCTTTAATTAAAGACAAATGAAAGTCTTGAAAGCCCTATATCTCAAACCATACCTCACCATACCTTGTCTTAATTATGAGTTATGTTCTAAATAATTTATCTTCAGTTTATAGGAGAGCACTAAGTGATAAGATGTAGCAAAAAGAAGTAGGTGTCAAGAAGCAAATAAGAAGTAAGATATGAAAGCTGGTGGACAATATAATAATGACTTCTCTGAGCCCAGAGGGTGCCTTGCCCTCCACCCTGCCTTGTTTTTGTGGGGTATCACAAGGGTGCAGACTGGAGAGGGTTGTAAGAACTGAATTATATCATTGGTTTTTATGTTGACTGCCTAACCACATATAGTAAGTTTCACATATCAGACTTAAGAAATGTGACTAGAAAATATGATCCTGAATGAGGTAACCCAGTCACAAAAGAACACACATAGTATGCACTCTCTAATAAGTGGATATTAGACCAAAAGTTTAGAATACCCAAGATATAATTCACAGACCACATGAAGCTCAAGAAGAAGAAAGACCAAAGTGTGGATGCTTCAGTCCTTCTTAGAAGGGGAAACAAAATACTCACAGGAAGAAATATGGTGACAAAGTATGGAACAGAGACTCAAGAAAAGGCCATCCAGAGACTGCCCTACCTGGTGATCCTTCCCACATACAGCCACCAAACCCAGACACTGTTGTGGATGCCAAAAAGTGCATGCTGACAGGAGCCTGATATAGCTGTCTCCTGAGAGACTCTGCCAGAGCCTGACAGATACAAAGGTGAATGCTCGCAGCCAACCACTGAACTGAGAATGGAGTCCCCAGTGGAAGAGTTAGAGAATAGACTGGAGGAGTTGAAGGGATTTGCAACTCTATAGGAAGAACAGCAATACCAACCAACCAGAACCCCACAGGGCTCACAGGATCTAAACCACCATCCCGAGAGAACACAGGGATGGACCTATGGCTCCATGCTCATATGGAGCAGAGGATGGCCTTGTTGGGCATCAATGGGAGGAGAAGTACTTGGTCCTCTGAAGGGTTGATGCCCCAGTGTAAGGAAATTCCAGGGCTGGGAGGTGGGTGGGTAGAAGGAACACCTTCATAGAAGCCGGGGTAGGGAAGAGGGGATAGGGGTTTTCTGGAGGGGAAACTGAGAAAAGATATAACATTTGAAATGCAAATTAAGAAAATATCCAATTAAAAAAAAGAGTTAGATATGTGACCATGGTGCTCACCAAGCAGTGAAACAGAATTTGAAGGTGATTTTCTTCAACTTAATACTGTAAAACTAACATGAGGTGAAAAAAACTTTTTGACTTTAAATTCAATTTATAATGATACACCACACCATTGAGACTTTTGATTATAAAGCTAGAATATGTTAATTGAGATTTCTGTGCAAATATCACAAAGACAATCAGCACACTGATTACTATGGCAGTTCTTCAACTCCTTGGAAGGCAGTTGTCCAACACATGCTGTGTTATTAGAGACGTGACTTTTGCCAAGCTTTCATAAGTGCTGAAATTTAAAAATTTTTTCAATTACTTCTAACCTTTTATTTTTAATCTTTTGTTTTTCCGGTACAGGGATAGAACCCGGTGCTGCACGCTGGCAGACAAGCACTGTGCCACAGGAGCTATGGTCAAAGCCCAGATTATTTCTAATCCTTCCAGTTAGTTATTAATAATAGTTTCATATCTTGGGTGAAAAATTAGAAATCATGTGGGCTGAATACCTGTTAAATCGAACAGCTTCTCTGACAAGAGTCAAGGTTCCTATGAAAGTGCACTCAGTTACTACCTTAACGACCTAACATTAGTAACTGCAAAGCGATTGCGTTTTTATGAACTGCATGTGTGAAAAGGGGGAGGAGACTCAAAGACACTAAGTTGCTTCCTGGAGATGCTAATGGTAGAAGTCACGTGGCTTGAATTAAATTTCTGTCTGTGGCACGTTAAGTCCAGAGTCTACATGTCTTTCACTTTTCTACACCCTCTGGGTCAATCCTGACTGAAGCGGGGTCACACTGGCTTTTGCCTATGGTTGCTCTCAAACTTTGACAGTATAGCTGATTATTTAGACAATAATCAATGTAGTCAACAGTACAGCTGATTATCTAAGATTTTTCTAACATGTGCTTGAACATTAACAGAAGTTGACAAATATCTGAACTCTGATTCTTATCTTCACATACTACTCTTCATGCATGTGTTCAGGTTTTAATTAGACCCCAGAACATAATCAGTAGTGGATTAACTATACATGTGCTAAATATTATAACAGACATTGGTAATTTTAATATCCTCAGACATATTAAAAATCACACTTTCAATATAATGGCCTCACACATAACAACGAAATTAATCTTTGAAAAACTAATCATTTTATTTGCCCAAACTCACAATTAACAATAAAAACAAATCAGTGTTCTACTTGGCAAAATCCATTTATGATCCAGAAAGAGTAATATATTAAATTAATATTCAATATCTTCTAAATTTGCTTAAAATTAGTGATCTACAGAGAAGATGTGCTTTTTAAGTGACTGAACTAAAAAAATTAGTCACGAGCTTGTAATTGCAAAATGTAAGAGAATTGAGGGTCCCCAAAATCTACAAATTACTGCTTTTATATTTTAAATTCTATCTAAAACATTATTCTTCAGATTCATTTTTAAAAGAATACTCTAAAATTAGCTCAATGACATCTTTCTCTTACAATATTCATTTCCAGACTTTCTGAAAGGTTGTTTTAAGTAGAAAAAGAGAGAATTTACTCAATGTGAAATTATTCTATGAAGAATGGGACAAGGTGATCTGCTAGAAACACCAATGAGAAAGATACATTCATGAAAATGTCTGCAAATGTCAATTCCACACTGATCTTCTGGAGGGTCAGGATGACTTCCCTCAGTTGGTACTCTGGGTAGCATCTCTGTCACTTTTGTCACCTGTCCTGCACCTTTTCAGTCTGAATGTTTATCCTAGGTCTTCTACCAAGGTAGATGTACTCCTAAGAAGGTGGAAACACGTGCTCAAAAAAGGAAAGAGAGGTCAATGAACCCTGCAACTGTGCTCCCACGTGCACGGGGCCTCTGCTGCACATGAGGGTGTATGCATGTGTGTCTGTTCCTCCCATCCTAGTATTGGAAGGGATTTGTAAAGTTAGAGCCAATCTAACACAGAGAAAAGATAAAGGAAGTGTTGGCCTCTCTTTCAAGGTATACTGTCAGGCAAAATGGCACTATCAACCTCTTACTGTTCCCCGTATGCATGATCTCGGACAGGTGAACTGCACAAATCTTTTTGGGGTTCCTTGAGCTCCTGCATCCACACCAACGAAGTGATCCCTAAAGGGAGACATGCTGAGGCAGACTTGCTTTCCTTTTCTTTTGGGGGCCAAAGTATTTGTATTTTCACTACATGCAAAATCATGCAAAAGTCTTGTTTTAAACATTGTAATTCGCTAAACTTAATATTAACTATAGTGATGATGAAAGAAATCAAAGTCTCAGAGTACTTGCAGCTTGTTTTTTTTAAGTTGTTTGTTTGCTTTTGTTGTTTGGTTTTGTTGTTGTTGTTGTTGTTGCTGTTTGTTTGTTCTTGTTGCTGTTGTTGTTGTTGTGGAGTCTCACATAGCCCAGACTGACATCAAACACACTGGTAGCTGACAGATGATCACCAACTCCTGATCTTTGGGCCTGCACTTCCCAAACCCTGGCATCACAGATATGTGCCACCAAGCTTGCTGCCATAAATGTCTTTGATTCATAAGCACATTCTTGGTTGTTTTTCATGGGTTGACAATTTTAAAAATTCAGTGTAATCATGCACAAGATTGTAGAAAAACAAATAAAAACCCTACATAAATGACAAAATTAATTATTCTAAGGAAAGAAAGCACTGTTCCTGTTTGTTTCTGAGAGTTAATGTGCAGGTTGGCGTTCTCTCACCTCCCCATAGCTGTCACTCTGTCAGCTGAGAAGCTGTGATGCGCACGAATCAGACAGCACACAGCAGTCACCCTGATTCATTAGTCACAGTGTCACTACCTACCTACATAGAGGACGCCCTCTTTTGTCTTCCCAGCTGCCTCTGCCACACCCTGCTTGGTTTTCTCAGCAGCAGCCACAACTCCCTCCTTGGCCTTTGAAAGTCCTTTCATGAACACATCCATGGCTACAGATGTATCTTTGCTCCACACTAGAGAATACAGAATACATTTTGAATTAGAAATTTTGGGGTAAAAGAAAGCAAGGTTTAAAACAGCTAGAGAAAGAAATGAAATTGAGGCGAAAGAAATCACCAAAAAATCAGTATATGCCTCCCACCCCTCCTGCCTCATCCTGGTGTGCGATTTTTTTTTTTTTTTTTGAGGACTGGGCACAGTGTTGATTGATTGTGAGCAGTTCACTCAACACTAGTAAAAAGTCATGCCACTTAAGAATGTGATGGATCCAGATGGATCACTTGGCTGTTCTCACACATTTCAGGAGTTACTGAAGAGGAGACGGACTTCCTCTACCCCATCAAGTTCCCAGGGCCCAAAGGAGACATTCGAAGTAAAAAGACTATCTGGAAAAAGAACTGAAGGGTGAGGGAGCAGAGGTGGAATAGGGGCAAGAGGGAAAAAAGACGTAGAGAGGAGTCGTCAATCTTTGGAAAAGGAAGGGAGGGGAACTGTTTAATCCAGAAGTAGGGAACTGGAGACCAACTGCCTTCAGCCCAGTCTTTCTAACCTAGCAAGACCTTCCACCCACCACTAGCTAGTTGCTGGCTATCTGCCCAGAGCAGGCGCTGGCTGTCCATGCACTTGAGCATTATCACTTGAGCACCACCCAACCATGAAGCTCTATCCTCAGCTGGAATCCTCTAGAAGACCCTGCACCCTGTGCTCATTAACCCCTTATCACCTGTTGCCTACTGTCCTCTGCACTTCTATTAATCACTGGCCAAATGCACCCTTCTTCCGCTATAGAAGGAAGATGAAATGCCCTGGGGCTGGAGTATAAAAGTTGGATGCTCAAATTCCACCCAATGCCCAGCACTCAGCTTCCAGCATCCAGCATCCAACATGAAACACCCTAGCGTTTCCGCTTGAAAAAAGCAGATGCCACAGGCAACCTGGCCTTTCCCTCGGGCTTTGAGAGGATGGCAGGGCACGTCTCCAACGGAAGGAAAACCGAGTGATGTACTTTCCAGTCACTGGCTCTGTCCCCACGGCCAAGGTAGCCATAGTCTGTCTCCTCTAGGCGTCCAGGTTGTTAGCTAGGGCTCTCCAAGATCCCCAGAGCTACTGCATCTACAGGTACTTACCGGCTCTCTAGGCTTCCGCAGAACTCTGATTCCTCCTGTTTTCCCCAATCTAATTTCAATGCAAGAGGGGTGAAAGGCTCTGGGCTGAGGGGCAAGGGCAGGGGGAGCACCTGCTGGTCTCCTGCCGTCTGCTGCCGGGCGCTCTGGCTCCCTGGCTCCTTCACGTCGCCCCCGCAGCTGATTTGTCAGCTCCTCTCCCCGCCCCTAGCCTGCCTCGTGCCTTCGCTCGTTTTCCTAGGGAGGGGACGGGATGGCGGTGCGTGAGGGCTGTGGGTACCGGGAGCACGCTCCCCAGGAGGAGGGAAGAGAGGGTAGCCTGAGTTTCACCTCGAGTTCAGGGGGCCTTCGGTTTTATCGTGGCTGAACTTGAGCTGGCCTCTTTCCTATCTCATCCCCTTCTTCCCTGCCTCAGCCTGTTCTCGGTTCCTCTAGGCGACCCCCCTCCTCCGGACGAGCCGGGACGCGGACACCAGAGGACTGAACCGCCTGAAATGATCTGTGTGCGGAGCCAGGCGAGGGGAGGGAGCACACACCCTTCGGGTTGCTTTTGTTCATACAGCCTGAGAATTCCATTTGTTTTAACCCCGAAGGAGTCTAAAAAGGTTCTTCTGGGTGTGAAGGGGAGCCGACTAAGGAAGAGTTACAGGTCGAGGAGGCAGGGGGAGGCTCAGCAAATCCTCTTTCCCACTCCACTATCACCATTTTCGTTTCCACCAATCAGCGGCTGCCAGACGCTGATTTTTTTTTTCCCCCATCTGTGGAGCAAGGAATAAATAAACCCCAACCGTCGAAAACCAGCTGCCTAAAGGCTTTTTTGCACTTGAAAAAGTGGCTTACTATTGAGAACCCTGTTACAGGATTGGAAGGTAGCTCCTGTGGGATTCACCCTCTGGGACCATCGCAGGCAGTTTCTTCCTACTTAATGGCAGACTTTGCACACCTCTTACCTTTCCGACTTCTGGCTGCATGGAGCTCCAGCTAACAGACCTTTCTTCCAAGCCCAGCAGACAGGCAGATGGATGCACAGGCTTCGAGACAATTTCTGTGCTACTTAACACATTTTCATTTCTTTCTGAGATGAGCAGAATATCGCTGTTTGATAGCTGAGTAGATTTGAGTGCCAAGCTCCTCCCCCAGCCTTGCTTTTCTTGTATTCTGGACTTGTACTGGGCACTGTAAGCTAAACCAAGCTTTTACTGTATTTAAAAAAAAAGTAGAAGGGAAAATGTTTTCTCTGACCTTTGCAGTCAGTTGATTTCTGAATCCTGAAAAGTAAATAAATAAACAAATAAAAAGTTGAAATCTTAAAAAGCATTTTGAAATAAGGGGCAAGCAATTGTTTTTGACATGCTGTATGGGAAGGAGGTAGATAAAACCACAAATGCAAAGTAGAAATAATGTGGCAGAAATTCATTGCTTAAGCACTGCCTTCCATTCTTGCTGTTCCTTTTAAAAATCAACCTTTCTACACAGTAGTGGCACATACCATGTTTACTTGAAATTAGAGGAAGAAAGTGGCACACCTGCAAGTAGACAGGGTCGGTTCCTGGGCTCCAGTGTCCCCAACCTGGTAAGTTCGGACACCTGTCCTGAACAAGCCAGGTAAATAATGAAATACTGGAAACGGGAGTAATTCAGTGTGGCCACATTGAGAAGAGGAACAGAGAGGTTCAGGACCCCGAAGTTCATCTTGTTTAAGTAGAGGTCAGGAGCTGTGTGGGACTGAGTAGTACTGGTCAAAGTGTGCTCCCAGCCACCATCACTGTCTGCGCTTGAGTCTCTTCTGCAAGGTGGTCTAGGTATCTGATCTCTGATATTTCTTCCTGGGAGACATGCTCACCCTACAGCTGGCACAGGGCTTCAGCCTTTTGCTTCCCCCAGCAAATACCTGGAGGATTTCCAATTTTTGAGGGTCTATTTGTCAATAGTCTGAAGCCATGAAAGGATACAAGTGTCTCATTAGAATAATTTTTTCCCCAGGCCTGTTTTGGTTGCACCCGGGAGTTGATTCTCTGGCTCTAATAACTTGACCAAGTTATGTTCTATTTATCCAGGTTTATTGTTTTTCTTTTATAGGGAGAAAGTGAATTGTGATGCTGCCTCTCCTCTGAAATTTTAGTATATAAAACATCTAAACATATGTACAGTTGTGAGAGTAAGATTCTTACATAAATATCACCCGCTTCTGCAGCTTTTCAAAGAGACCATTCTGTGTTGTCAGCAGGGCTACTCTGTCACTACCAGCTCCTCTCCTTCCAGGCCTTTAAGCTTCTCATAGTTTTCCATCTGGGAACATTCTAGCGCACATTCAAAAATATAAGAATGACTGAAATACTCACGATGACATCAAATGATATTCTAGATTGAAACGTAGCTTATAGAGTGAACTGCTCCAGTTTTAAGTGTCTCCAGCTCTTGAAGAAGTCCATGTGATAGTATAGCATTTTGAAGAGAGACCATTTCAATAGCTAGAAGGTCCATTGCATGTGAAACTAAGCAGTACTGGTTAAGGTGTGGTTCCTGACACAAGAACTGTCTGGATCCCATTATTTTCAGTCACACTGTCCGGCCAGTTGTCTGACCTGGGTGAAATCTCAAAAGACAAAAGATAAATGGAAATTTTTCATCCTTTTGAACTATCCTTATAGTTCTATTTGAATCTGTTCATATTCATGGAACATATTGCCTTTGCTTACAACAGTCAGTGTAATGCGTTGGTTCACCTATGTGATTTCACACATCAGTAGTTTATTACTTTCTTTTCTTTTTATATTACTGCCAATAATACATTTTCACGGTGACCTAGAGAATTCAGTTAGCTGGGGAGTCTACAGGGACAACTACTTAATGTAATTCCTGACATGACATATTTATAAGTCACAGGGATCTCCTCTTAAGCCTTGTGCTTCCAGTTAAAAGAGAAATAAAATGAAAGATACTTCAGGGCCCAACAGCCAATCAACAAGGGACTTACTGGGATAGTTGTGCTTCCTACATTGGAGCATAGCTTCATATCTGTGTTCTGTGCTTTATGTCTAGCAAAGAACAGAGCTGCTGTACTGTTTAATCATCACAAGGGGATAAATTTAGTTTTGTGTCACTTTTATAGACGGGGAAGCTGGAGCTCTTAGGGTGCATTAATCCAGTAGGCTTTTCCAGAGGCACAATCCTCTATCACTGTAAACCACTCTGGGAAGTCTCCCAGATCAGGGATGGAAAGCAAAAAGGTAGGACCCAGCTGTGTCACAAATAGCCCTCAAATGTGAATATGATCATAGAAAATCAGGGGCTAAAGTCCTCATGAAGACGCATATCAGTTATATTTGGAGTATCTGTATCAGCATTCTTTGGTGTTGCTAGACTCTATACACACGCACGCACACACGCACGGGCACGTGTACACAGACAGAAAAGACTACAATAAAGTTGTAAAATAATCTTCTCCATTTTATTATTGTAGTTCTGTTTTATTCTATCCACACTTCAAAGCACTGAGCACAAAATGCAGCTGTTTTAACTGTGCTGATGGTTTTTTAAATCCACCTGTAGATCCTTGTATCTGCATTTGTAATGGAGCTACAGCCCTGTATAAGGAAGAGAGGAACTGGGCATGCCTGCTGTTTTCTCCTTTCTGTTCCACACCCCCATGGGTAGCAAAGCCTTGCTCTGAAAATAACTTTAAAACTTAAAGTCAGTAACTGGCCTGTAGTGTAGGGAAGCGTAACTTAATGAGGCATGTGGGTGATGTGTTCATTTCTTACCAGGTGCTCTTCCATGAATGAAACCTAATATTTTACCATGCAAATAGCATTGACTTAACCGGGCTTAATCACATAATTATTCTGTAGATTAATGTTCTAGGCAAATATATACTTAACCTGGACTCCCTTTGATTTCCCATGAAACAAGTGAGTTTTGAGGTTTGTCCTGCAGTTAGCAGTGCGCTATTACAAAGAAAGCAGAGTAAAATGTCATGGGGAGAAGGGAGCTGATGGCAGAGAAGTGATTAAAAGGATGAAAAGCATTGATTTAATGTGTGTGAGTGACTACAGAAACAACATGTTTATCCTTGGGCTGCGCCTCTTAATACCTGTCTGTCCCTTGTTCATCTTCTATAATTACATAAGGCATGTGCTTCGGAGATCTGCATATATGTGTCTTAAAATCTTATATGGGAGGTGCGGGAGAAAAGCTCAGTATGTGGCTTTAAGATGATATATCATGTTTCATTTCCAAAGATTCATAAAATTGAGACACAACAATAATGTTACTCTGAATTTAAAAAGAAAAAGAAATGAATGTAGAGGGAATGTAGTATCTGAAGAAAATATGTAATTTGACCCCATATGCAATTTATAATGTTTCTATTATTTCACAGGCAGCAGAAGGTAATAAACAACAGTGAAGAACACGTGTAAATTTTGACCATAGGAAAATAGCATGGCATACATGAATAATTCAGTTGGATATCATTCTAAACATCACAACTATTGCTAAGGCCTTATGAACATGAAGATGTACATGATTTCAAGATTAAAGATTACAAAACCAAATAGAAAATGCATTTGATATTTTGGAATCTAAGAAATTTATTTACTTCAGAATTTAGAAAAGATCATATTGATGAAGCCAAAAAATGCACTCAACTCAGGAAAGCAGGATGTAATTCTGAGAGAGGATGCCCACATGTAATTCAGATGCCAGATGGACCTGTGTGCTGCTAAGAGCTAGCAGTGGGTTAGTGCTAGCATCTCACCTCTCTAATCTCCTCTGTAAAATAGACCAGGTATTTTTATTTGTCTTTTGTAAAGCCAGTATAAATAAGAGGATTCTTAGAAATAATTCAATTGAGTGAAATCTTTAAAATAACTGCATTTTTTGTTTAATTTAGTATATATGTTTATGTGGCGGTATGTAAACATGATTCCAGTGCCCAAGGAGCCTAGAGATAAAAGATCTCCCAGAGCACAAGATATAGGCTGTTTGAACCTCTTGATGTTGGTGCTGGGAACCGAACTCAGATCTTCTCAAGAGCAATTTGAGCTCTTGATTACTAAACCATCTCTTTAGTACCATGAGCAGAGATCTATATTTAAACCACTGTTTGGAGTGAGCTAGGAAGCACTTCTTGCAATTGGTCATTTTGAGCTGTTTGCAGCCCTGTGGCATTTCTTAGTCCATTAACAAGACTGAGATGTTTGTTACTGACATCAATAGTTTTATCTTACTATAGTATAGAAAATATTTCCAACCAGATATGAAGTTGATGAAATCCAAATTCTAATATCTCAGGTGAGCAAAATTGGGTAGATTGATATATTTTTCAGTAATATTTATGTTCAGAGGGAAACATAAATAGATAAAAAGCATATCAAGAGGATTTATGTTTTGCTGACAGCATTGCATTGGCTACTATGCCTTCCAAGGAGAGAAATAACAAAAGTTAATGAAATGAGCATGTTCGTTATAACACAACAGGCTCAGACAGTCTAATACTTTTTGCCTGTTTAGATAAATTGAGAGTATAGAGTGGCATTTAAAAGACTTCCTGTAAGATTACATAAAATGCATCATCAGTCTTGTCAAATCTTGTTATTCCATATCAAATATGGAACAGGTGGCTAAAGAAATTAGAAAACGAAATTATGGGCAAAGTAATACTTTGGCTTCTAAATGTAGCATCTTCAAGTCCATTTATATTTAAGTCCTACTTCAGTTTTCTCATTAAAGTACAAGTTATCATGTGCTTGTATTTATATCAGAGTAAAAAAGTCTGAGTGTTTTACAAAGCGACTGTGTACGTCATGACTAAGATGGAGAGAACAGAGCTATTATTTTATTTGTCAAAACCTAGACTACAGAGCTAGGACTTTCTACATATTTATCTCTCTAATTCATACCATAAATATAGATGTTTCACAGATAATCTTTAAATAGTACACACAAAAATATACTTATTTAAACATCTTCACACAATGTTAATATCCAAAGAAAAATCTCATTTATTTTACTCAAATGTGCACAATTTCTCTTCAAGCAAAGAAACAGCATATAATTTTAATGTACTGAAATGGAGAGGAAAGGATCGAAGATACATGCAAAAACACATTTGCACACACACATATACTATATATGTTATATATAGTGAAACAATTTGACAATTCTTTCAAATGTAAAATGGAGCTGTGTTTAATGAACTGATTATTGTCAAAGTGTGTGGGGGAATAATTAAGTGAATGAGCATTCTAACTTCTTAAATATCTTGTGCTGTGGTCTTACCGTAGAGATGATTTAAATAGTTAATATAACACTCAAGACAGATTGGAAATCAATATGAGTTTCTGTGACAAGACATACAGACTTCATACTATACACATAGAATGTCTCAGTTTTTACTATTAATTAAAGAAAATTAGGTCAGTGATGATAGTAAACTTAAACTCAGCACTGTATCAATCTTCCTTGCAAACAAAGTTTTAATTTGACTAAAATTTTAATGTTGATTATTTTTCCTCAATGATTATAAAATATACATCCTAAGAAATTGTCATATGTCAAAGAAACACATTTTACCATTTTATAAACTGTTGATAATGATCCTGCACTTTTCATGAATGTTTTTGCCAAATCAATTCTCCATGTAAAATTTTTGCTTAGGTATCTATCTATGTCACCCACTCTCTATGTGAAAAAGTGTTTCATCCATTAGGACATGCATGGCCAAGCATCCTGTCCCCAGAGTCTTCTTAAGTATAGAGTGAACTAAAGCATACAAACAAATGGTGTAATGATGGGTGACCTACTTAGCTTATATATATATCAAATGATGTTTCCCTAATCAAAACGTCGATCTGCATATGTGACCAGGGTGCTACTAACTGGTGAAAAAAAAGAAAAATTATGCAAAGTCTTCATTAGTCTTACTCAGGTAAGTAAGCTGCATTTCTACTTACATTTTTGCTTACATCTATACTGATTCCTAGATTGTGTACTTAGAGCAAAAGAAAATATAATTCTATAAAAAAGTGATGGATGTGGTGTTCAAAGAGATTGAATTAAACCTCTTCAACATATACTATTTCTCATCATATTTACATCACAAAATTAAAAAATATAGATATTTGAAATAAACAAACAAAATCACCAAAACTCTGTTCATAGATGAAACTATTTAAAAGCATTACATGCATATCAGTCTAAAACAGTTTCTTCTGCTTTCCCCATCAGTAAGCAAATCTGTTCGAATAGTGTACTGGTTATTCTTAGCAAGGTATTATGAACTTAGGCATATCTGAGAAGAAGAGAAACTTAACTGACACATTGTCTCCATGAGATTGACCTGTGGGTGTATATGCAGTTATTTTCTTGCTTTATGAGTGATGTAAGAAAGCCAGGTCTACTGTGAACAGTGAAGCTTGGACATGTAAGAAAGGCAGCTGAATGTGACTCTGGAAGCAAGCCTGCAAGCAGCACTCCTCCATGGCCTCTGTTTCAGTTTCCGCCAAGACTTCCTTTAATGATAAACTGAACCTTCACCTTCAAGTGGAAATAAAGCTTTGCCTCCAAAGTTGATGTCTATCATAGTAACACTAAGGAAACAGACAGAAGTTGGTTCCAGGAAGTGGGTTATTGCTGTGAAGAACCCAATCATTTTGGGGTTTGGAGGAATGTAGAAGAGTTTGGAAATTTGAATGAGAAAAGCAGATGAATCCTAAGGGCAGAGATTAAATGGCCTGTCTATTAAAAGCTTCAAAGACAGTGGTGCTAAGAGAGATAAATACTGTAGAAGCCTGGACCAAGGAGTTTCAGAGGGAATCAAGGACTTTACCAGCAGGTGGGCTAGAGGATACTCATGTGTGGCTTGTGGCCACCTTCTGCTCATTTCCTGAGCAAAATACTTGCCAGAGATTCAACTAGAAAGTGATGGACTAATTTTATTGGTAGAGATTTTAAGACAACATAATAGCGAATTTGAGGAATGGTTTTATTGATAACACTTATGCAGATCTACAATAAAAAAGAGCAATTGGAGCAGAAATACAAAATGTACAGTTTAGAGAGAAAAAGACCACTTGAATTTTTATGTTACAGTCAAAGCAAGTGCTGGAAAAAAGTTTATAATTATTAAAAAGATTTGTGCCATTAAGGACAGACCAACTTTGTATTGAAATAAAGAGAAGGGTGTCTTCAGGCAATACTCCACACACTGAGGTTTCAAGCTCCCTAAAGAGCCTAGATTATTTTTTGTTCCTTAGAAGCAATAAAATAAAAATGGTAATGTCAATGTGATTCCATTGCACCAGGGTCCACAATAATCCTAAGGATACAGAAATGACACACATACACTGGTTAGTGTTAGCCAACAGCCCTTTATGTAAGTATGACTCACTCAACAAGAGAGAAACCATGCCTGGTAAGAATTTATGACCTGCACAACAAAAGAGAAATCATGTTGGAAAATCAAAACCTAGCTAACTACCCAGGACTTGCAAAGTCATTAATATTGGAGAACCTATAAATAATCATAATCCCCAACTACATTCTACTATAGGTCATTATATTTATAGATAAGCATAATTCTCATTTTGCCTTGTCAAGGAAACTTCTCTTTGCAACAGACAGAGACTATTGCAATTAGACTATTTCTAATTTTAAAATTTAGAAATGTGGAGCCACACACCAACTGATAGAACTGCACCACAAATTCTTTGGAGGTCCTTATGGAAAGGGAGCAGAGAGATTATAAGAGCCAGAGGAGCAGGGAGTTTGCTGTAACCTGTGTCTCTCAGAAATGTCAGAAACTATACCCAAAAGTCTCATCATCATGGCTGGCTAAACATGACCTGAGCAAGGAAGAAACCAATAAACATGCTAATGTGAATGGGGACTGAAAGGCGTCATACCCTACACAAAGAATTGTAGGGAGCTAAGGAGTGGTGAGACCGGTAGAAATATTGTTTCCCAAGGAAGTGCTATCCAATACCAAATGGCCAACCCTAAAAACATATAAACACAGTAACATTATACAGTCCAAGGAGGTGGTATTTTTGTGTTTAGGAGAATATACATATTATATATTGATATTATACTTATATTAATTATTGTTATTATGGATACCATAATATTAAAATAATTATACACAAAATTCTAACATTTTTTTAAATGAGGCAGTGAATTTGAGAGCAAGTTGATATATGGGAGGGTTTGAAGTAAGAAAAGTGGAAATGATGAAATTATAATTTTAAAAATCAATCTGGAAAAGAAATGGAATACTACCTTAAGAAGGATTTTATTACTGTGAAGAGACACCATGACCATCACAACTCTTATAAAGGAAAGTATTTAGTTGGGGATGGCTTAGAGTTTCAGCGGTTTAGAACATTATTTCCATGGTGGAAGCATAGCAGTCTGAAGGCAGACATGATACTGGAGGAGCCAAGAGTTCAACATATTGATCCTCTGGCAGCAGAAGGGGACTGGGCATAGCTTGAGCACAGATGACCTCAAAGCCTGCCCCCACAGTGACACACTTCTTCCTGCATTGCCACACCTCCTAATAGTAGCACTTCTTATTGGCCTATGGGGGCCAATGACATTAAAACTACTACATATACTTATCACAACACAGATATTTGTACATATTTTGTACACTATGTGCTATTAAATAATTTTGATGATTGTCAGGTAGGGTGGTGGTCTCTTAGAAATAGAACAGAAAAGATAGTCCAAAGTGTATGTATTAAGGTATCAGAAGACACTCTAACACTGAAGAAGAATTTTTTTAAAAAATGTGACTAGTGAGGAAAATGAAGTTTGAATTTTATTTAGTAATCTTTAAATTGAGTTCTACGTTAGCTCCATGCTTTCTTTAAATCATTTAGAGAAAAATGACTCAGAAGAAAACAAACTATATTTGCCCATATTTAGTTGGAAATGAACTTGAAACTCGATTTCTTTAGGATTTGTCTCTTGACCACATCTGTCTCTTTGGACCCATATTGGCACTGAGACAAATTGGTTTTGTTATGTAGGAGAGTACAGTTAACCTTAAGTATCCGAGATTCTACACATCCTTATTATCTGGTTACTTCGTTCATTTTCAGGCCAGAAATGCTTGACCCAGAGCTGTTTATAAACCTTTGCCCACTTACCTTTATCTGTTTCTTTTTCACTCTTATTTTTCTCCTTTTTGCATTTTTGTAGACTCTAATGGAAGATCCAGCTTCAGAGGTAGAATAGTGTTCACAAATATCATAATTAATAAAGCATGGAAGTTTGTCTTTTAAGAGTTAAGGGCTGGAGTCATCTCTATTGCTTCAGAGAGTTTCTGAGGGCAGGCTATACGGGGTAGGAATAAGGACACTGAATGAAGACATTGACAGGAAAGGAGGCCTGAGAGACCATTTTTTGAAGCTTTGAAAATGAAGCCTGGATTGCAATAGGTACCCCAAGACTTCAGAGATTCCAAAAGAAGGAGTTATCTGACAGGGAGATATGCAGACAATGAGTGAAGCCAACACAAGAGAGAAACATATGTTGCAAACAACAAAGTGGGAAGTCTATAATTATCTAAGTCCTTACCACTAGCCATGGACATAGAGAATTTTCTGTTTACCCTGCTGGCTTCCAGTCTTGCTTTGTTTGGTTCAGCATTTCCCCACTATGCCTCCAATCCTCTCTTTAGAGATGTTAATATATATTTTGTGCCATTACGTTAGAAGTTTCTCATTTTGTTTCTTACTCTATTATTAAGAGTTTGCCTTCAGTCTGAGAAGACACTTTTGACTTTTAAACAGATATTGTGACTATAAAAGTCTTTAGGGACTTTTGAATTTGCACTAACTATGATTTGTATTAAGACACAACTATGGTCTATAGGAGCCAGAGAATGGAATGTGGTGTTCTGAAGAAGAATGTCACCAAAGGGTTGGTTACTTGAGCACCTGTTTGTGAGTTGGTACTGCTGCTTGGGGAGGATCAGATGGTGCAGCTTTTCTGGAAGAAGTATATCATGGGGTTGGACTTTGAGATTCTGTAGCCTTGTCTAATTTCTAGTTTGCTTTTTGTCTTCATGTTACTACTAAGAATATGTGCCTCCCTCTACCTCTTTCTATGCCTCTTTGCTATGATGGATTCTTATCCGTATGGAACCATAAGCCAAATAAACTCTTCCTTCTATAAGATGCATTAGTTGTGGTATCTTATCACAGCAACAGAAAAGTGACTAATACAAATAGCATTGGACAAATATCCAACAGATATCAGCAGTATAGCTGTGTAAAGCAGTATAGTGTAGAAAGGCGTTAACAGAGAAAAATCAAAGAGCTCTCAGCCTTTTTCACAAATATCGTCTTTAATAAATAATCCTATATGTGCATTTAATTAGGATTGGTGAGAACAGGAGTGTCTTATGTTCTACTTTTGCTTCAGGGAGACAAGAAATGTGTTTGAGAATATGGCAAGTCATCAGCTTTTCTGTTTCCACACCGCACCTGCAGAATGCATCTGGTATCCACAAACAGTAAGGCTTAGCCAAAGAGGAGCAAAACTAAAAACTTCATGGCAGAATAGCAGGGCATGTGATCCTCTTCACTAGGGAAGGCTCAGAAGCTCAGAAACCTATCTCCAGGAAAATGTTTCTGTGTGAAGACATTTCTTCCCATCAAAGAAAGAAGCATCCTCCTTCATTCCTGTCTAGACAGCATACAAACACTTCTGCTCCTTCTTGCTGATAATGAATAGTGTCATTGGTGGAATACATGTTAATTTCCTCTATTACTTTTCCTCTATTACTATAGTAAATATGGCCCATTTCACTGCAGCCACATGATCAAAATATTCCTTCTTCTAGAGATATTTTCTACCTGTTCTTTTTTCCAAGTAGACAGAATGAACTTAACACTTTTTAGAATAGAGCTTAATAGCATAGAAAAAATGTTACACCTTTTAAGTGTTAATTAAAACCAGTGACAATTTTCCTATGAAATTTTTTCAAACTCTCTTGTCATTGTTAGATTATGTTGACCACATTAAAATTTGCCAAATGTTTAGACTTATCTAGACTTATTCTTTAGTTGTGTTAATGAACATAATGTGTCATATTTAGCTCACTCTGAATTCAGAACATAGGGAGTCAATTAGAAAGTATGTATTGAACTAGCAGAGATATTCAGTCCTCCACCTCTTTTACCTTAATTTTAAATTTACAATTCATGATGACCTTTTCTATAGCTCAGAGGAAGAAAAAATAATTTTTACTAAGATATTATTTTATGTTAGTCTACCCAGACACCAATAACAGACATCACTAACACCACTGTGTTAAGGGATGAGTTGAATCTTGTCAAATTATGTGCTGAAAATAACCACAGAAAAATAAAATATTTTGGAATAAATCTTATAGAGATTTTAATCCAGCAACCTGATGCTTTAGCAAGGGATCACATTCAAAGATATGATCCTGCTGGAATGCAGACTAGACACACAACTTTGATTCCTCTGTCTGGAATATTGACACACCTTTAGTACACATCATTAATCCCAAACAATGATGTCTAATTGAGGGACAGAGAAAGATTTCACAGAATTAGTCAGACGTAAGATATGCCTAACTCTCACAAGAACAGACAGGAAGGAGAGCCTACTTAAATAGCAGAGAGGGAGAGAGATTTCAATTCAGCTCAGTTCAGTTCACTTCAGTTCAGTTCAATTCAGTTCAGTTCAGAGCATCTCAGTTGGAAACAGAACAATTCAATTCAGTTCACTTGGCTGTAGCTGTGCTCAGTTCAGTTTAAAGCAGTCCATTTCGTGGAGTTCAGAGGCAGTCTTTCCAAGCAGAACAATTCACTCAGAAGCTGAGAGAACCCAATTTGAATCAGTCAGCTTGGAGAGGACTTTGAGCCAAAACAACTGAGTTGAGCCAGTCAGCCAGAATTCAGAAAGAACTAGAAAGAGTGAGTTTATTCAGCAGGAAGTCTTGGAGGTTAAAACATTCTAGGCCTAGGTTAGCAGATAAAGGTTGGAAGCTGAAGCCTTCAAGGTCTGGGCTTGAAGTATATTAGAATATATGAAGGCTAGAAGCTTCAAGGCCTGGGCTTAGGAATAGTACAGAGAAAGAAAACGTTCTGAGCTCAGCCCAAGCTGTGTATTACACATCTTGGATACAACTCTCATATCATCTCTCCATCTGAAGAAATAAAAGCAACATCTTTACAAAATCTAATTAGCGAAGTTAAATATTTAAAAATGAAAATATTAAGACACTGAACAAAAAGACTGAAGAAGATACTATGACAAAGACCAGCAGTACTCATGGATTTGGTTAGGTTTCAAATTGTGAAAAGTATCATCCTATCAAATGCAATCTATGGCTTTAATGAAATTCCTATCAAATCTCAAAGTCAATTTCTCAAAAATTTTGTAAAACTAATTTGAACTTTCTTATAAACACAATATGTGTAATATAAGCAAAATAATCCTGAATTTGAAACAGTAAAAACAAAAACTATTTTGATAGAGTTCAGCATACCTGATTTCAAGTTATATTACATAGACAACTAATAAAACATTCCTAATGCTGAGCAAAAATAGACATATAAATCAAAAGAATAGAATTGAAGGCAGTATTATAATTCCACAGTCCTAAAGTCACCTATGTTTGACAAATTGTCCAAAAATATACATTGAAGAACAGATAGTATCTTCAACAAATTGTGCTCACCAAACTGGATAGCAGTGGGTAGAAAAGTAAAACTAGATTCTTCTCCGTCACCTTGTAAAAATCCAACTCCAAGTTCCTCAACACAGATCTGATAACATGATTCCTTCAAAGAGAAAAGAATGCACCTCAACAAATAGGTTAAAGAAAGGACATTCTGAACAGGACACAGTTGAACAGATATATTAAGAATAACTGACAAATGGGGCTGTGAAACTCAAAAGAACACCAACATTTATGTGAAGAGACAACCAGAAAATTGAGGAAATTTTTCAAAACTTTTTAGCAGCTATACATCTGAGAAAAAATTAATTTTAAACATTATGAAAACAATTTAATCAAAAATAAGCCATTAAGGATATACAGAGAGCTCTTAAATGAAGAAAGATAAGTGACTGATAAACATTTTAAAAATATGCCACATCCTGGGTTATTTGGGGAAATGCAAATCAAAACTCTACAAGATTTCATCTTACATCATTCAGGATTTCTAAAACCAATGGACAAATGACAAATTCTAGCATGAACATAGGAAAGGCAGACACTAGTTTATGATGGTGGGAGAAAAAGAAAACTGGAGCATTCACTATGAAAATTAAAGTAGAGTTTCTACAAAAGAGAAGAAGCAGGTCTCCCAAAGCATCATCTATACAATTTTGGGACATATTCCCAATAGATTCTATAATCTACTTAAGAGATGTTTGTTCATCCATGTTCATTTCTTCTTTATTCATAATAACCATGAAATGGAAATAGTCTAAATGTCTGGCAGCTGACGAATAATGAAAATATGGTACCTAAATATAATTGTAACTTTTATACAAAAGTTGTCATTATACAAAATGTTGTTATTGTCATATCAGAGGCTTACTGCCTTTGTCTGCTAACATAGGCCTAGTCCTGGAAGTTTCTAGCCTCCACACAATATTATCTAGGCCTAGAATGTTTTCAGTCTCTAAGACTGAATGATGAATAAGCTTGCTTTTTCTTGTTCATTTTGAACTCTAGCTATTTGGATCAACTCAGCTATGCTGATTGACTCATTCTGGCTTCTCTCCCAGCCTCTCCTCAATTGCTCTGCTTGGCCTCATACTGACTGCCTTTGGCAACATGCTCTACTCTGTCTCCTCATTCCCTGGATTATTCTGTCTTCCTCTCCATTCAGCTTTTTCTCTTTGTTCAACCTGTCTCTGTTCAACTGTTCCAGTTAAACTGCCTCTTCTGTTCTCTTAAGTACCCTCTCTCTTCTTTGTCTTCTTATAAGAATTGGGCATATCCTATTCTGACAAATCTTTCTCTGAATCATCACTTTGTCTGTCCCTCAGTTAGACGTCACATTAAACATGGGAGCTTCCTTCGAGAAACTAACTTCACCTTTATTGTTTAGGATTAAAGGTTTGTACTAAGGGGCGTCTGTATTCCAGTCAGAGGGAATAAAGGTGTGTGCTAGGGGCTGAGCCACACAATTAGAAACTTTTGTCCAACAAACAACCCAGTATAAAGGTTCACAGTGTGGTCAAAATCCTGCAATACCTCAACACTATAAAGTCTATTCAGCTATAAAGAAAAATAAAGTTCTCAAGGACACAAATGAAGCTGGAAATAATCATCATAAAGTAACCCAGAAACAGAAAGCTAAATACTCCATGTTTTCTCTCATGTGTGGATTCTAGCTTTGACTTTATAGATATTTGCATTTGAGTGCTCATAAAATTCAAAAAATTTGTAAAGAACCATGGAGTAGGTAAGTAGAGGATTCAAGCAAAGGGTAAAATAATAAGGGAACAGGAATGTTTGAATAGAGGTAGTTATGGAAAGTTGGCAGGGAATGGGGAAGGGAGAGGTATGGGGAGGGATAAATGAAAACCGTTAAAAAGCCATAGGAAAATGTACTATTGTAGATGCTTCCTAACATTTGTACAATACACATATAAAAAGTATTTAAATGATGCTATTCTATAAGAGATAGATGGTGTTTCCAACAACATCATCTAACAAAACCTCAGTCTGCATACGGGTTACCTCTTTTTCAATTGTTAGCAGGGTTCCATAGAAACACAGCCCATGCTCAAAATACTAGAGGCTATTAGCACTACACTTGATTACTTTGCAGAATTTGATAGCAATACTTTGTTGCTGAGCATACCACCCACTTGAAACATAGGATGTGAAAGATTAAGCTAGTTCTGACCTGAAGCTTCATATCTACAAGGTAGCCTTCATAGTGCTAGAAAGTCTATGCATGCTACCACAGAAGAAAAGTAATAAACAGTCTTACCTATGTGTCCACCCTGAAATCCACAATAACTAGTTGCCTGAAAAGATATACCCACTGGTATAATGGTGGTATGAATATTTTGATGGTAATGACCATTTTTGGCTGGATTTAAAGGCCACTAAGAACTAATTTCTAGTACTATGATCTAGGCTAAAGCCTTATGGCTGACTAGATGATAGGTCCCAGGGGAGAACTTAGTACAATAATTCTTTTAATTAGATACAGAAATAAAGTGACCCACTGATTTTGTTTTCATACCCAAATAGTATATCACTGAGAGGTTTCTTTTTGTAGTAAATGGTGATTAATAGAGATTCCCACAGCTTTCAGTATGCAGTAAATAAGCTACTATGAAGGGTTCATCTTTAAAGGTAACAATTTTATCATACCCCATTGCTCCCAAGGCTTGAAAATCATGGTTGAAGAGTGGGACAGAAAGACTGAAAGAGTCAGAGGCATTAGACACCTACATTCAATAAAACAGTGTTGATGGCCATGACAGAGCCATTGCAAATATAAACCCAAAGCAACTGTGACTGCATATACAAAACTCGCACTAATACAATACTATTTAAGCACATATAGAAGAGGGACTAATGAAATTCCACTCCTGCCTGAGGAGCTATTAGTAACTAATAGGTTCTGGGGAATCAGCAATATGCTTTCCTTGCTCCAGCAGATTTTTCTACACCCTTGCACATTCAGACAAACAGTAATCTCAACAATGATCAGAGGGGCTTCTTTTTGCGATGAAGAGCCGTGAATGTAAAGATTCCTGGTTGCTTAAGACTCTACAAATAAGTTATTGTTAGATCCTCATCCCTAAATAGAACTTTTGTACCAATTTAAGGTTTTGTGGAATGAGAACTGAAGCGGGGAAGAGTACGATACGATGGATGTCCGAGAGAAGGAGTATGGAGCATCATCTTCAGACCATAACACAGACATTTTAATCAAGAGCTTACAGCAACTGAAGTTCCTGGCCCTAAACCTATACAAGACTGTGCCTGTTAACAGTCCACCTCCAGTAGGAGAAGGTTACTGTGGCTGTAGTGTCCATGATTAACTCCTGGCTATTGAGAGATACTGAAGGACATAAAGTCATTGTAAGGTCACCAAACTGCAATGATCACATACCCATTGTCACACAAATGGACATAGTGAAACTCAGTGAGTCACAAAACAAAAGAACATTGTGGGAAAGCGACTTTTAGGGATGATTTGATAAGAGTAAAGGGTAAATTAAAGAGTGGAAGGTGAGAGTTATCTGAATGCATTATAATCATGGAAGAATTTTTGTTTTTAAAGATTTACATAGCTGAATCACAAATTTTTACAGTGCTGAAGTCCTAGCCCTTAGTATATGAGGATACTACTATATTTAAAGAGGACATAAAGGTGAAAATGTGTCATTGAACATTGCCCAACTCTACCATGATTGATGTGTTTACAAGAAGAGTAGTCTAGAATACCTTAGAGGTAGACAGAGAGGGTGCACTGTGAAGGAGGTGGCTTGTGAGCCAAGGACAGCAGAACTAGAATAAATCATCCCTGTGACATCTGATATTAGACTTCTAACCTTCAGAACTGTAAGAAAACAATTTTTTTCTTGTTTCAGACACAGCATGTCTTCTCATGGCTACTTTAGTTGGACTAGGGGTAATATTTAAAAAAGTAACATCACATAACTAGCTGATAATATCACAAAGGGCTTTATCCAAGGAACCTAAACCTTGGAAAAGCTAAATGTCTGGCTCATGATGAACCAATAGGAATTATATTTATAATTTTGATCCTATTTACCAATACTCATAATGCAATGAGCTAGGGGAAGAAATACATGGAATTGATCATCAGCTTTATAAATTCTTGTTTCAGTTTGACTAGAGAGGTGGCTCAGCAATTAAGAGCACAGGCTGATCTTGCAAAGGACTGGAATTTCACGTCCTACATGGCAGCTCAAAACTGTCTGTAACTCCAGTCCTGGGAAAGTTAATACCTTTTTCTGACCTCCATTGGCATCAGGTACACAAACAAGCAAATAACCAAACATTTAAAACCATCTTGAATAATGTGTACAAGCTGAAGTTTATGGCTATTTTTCTAAATATTGTGCATCCAAGCACAGGATTCTGAAGTATAAAGCAGAGGCTCAGAAACCAGTCCTCTCAGCTGCTCATGGCTGATAATATTGTTTCAGCCCTCCATAATCATAAGTCACCAAATCACAGTGTTTTTACTGGAGAAGGTAATGAACCAGAGTACGGTCACATTTTAAAGAATGTGCTTGATTTCACCACTGATTTTAGAAGCAAACAGAAGAAAAAAAGCATTCGGTAACATGGACTCCCTGCACCATGCAGTAGATAATGCTCATGACAACTGCTAACTAGAGCAGAAACAAACACTTTTGACATACTCTAGGGGATCCGCTTTTAAATGAATTATTTTTTTGTGTGAAATTTAAACTGTGGCCTAGTAGGTCCCTGTGTAGTTTGAATCAATGGCTGTTTAGTGAATGATTGAGGGCTACTTGCTTTTTACCCCTCCCTGGTCTGCCTTGTAATCTCAGCTCATTGCTGGAGGTTCCCAAATCTGCCTTGACTATTGATCTTCTATTCACAGTCTTAAGGCTCTCACGTTCTTCCAGGACTTTTGTTTGCTTGTTTGTTTAGTTAGTTGGTTGGGTTTTGTTTGATTGTTGGTTGGTTTTGGTTTGGTTTTGTTTAAATTAGAGACAACTTGTCCAGTGGCCCCTGTGCTGACTGGCATCCCAGCACAGTAGTTCTGAAGAGTATTTGTCTTCAGAGCTTGGAGATTAATCCTGCAAACTTCATAAATGAGGATTTCTTTGTATGTAAAAAAGCCAGTTTTGATTCTCAAATGTTATTATATACTTTTATCTTTGGCAACTGATAATTTCCTGTGAACAAATTATGTTTAAGCAGTTTTCTTTCTCTTTTGTACCCACACACTCTCTTTAGCAATGTTGTTATCTTACTCTCAATAATGAACCAAATTTATATATGTATCAGAATTACTTGTGCATTTGTGTGGATGTTTGTGTACAGACGCTTCTCTGTGTGTGTGTGTGTGTGTGTATGTGTGTGTGCGTGTGTGTGTGTGTTTGTGTGTAAGAAAAACTTTGAAGGTCTCTGCCATGTTTCTCCACATTTCTTCCCCAGGTGATGTACTGTTTGTTTCCTATACTTGATCCTGAAACTATAATCCTGGTAGGAGCCCACTACAATGATAGAACTACTGGAGACCACAGAGAATGTGAACCCTTGAGATCTGATTCGTAGGAGGTTGTGGGTAATTTGAGCTAGGACATAATTGGTTTCAATGTTCTTCAAATTTCTTGTGTTAACACTATAGCAGTGATTTGTGTCCCACTCTGTATGTCTTCCAACTAGATTCTGAGGAAAATAGAAGTTTAAAATGTCCAGTGTTTATAGGATCTTAAAGAAAGCAGTGTTAGAGCCAGGCCAAGTAGTTCATGCCTGCCATTCCAGCATTTGAGAGCTTTGGTCAGAGAAAGCAACAGTCAGCCAGCCTTGTCGACACAGAGTCTGTGTCAAAAGCGATGGGGAAGAAAGAAGAATCAGGAAGCCTGGTCACAGGAGGTAAAGGCGCTCAACAGCATGAACAGTAACTTCATTTCAATAAATATTTATGATAGAAGATATCTCAGCTATGTTTTCACCACCCAACGTGATGATTGTGAAAGCAGGCAAGATACGTAGCATTGAATTGAACATTACAGTAGGTATTAAATAAGTTTGCATAAGCACCAAGTATTTCATTCTTTCTTCATGGATTCTCAAAAGCCCACCATGTATGGATATCTGAATTTACCAAACAAAACTGGAGAAAACGTCCTGTAACTTTTGCACTGTCACACCAGACACAGAGCCATTGCTCATTAAGTTTAGTTTTACTTTTCTTTTTTTTTTTCAGCCACATTTCCAAAATTGTGTATCTTCAACAACATGTTTCTAAAATGTCATCTAGTCAGGGTCCTTGCCTGGTAGAAAAAAAAGAACTTAATCCTTCTTAACTATTGGCTATTAGTGTCCACAACCTCCTGTCCCAGCCATCTTCCTCCATGCTCACAGCAGCAAGTGTGTCTGGTCTGTAATTTCTTCCTGCATTTTCAGAAGCACATTCACTTCTCATGCTCAGGATTAAAGGACTTTCTCTGTCAGCTATTTGAGGCTCAAACTTCTAGGCCTCTTCCCTCAGTCTCTTTAGTTAGTAGAGGCAGTGGTCCTGCTGTGCACAGGCCACCCCAGAGGCTACACAAACCTGACTGCAAGCTTCAGGACTCTGACTTCATGTTAGAAAAGTACTAGCCTGGTGGCAATGCAAATGTACAGCATTTTTTAAAGCACTTTATTTTGATGACCCCAGCTTCTTGTCTTGCTACAGACTTACATCCTATCCTACACTTATGAGTCTTTATGACTGGCTGTTCTGACCCATGACAATCCTTTACAATGACTGAATCAATTTCTGTAGGGAAAAACTTCATGGTTTTCTATTTTGGTAACATGTAACTGTTAGGAGTTATGAATTAGACAAAATATAGGTGTGGTTGGTTTAATAATAATAGTGTATATAAACAGCATTTTAGAGATATAGAAATGAATTAACATTTCTATATTTTAAGTTATACTTCAAAAATTCTTTACTCAGATTAATCAAATATGTAATAATATTTCTGTGATACATTTTTATTCTTCTTAGTTTTAGATCTACCTCAAAACCTGATTTAAAAATTTGAAGTAGTATTTCTTAATATGATAAAATTTTAGAAATCAGAATGTTAAGTACTGCTTAAATAATTGTCATAGCTTCAGGTGCCAAGGACATGCAATCCTAGAGTCAACTAGAAAGAAGAATGTCAACTGAAGAATTGCCATGTTCATGTTTGCATGGATCTGAGGTATTGAGGTATTTCCTTTTCATTTAAATTTTTGAACAATATATTTTGATCATATTCTTTCCCCTCCTCCTTCTAGGTTCTTCCCATATAACTTCATGTTATCTGTTTCTCTCTCTCTCTCTCTCTCTCTCTCTCTCTCTCTCTCTCTCTCTCAATAAATAAATAAAAGAAAAAAATGAAACAAAGAAACAACAAACACACACACACACACACACACACACATACACACACACGAAATATAGAACTTTGTATTGGTCAACTGCTCCTAAGCATGAAGTCTGACCTGGAGTGTAGTTAATATACTTAGCATCACTACATTGAAGAAAATGACTACTTATCTCTCACGGTGGGTATCAGTAGCAAATGGCTTCTTAGTTAGGGGTGGGAATTTGTTTCCACTTTCCCTTCACCTGCCACAATAATGTCTAGCTGGAACATGTAAGTAGGGTCATAGTCTCTGAGTTCAGATACAGGAGAGCAACCAAGTATGGGAGGTACTATACCTAGAAAGGAGGACCTGACCTATATATAAAAGGTTTCAGGGTGAGCCAATAGGAGCAAGGCAGTAGGCAGTGTTCCTTCATAGTCTCGGCTTCAGTGACTGCCCCCAGGTTTTTGCAGTGAACTCCTAGCATGGCTTCTGTGGATGATACTGTATCCTGTAAACCAAAGAAATCCTTTCCTCCCCAAAGTTGGTATTGGTCAATGATTTATTACTACAACGGTGAAGAAAAATAATGACAAAATTGATACCAGAAACATGAAAGATTGCTGTAATTATTAAATATATTATTACTATTTGGAAGCAGTTGTGGAAGAATTTTGGAACTTTTGACAGGAAAAGTTGTTGAGTGTCCAGAGTTTAATGGGCTGTTCTGTAGAAACTTGGTGATGACAATGCTAAGGGAAATACAGGCACCAAAGACCTGGGTGTTTTATGGAGTTTCAGAGGGAAGTAAATCTAGAAGAAATGAATGATTTTTTTAAATAGGCACCACTTACCAAAGTTAAATCAATTTAAATAAACCTATAATCCCTCATGACATAGAAGCAGACATTCAAAAGTCTCCCACCCCACTTACCCCCAAAAATCCCAGGGCCAGATCATTTGAGCACAGAATTCTACTAGTCTTTCAAAAAGGTGCTAATGCCAATATTCCACAAATGATTCCACAATATAGAAACAGAAGGAGCATTGCCAAATTCATTTTATGAGGCCATTGACACCCTGATACCCAAACCATACAACGTTTAAACAAAGAAAGAGAATTACAAAACAATTTCCCTTATGATATGCTCATAATGAGAGGCAAGAATATGCAATAAAATACTTGTAAAACAATTCCAAGAACACATATAAAACATTACCTACAAGATCAACTAGGCTTCATCAGTGATTCAAGGATGGCTTAATAAACAAAAACCAGTAAGAGTAATCCACCAAATAAACAAATTGTAAAGAAAAATATACATGTTCATCTCAATATATGTAGAAGAGGCCTTTGACAAAATTCAGCACCACTTTATGATAAGTCTTGGAGAGATCAGGGATACACAGGACATACCTAACTGTAATGAAGACAGTTTACAGCAAGCCAATAGCCAACATCAAATTAAATGGAAAGAAACTCAAAACAGTAATACTAAAATCAGAAACAAGACAGGGTTATATACTGTCATTATATCTATTCAATATAGTACTTGAAGTCTTAGCCAGAGCAACAAGACAACTGAAGGAGCTCAAAAGGATTCAAACTAGAAAGGAATAAATTACAATGGAAAAGAGAAAGCCTTTTCAACAAATGTTTCTGGGCAGACTGGATGTCGGCATGTACAAAAAAATGCACAATGAGCAAGAAAAAAAGAATATTTAATAAATACTTATCATTCTGTACATAACTCAAATACACTGTACCTGATAGTAGAAAAGGTAAGTAATAGTTTTGCTGAGCAAAACAATAGTTCAAGCACTAAGTTAGATAGTTAATAAATGAGACCGCATGAAACTGAAAAGCTTATAGCAAAGGACACATCAATAAGACAAAGTGGCAGCCTATAGAATGGAAAAAGAATTTACCAGCTTCACATCTAGGAGAGATCTAATATCCAAAATATATAAAGAACTTAACCAACTAGATATTAAGAAAACAAATAATCCAATTTTAAAATATAACATATAAACAGATATAAACAGAATTGTCAATAGAAGAATGGAAAATGGATGAGAAACACTTAAAGAAATGCTCAACATCCTTAGCATCAGGAAATGCAAATCAAAACTACTTTGAAATCTTATACCTGTCAGTGTGACTAAGATGAAAAATAAAAGTTACAGCACATGCTAAGGAGAATGTGGAGCAAGGGAACACTCCCTTATTACTACTGGTAGTGAAAACTTGTATAGCCACTATGGAAATCAATATGATAGTCTCCCCAGAAAGATGGGAATCAATATCTGTGAAGATCCAGCTATGCCACTCATGGGTATATACCCAAAGAATGTCTGTGTTATCATAAGAACATGCTCAACCATGTTCATTATAGTTTTATTCATGATAGCAGAAACTGGAAACAATCTCAACCAAGGACTGAATAAAGAAAATGTGGTGCATTTACACAATGGATTAATACTCAAATGTATTTTTAAAATTGCATCATGAAAGTTGTAGACAAATGGATGGAACTACAAAAACAACATCCCAAGGTAACCCAGACCCAGAAACATAAATACAGGATTTATTTGCTTATAAGAGGATATTACCAATTCAATAAATGATAACTAAGCTAAAATCCATAGACCTAGAGAGATTAGGTAAAGAGAAAGGGTCTGGATGGGGTGCATGGATCTCCCTGGGAAAGAGAAATAGAATAGATTTCATGGGTTGACTGAAGGGAGCTGAGAACTGGAGCAGAGATGTTGTATAGGGGCAGGAGTTGGAATAGAGTGGGAGATGATTAGAATTTGGGGACATTTGAAGGGTGGTGTGGAAACCTAGCACAGTGGAAACTTTTTGAAATGTATGAAGATGATCCTAATGAGGACTCCTAAAAATGGGGCATACAGAGTCTCAACTAGTCATTTTATGTCACCAGGCAGTGACAGAACTAGGTTGAATTCAATTGCCTTGTTGGCCAAGAGGATCCCATGGAAATCCCCAAACTTGGGCTGATGCTGAGACTAAAGCTTGCTCTCCACATAAAGATGGTGAGGCCACATTGCTGAAGACAACTCTCATACAACTCAATGAACATGGAGAAGTTGGGCTGGTGCCTGTGTGAAGCCACTGCCCTAATTCTAGCGTCAGATTTAGGTGCAGAAAGGTACTCTGTAGCCTACCAAAAGAGAAATGTGAACACCAAAGGAGACACAAAAACTGAAAAATATACTATGGCAATAGTGGGAACTTGTGGGAGTAATCAACTATTGGCTGATCTGACTTGAGGCCCACTCCACACAAAGGAACTCATATTCAACATTACTTGCATAACCAAGAACCAGAGACTAGACGGCCCAAATACCTAGGGTAGAACCAAACACTACTAATCTAAAAATTAAATACTGAGATGACTCTTAATGCTATCCTCTATAATATATATCAGTGTCTTATCCAGTCATCACTAGAGAGACTTCTCTAGCAGCAAATTGTAACAGATGCAGAGACCCACAGCCAGACATTATATGGCGATAGAGTCCAAGTGGGAGATCTTCACCAAATGCCTTCCCTCCCCCTCGGTGCTCAGGGAATCAATCCAGCAGAAGAGGAATAAAAAACACTGTAAGAACTAGAGAAGATGGAGGACATCAAGAGATCAAAGTCCCCTGAATCAACTGAAAGTGCACTTAAGAGCTCACAGACACTGAAGCAGCAAATACAGGGCCTACATGGTTCTATACCAGTTCCTCTGTGTATACATTATAGCTTTTAACTTGCATTTTTATAGGAATCCTGACTGCGAGAATAAATGGATCTCTGGCATTTGTGCATGCTTCTTGGACTCTTTTTTTCTACTGTTGGGTTTCCATGTCCAACTTCGATATGATAGCTTTTGCTTCATCATATTATATTTCAGTTCGCCATGTTTGATTACTCTCTGTGTGAAGCCTATTCATTTATAATGAGAAACAGAATAGAAATAGGTCCAGTGGAGGAGAAGTGTTGAGGAACTGAGAGGAAAACTATAATTAGGATATATTCTATGAGAAAAAAATCTACTTTCAATAAAAGGGAAAAAATGAAAGAACGAAATAACATCGAAGGAAAAAATAAATTAAGCAAGACCAATAAAAAAATCAAATGAGATATGCCAAATTGAATGGGGAAAATCTTACAAGATTCTACCCTAGATGAAGACTTAAAGGCCCTGAATGGTCCTATCTAAACATATATACATACAAGAAACACTAAATAAATGTAGCAGGAATATATCATATATATTTGATAATTTTATATATCACATATGATTATACATATGCAGAAGATGATATGTATACGTATATATGTATTTAAATATTTTAAAAAGAGGGCATGAATTTAAGAGGAACTAGTTGGACAAGAGAGGAGTTGGAGGGGGCTTGGGAAAGGCAGAAATGATATAAATACAGTAACACAGTATGCTCATAGGAAATTCTCAAAGGAGTGAAAACTAATTGGAATAAAAACCTAAAGAAAAGAGAAGTTAGACAACTGAAGAAGCCTGTAAGCAGTGTTGTTCCATGGTCTGATTTATCTTTTGCCTCCAGATTTCTACCTTGATCCTTTGCCTTAACTGTAACCTGATACTGCAACCTGTAAGCCAAATAACAATGATTTTATTCTCCTAAATTGGTTTAGATTGGATTTTTTCATAGCAACAGAGGAAAAAAAGCCAAATGCAGTAATAAAGACTTTAACAGTTTGAATATGTTTGACCCAGGAAGTAACACTATTAGGAGGTATAGCCTGTGGCACTATTAGGAGGAATGGCCTTGTTGGAGAAAATGTGTCACTGTGTAGGACTTCGAGAGACCTTTCTCCTAGATGCCTGGAAGCCAGTCTTCTCCTATTTGCCTTTGGAACAAGATGTAGAATTCTCAGTTCCTCTAGCACCGTGCCTGCCTGGATGCTGTCAAGCTTCCTGCCATGATGATAATGGACTGGACTTCTTGTCCTTCATAAGAGTTGCCTCAGTTGTGGTGTCTCTTCACAGCAGTGGGAACCCCAACTAAGAGAGAGACATAGAAGATTACCTTGTTATTGTTACCATGAGAACTAGCATTCATATCTGCTAGCATAGTAAGTGCAGCAGGCAAAGATACTCTGGCATAAAGCATCTTTTCTCTGAACCATAAATTTGATGTCTTCTGGCAGTATATGAAAGAAAGAACAAAATTGGCAAATATTTTGCATCTACCCCCTCTTGAAAGAAAATAAATAAATGTTCACATTACCCCTTTCTTGATGTTCTATTGCTATAAAGAGACACCATGACCAAGGCAACTCTTATAAAGGAAAGCATTTAATTGGGGACATGCTTACAGTTTCACAGACTTGGTCCATTATCACCATGACAGAATTCAGACAGGCCTGGAGCTGGAGAAGTATTGGGGAGTTCTATGTCCTGATGCTCAGACAGCAGGCAAAGACGACAAGACAATGGACTTAGCATGCATGGGCTTTTGAAATCTCAGAACACACTCCCACTGACAGAACCCCTACAACAAGACTCCAACTCCTAATCCTTCCAAATAGTTCATCAACGGGGGGGGGAGGGGGACTAAACATACAGACATAAATTTATGAGACCAGTTTTTTTTTTCAAAAAAAAACCACTCTTTGCTCCATATAGTATTTAACTCCCTTAGTTTATATGTCTGAGGCTGTGAATCATTTTCTCCATTCTACATGAAACGTGAGGAAACTGGGTTCTTAGAGAGCTTTAGGTATAAGTTCAAGACCTGAGCAAGGATCTTCTGTCTGCAATTCCTGTACTTTTCCACTAACACAGGCTTAGCCTACTTTGTGCTCAGTGTAGTAATAATTGTATCAAAGAATAAATCATTCTGTTGTTGACAATGTGACTTCTCTGTCAAAAGGAACTGTGAGAAAACACTCTGATTGATCAAACCTATTTACATAATGTTGATTTCCTATCCTCCTCCTTGACTTTCTCTTTCTCCTCTGCCATCTCACCCTGTCTCTTCTTTTCACTCATTACCAAAAAGTTTAAAATTATGGAAAGTTCTAGAATTCTTTTAATATAATGCGATTACTTTAAAATTCATTGAAAACAGCATTTATTCGTTATATAGATCCATGTATTTATACATGCACACATATATATGTATATATACTTATGATCAATTCATTTATCAGTAGAAATTCGTAATACTTGTAGTTTTCATGGCCTATATTAGCTCCTTAATGGTCAATCTCACACTAACCTCACATCCTTTTCACTGGCATATAATATAACTTATAATTTAATGATGAATATCAATTAGATTCTTATTTGCATCTCAAAAAACATTTAGTGTCAGTTATTGAGAAATGCTTTATCTCATATTATTTTCAGAATGTGGTAAAAATTTCTTTGTGTTTCTTTAACCTTGTTTTAGGAGCAATGTTTTATCTCACATTCTCTACTAAATGTTGGCAAATTATTATGTTTCTTCAAGCTTGTTTTAGTAATTTAATGGCAACTTTGGCTTTGTCACACATTTTAGGGCTCGCCAGATGTCTCCGGGAATTAAGGTGCTTGCCACTAACCCTGATGACCTGAGTTCATTCCCAGAGACTTAAGTAGAAGACGGCAACTGCTCACACACATGCACACACACACACACACACACACACACACACACAGAGAGAGAGAGAAAGAGAGGGAGTGTGTAAATAAAATGTAAAAAAAAAGTATAATGGAAAGCTCTTTCATGTGTGCATATGTGTGTTGTAGGTGGACTTTTGTGTGTGTGTGTGTATGTATGTATGTGATATGTACATGCTAGCACATGTGCGCATGCTGTACATGCAAATAGATATAGCACATGTGGAGATGAGCATTGGACATCTTCCACTTTAGTTCTGAGACAGATTCTGTCACTGAACCTAAATTCATTTGTTCAGCTGGACTAATGAGCTGCAGAAATTTTCTGTCTACACTGCTAACTCCTACACTGGAGTTACAGTTACCCAGAGTTGTGTACAGAGATTTTACATAGATAGCAAGGACCAGACTAAGGTTCTCATTCTGGTGGAGCAGGTACCTTATCAACTGAAACAACTTCACCGACCCTGAAATAAGTTCTTTATTATTTGTTGACTTAGCACTTCAACTTTTAAAATCTTGAACCAACCATATACAGCCACTAAACCCAGACAATATAGCTGATGCCAAGACGTGCATGCTGACAGAAGCCTGATATAGCTGTCTCCTGAGAGACTTTGCCAGAGCATGACAAATACACAGGCGAATGCTAACAGCCAACCATTGAACTGAAAAGGGGGTCCCTGTTAGATGAGTTAGAGAAAGGATTGAAGGAGCCGAAGGGGTTTGCAACCCCATATGAAAAACAATACCAACCAACCAGAACTCCCAGGGACTAAACCACCATCCAAAGAGTACACATAGACAGAACCATGGCTCCAGCTGCCTATGTAGCAGAGGATGGCCTTGTTGGGCATCAATAGGAGGAGAAGCCCTTAGTCCTGCCAAGTCTCAATTCCCCAGGGTAGGGGAATGTCCGGGTGGGAAAGAGGAAAGGGGAGGTGGGTGGGTGGGGGAGCACCCTCATAGAAGCAGGGGGAGGGAAATGTAATAGGGGGGTTATGGACAGGAAACCGGGAAAGAAAATAACATTTAAAATGTAAATTTAAAATATTCTATTAAAAAAGGAAAAGAAGTAACAATATATGGACTCAAAAGTTTATATTTAGCAATATTTAAGTACATACAAATAATATATACATAAATAATAAAAAAGGAAAGAAAATCTTTACAATTTAAAAATTTGAAATATTGCAATGGTTTTTATCAAATTTAGCTTTCAGTGTTTGAAAGGGGCTTAAAAAATCTCAAAATGGCAAGAGGAGAGTTGATATGTATTATCATCCTGTGTTTCCTTGAAATATGAGAAATCCCAAGATAGTATCAGGTATTTTCTAGGCAGAGAACAGATTAAATTTAGAGGACTTGATATGAGGTTTATAATCTAGATTGAAAGGTAGATTCTGAGTAACCATTAGGCCATTTTAGTACTTTTCTTAGTAAATACAGAATGTATACAAACATAAGAAAAAAAGATGTCAAGTAGCCAAATCAGGTTTTCCTCTGAACAAGCAATCTATATTCCATCTATGACCATTTTCTCACCCTCTCTCCATCCTGGTCATCACCCAGGGCCAGCATCTGTGTTTTATTCCAGGTACCACATTCCTCCCCAAAGCTATATCCATTTCTTATTTGACTCCAAATTATTGTCCCTTTAAATTTGAACCAATATAAACTAGTTTATCAATTAACTTAAATAAAGCTGCCATACTTTTCTTAAGCTCCAAACATATTTACACTACTGACTTGTCATTATAAAGTTCCATATTACCAATCAAATCATCAGAACTGTAGATCATGTGTCACAAATTAAGTCTTATAATTACATTTATAAACCCTTATTCTAGCAACAGCTGCTGCTAGTTTCCAAAACAACTTACATTAATTCTAGAGCAACTGGAATTAGTCATTTATGTTAGGGTCTATAAAAAGTTATAGCAAGTATAGTAGTTATAATTATTTAACAGGCTATTGAGTGAAAGGATTCCTAATTCCTAGAATCTTTTCAAAGCTCCAAAACTGAAGAACAAAAGATGAAATCACTCACTGTAAAGAGATTCACCAATAATTGATACTGTGGAAATTGCCCCAGATTTTATTTTAAAATGTGGTCATTAAACTCATTTGCATTAAGTTCTTACTCCATTCCATCCACAGAGGAACAAGCTGAAATTATTAAGCTGGGATTTGCTCCAAGAAAATCAGAAATAGGATGCAATGAATCGGCCATGACTTCTTGTCCTGGGCAGATGTCACTGAACCTCAAACTCTGCAGGGTGCCTAGCCTGTCATTAAAATTGTATGAGAGGGGATATTAACATAGTCACTGAGGTTTTCTTCTGATCCAAAAATGGAAGAATCATTGTAAAGAATGTGTACAAGGCTGTGATGTCCCATACTCAAAGACACCTCAGGATTATCTATCTACTCCAATCTCCTTGAGCACTGATCATGTGGCACTCATACTGAGAGCACAGAGCTTTATAGGGGAGCTGTGAGCCTCCCAAAGGAGTCACTGGCATGAGAGATGAAGCATAAGATTTGTTCACTTGTTATATTTTTAGTTATTACATAATGTAATGCGTTTCATTATACCATTTTTATACATTTATATCATCCTGTGCTTTTATTCACCCTCCTCTCTTCTTTTCAATACAGAATGGAGGAGAAGACGATGCTTATCAACTGAACTGTACACAGAGAAGCACAACATGTCAAAGTTTCTAAAAGGTCACAGAAGCCTAAGGAAGCAACTCTGCTGAGAACATGGAGGGTCTCACAAACATGGACCACCACAGTGTAAACTGAGCTCTGCTGTGACCAATGAACGACAGACTCTGCCTCCAGTGACATGCAGGTCTATCTACCGCAAGAGTGGGAAACATTTTCATTTGGTTTACCAACTGTAAATTCCCTGTATTAAATTTGAAGACTAAAATTGTCCAGCTCAGATTCCATTAAAGAATGTGAGAAAATGAATCTACCACAGAAAAGGTGATTGGACATACTTATACTTGTAGTCAGCCCCAGTGAGGATAGTCAATCAAATGGCCACCAAAGTTCATGGCTGACTGCACTTCTGAACAGTAGGAGCTTTATGTCAGACACTGCCCTGCCCATGCAAGGTTCATGAGTCCTGGTCAAGGACTTGAAACTTGAAGGAAATAAAAGTTGTGGAGCATCACCACAAAATGAACATTGACACATAAGCAATACTTCAAGATTGCACAGTCCACGAGCAGCATCTTCATGTGTATCTCTCTCACTTTTTACTCTGCCCATCATGACTAACCCCACAGAATTTTGTCAAGATAAACCTCTGAAACTAGGAAGGTCTACTGAAACACAAAGGTCTACAGTCCCCTTCTCATATAAGTATTTTCTTACATCTCTATTGCTTCATCATCTTCAACAGAGTTCTCCTTTTCTGTCTAGTCATTGCTCCCCTAAAACTCATTTCTTGTCTTCATTTGAATAATTTGCCACAACAATCCTTAACTATCTGCCAAATATGAGGATGTGGAGAAAGAGGAATACCCCTCCATTGCTGGTGGGGTTGCAGACTGGTATAACCATTCTGGAAATCTGTCTGGAGGTTCCTCAGAAAATTGGACATTGAACTGCCTGAGGACCCAGCTATACCTCTCTTGGGCATATATCCAAAAGATGCCCCAAACTAAAACAAAGACACATGCTCCACTATGTTCATGGCAGCCTTATAGTAGTCAGAAGCTGGAAAGGACCCTGATGCTCTTCAACAGAGGAATGGATACAGAAAATGTGGTACATCTACACAATGGAATGCTACTCAGCTATCAAAAACAATGACTTTATGAAATTCATAGGCAAATGAATGGAACTGGAAAGTATCATCCCGAGTGAGGTAACCCAATCACAGAAAAACACACATGGCATGCACTCATTGATAAGTGGATATTAGCCCAAATGCTTGAATTGCCCTACATGCACAGAACACATGAAACTCAAGAAGGATGACCAAAATGCGAATGCTTCACTCCTTCTTTAAAAGGGGAACAAGAATACCCTTGGAAGAGGATAGGGAGGCAAAGTTTAGAACAGAGACTGAAGGAACGTCCATTCAGAGCCTGCCCCACATGTGGTCCATACATATACAGTCACCAAACTAGATAAGATGGATGAAACAAAGAAGTGCAGGCTGACAGGAACCGGATGTAGATCTATCCTGAGAGACACAGCCAGAATACAGCAAATACATAGGTGAATGCCAGAAGCAATCCACTGAACTGAGAACGGGACCCCCGTTGAAGGAATCAGAGAAAGGACTGAAAGAGTTGAAGGGACTTGAGACCCCATATGAACAACAATGCCAACCAACCAGAGCTTCCAGGGACTAAGCCACTTCCCAAAGACTATACATGGACTGACCCTGGGCTCCAACTGCATAGGTAACAATAAATAGCCTAGTAAGGGCACCAGTGGAAGGGGAAGCCCTTGGTCCTGCCAAGGCTGTACCCCCAGTGAACGGGATTCTTGTGGGGAGGGTGGTAATGGGGAGAGGACTGGGAGGGGAACACCCATATAGAATGGGAGGGGAAGGGGTTAGTGGGATGTTGGCATTGAAACAAGGAAGGAGAATGACATTTGAAATGTAAATAAGAAATACCCAGTTAAATAAAGATGGAGAATAAAAAACTATCTGCCAAATAAAACTTGGAATGCGCAGTAAATTTTCTTTACCTTTTCTGCCTTAGTAGTCAACAAGTCACTTAACCTGTCTCCTTAATATTTAGCCCATTTTTTGAATATCATAGGATATTAGTACTTTTTCAGTATTCCAGGATATACAGAGATCAGCTGAGATATTAAGTCATGTGGGACTGAGAAACTACTAGATTCTAGGATGTTTTGTTCACAGATAACCATATTAGATTAGTTGGAGTGTAGCCTGTTAGTCATTTCAATAAATTCTATTGATATACAAATTTAATAATTTTAATATAATTTTATGCAAATAAGTATATTCATTTCATAAGTTCTGTGAATCTAGAGAATTCTAGCTAATAGAGGAAGTGTAAAATATTCCTAAAGAACTAAAATAAATGTACCATGTGAGCTGACTAAGCCACTTCTTTTCATGTGCTCCAAGGATTCGACACTTTACTCCACAGACAATTGCTCTGCCCTATGCATTGCTCTCAACAGCTAGGAACCAGAAACAACATAAAAGATTTTCAACAAATAAATGGATAATGAAAATACTCAGTGGAATATTATTACGCTGTTAAGAAAAATAAAATCATGAAATTTACAGGTAAATGGACATAACTAAAAATATTATTTTGAGTGAGACAATATGAGAAGATAACCACCACATGTCCTTTCTCTTTTGTAAATCCATGCTCCAGATCTTCAGATGGGATCATATAACCTGGAGTAATAGCAGAAAATAGGAGTGTAGAAAAAGGAACAGACAATGAGAAAAGAGTGCTAGAGAAAGAAGAGCAGAATGGAAGTAATATGGAGTAATGGAAAGACACTGTTCAGGTTCTTTAACTAGGGAGAGAAGAGGAATATCGATACAGATGGAGAGAGAGAGTAGAGAGGAATAAATAACATTAAAGAAATATCTGGAAAAGACATAGAAATTATATTATGTTATATTTATCAAAAATAACATTTATATGTGATATTATATATGATATATATATGTTAACTAATAGTCAATAATGTTGACTAAAAATCATTTCTGAACTCGGTTCTATATATACCTGCTAGACTCATCCAGGGCACTTCAGTTCCACTGTATAAATGAGATATATATCATCTGTGGATACCAGATTCAAATCTTCAAATGTGAACATGTAACCTGAAATAACATTAGAAACACACACACACACACACACACACACACACACACACACACACACACACACACACATATATATATATATATATATATATATATATATATATATATATATATATATACACACTAGTTGGGTGATAATTCTCCCTGCAAGAATTTTATACTCTAACAAAATTATATTTTAAATATATTTTTGGGTTGGAGATTTAGCTCAGTGGTAGAGCGCTTGCCTAGCAAGCGCAAGGCCCTGGGTTCAGTCCCCAGCTCCGAAAAAAAAATATATATATATATATATTTTTGAGTTTTTGAGTTGTTGGTCAAGAGAGTCCCAAAATTTCCCCAGACATTATTTCATATTCCTGTTGCCCTTGGTTGCCTTTAGGAAGTTGACTTTTTCACCACAGTGAGGGAAAACGTACTACCACCTAAACAGCTTTTTATTTGTAACTTCTAAAAATTAAAAGAATGTAGAGTCTTCAGCCCGTGGTTGCCTGGGTACATTTGTCCTTGGGTCTGAGGTAAGATCACACAACATGGCCAGGAGCACTTGGCACTGTAGGTGCTCACCTTACAACAGCCAAGAAACAAAGAGAAATAAAGGGCCAAGATTCCAGTATTCATTTGTTGTTTGATACACAACTACCTAACTTCCTTCCACACATAAAAAGTTCTCCCAGCTTCCAATAGCATCATCCCAGAGAGCAAGCCTTAACATATGTGACCCTGTGAAGACACCCTATCTGAAGAATTCCACCTTGTTAGCGGGCCAGCATTTTATACTTCTGTTCATTGTTTACCTTATCTGGTACCCACCAGAAACTCATCATGGTTGACTAAATAATCCTTCCTGAATTCTGACCTCTATAGACTTGTTGGGTTCATCTATGACACCTCAGTTATGTTCATTATTTAAATATACCATAACTTGCCTGGATATCTTTCATCACCATGGTCATATCTAAAACAATCTTCAAGTTTCTGTCATGAAACAACTCTATTTCCAGGGCCTACCCAGGTCATTTCTTTGTTGAAGTTTATTTCTCCTCCATAGTCATTTTTCCACTTCTTCTTTGCACCTTCAGAAGATCTTAAATCTAGTTCCCGCATCTCCTCTTGAGACTGTTGACCTTACTTACCTATACAGTTGTTTTCTTAGTTTTTCTGCCTCTGTGCATCTTTATGACATTTCTTCAAGTAGTGCGTTGTAGATGGTCAGTGGTAGTTTCATGAATGAGTAAGTGATCATGTTAAAAAAAGAATGTCAGAATAATTTGGCTGTGCTAGAAAACCTGAAGTTGATTCACATAGAAAATTCCTAACAACAGAAACTTTCATTTTAAATACAAGAATTAGAAGTATAGTAGTCATTAAGGGTCGATTCACAGCCAGCCAACATGATTAACATGGGCTATGTTAATCTATAATCCATCATTTTGATGCTTTTGGTTGTAAACAAATAAAGCTTGTATGTCAACATCACCTCTTCTAATGTCAAGAATAAAGACTTTTGTAAACAAGAATATTTAATTCAAACCAAATGACAACAATAATACTGTAGGCATAGTCACTAATTATTCAGATAGCACCTTTTGGAGAATGGAAGAGAACACTGCTAATAATTAAACATATCAAAAAGGAAACACCCAGACTGTGCACTTGAAAGTTGGGCTGTGTGTCTGTTCTAGGAGAGTGAATGGGGATGAAAGAAAAGCATTTACCCTATTTTTTGACACAATTTAATTTGTCTTTTAATTATTTGGAGGTATTAAAATTAAAAATAGTAACGGATATTTATGCAGTTAGGAAGAAATAATGAGAGATAAGGAGAACAGACAGATAATGGCAAATCACACACAAAATACTAAATTGAGAGCTGTGATTAACACCAAGGTTCTGATTTGAAAACAGGCTGAACATGAGAATAAGGAAAGAAAGTCTAAATGGCTGCTCATTGCTTCTTGGATGTATTCGAGGGTTCAAACCTGAGATCCAATCTGCCCCCAAGATTGGTAAAATGCTGACTAGTAACCAGTAATCTACACTTGTAAAAGGGAAAGCAAAGCCAGATATCACTGGACTGCCATTAAAATAGCAAGGCTTGAGTTTTATCCTAGGCATAAATGCTATAAAACCTTGGGTGTTTGTCACCTATTTTAAAATAAACCATGTGAAAACTATCTGTATGTGTGTGGTCCGTGATGTGTGTGTGTGTGTGTGTGTGTGTGTGTGTGTGTGTGCGTGTGTAAAGTTTCTCTAACAAGGTGATCCTAAAATATGGTTAGTAGTGTCTTAAGTAAACATCTTATTAAAAGTAAAGAATAAATTGAACAAATCTATTCTGTTATTAGAAATGAGATAATAGCTGGGGTAAATTAAGCATGCTATTTTTATTGGACTTTTTATTTACATTTCAAATGTTATCACCTATCCCAGGTCCCAGATCCCGTCCAAAAACCCCTACCCTTTCCCCTCTCCCCCTTCTTCTATGAGGGTGTTCACCAACCCCACCACTCACCCCTGCCCGTCGCCCTGCCCTGACATTCCCCTACACTGAAGGAGAGGGCCAGGGTCCAGCCTTCGCAGGACCAAGGGTTTCTCCTCTCATTGGTACCTAACAAGGCCATCCTCTGCTACATATGCAACTGGAGCCATGGGTCTGTTCATGTGTACTCATTGGGTGGTGGTTTAGACCCTGGGAGCTCTGGTTGGTTGGTATTGTTGTTTTTATGGGGTTGCAAACCCTTTCAGCTCCTTCAATCCTTTCTCTAACTCCTCCAATGGGAATCCTGTTCTCAGTTCAATGGTTGGCAGTGAGCATTCGCCTGTGTATTTGTCAGGCTCTAGCAGAGCTGCTCAGGAGACAGCTATATCAGGCTCCTGTCATCATGCACTTTTTGGCATCAGCAATATTGTCTGGGTTTGGTGGCTGTATGCATATAAGCTGGATCACCAAGTGGGGTAGGCTCTTTATGATATGTGTAAAAACTAACAGTTTCGTGTTTTGAAAAAAATCTGTTAGTGGTCTTAAAATAAACCAACATTATATTATGTTCTTTTTAAGCATTTTTTCTGGTTTCTCAGGTTCGTCTTAATATAATTTTCATAGACACCATGTTATTTTGTAAAGATCATGTTTGTTGTAGTATGGTGATGTGTAGTTAGTTTATTAATTTGGATAGTAAGTCCTCCCTATGCTAAAATAAAGCTAACCATAAATGTGTGTTTGTATCTATATATGTATTAATCTTTCATCTATCAGTCTAGCATCTATTTACTTACCTACTCCTCAACATTTATCTACCATCTACCAGTATAGGCGTATGTTTATTTCCCAACTATTTATCATTCTTCTACTAATGTGGTTATTTTCTATGCAGAATAAAAAGTATAGCAAAAGAATACACATATGGAAAAGTGCTTATAGGAAAGAAAATGGCTATTTGCCAGGAGCATGTTGAAGAAGGCCTTCTGAAGTAATACTTTGAAATTTTATTGAAGAAACTGAGTAAAGGTATGGAAATAAGGAGAAATTCTTTTCTACATAGAAAGACAACATAGATATTTCTGATTGCTATAATAGTATCGGAATTTCTAGGGATGTTATGAAATACATGGCGCCAGGTATTTTATAAATGAAAGAAGTCTATGCTCACTTCTCAAGAGTCAAGAACATACAAGGAACTGTGCAGCTTTGATAAGGACAAACCTTACCTAAGTCATGGCAAATCTAGTGCTACTGTACTAGAGAACTAGAGGAAGAACAGGCATAGAGAGGCAGGAAGCCAGAGATTAGGAGTGATCTCAGATGGGGATACCCCAAAAAGCAGAACCAACCATTTCCACTCCCTCACCACACTAGGAAGCAAACTTTAAAGATGCACCTTTGGGAGTCAAACCACATCCACACATGGACACTAGGAAAGAGGATGTTCTATTCCATTACTATGGAAACTGCATCTTTAGGATAATGTATTGGAGACATGGGGATTAAAACCATTGTGTCCCTGAAAGAACTAAAGATAAACTATTCTTAATCATTTTTAATTAAAATATAAGCACGTCATTTCTCCCTTCACCTCCCTCCTACACTGTCCAGGTCTGAAACCCCCCTCCCAAATTCACAGCCTCCTCTTCTTTAATAATTGTTGTTACATATATAGGTAAGCAAATAAATCAACAGATAAATATAAGTTACTGAGGCCAATCAGTGTTGCCTGCATGCATATGTTTTTAGGGCTGATCAGTTCATATTAGGTAGTCATTCAAGGGGCTAATCCCCATGGAAGGCTAGTTTTCCCTCTCTACAAAGCTATGAATGGCCTATAGTTCTTCAGGCATGGGGTTTTATGAGATCACATCTATCTACATTGGAATGAGAACTGTTGTTGGAATTGTTCATGTGTTGTTTAGGCAGCTGTGTTATCGAGGTGTCATTGGTGAAACTTCTTGAGTTCTACAGGAAGGCTAGCTAATGTTCACCCTATGTGCAAGCTATGGCTATAACAGAGCTTTCAGCTGGCTGTAGAGTGGAATATTCCCCCAGTACCTTGAAAGTGTGTTCTGTAATAGCAGCAGCGTGTTCACCTGCTTCTAAAACACGCAGTGAAGCAACAGACGTAAAAGGGAGTTGTCTCCTAACATGTTGCAGGTGCTTATGGTTAGGATTGCAAACAGATTATAACACAGTCTAAAAACAAGATCATCCTATGGCTGTACAAACTCTACTGGGAAGCATTACAAACAGAAACCTAGGATGCTTTTGTCTTTAGGGAGTTTATAAGCTAGTTGAGGATGGAAAGGACAGTGTTTTAGAATAAGATAGAATGTGCTCGGCCTGTATCAGGAAGCTTCTCTTTGTAGCTAAAAAGTTTCAGAAACGACTGCTATTGGGCATTGCACACACTGGGATTTTTGCAAGTTTAATTTTTTGTAATAAACTGTGTTTTAAATGTGTTTGGAGTATTGGAGATTAATAGATGTCTATTCATCGTGTGACTAGCTATACATAGAAAACAGGGCAGCCTTCACTACTGTTAGACTTAAGGAAAACTGTACAATATATATTGTTCATCTGAACCATAATAATAACTGGAATGAAAACAGGGATCCACATGTTAGACACATAGAGGAGATGTGGGGGACAGAAGTGCAGAGTTCTAAGAGGTCTACTACTAAAACCAACTGAGTTTGAAGATTAAGAATGCACCATTTACCACCTTCCTTACTACTTTGCTCAAGAGTAGGAAAATGTTCCTTTCACATTTTTAATTTTTGTTTTAAATCTTTGTGAATAAAAGTACTTAGCTGCTAACCTAGATTTTTTTTCAACATTTTGAACTAAGCAGAACTAGAGAGTGGGGCTCAGAGTTGAGCACTGAAAGGCTGGTGTTCCTGAAAATGCAGATGTGTGTTGGGAGCTGAGAGAATCAGGAAGCTCTGTAAGGAGGCTGAGCCACTGTGTTTGTCTATATTGCTGAGGGAGAAAGTCAGCAGATGCCCTACAGCACAGGAGGCCTGATGGGTGCCTGAGACAGAAGGGAGCCTGGAGACAACCAATCTGTGTCTTAGCAACAAAACACTTTTCTCAGCCAAGCTTTCCTCTTAGGCGTTTGAAAAACAGCGGCAGCTTTAATTGTGGTGAGGGAGGTAGAAAGAACAAGGGATTTTTAGAAGAGCTGCATTTTTCTGTGGATACTCAGTGAAGTTCTGAGAGATTCTTTCTGCTCTCTTGCCTTTCAAATCTGCAGAACACTATTTAGAAAAGCACCTGAGCGTTCACAATTTGGGACATCACGATTGGGGACATTAAGCTGCTAAGCAGACCTACATGGTGTCCTCCAAGGCATGCTCAAGCTTTGGCATCTCCACTCCTGTTCACTTTTCCAGTGAACAGAGTCAAGTTTCCTCTGTGATGGAGGGAACAGATTTGGAGGAACATCTGACAGAGTGAGTGATCTGAAAGTCAGATCCACATTACCTTCAACCTCTGTCTCCCTCTGTGTGTGTGGTTACTAATATATTCATCATAACATCATCAAAATTGGATAAACAGGTCTAATGTACTTCAAGACTGAATAATTTATATTTAACTCCTTTTCATGTAAGATTTACCCAACAATTTTAAATCATAAACAGTTCTTTATAACCATCAACCACATTTCCCTGATCTTTGAAACTCGTTTAACTTTCACTAAGAAAACTGTGTATTTAAAATTTTGTTTTTTTAAAAATGGTAGTTTCAGTTGTTGGCAAAAGTTTGAAACTTGTTACATCTCAAAGCTGTATATCCAGGTGAATGTTTTCCAAACACACACATTCCGGCATTGTGTGGACTATAAAACAGAGTATAATATTAATGTATAGGTCACCTTAAAACCCAGTGACACTGCACTTTGTCATGTTCTCCTTGAGATGGTTTGTATCTGGTGGGAATAATGGACTTATTCTGTTAATAAATTATAAACAGAAATTGTAAACAGTTTCCTCAATAAAACTTAAATGTCTACTCTAAGACTTGGATTTTACTGTTTCTGACTATTGTGAAACAAAATGAAATTGTAATTAAGTCAAATTACAGATCTACTAAAAAAAAATTCTGTCAAATTAGTCAGCGCTATGTCTGTGCCAACTGGGAAGCAAATAGCTTTTGTACTCCAGCTGCTATGTGAACCCCACAACAAGTTTTAAAATAAATAATTTGAAATGTATGGTTTATGTTGTGAAAATAATGTATACCTTTCAAGCATTCCAGTTACCATAACAACAGAGCAGAATGCATTTTATTTGATTTCAGTTCAATCATTCATTTGTATTTGGTTGTCACACCAAAAAATGAGAGATGGGGGAGGAAGAGTGGTAGTGGGAGGGAAAGAAGAAAAGAGGGAGCGGGGGGAGAGAGAGAGAGAGAGAGAGAGAGAGAGAGAGAGAGAGAGGGAGAGGGAGGGAGAGTACAGCTTCCCCACTGGATGCAGGCACAGGCTTCTGTCCATTCTTCTGTTCTTGTTGTTTATGCTTCAAGTGATGCTCCAAGTGCAGTAGCTGCACAGAGCTAAGAAAGGCACGTTTGGGGGATCTGTTGTTGGTTTGTATGACAGGAGATTTTGTGTTAATAAAATGTTAGCAGTAGATTTTAGAACCTCGCTGAAAAGACTACTTTTTGCATCCTTTTCATCTTCTTATTTCTGCCTTCCATTTCCTGAAACACAGATGCACTAGGGAAAGCTATTGCTGACATTTTGGATCTGAACAACAGGGGACATCTGTTAAAGACACTAGAGTACTGGATCAGATGTAAGTTGAGCCTTGAACACTTTCTGGAATAGAATCTCCATCCAGCACTTGTTTGTCTGAGAACTTCCAGACGAGACACATTACTTCCATTTTATTTAAGTCATTGTTCACTAACATTTTTCCTGATGTCTGTACTTTAAATCAGTCATAATGTAAAGTTGAAATGTAAAATATGATAGAAGTCGCTATGCTTTCTCCTATCCCCTGGTAACACTAGCCCTATGCCTCATGCTAATCCTATAACTTGGTTGGACCACCTAGTCAATAGGAAGCTTAAATTACTGCACACTTCAGGCCCAGCCTGGCTGACCTCGAGAAGTGTCCACCTGCCCACTTAAAATGTTTCTTGTGAGACACGGGATGCTTGTGCTGCTTTGTTTATGAGAACATTATGTCATTCCAAGATAAATCTGAAGGCAGTAATGCAGAGTAATGACATAGGATACACTTGTCAGTCTCAAAAGAGTAAAGATAATCAAGTCATACTGCTGATGATTGCTGTCATGGTCCATTTGCCCACTGTGTCTGGAGTGTACATTCTTTATAATGTCCTCCAAATAACCACACAACTGATACGCAAATATAACAGAAAAATAAAAAGAGTAAATTTATAAATTGAAGTACAAGATTTGCTTCAGTTACATCTGAAGAGAAATTATGGAAAAAATATGTTAAATGGTACTAAAGCACTTTAATATTGAAATAAGTCCATACTTCACACACAAAATTAACTAGACCAGAGTCCATACAACTCAGTGAACTTCTATACAATTAGAAGAGAAATTCAGAACTAAAGCCATGTTAAATTGTGTGTAGCCAGCATCAAATATATATTATACACTATTCACTGCAAAAGCTAAATAAAATCTCTTACATAATAGGAATAATCTAACTTTATATCTTCTTTTGTAACTGGTCTCCATTTCCTGAATTCAGCCCTTTCTAGTCATGTATACTCATTCTTTCTTGTTCTCTTTTCTTCATATTATATTGTATATATGTGTTATATATATGTGTAAATGTAGGCTCTGCATTTGTGTGTGTGTGTGTGTGTGTGTGTGTGTGTGTGTGTGTGTGTGCGTGTTTGTATGTGTGGGCGTAGTTGGTTGGGTTCTGAATATGAGAGAGCATGTTATTTATTTTCTTTCTGAGATTATATGGCCTTGATTAACATTTTAAATTCTAAGACCATCTATATTCCTGAAATTTTTTTACTTCATTTTTCTTTAGAGCTGAGTACTATTCCATTACACATGCATTTATAAAGGGATAATGTTGTTGTAAAAATATAAAAAAATAAAAAAAGTATGGTTGTCTTTTATCCCGCTAGGTCCTGCACCATGGTGCCCCTAGATATCTGCTGGATATCTTGCCAGAAGCACACATTCCAATTCCCTGGTGACCCTGACCAGCCGCCCTGCACTCCATTACACTTAAATCTACACATGAATGAACACACAACACAATAACCTTTGACCCAATCGATAAGATATAATTCCCACTTAAACACACAAAGCTCGGCACCATCCATCCCTTAAAAACATTTGTAACAATCTGTAAAGATACAGTGTGGAATTGTAATGTCACCTGCCACATTGTCTTGCCACGGCTTCTCTCCCTCTCCCTCCTGTCTCTTCCTCTCTTCGTTTCAGTCTCCTCCTCTTCCTCCAAACTTCTCTCCCGCCCATCCTTCTTTCTCCTCCAATGGCAGGCCTCCTTCTATCCTGTACCTGCCTCTCACCTGTATTTTACAAATTCAGTGGAGAGAAGGTTCTGGTGAAGTCACTTGATTCCTGAGTATGTTCCTAGGCAGCTGTCCTTGGGGCAGTGGAATTAGCATCAAAATACAAATAACTCCAGGGCAAGTCACAACAGGATAAATATAAAATTTTCACTATTCTTCTGTTGATAGGCAACTAAGTTCTCTCCATTTTCTTGCTGTAGGGAGTAAAGCAGCAGTAAATATTGTGGTAGCACTTGGAGTTCCCTGTTCCAGGAATGAAATCGCTGGGTCACGTGACAGTTCCCTTTTTAATTCTTTGAGGAACCCATTTCCACAATGGCTGTATTTATTTGCACACCAGTCAAGGTGCAAAAGTCTCTCTTCCCACATCCTCTCCTACAGGTGCTATCAGATTTGTTCCCGAGAGGTATTCTGACCAGGGTGAGGTGACATTTCCTTGATGGCTATGGATATGGAAGCTGTTTTAAATAGGTACTGTCCATTTGTGGTTCTTTTTACTTCTCTTTCAAAACTGTCAGTTCATTTCTCATTTGTTGGCAGTTTTATTCCTTGATCGGTGGTCTCAACTCTAGGAGAACTGGGTGGTCAGGCCAGCCTATGTTGTTCTTCCAATGGGGTCAGAATGTTGGATTAAGAAAAAAAATCATGGGGTTGGGGATTTAGCTCAGCGGTAGAGCACTTGCCTAGCAAGCGCAAGGCCCTGGGTTCGGTCCCCAGCTCCGAAAAAAAGAAAAAAAAAAAAAAGAAAAAAATCACAATAACTGAGTGGTACGTCTGGGACACCATTACAGTCATGAACACACAGGACAGAGATAATCAACTGGGCGGCTCTAGTTCTGCCCACTGGTAAGCTCTGGAATGAACAAACATGCAGAAGTCATAAAACAGGAGTTGCTGGTTTCGAGCACTCCTGCTGATGAAGCAATACCCTGTCAGGGTCCGTGATCAATGAATTGGTCCTCTCACATTCACTAAGACACTCTCCTGGAGAACATAGGTGTGTACTGTCTCACCTTCCCTCTCAGTATGTCTCCTCTAGCCCCATGTGGTTTACCTCACACTAGTAGTTCATGAAGAATAGCTGATAATTTTCATTTGTTTTAACTCCACCTGCTGACTTCCCAGAGATACTTGCTTCTAGAGCCCTCTGGCCAGCATCCATTCCGTCCTGGTGTTCAGAGGCAATCGTCTAGCACAAAGGAAAAGGCTCTAGTGACATTGGTGTAAGTCCATAGGATCACGTTTTGATTTCATTTAATCTGACATGAATGCTTTCAAAATCAATGAGTCAGAATTGCCACATGTTAATTCTATTTTAAACGAGTATTTTCTTAAAGATACTGCAAACATTTCTCATCAAGACTCAAGGTTAGTAAAGCTATAATTTAAACTAATTGTTTTACTGAGGACACATGATTTTTTTGTTTTGTTTTGTTTTGTTTTAAGGGAGAAAAGTAGAAAAAAAATATAGTAAATTTAAAACTTGACAGTGCCATCTGTTGCTTAGAAACAAAACTGCATAGACCTTAAAATGCTAAATTTTAAGAAAAAATGTAAGGCCATTTTTCCACTGTTTTCAGTATATAAAAAAAAGAAAAAATAGTGTTTTAGCTATGAAGTAGTTCTGAATGCACTTCTAATATCTAATATGGTGTAGTTTTAAAGTTGTTACAGATGCTACATGAATCTTTACTAAAAATTATTATTAAAAATAAACTTAGTTTAAAGTATGTTTAAATAAATATAAAACAATAGAGAAAAGTGGTATGGATATTTTCAGTATTAAAATCTTATCTGTATTTAATTGTTAAAAAGTGGCATGCAGCCAGGCATGGTAGCACACACCTTTAATAACACCATAGGGAGGCAGAGACAGGCAGACCTCTGTGAGGTCAAGGCCAGCCTGATCTACAGGAGAGTTCCAAGTCAGTCAGAGATACAAAGACTAACCCTCTTTTGTAAAACCAAGCTAAATTAAGTGGATGAGTGGCTTTTACTTGACAAAAATAAGCAACCGAGAAAACACCTACCTATAGCAACCCTCGAGCACTTATTTTACTCTTAGAACAATTTTCAAAATCTTCAACTCGATTAAAAATATAGATTCTATAATGTACTTTTTAAGTAAAGTAATCTTCAAAATTCTTAAGTGGATTTCACTATTCTTATAGATAACAGGCAAAACACAAACAAAAATTGACTGATTAAAAAGCTTATTTCAAATTTTTAACATGAAATACTTTGCAAAATGCATGCATAAAATACACTTATGTGTTCTGGGTGTATATTTCTGTTTGTAGTCTTCCTGTGAAGTTTAACTACTAAACATATCAAAACTGTTATTACATAAAAGTTATTAATCAAGAGATAAAAAGAAAATTTAAATCATATATGAATTTTTATGATTAATTTATTACCATAAGTTCAAAGAGCTCATCTTTGAACTTTTTAAAGAGAAACATTTCAAGAATGTAATACAAGTTTTGCATAAGTAAAAATAATTTTTTTCATAAATATATTTAATTTTCAAAAAAATGTATATAAATAAATTTGAGGCCAAACTGGTCTACACAGAGGGTTGCAAACCAGACAACTGCATTACTCATCATCCTATTTTATGCATCATATTATTATGCATAATAAGACCATACTTTTTTCTTTACAGAAAATTTATTTATAGACTTCAACAGTGTATCACAGTTTCATCAGCATATTGCTCTGCAGCTTTCTTTGCCCTTTTGTTCAAATACTAAAGAGTCAGACACTGGGCCATGGGAAGGTGGCATGATCCTTGAAGTTCCTTTCTTTTGTGATGATATTGGCTTTCTCCTTTTTTGTAGACATTTTAGATGGGCATCACAAATGTTGTTAGATGTATGGACTGCTTAAGTTCTTCAGCAGAATGATCTCCCTTATTTGGATCTTCTGCAAGGCTTCATGGGGGAAAGTATGAGCTCAGATCAGTATTCCTTTAGACCCTACACATTGGCTGTAGATTTAGTGGATTTGTTTCACTCTCTGGGTTCACAGAGATGCCAGCAGTGAAAGACACTCTCTCATGAATACCAGCCACCCTGAGTTGTTCCAGGCTCAAGTCCCTGCCAGCTAGGACTTGATGTGGTATTTCACTGTAGGGCACCTCACTATGGTCATGATGGGACTGAACTCAGGGTGATAGGTAATGCAGCGCGCTTTTGGAGGCCCTGCCTTGGTCTGTGGATCTTGCATGAAGACTGCTTTACGAAGTGTGCACTTGCTTCAACCAATCCTTGTGGAAGAGGAACTTCGGGGTCATGACATTCTGGCTTGGTACGATGGCTGCCTCGGGTGCAGCATGAGACCCTATCTTAAAAAAATAGAAAAAAGTGAACCTTCCCTCTTTTATAGTTGGCATATATATAAGAAAATTGGTATAAGAAAATGTTAGTATACTAGAAATTATAAGAAATTCAGTTTTATTTTGCTATGTTACACAAAGATCTTCAATAAGGACCACACCTTTTTCTCTCCTGTTACAGAGGCAGTTGGACATCTCACATGTAGATCTTTGCTTATAATGTCACTCATTTGGAAGTAGAACTATAAAACCCCATTTTTATAATTATATCCTCTGTATGGTTATTCTAAGAGGGCTCTTAAAACATAAAAGTAGATTACCAATTTTACATGAACAAAGAATTGTGTTCTTTTACCTCTCATTTTTGTAGTTTCTATATGCAATGATTTTACATTAAGACACTTTTCCTAATTTAATCTTTGTGACTCATTACACAGATAAAAGAATGAATCATTTCTGGATGTTTCAAGAATAACCTGGAAATTTTCACAAAGCTAACTGTTTAGGCAAGGCTTCATTTCATACCACTGAAGTGTAACTTCTTTCTTATGTCACTCAACACACGTGAATGCCAAAGGAGAACAAATCAGCAGTCTTGCCACTGGGAAAAAAATGGTGCAATAGAAACTCCTTTTGCATCTCTTTAAAGTCATAAAAAAAGAAACTGAGGCAGGAGAATTTGCAGACAACCTGGGCTACACAATGACATCCTGCATACTCACATGCACATGCGTGCACACACACACCAAAAATCTTTAAAAGCTATGAAGCAGATTTTTGCGGGAGTCCCAAACTCGCGCTCCCTGCCTCCAGCTCACTGCTCCCAGACCCCGTGGGAGAGAGAACTCACCACCGAGACAGGTGGGCACTCCTGAGACTGCAGAGCGGAGGAGACCACCAACACTGCCCACCCCTGCCAACATCCCTGGCCCAAGAGGAGACTGTATATGGCCTCTGGGTTCCCTTGGATAAGGACACAGGAGCAGGAAATCCACTGCATCTGAGACACCGCCGGAACCTGAGGGGACCGACCAGATAAACAGTTCACTGCACCCAAATCCCGTGGGAGGGAGAGCTAAACCTTCAGAGAGGCAGACACGCCTGGGAAACCAGAGGAGACTACACTCTGCCCACATCTCTGACTCCAGAGGAAAACACCAAACGCCATCTGGAACCCTGGTGCATGGAAGCTCCCAGATGGGGCAGCGAAGATCTTCCTGGTTACTGCCGCCACTGAGAGCTCATAAGCAACACCCCACAAGCAAACCTGAGCCTCGGGACCACAAGTAAGACAAACATTCCAGCTCCAAGCGACCTGCCTGCTGAATTCAAGACACAGGACAACAGGAACAGCTGAAGACCTGTAGATAGGAAAAACTACATGCCCGAAAGCAGAACACTCTGTTCCCATAACTGGCTGAAAGAAAACAGGAAAACAGATCTACAGCACTCCTGACACACAGGCATATAGGACAGTCTAGCCACTGTCAGAAATAGCAGAACAAAGTAACACTAGAGATAATATGATGGCAAGAGGCAAGCGCAGAAACCCAAGCAACAGAAACTAAGACTACAAGGCATCATCGGAGCCCAATTCTCCCACCAAAGCAAACACTGCATATCCAAACACACCAGAAAAGCAAGATCTAGTTTCAAAATCATATCTGATCATGATGCTGGAGGACTTCAAGAAAGACATGAAGAACTCCGTTAGAGAAACACAGGAAAACATAAATAAACAAGTAGAAGCCTACAGTGAGGAATCACAAAAATCCCTGAAAGAATTCGAGGAAAACATAAATAAACAAGTAGAAGTCTATAGAGAGGAATCACAAAAATCCCTGAAAGAATTCCAGGAAAACACAATCCAACAGTTGAAGGAACTAAAAATGGAAATAGAAGCAATCAAGAAAGAACAAATGGAAACAACCCTGGATATAGAAAACCAAAGGAAGAGACAAGGAGCCGTAGATACAAGCATCACCAACAGAATACAAGAGATAGAAGAGAGAATCTCAGGAGCAGAAGATTCCATAGAAATCATCGACTCAACCGTCAAAGATAATGTAAAGCAGAAAAAGCTTCTGGTCCAAAACATACAGGAAATCCAGGACTCAATGAGAAGATCAAACCTAAGGATAATAGGTATAGAAGAGAGTAAAGACTACCAGCTCAAAGGACCAGTAAATATCCTCAACAAAATCATAGAAGAAAACTTCCCTAACCTAAAGAAAGAGATACCCATAAGCATAAAAGAAGCCTACAGAACTCCAAATAGATTGGACCAGAAAAGAAATTCCTCCCGTCACATAATAATACACCAATCGCACAAAATAAAGAAAGAATATTAAAAGCAGTAAGGGAAAAAGGTCAAGTAACATATAAAGGCAAACCTATTAGAATCACACCAGACTTCTTGCCAGAGACTATGAAAGCCAGAAGATCCTGGACAGATGTCATACAGACCCTAATAGAACACAAATGCCAGCCCAGGTTACTGTATCCTGCAAAACTCTCAATTAACATAGATGGAGAAAACAAGATATTCCATGACAAAAACAAATTTATACAATATCTTTGTACAAATCCAGCACTACAAAGGATAATAAATTGTAAAGCCCAACATAAGGAGCCAAGCTACACCCTAGAAAAAGCAAGAAACTAATCGTCTTCACAACAAAACAAAGAGAAGAAAAGCACACAAACATAACCTCACATCCAAATATGATTATAACAGGAAGCAATAATCACTATTCCTTAATATCTCTCAACATCAATAGTCTCAACTCCCCTATAAAAAGGCATAGATTAACAAACTGGATACACAACGAGGACCCTGCATTCTGCTGCCTACAGGAAACACACCTCAGTAACAAAGACAGACACTACCTCAGAGTGAAAGGCTGGAAATCAACTTTCCAAGAAAATGGACTGAAGAAGCAAGCGGGAGTAGCCATTCTAATATCAAATAAAATCAATTTTCAACTAAAAGTCATCAAAAAAGATAAGGAAGGACACTTTATATTCATCAAAGGAAAAATCCACCAAGATGAACTCTCAATCCTAAATATCTATGCCCCAAATACAAGGGCACCTACATACGTAAAAGCTCAAAACACACATTGCACATCACACAATAATAGTGGGAGATTTCAACACCCCACTCTCATCAATGGACAGATCATGGAAACAGAAATTAAACAGAGACGTAGACAGACTAAGAGAAGTCATGAGCCAAATGGACTTAACGGTTATTTATAGAACATTCTATCCTAAAGCAAAAGGATATACATTCTTCTCAGCTCCTCATAGTACTTTCTCCAAAACTGACCATATAATTGGTCAAAAAACGGGCCTCAACAGGTACAGAAAGATAGAAATAATCCCATGCGTGCTCTCAGACCACCACGGACTAAAGCTGGTCTTCAATGACAATAAGGGAAGAACGCCCACATATATGTGGACGTTGAACAAGGCTCTACTCAACGATAACCTGGTCAAGGAAAAAATAAAGAAAGAAATTAAAGACTTTTTAGAATTTAATGAAAATGAAGGTACAACATACCCAAACTTATGGAACACAATGAAAGCTGTGCTAAGAGGAAAACTCATAGCGCTGAGTGCCTGCAGAAAGAAACAGGAAAGAGCATATGTCAGCAGCTTGACAGCACACCAAAAAGCTCTAGAACAAAAAGAAGCAAATACACCCAGGAGGAGTAGAAGGCAGGAAATAATCAAACTCAAGGCTGAAATCAAACAACTAGAAACAAAAAGGACCATAGAAAGAATCAACAGAAACAAAAGTTGGTTCTTTGAGAAAATCAACAAGATAGATAAACCCTTAGCCAGACTAACGAGAGGACACAGAGAGTGTGTCCAAATTAACAAAATCAGAAATGAAAAGGGAGACTTAACTACATACGTAAAAGAAACCTTACTAAAGCTCAAAACACACATTGCACCTCACACAATAATAGTAGGAGATTTCAACACCCCACTCTCATCAATGGACAGATCATGGAAACAGAAATTAAACAGAGACAGACAGACTAAGAGAAGTCATGAAACAAATGGATTCAGAGGAAATTCAAAAAATTATCAGATCTTACTATAAACGCCTATATTCAACAAAACTTGAAAAGCTGCAGGAAATGGACAATTTCCTAGACAGATACCAGGTACCGAAGTTAAATCAGGAACAGATAAACCAGTTAAAGAACCCCATAACTCCTAAAGCACTAGTAGCACTCATTACAGGTCTCCCAACCAAAAAGAGCCCAGGTCAAGACGGGTTTAGTGCAGAATTCTATCAAACCTTCATAGAGGACCTCATACCAATATTATCCAAAGTATTCCACAAAACTGAAACAGATGGAGCAATACCGAATTCCTTCTATGAAGCCACAATTACTCCTATACCTAAACCACACAAAGACCCAACAAAGAAAGAGAACTTCAGACCAATTTCCCTTATGAATATCGACGCAAAAATACTCAATAAAATTCTGGCAAACCGAATCCAAGAGCACATCAAAACAATCATCCACCATGATCAAGTAGGCTTCATCCCAGGCATGCAGGGATGGTTTAATATATGGAAAACCATCAATGTGATCCATTATATAAACAAACTCAAAGATTAAAAAAAACACATGATCATTTCATTAGATGCTGAGAAAGCATCTGACAAAATTCAACACCCTTTCATGATAAAAGTTCTGGAAAGAATAGGAATTCAAGGCCCATACCTAAACATAGTAAAAGCCATATACAGCAAACCAGTTGCTTACATTAAGCTAAATGGAGAGAAACTTGAAGCAATCCCACTAAAATCAGGGACTAGACAAGGCTGCCCACTCTCTCCCTACTTATTCAATATAGTTCTTGAAGTTCTAGCCAGAGCAATCAGACAACAAAAGGAGGTCAAGGGGATACAGATTGGAAAAGAAGAAGTCAAAATATCACTATTTGCAGATGATATGATAGAGTATATTTAAGTGATCCCAAAAGTTCCACCAGAGAACTACTAAAGCTGATAAACAACTTCAGCAAAGTGGCTGGGTATAAAATTAACTCAAATAAATCAGTAGCCTTCCTCTACACAAAAGAGAAAGAAGCCGAGAAAGAAATTAGGGAAATGACACCCTTCATAATAGTCCCAAATAATATAAAATACCTCGGTGTGACTTTAACCAAGCAAGTGAAACATCTGTATGATAAGAACTTCAAGCCTTTGAAGAAAAGAAATTGAAGAAGATTTCAGAAGATGGAAAGATCTCCCATGCTCATGGATTCGCAGGATTAATAAAGTAAAAATGGCCATTTTACCAAAAGCAGTCTACAGATTCAAAGCAATCCCCATCAAAGTAGCAATCCAATTCTTCAGAGAGTTAGACAGAACAGTTTGCAACTTCATCTAGAGTAACAAAAAACCCGGGACAGCTAAAACTATCCTCAACAATAAAAGGACTTCAGGGGGAATCACTATCCCTGAACTCAAGCAATATTACAGAGCAATAGTGATAAAAACTGCATGGTATTGGTACAGAGACAGAAAGATAGACCAATGGAACAGAATTGAAGACCCAGAAATGAACCCACACACCTATGGTCACTTGATTTTTGACAAAGGAGCCAAAAACCATCCAATGGAAAAAAGATAGCATTTTCAGCAAATGGTGCTGGTTCAACTGGAGGTCAACATGTAGAAGAATGCAGATTGATCCATGCTTATCACCCTGTACAAAGCTTAAGTCCAAGTGGATCAAGGACCTCCACATCAAACCAGACACACTCAAACTAATAGAAGAAAAACTAGGGAAGCATCTCCAACACATGGGCACTGGAAAAAATTTCCTGAACAAAACAGCAATGACTTATGCTCTAAGATCAAGAATTGACAAATGGGATCTCATAAAACTGCAAAGCTTCTGTAAGGCAAAGGACACTGTGGTTAGGACAAAACAGCAACCAACAGATTGGGAAAAGATCTTTACCAATCCTACAACAGATAGAGAGCTTGTATCCAAAATATACAAAGAACTCAAGAAGTTAGACCATAGGGAGACAAATACCCCTATTAAAAAATGGGGTTCAGAGCTAAACAAAGAATTCACAGCTGAGGAATGCCTAATGGCTGAGAAACACCTAAAGAAATGTTCAACATCTTTAGTAATAAGGGAAATGCAAATCAAAACAACCCTGAGATTTCACCTCACACCAGTGAGAATGGGTAAGATCAAAAACTCAGGTGACAACAAATGCTGGCAAGGATGTGGAGAAAGAGGAACACTACTCCATTGTTGGTGGGATTGCAGACTGGTACAACCATTCTGGAAATCAGTCTGGAGGTTCCTCAGAAAATTGGACATTGAACTACCTGAGGATCCAGCTATACCTCTCTTGGGCATATACCCACAAGATGCCGCAACATATAAAAAAGACATGTGCTCCACTATGTTCATAGCAGCCTTATTTATAATAGCCAGAAGCTGGAAAGTACCCAGATGCCCTTCAACAGAGGAATGGATCCAGAAAATGTGGTACATCTACACAATGGAATATTACTCAGCTATCAAAAACAATGCCTTTATGAAATTCATAGATAAATGGTTGGAACTGGAAAATATCATCCTGAGTGAGGTAACCCAATCACAGAAAAACACACATGGTATGCACTCACCTATAAGTGGCTATTAGCCCAAATGCTTGAATTACCCTAGATGCCTAGAACACATGAAACTCAAGATGGATGATCAAAATGTGAATGCTTCACTCCTTCTTTAAAGGGGGAACAAGAATATCCTTGGCAGGGAATAGAGAGGCAAAGATTAAAACAGAGACAGAAGGAACACCCATTCAGAGCCTGCCCCACATGTGGCCCATACATATACAGCCACCCAATTAGACAAGATAGATGAAGCAAAGAAGTGCAGGCCGGCAGGAGCCGGATGTAGATCTCTCCTGAGAGACACAGCCAGAATACAGCAAATACAGAGGCGAATGCCAGCAGTAAACCACTGACCTGAGGAATCAGAGAAAGAACTTGAAGAGCTTGAAGGGGCTTGTGACCCCTTATAAACAACAATGCCAAGCAACTAGAGTTTCCAGGGACTAAGCCACTATCCAAAGACTATACATGGACTGACCCTGGACTCTGTCCTCATAGGTAGCAATGAATATCCTAGTAAGATCACCAGTGGAAGGGGAAGCCCTTGATCCTGCTAAGACTGAACCCCCAGTGAACGTGATTGTTGGGGGGAAGGTGGCAATGGGGGGAGGTTGGGGAGGGGAACACCCATAAAAAGGGGAGGGGGATTAGGGGTATGTTTGCCCAGAAATGGGGAAAGGGAATAACATTCGAAATGTAAATAAGAAATACTCAAGTTAATAAAAAAAAAAGAAAGTATAAATTAAAAAAAAAGCTATGAAGCACTGGCTTCTTAGACAATCGAAATCAGGCACACACACAATGAGTCATGATTCAGAACTCAAATGAAATGAAGGGCACTGTGGCTGCCCCAGGTTGCAGCTGAAAAAGCAGCCCAGCCAGGGCACAAGAGGAGTAGGCAAAGACAGGGACTCTCACAGAATTAGGGTGAGGCACTGGGCTATATGGGAAATTCAAAGTTTAAAGGAAAGAGACCTACTTGAAGTGAAAGTTCGAGAAACTTTTCTAGAGCTATCTGCTATCCTTTGAATTCTGAGGAATACACTCACAGGAGAAAGCTCTCCGAATCCAGAGAAACGCTCACATAGAAGATGTGAAGGAACAGTCATAGGTTCATGGAGCACTGCCTAAGTCTGCCAGATGAGAATCAAGTATTTCACAAGGAACCGGAGTACTAGGGCTAGTACTTGGATTTATCTGATTCGTTGTAAAAAAAAAAAGTCACCTTCAACCAAATGCTTCTCTGGTTGTGATTCATGAATATTAAAAGCCAGAACTGTACAAAACTTTAAACCCAAAATGTATTTTGTCTACAAGACATGATGGAGTAGGGAATGGCCAACCAATAACCAGTCCAATTTGACTGGGCGAACACCAATCCCTGACACTATTAATGACACTTTGTTATGCTTGCAGACAGGAACATGCTACCCTCTGAGAGGCTCTCTGCCCAGCATCTGACACAGACAGATACAGACACCCACAACCGACCAGTGGATAGTTTGGGAATTCTTATTGAAGAAAAGGGGGGAAGGAATGCAGCCCAGAAGTGGGTAGGAAGGGGATAGGAACTCCACAGGAAGACTAACAGAGTTAACTAACTTGGACCCTTGGGGCTCTCAAGAGTTTGAACCACCAAACAAAAAACATACAGAGGCTGGACTTAGGACTCCTGCGTAACTGCAGCAGATGTGCAGTTGGTCTTCATGTGGGTCTTGAATAACAGGAGAGGGGCTATTCCCAAAAGCTGTTGCCTGTATGTGGGATATGTTCTTCTAGCTGGGCTGCCTTGTCTGACCTCAGTGGGAGAGGAAACACCTAGCCCCACAAAGACTTGAAGTTCCAGCGTGGTGGGGATACAGGGTGGGGGGTGGGGATGGGGTTAGAGGCAACCTCTCAGAGAAAAAGGGGAGGAGAGATGGGGGAAGGATTAAGGGAAGTGACAGGGAGAGGGACAGTGAGATAGATGTAAAGTGAATAAAAATTAAATCAAAAATAAATAAAAGCAAGAACTAAATGTATATTATAAAAAATTGCCATTCAGCAGAAATTTTCACAATGTCTGACATATATTTCCAATTTACTAGACATACATAGATTTAAAAAATACAACTGATTGAAAGAAGAAAATAAAACAAATGCAACCTGAAGTGTCTGTATGGATAGCACTGAGTGGCTGAAACTATGACAGCTGGAAGGTATTGGGCAATTAGGATGTCACACAGACTTGTATTTTTAATATATTTGGTTTATTCAAACATTTCTTATATCATGCTAAGGTAGACAATAATGACCCACCTCACCAAGCTATCTCACCAGCTGTTTGGGCAGGTATGCTGCTACAGGGATCCACTGGGGATCTTCTTAAGTAAAGAAGCTTGCAGGCTCAACCCATCTCCTCGAAAAGTTCTTCAGTCCTATGACAGGCTGTGAGGATGACACTGACAGAGAACCAGGAGGTAGATGCATGAAAGGCCAGCAACTCTTGCTCACAAGACGGCATGCATGAGCTCAGCAAAGTGCCAGAATCTGAAAGATAACTGAAGCCAAGGGTACACACAGAGACCAGTCTTAAAGTCCTCTTGCCTATGGGTGTTAGCACAGAGTTTCATAAGCCATGTCTCAAGAGCACTGAAGTGTGATCCTAGAGACCACTTCCAAAGTTCTAATCTTTGTATCTTTTCATTGAGCAGTAGCTTTATGCTACCAGGGATCCTAGCTTGAGACTGTTTCCCGAGCTAATTGAGTTAACCAAAACCACCTTAGTAGTAGTTCATTAGCATATTAAACCCTGTCCTAGGACAGACTACTATCTGAGCTGCTTGGTGGCCTGCCAGGAGATTGTTTCTGAGATCTAGCTTTTCTCAGAGCTGTCTGGTGGCAAGTTCAGACATCATGTCACTTCAAGTTACATAAAATTGTTTCTAAGTTATACTAAACAGTTTTTAGGCCATGTTCCTAACACGCTGACAATAGTTATGCATTAGATGTGGGTAGTATCATTTAAAAATGACTTTTTTGGCTTATAGAAATAGCTTAGTCAGAAATCCCATTACGCCCAAGGCTGGACCTGATAACCAGAATCCAGTGACATCACTTATTCAAGATAACCAGACACAGGACTGTGGAAGCAGAGAACAGCAACCATTTGACAGTAGCACTCATTTGACAATATACAAACAGAGCCAAGCTAGTCATCATGTTTTTGCCTCTCTTATACTGCTAGAAATGGTGGAAAGATGCTACCTGCAGTTACAGTGTCTCCTCCAGGATATCTTGCTAGCATCAGACACTACCATTAGAGACTGGACCTGAGTCCTGGCTAAGATATGTTGCACAGATGAGCAGTCTTGGAGAGTTGGACTTAAGACTATGGTTAGAAACTTGGCATATGAGCCTTATGTGTGATGACCCTTACCATAATGCAATGTAACTTTTATTATACAACTGTATACATCGACCTTCTTGCTCCTGATGTTAGACCTGGGTGTTAAACATTATAAGTATATTCCATACAGTCAAAAGGTTAAAGGTAAGACACCAAAGTCATAGAGATACCTCAAATTGAATAGTGTTTGAGCTGAAAAATATTGGCTGTGGTTAGTGTTGGATAAGTTAATTGCAAAGAAAAAAATCAGTAGATGTCATAGTTTGAATAGGTACACCCTAATAGATTTATGTTTTTTAATAGCTGACATAGGAAGTGGCACTATTAGTAGGTGTGGCCTCGTTGGAAGAAGTATTTCTAAGATCTTCCATGCTCACTGTGACACACAGTCTCCTCCGTGCTACCAGTTGATCCACATGTAGAACTCTCTGCTCCTTCTCCAGCCCAGTGACTGCCTGCATGCCGCCATGCTCCCCTCTATGATGATAATGCACTAACCCTCTGAAACTGTAGGCCAGTCACAACTAAATGTTTTCCTTTATAAGAGTTGCCAGGGTCATGGTGTCTCTTCAAACTTAATGGCTTTAAAACCACAGAGTTCTAAAGAGCAGAAATTGTAGCAAATAATTTCTGGTCATTTTACAGGGCCAGAGTCAAGGTATCAGCTGAACTATGGGACTTTATGGAGCCCAGGGTCTTGCTCAAAACCCACACCTTTGTGATAGGATTTAATTCTATCTTTGCCTGATGGCTGCCAACTGGAGGCCACTCCTGATATCACATGCTAAACACCCCCTTCCATTTTCAAAGCCAGAACCAGGCAATCCCATCTCACAAATTCTCTTTTGAAGTTTAAATTGCCTTAGTCATGACCCTGGTCCAGTCTAAGAACCGAGCTGATTATCAGGTCCACCAAGGAAGCCCTCTGTATATTAGACAGGCACACAGGGCAGAGGGCAAAATCAGGGCTGTCTTAGGATTCTGGCACCTGCAGCCAATAGCAAAGCTTCAAAAAATAATGATATCAACACTATAAAAGTTGTGTGGAGAAGAAATACATTTTTATTTATATTATAGATTCAAACACTCTTCTCCTGACTTAAAACACTCAGAAAAGCAGTAAGAGTCTAGAACTTAGACTATCCATCAAGTTGACCTAGTTGCTATTTTTTAGAGTATTTTACTTTTCAAATTCATGTTGAATATCTAATAAAAGAAGCCATAATTACTGCAAATAAAAATGAAAATATATAAAGCTTGTTCTCTGAAAGCATGAAATAAAAATGAGCACACAATTTGTAAATGTGTAGAACATGCTGGCATGGTAGTACGCAGGCGCTTGCACATGCGCATACACACACACACACACACACACACACACACACACACACACAGAGGAAAAGGTTTCAAAAGGTGGCTATAAAGACAGAAATGAAAGAATGAAGGATATTCCTGGAAGGACAAGTAGCCTTCCAAAGGCCCTCACGTGAGGACATCCAAAGAGGCCAGTAGGGCTGGCTCACAGTGTAAAGAAAGGTATAGAGATAATGGCAGAGGGTCACCCAGCACGGTCATGGGAGTCATCTAAGGAGGTGATCCAGTAGTCTACTGGCAATAATACACATAACACAGTCCCAAAACAGAGCTCCTCTGCCTCAACCACCTTATCAATAAAGAACGGTAACAACCACAACGAGCAGCTTTTTACTCTGCAGGCCCCCTCACTAATCTGCCCTTCGGGCCAACATTTGTTCAGTTCCTTCGAAACAAACCAGAAAGGGGGAAAGTAATAAAAACCAACGCCCATGTGCCCAATCGTAAAATGAAATTTTTGAGATTTTACAAAATGAGGATTTATTTATTTCCCCTCTGACTGAACTATTTTAAAAGCAGTTTTATAACATTGCACCACTAACCATATACTCTAAAAAGTCCTTTCATATGTAATTATAAATTCATTAGCAAATGTAACTAAGTCAAATCATTCTTGCTTATTGAGCCTGGAGTTCATAAGCAAATCTGTTGAAGTCATTATATATATATATATATATAATCAATGTGTTTGTATCAATATAAAGCATTTAAAATCAGTGTGTTTGTATCAGTATAAAGCATTGGTGGCACTTATTCATGGGTAATAATAATTTATCTAATATCAGTTTTGCTTATAGTTTCATCAAGGGATATGGATACAACTCCAGGTTGAATGCCTGCATAGATAAGACTCTGGGTAGGAGCATCAGCACTGCAAAATAGCACCTTTGCAACTTTTTTTCTTTCTTAAAACAGTAAACTTGACGAGGGAATTGAATAGCTACTTAGATTACAAACATCCTAAAAGCACCACCAAGTAGGACATTAATTGAAATTGTGCATCTGAAGCTGTGTATTTGTATGATTTTTTTATTATTCTTATTACTAGTACAGCCTATTCATTTTACTAATCATGTAAACGTTCCATGAAATGTAGAGAATGCTTCCAAAGCAGTCAAACTTGATGGTGAAGTGGCTCCAGCAGGGATGTAGCTACCCAGTGTTCTCCCAGTAAGCATTTGCTCTAGATTTGTGATCAGGAGCTTTGGATCCTGCTTACATCATGATTCTTAGATCTACCATCCAGGTAGCACATTCACAAATAACGTTTGATCTAGGCTACAAGATTACTCAGTAATGAATGCCACAACTCTTAGAACACTCTTCATGTGCTATTTCTATATCATCCTGTTAGTTACAAACACTTTCTTTAAGCTACATTTCTGCTCTCTTAGTTAAAAGTCAGCAATTCTCTTTTCCTTCATGTACATTTTGCATTTGCTTTACCTTATCAAACATTTTTCAATAGCAAATCATCTGTGGGGAACGTGAAGACCATGTAGTGCTGATGACTCCATTCAACAAGTTTCAGGGAAAAAAAATGATTTCATGCCATCCTCCAGGTCACAAGACTGAGCTTATGCTGATCAACAAACTCTACCATGATTCATCCTCCTTGCCTGCTTTTCCAACAATCACGTTGAACAACAGTCATACATCCATCTCTTTAAGTTGGTGGGACAATTGGAAGAAGTTGATGTGTTCAATCACAGATCTATCTCTCAAATGGATTGTCAATTCTCTCTCATAGCCTAGAGCCCTTGCGTAATCATATATAAAGAGATATTAAAGTGAATGCTACTATTGAGGACATCTTAAGGCTATTGTTATTGAGTGTTTCCTAATTGCAAAACATTCTCTTCTTAATGTTTGATGTGAGAGAGCCCAGTTTGCTATGAGTAGTGCAACTTTGGGTGTATAAAAAGGCAAGATTAGGGAGCGGTGGAGTCAGTAAGCAGTGCTCTTCGTAATCTCTAGTTTTGCTTCAAATCCCCACCTTAAATTTCTGCTTTGGCTTCCCTTGATATCTTAGAAAATTAAATAAACTCTTTCCTCCCAAAATTTACTTTTATTCATAGCGTTTCTCAAGGGAACTGAAAAGTAAACTGTTATTATTTCAATGAACACATGAGACAGCCGAGGATTGCAAAGGAAAGTCTTAATTGAAGACAGATACTTAGCCTGTACTGCTGCTGCTGCTACTGGAGGAACAAGCATTACATGTATGTATGTATGTATGTATGTATGTATGTATGTATGTATGTATATGTATGTATATGTATGTATGTGGCGTGTGTGTGTGGCATGTGTGTGTGTATATATATATATATATATATATATATACAGTGTATGTGATGGATAGTTTGTACTTGCTTTGCCCAGGGAATGGCACTGTTGGGAGGTGTGGCCTTGTTGGAATAGGTGTGGCCTTGTGGGTCTGGGTTTTAATACCCTTGTCCTAGCTGTCTAGGAGCCAATATTCTAGCAGCCTTCAGATGAAGATGTAAAACTCTCAGCTCCTATTGCACCATATCTGATTAGGTGCTGCCATGTTCCTGCCTTAATGGTAATGGACTGAACCTCTGACCCTGTAAGACAATCCCAATTAAATGTTGTCCTTATAAGAATTGCCTTGGTCATGGTGTCTGTTCACAGCAGTAAAACCCGAAGACAGTATGTATATATGTATGTATGTATGCATGTATGAATGTATGTATGTATGTATGTATATATGTATTGTAATAATTATAATACAATTATAATAAATCAATTATAATAAATAATGTATGTTAAGTTGTTAATAGGTGTTAATATATTCAGTTCTTGTAGGTGACTATCTTTGCAAGTCATAGTCTCATGTCCAGGAAGAAAGGTTGTATTTAGTGGGAGGAGCAATCAGGTATGACATTAGCACAAACTCTTCCCTAAGCAGAGATGATATTTAAAGGCAAAAGGTAAATGCTAAATCTAGAAGTTAGGAAAGTAAAACCTTCATTTCTGATGAGTGATCTGGGTAGTACATTACATCACATACTATAGAGCTCTGTTGATGTGCTTCATCACTGGTGCTGTGATGTCTCTGGCCACACAAAAAATTATGTAGTCCAGTTAGAATCTATACCTGTAAAGCTCCAGCCACATGACTGGAGTATAGTATAGCGTTTATTCAGGGTGTGGGGAGGGGAGTTGAGGCGAGTAGAGAGAAAGAGAAAGAGAAGAGGCCAGTCATGAGCATGTAGAGAGGGAGGTGGGAGGGGAATGGGAGAGAGGGAGAAGAGGGTAAGGGAGTGAGAGGAGAAGAGAGGATTGCAAGCAAGTGAGGAGGGGGCAAGCAACCCTATTTGTAGTGAGTCAGGCACACCTGGCTGTTGCTAGGTAACTGTGTGGTGGAGCCTAGATGAAATGCCAAAACAAGGACTGACAATCCCTGTTAAGGACAATAATCAAAAGTAATTCCTACTTAGCCCTGTCTTCTCAAAAGTTTCTCCACCTCCCAATAGCTTCAAGTAGGAATTAAGCTGTTAATACAAAGACAAGGGGTCATTTCACTGTGCCATACTGGAACCCAAGTATGAGTGGAAAAGAGAGGCGGTCAGCAATTAGGATGTCTACATGAGATTTGTCTTTTGAATATTCTCAGTTTTTTCACAGAAACATTCTTTACAATATCATGCTCTGGCAAAGTTAAACAGGCTTCTTACCAAGGGGAGAACACTTACTAGAGCAGAAAACGCTGCTGTACAGTTCCATTGTGGAATCTTCTCCTTGAGCTCCCTTCTTGGAGCTTTGCTGGTTTGACACTTGTCTGAAGGCACTAGAGAGCTTCAACCAGCAGCTAATACTTGGAGTAGGGCATATGTGAGCTCAGTAAAGGTGCCAGAAGTTCAACAGTAATTGAAGACTACACAGAGAAACCAGTCTATAAGGCCATGTCTCAGAAGCATGGCAATGTATTCATCAGGGCCATTTGCAAAGATCCAACTCTTGTTCTGGTTCATCAGGTAGCAGCCTTGTTATCAGGACTCACAGCATAGCACTTGGTTCACTAATGTATTTATGCCACCTTGGGGTTAACTCATTAGCATATCAAAGCTGTCTTTGACCAGCTCTCTCTGAGCTCCCTTGTGGCTGGTTAGTTAACACTTGCTCTGGGGCCTAGTTCCAATCTGAGCTGCCAGGTGGCAAGCTTCTATCTTACAGGTATTATGTTATTCTAAGTCACACTAAATGACTTTTAAGTTATGCAAAATGTTTTCACTTATATTCCTAATAGAAAGCCACTTGAATTTAGAGTAGATTTTAACATATGGTCTGATAATGCTGAAAGTTTATTGTACATGATGTTTTTAATGCATCTGCATTTTACCTGTGTATTGTCACATAAGGTTATGTGTAGAGGTTTTCTTTCTTGGCACAATTACTAGTTGATTACTTTTAAAGACTGTCCGGGGGGGGGGAGAGGAGAGAGAGAGAGAGAGAGAGAGAGAGAGAGAGAGAGAGAGAGGGAGGAAGAGAGAGAGAGAGAGAGAGGGAGGGAGGAAGAGAGAGAGAGAGAGAGAGAGAGAGAGAGAGAGAGAGAGAGACTTGATCTGACCTAAGGAGGGACCATGTTTATTTACAGTAAGGGGGCATCTTGTTACCCTCATATGTGGATATCAAAATGCCTGTGCTGGAAGATGGGATTCAGAAATGGGATAAAATTCCTTCTACAGTCTTTAAGGGAAGCTGGGAAGTATAGTCCTTCAGCAGGAAACTCTCATTTCTAACTCTGAGAGGATATAAAAAAAATCCAGGGCATGGGTATTATGGTTTTTGTTGAGAAATTTCTTTGTCTAATGAGATATTTCTGGGTCCATTGAAGAAGGGTTCAGCTGGGTTTATAGCATTGGAAGAGTCTTAAGCTGATCTGATGCAATATATCAGGCAATTTCTACCCTGTATTCCTAAAGAGGAATTAAAATTAATGGCTGAGAACAATTGCTAGAGGACTGTAAGCAGATGATTTGGTCACAGAGTAAAATAGAGATTTCACAGGGAGGTTGAGGGAGAGGGTGAAACAGTAGTGGGAGAAAGTGGTCACAGAGTTAATTTAATAGTGACTGGTCCTATTGCCGGGACTACTGCATCAAAACGAGCTAGCAGAAATAGAATAGATCGAGTGAATATCAAAGGAAGGGAACAGAAGAAAAATAGAGAGAGGACTATTGTAAAGAAGTGGACCTGCCCTGGGGTAGAAGGAATGAAGGTTCTTGTAGTCAGAGTTTCTCCACAGCACCTCAAAGGTCTTTTTCCAAATGCATCTGGAACAATTAGAACTGTTGTAAGGTGAGAGCTATTGAGAGATGTATGGACCATTTTGTTTGGGTATAAGGTAAATTTCAGTAAATAAAGAATTTAAAAGACAGGATAAACATACATATGAGGATAATAAGGTGGAATAAAATGATCCTGAGGTGGGTCTATGATGGGAGGGAACTAGAAGCACAGACGTAGCAGGAGGCTTGGGGTTGAATTTTTTTTCTGGTTTCTGTCTCTAGGCACCACTTCAAGCCAGTTAAGATTCCTTGGCTTGAAAGCAGCATGTGTGGAGGACATAAATTCATCTAAGTCAGATCTCGTCCTTTTTACCTTTGGAGGACTGCATGAGTCAAGGGATCAAGCCGGTCCAAAAAGCTGTTAAGCTGCTCTTCGCTGAGGAGACACAGAGGTTAATTGAAGCCAAGGAAGCTTCAGTTCAGCTGAGTCCCCCAAAACAATGTGCAGAGGTACAAGAAGAGGATGAGGTAGAGCAGTGGTTCTCAGCCTTCCTAAGGCTGCAACCATTTAATACAGTTAGTTGCACATGTTTTGGTGCTCGCCAACAATAAGATTATTTTTGCTGCTGCTTCATAAATATAATTTTGATACTGTTATGAACTGTAATGTAAATATGCTAGTTTTGATCATCTTAGATAATCCCTGTGAAAAGGACATTTGACCCCAAAGGGGAGGCAACCCAGAGGCTGAGAACCAGGGAGTTTATGATCTATGGTCCATTAGTCCCCTTTTTGAGGTCACTCAGACATGTTTTATGGGCATGGGGGAGTCCATTTCCCAGGAATTACTTCAAGGCTGACAGAAGAGCAATGAGAACAGAAGTTAGAGTGCCTCAGAAGAGGGGCCGTCCCAGGGGCCATGATAGTACATAACAGCAAAAATCCAGAGTATAATCCAGGTGCTAATAACTGTAGAACTTTGTGGGGAGCATTAAGAGACAAAGTTACATGAGGGAAACTTCTACATCAAGATTAACATAAAACATTATACGGTTAGTTATAAAGTTAATTTAAAGTTAAATGCAATTGATGGGGTGGAGGGTCATGACCAGAGTTCTGAGGAACAGTAAGGTAACTACAAGTGACTGCTTCCATCAGACTCCTGCATAAGGAACAAGCAGCTGGAGACTTTGTAAAAGATGTCAGTTAGAGCCACCACCTAAGGAATGACTCCAAACAGAAAGTATCTAAGTGGTATTTCATACATAACAAAACAATCTTTGAGTATTTGTTTTATGTATTAGCAATACTAGCTATTATTGGTGAACAAAACCAGACTACCTTAAGTAAAAGAAAATCTTTGAGTTAGAAACAAATTGATAAGGCAAAGTTTCAAAAAATGGAAACTATTACCTTAAATAGCCATATGAAATATTTGAAAATATGCCAGTATGGATTTTAACAAAATCTCAAACATTAAATTTTACCAATAAGGAATTGGGAGCTAGATGCTGCGATAAAAGCACCCAGATGCACTTTCTCCACAGAGAAAGGGTTTTTCTCCTCCATGCTGGCATTTCAAAAACCCTCAAACTGAATGTCCCTCCTTTCTATTTCCTGTGTGTGTCTCTATCCATCCTCCCAACTTCCTCTTACTTGTTAATTTTTCTATGTTCATTTCCTGTCAACTAGTTGATTGCTCCACTGCTTGCCCTCTGGTTAATTTTATTTAATCCGGTTTACAATGAACAGAAAACACTTGTATTAAAGATGTATGCTAGGGTTGAACCATACCACAATTAGAAACAGGTTTTTCAAAAATACAAAATAATCTCAAAGGTTCACAGTGTGATCAAATATCCTGTAACACAATACATATTTTTGTCAACATCAATCATTATTCCTATATTCCAGCAGATAATTGTAAGATTTTTAATTTATAATTTAAAATATATACAATCAGGAGACAGTGATGCATTGTTTTCTCCTAAACTGGTACTTTTTTAGAACACAGTGGTTCTCAACCTTACTAATTCTGTGACCCTTTAATATAGTGCCTTATACTGAGCCACTACCCAAAGACTATACATGTACTGACCCTGGGCTCCAACTGTATAGGTAGCAATGAATAGCCTACTAAGGGCACCAGTGGAAGGGGAAGCCCTTGGTCTTGCCAAGGCTGGACCCCCAGTGAACGGGATTCTTGAGGGGAGGGCAGTAATGGGAGAAGGATGGGGAGGGGAACACCGATGTAGAAGGGGAGGGGGAGGGTTTAGAGGGATGTTGGTCTGAAAACCAGGAAAGGGAATAACATTTGAAATGTAAATAAGAAATAACCAATTTAATAAAGAAAAGTTGGAAAAGCAAATATATATACATATATATATGCACATATATATAGTGCCTTATGTTGTGGTGACCCCCAATCATAAAATTATTTCGTTGCTACTTCGTTTTACTACTGTTATAAGTTGTAATGTAAACATCAGTCTTTTCTGGTAGACTTACCCCTGTGAAAGAGTTGTTCAATCTGAGACCCACAGGTTGAGAACAATTGATTGCTCCAGACCATCCTAAGTTACTATCCAAGTTAGTGATGCCATGTTAAGAGTAAACGATTCATTTTACAAAGATTTATAAAATTAGCCTATTAACAGGACCTTTAAAATCATACCTCTACGTTTCCATTCCATAGAACCAACCAACAGATGAAAGATGAAAACCGTCAGTCATATGAAGTCTGTAATAAATAACTTACATGTAACATGGACTGATTTAGCAAAGAAGACTGAGGTCAACTCTGTTCTTCTTTATGGACAGATCTCTAGGTCACCATAAAGCATATTACTTAACATCCCTCAAGTAGATTGCTGAGAGGCATAATTTGTAATATAAGATGACAAAATCAAGTGAGCTTTTGGATTTGGACTTTCTTAGAAAGCATCCCACCCTCACTGAAAATGCATGTACACTACTTGTAGAGTTAAAAGTAAGAGAGCAGGCAAGGACCCAGGAGCTCTGTATCTGGCCAGAGCCCAAATTATATTCCCAAAGCACTGCAGATGAGCGCAGGTTGGTCAGAATCTCCTTCCTCTGAGTCATCTTCTCCTGAATGATCTGAGCGTATAGGATTGTGACAGGACAATACAGATGATTCTCCACCTTGTCTTCTTGCTAAGGCTATTTCAGATTTAAGTAAAATTTGACCTCCTTTGTAGAGAACCCCATAGAAATTTACCAAATTATATTTCAGGGACCTGAAGTGACAATACCTCAGCTACCTTATCTTAGCTTTTGTTAAACTTCTTGCTTCTGGGCAGCCCCACTGCAGCTGCTGAGCAAGATATCAGAATGCATTTATTTTTCTTTCAAAAAACCCATGCTCTGGATGCTCAGGGTACCATTAGGTCTCCAATACCCTAGTGTAGTCCCAACCACAGCCAGCTAGAATTAAAACTTTCAGTTGGCTATAAACTGTACCTGAGTAGTCATCTTTGATTGGTTCCCTATAAAGTATATCACTTAATAGAATCACTCACCGACTCTACGGACATGAAATCAACTGTCAAAGAAACCCATACCATGTGGATATTCTGAATAAGTTTCCAAAGCTGTGAGTTGGGTGAGACTCTTTGGCATCCATTTAATAAGGGAACATGAGTGGTTAGTGTAGAGACCCTGAAATTAGCTTTTGCTAAGAGGAAAAATTGATCAAAGTCAAAGGGCATTCTAATTGAACTAGCGTATAGATACCATAGTACCTGGGCAGTAAGCTATGATGGTTTGCATATGCTTGGCCCAGGAAGTGGCATTATTAGAAGGTGTGGCCTTGTTGGAGGAAGTGTGTCACTGTGGGGTGGGCTTGGAGACCCTCCTCCTATCTCCTCCTAGAATGCTGAGGCTGTTCCTGGCTTCCTTTGGGAACTCAGCTCCTCCTGCACCATGCCTGCCAGGATACTGCCATGCTCCCGCCTTGGTGATAATAGATTGAGCTTCTGAACCTATAAGCCAGCCCCAATTAAATGTTGTCCTTTATAAAACTTAAATTGATCATGGTGTCTTCTCACAGCAATAAAACCTTAACTAAGACATAAGCCTATGAACAAGGCTCCCCTATGTACAGCATTCTCATATGGCAGTTCAGGAGATATTGAACAGGGCAGGAGTAATTGCTTTTTGGCTCTCTGTTGTTTGAGACATTTAGGATGTGGTGTGTATATGCTGAGATACTCTGTTGTGAAGAGAATCAATTCCCTTATCAAGTACAATATGAGGAGTTATGCACTTTTATACAAGAAGAAACTTTCTGGTCAGGACCACACAGCCAGAGTTGTTTAAGCTTATTCTAGTAGGATGATACTCCATCCAAGGGAAGTACTTGAGCCAAGGGATTCTTGCCATGCAATTATACTATAAATTTAACCCATTTTACTCATGTCTCTAATCTTTAATAACCATTTTTAAATATATCTGACTTTTAATATTATTTTACATTAAACAAACTTTAAGGTTACTTTAGATTTATTTTGATTTGTTTTGAGCTTAATTTTGAATTAATGCAGAATACTATATGATTAGGGATAATAGATAAAAAAGTTCTCTCTCCCACTATATAAATCCAGTACATTTATATTCTCAGTATGGTTGATCATTAACTTGTATATCTTATCTTTAATAGTTTATAATTAGGAAATAACTCCTTTATAAGATTAGGATTTTTAATATTATTCCAATTTCAGTTTAATACATGAAAATTATAATTCTGGAATTAAAGATCTTTTAAAATCAAAATGAAGTTTAAACAATAAATATAGTCCACAGAGAGACTGGTTACCTCATTTTATGGATTCTTTTGTAATGTAATTTTTATAAATGCCATTTTAAAAATATGAGCCAGTTTCAAAGCCTGGTGTTGCTTACTTAGACTAGTAAAACAGAAACACAATAATAAGCAGAGACCTTGATTGTTCTTGTTAATCTATGGGTATTGTCTTAGCTGATTTATAACGTGGTTATCTTAACCAAGCTAGTGGTGAAGTCATATGGGGGCTGAGTTGTCTGGCTACCAAGATGGTGATTGCCACATGGTTGTTGTTTACTTCAAGGTGGGCTTAAGTAACTAACCAAGATGGCAGCAAGTCACGTGATACTGTGAGGTGATCTCACCAGGCCCATACCCCTTCCAACACAAGAGTTGAATCCAAGTTATATGCATGGTATGTTATATAGAAAATTAAGATTATCTATACATCCTTTCTCAAACACACTCAATAAACTTATAAATCCTAAACCACAAGAAGTTCAAGTTTTAACAAAACTTTTAAAGATAATTTTAATAACCAAGAAAAAGGGGAGAATTTAGAGAGTTAAACACTTTTTTCCCTCCATTTTTATTAAATTGGGTATTTCTTATTTACATTTCAAATGTTATTCCCTTTCCTGGTCTCCAGGCCAACATACCCCTGGCCCTTCCCCCTCCCTTTCTATATGGGTGTTTCCCTCCCCATCCACTCCCCATTACTATCCACCCCCCAAAAATCCCATACACTGGGGGGTCCAGCCTTGGCAGGACCAAGAGCTTCCCCTTCCACTGGTGCTCTTACTAGGCTATTCATTGCTGCCTATGAATTTGGAGCCCAGGGTCAGTCCATGTCAGCTTTAGGTAGTGGCTTAGTCCCAGGGAGCTCTGGTTGGTTGGCATTGTTATTCTTATGAGGACTCAAGCCCCTTCAAGCTCTTTCAGTTCTTTCTCTGATTCCTTCAACAGGGGTCCCGTTCTCAGTTCAGTGGTTTGCTGCTGGCATTCGCCTCTGTGTTTGACATATTCTGGCTGTGTCTCTCAGGAGAGATCTACATCCGGCTTCTGTCAGCCTGCACTTCTTAGCTCCATCCATCTTATTTAGTTTGGTGGCTGTATATGTATGGGCCACATGTGGGGCAGGCTCTGAATGGGCGTTCCTTCTGTCTCTGTTCTAAACTTTGCCTCCCCATCCCCTCCTATGGGTATTTTACTATTCAGCTTTCAAAAACAATGACTTCATGAAATTCATAGGCAAATGGATGGAACTGGAAAATATCATCCTGAGTGAGATAACCCAATCACAGAAAAGCACACATGGTATGCACTCATTGATAAGTGGATATCAGCCCAAATGCTCAAATTACCCTAGATGCACAGAACACATGAAACTCAAGAAGGATGACCAAAATGTGAATGCTTCACTCCTTCTTTAAAAGGAGTTAAACAATTTTAACCTGTATGTAAAATCAATTCTTAGTTCCTCTCAAGCCCAAAGTACCTTTTCCTGGGCTGTTTGGTTTTGCTCCCATTTTTTCCATCACAGAGTCAGGCGGCCAGCCTGACCAAGGACAGAAACTATGGAGGAAACTTTTCAACAGACATGCTTGGGTCAGAGGCAGATGGACCAAATCCAAGTCTAGAGCCAGCATCTTCAGTAAAGTAGAACAGCATGAAACAATTTTCCAGTATTATCCAACCCCAAACATATTTGAACCTTTGAAAGATTGAACATAGTGATATACACATCCGTAACCAATTTGTGTGTGTCTACAGAGCGAGCAGACAATTTGCAAAGCTATTAAGGATGTAGGCAGGATTGTCCAGACTTGGAGAGGAAGAAACACAAGTAGCCCAAAGGCATAAGGCAAAAGGGCTCCGTGCTATTTTAGAACAAGTTTGAAGGGCCACAAGAAACTGTATTCTGGCACTAAATTTTATTGTAGACCAGATACTGGAAAAATTTTTAAGTGAGCTGGGGTTTTATAAGAGAAAGGAACTTGGGGCCAAATTGCCATTTCATCTTAAAGGAGTTACCAAAGGAATTAAGGAGCTAAAACCTCTAAGTTCTGAAATTAGAGCAGCTGTAGCCATTGTCTAAGGTATGCTGAGGCCAAATTTGCATCGAAAAGCATCCGAACAAGCCAAAGGAATGTTTTTCAATACAGAAAAAAAAAGGGGGGAGGGGGTCATGACTAAACATAGGACCAACAAACAGAGCTCAGTGTTCAATTGCATGGAGTGCCCTCTATGTATGGAAATGACAAAATTCTCTTGGCATCTTGGCACTTAAAGTGGTGTCCTGAACCTATATAACCCCAGCGTTTAGCAGCTACAAGGCCAGTAGAAGGTTATCAAAGCTTTCTGCTGAATGAGTGGTCTCAAAGTCAATAATGTCTCCTGTGGGGGTTGGGGATTTAGTTCAGTGGTAGAGCGCTTGCATAGCAAGCTCAAGGCCCTGGGTTCAGTCCCCAGCTCAAAAAAAATAAAATAAAATAATAATAATAATAATAATAATAATAATAATAATAATAATAATAATAATAATAAAATAATAATGTCTCCTGTGCCTTTGGGTTTGCTTGTGGTGAAACTCCAGTGAGCTCTGAAGCCTAAGGCACCTCTGACTTAGATTACTTTGTTCTAGCATTTTGCCATATTACATCCATGTATTACTTGAATACAACATGGTACCCTGTAGAGAGCTGTGACGTGCCGTGCCTCAAAGATGGCGCTGGTTTCTGCCTTCCACCCTCCCAACGGTGAGCACTCCTTGCAGTAAACAAGTCCTTATTTGGCTATGTCTGCCTGGTCTGCTAGCTTCCACATAGTGACAGCCTATCTACATGACCCACGTGGCTTGCTAGGACTGGCCAGTGCTAGCTATTTAAGTGTGGTGCAGGACATTCCCCCGGGGGGGGGAGGGAATCAGAAGAGATAGAGGTCAGAAGATTGTATCAAGGTTCCTGAGTAAAACTGCTTGAAGAAGATCTCCTGTGGCCCTGTCTTCCTTGCTGGTCGAGGTTGGGCGCGGCAGTACCCCACTTAGATCTGACTATATCAGGGCAGTGAGGTGAGAGATAGGGCAGAGAGTGGAAAGAAAAGGATGCCTGGGAGAAACAGGGAGCATGTGAGAATGAGGGAGATTGGTCCATTGGTGGGCTTGAGTTGCTAATAGGCTTGGATTGTGTATCCTAAGTTTTGTCTCCATATGTTAGATTATTTGTCAAATGCAGCTGAAGAGAGAAAAGGCAAAAAGGCTTGGCTGACCATAGCCTGAATCATGTTTATTCACAAAAGGGAGGCTCTTGTCTCTCCTGTGTGCAGACGCTCAAAATTCCGAAAGGGGAAGATGAGATGAGCTCCTTTACAGGGCCAGAAGTTGGCGGAAATAATTTTGTGGTCTGCAAGGGAGACAGGGAAGGGTAGCCGTTCAGCAGGAAATTGGCAATCATTGATGCCTACAGTTTCTAGAAATTTGGAGCATTTTGAGTTTAAGATTTTCCGATTAGGCTTGCTCATGCTGCATATCCCAAAATTAAATACAGT